>NC_031975.2:12073940-12682520 GCF_001858045.2 Oreochromis niloticus | reverse complement strand
CAGAGGGCCTAAAACACAGAAAATATACAAATACGCTATAAAGACAAATAAAATTCCTCATTTTTATCTTTTATGGGTCTAAAAGAAGAATTCCTCACCCAGGCTGTCCACAGTCTCATCATCCTTCTTTTTCTCGCCCGACTGAAAAAATGACAAAATATGTTACAAATACAACGATCAAAGTAAAATCAAGCTTCCTATGAAATAAAAAGGAAGGATCAAAAGGACGTGGGCATGCTCGACATCTACAGAATCTTACCAGATAGCGAGAATACATATAGAGGAAATAAGCTTTCTGACTGCGACAGCCTTTCAGAAAGTAAGCAGCACGATCATATTCTTTCAGGTCAAAGTATGATTTGGCCAGCGTAAGTGCATCCAGGTCTTGTGCATCTTCCTGCATGATGACAAATAAGAGCCATTTGAATATCATCATTAAGTTATTACAAGATCATCTTAATATCTACATTGCAAGAACTGTCAACAGGGGGCAATATATACATGCAAAAATAATATGCAGCCATATGTGTACTGTCTGTCTTTATTGTTTTTTAATTCTTACAAAACATCAGATAAAATCTAATGCATTATCTATTCATATTATATTATAGTATGTAAATTATCACCACACCCATTCAACATATCCTAAAAGATCAAAATTAACTACATACACATTTTGAAAAGACTGTGTGTGCAGACATGTACTGATATAGCCAACTCCTGTTATCCCGTTATCTCCTGTTCCCACAATGCCACTGAGTGACTTTATCAACATAGACACTGGCATTGCGCTTTATTTTGAGATTCCACACAACATCCTTCAAGTGTATACACAAACATGCAAGTGTCATTAATGAAAATATAACAAATACAGCATTTTAATTAATAATTGCTATTTTCATTTTAGTAAATGTAATAACCTTTTAACACCCATATAAAATCTTCATTATACTCCAGTGGCATTGAAGCTCACTGATGAGCCTAGAGTTCAATTTTCTTGCACAACTAGGGTGTCGCTTTTTCTATGAAAATAATACTCCAGAAAGGTTTGTACATCAATGACTACCGCCCAGTAGCACTCACCCCCATCATCACTAAGTGCTTAGAGCAGCTGGTCTTAGCACACTTCAAATCCTGTCTCCCCCCCACCCTGGACCCCCACCAATTTGCATACCGCCAGAACAGGAGCACAGAGGATGCAGTCTCCATCGCACTGCACTCTGTCCTCTCACACCTGGACAACAACAACACCTACGCCAGAATGCTGTTTATAGACTTCAGTTCAGCATTCAACACAATCCACCCCTCACAACTCATCAGGAAACTGACAGACCTGGGCATCAGTTCCCTCATCTGCAAATGGTTACTGGACTTCCTGACCAACCGCCCCCAACATGTCCGGCTGGATAACCATTGCTCATCTACCATCACAATGAACACCGGTGTACCACAAGGCTGTGTGATGAGCCCTTTCCTCTACTCCCTCTTCACCCACGACTGCAGACCTGCTGATGGTTCCAACACCATCATTAAGTTTGCAGATGACACCACGGTGATTGGCCTCATCAGTGACAACGACGAGGCCGCCTACAGGGAGGAGGTGGATCGTCTGGCTGAGTGGTGCGACACAAACAACCTGCTGCTTAACACCGAGAAGACTAAGGAGCTCATCGTGGACTACAGGAGGAATGCTGACCCACATCCACCCATCCACATTAAGGGGATGGCTGTGGAGCGTGTGAGCAGCTTCAAGTTCCTGGGAGTCCACATCTCCGAGGATCTCATCTGGACGACCAACTGCTCCAAGCTGGTCAAGAAGGCTCACCAGCGCCTCTTCTTCTTGAGGACTCTGAGGAAGAACCACCTGTCCTCAGACATCCTGGTGAACTTCTATCGCTGCACCATCGAGAGCATCCTGACCAACTGTATAACAGTCTGGTACGGGAACTGCTCCGCCTCGGACCGGAAGGCGTTGCAGAGGGTCGTGAAAACTGCCCAGCGCATCGCCGGAGCACCACTTCCTGCCATAAAGGACATCTACAGGAAGCGGTGTCTGAAAAGGGCTGGGAAAATCATCAGAGACCCCAGTCACCCATCACATAGACTCTTCACCCTCCTGCCCTCTGGGAGGCGCTACAGGAGCCTCCGGACTAAGACCACCAGGTACCGGAACAGCTTCTTCCCCACAGCTGTCAGACTCCTGAACTCTGCCTCCTGACATCTGACCCACGTTAAACTCATGGACTGAACATACACACACCCACAACCACTAGCACTTTATCACTACTGTATAGTTCTGTGTAGATAATCATTCTGTACATACGACAATTTTTAATCCCACAACTGTTTATAACTTACATAGTTCACATTCTGTATAACTGTATATCTCAGATTTCTGTATAGTTTTTATTTCATATTTATATCCTGTTCATAGCCTGTACATAGCTTGTACTCACTACAGCCTGTACATACTTATAGTTATAGAATATTCATAACATACTTCACACTGTGTACATTATAACATACCATAATAGACCCATTTCTGTAATATACTTACACATCTCTATTATTGCTAATTTATATTGTAATATATCTATATCACGACTAAAGCACTTTCTGGATGGATGCAAACTGCATTTCGTTGCCCTGTACCTGTGACATGTGCAATGACAATAAAGTTGAATTCTATTCTATTCTATTCTATTCTATTCTACAAAACCTTAAGTACTCCGAATCTGCAGTTCACTTGCACTAGTATTTCTGGAGGAGTCCAAACACAAAACTGAACCTGAGCCATTAAGCACAAGAGTTTTCCACCACAAGAAGGGACTCATGCCACAGGTAATATATCAGATTCCAATGTAATGTAGTAATAATGTAGCTATAAAACACGTGTTTACAAGTCACAATTTTGCACCGTTTCACAGACACGAATGAAGAACTGGAACAAACTGTACTGCATGTGTATCATTAAAAATATGTAAAAGAAAGAACGAAGAAATAAGAAACAAATATCAGTAACAACTGAAACCCAGAAAGGTCCTCAGTCATGACAGTTTTACAAACCTCTGTTAAAGGGGATGTTGGTGGCAGTTCATCCTTTGGCAGAGGATCCAAAGCAAATGCCAATTCAGAAGCCCTAAAATGTAAAGGAACAACCCCAATTTTAATATTTACATTTAACATTTAGCATTAGATTTCTTCCTCATCTGACATCAGTTCGTTAATTTCCATTAATCTAAACTCTCCGGTTTTAATTTACTAATCAAAAACAACTGACTAGAGACGACCTGAACCAAGTTATGCCTCAGGCACAGGCAACACTGACGTTACACATAGTGGACTTTGTCAACACAACTAGTAAATCTACATTTGCGGTCTGCTTATGTTTAAGGTGACACTGACAGCAAAGTTAACGGCAATAAACAGCTAGCTAATACAGAGACAGATTTTTTTTAATCAGTGCTAACGCAGCTAACACGTAACTAGACGTCAACGCTTACTGTAAAGAGCAAAAAGACAGCCAGCTAATGGCACATTATTCACTGGGAGTCTCACCACTTTGCGCTGTGTAAAAGTCCTCTTTCTTTGCAAAGCGATATCACCGATATTAGCTGTTTTTTGATTTGTACCAGATCCCCAAACTCACTACAGAGAGCCGCCATTTTCATATTTTACCAAGCAAGTACGCTATTGGTGGAAGTTTCAAAGAGGCTGTCCCTCTTCCTCTTCCGCTTTTCCTCCAAAATAAAACCCTCTCTGTCAATATTCCTTCTCAAAACTAGTAAAAAGGTAAAAACTTGCTAAAAAGGAAAGTACACCCTCGTTCAGTTCTAAGGTTTTGCATAAAAGGGCATAATAAAATGGATCTGTCTTGGATTTTAAAATGAGGTCAATTCAATTCAGTTTTATTTATATGGCTTCAAATCACAACAACATATAGTCTTTATAGTGTAAAGAAGGATTATAATAATAGAGAGAAACCCTTAACAATCATACTATCCCCAATAAGCAAGCTCTTGGTGACAGTGGGAAGGAAAAACTTCCTTTTAACGGGAAAAAATCTCAGGGAGGGACAGCCATCTGTCTCCACCGGTTGGGAGTGAGTTGAGGAAGGCAGGATAAAAGGCACACTGTGGAAGAGAGTGAAAGATTAATAATAACAAAATAAAATGCTAAATGCAAAGCAGTTGAAAAACTAATTACACACCATGGTTTTATAGTTTGTAGTTCAATTTTTAGCAGCAATAGCAAATTAGCTTGAAGAAATCTTTTTCTGTAGGACTTTATCAGTCTCTCACATTATTTTGAAGGAGTTTTAGCCCACTCATTCCAACACTGTTTGAGTTCATGAGGTTTGCAGACATTTGTTTATGCACTAAGACCACCCTTACTGTCTCACCACAACATTTTCCTGGGCCATTGCAACACCTTCATTCTTATCATTTTCTGCCATTCAGTCAGATGACCTCACAGTTGGCGCTAGAATACTTTGGTATACAGAGGAGTTCATGGCTGACACAGAGACTACAAGGCACACAGGTCCTGTGGTTGCAAAACAATTCCAAATCATCACTCCTCCACCACCGTGGAGTTGTTATGAGATGTTTGTGCTGATATGCTGTGTTTGGTTTTCATCGGACTTGGCACTGTATTATGGTCAAGCATTTCAGAATGCAATTTTGCAAACCTAAGCTGTGCTTTCATGTTCTTTCGCAATCAAAACCATACTTGTTCAGTCTTTTTCTAATTGTACTGTCATGAACTTTAAAGCTAACGACTTTAGCTGTGGCCTGCTGTAGAGTCTGAGGTGTAGCTCTTGTTTGTTTGTTTTTTTAATTTAATTTAATTTTTTTACAATTTCTCTGACCATTTCATGGTCTGATCCCGAATTTGCTGGAACATTCAGTCCCGGGAACATTGCCATCTGTCTTGAATGTTTTCCACTTGTGAATAATCTTTTTCAGTGTAGAATGATGGAGTTCAGATTGTTTGGAAATGGCCTTATGACCCTTCCCAAATTGATGGGCAGTAACAATTGCTTCGCTAAAATCACTGCTGAGATCTTCCCTCCTTGGCATTCTGTTAACACACACTGAATGCTCCACACCAAACCAAGACTTTTGATTTTTATAAAGGTGCTCACACTTGCTGATGATCAGTTAATCAAGTGCTGATTAGAAGCACCTGGATGCTATTTAATCTCTTAATTTCTGTGGAAGATAATTTACTCTGTACTTAGACATACAATGTTTCTGCATTTTGGCAACATTTTTGTCAAACAAATAAAGACATGCTGTTACATGTCATGTTATGTAGTTCATTTCAGGTTCTATTTCCTACTTATGTAATTTTAAGACCTGGTAAGGACTGGAGATTTACCAAAAATTGAAATAACATGGCCCTTCAACTTGTTTCACAATCCCGTCTCAGTAATCATACACATATCACCACTCCTCACAACATCAGAGCGTGGTCTGGTTGAAAACGTGGATGGTGTTTTGAGGTCTCTCCACTCCTGGACAGTTTGTGGGACTATTTTAATGTGTTGGAGGCACCGATAAATAATATCAGATGTTCTCAGCTGGATTCTGGTCTGATGAATATGAAGACCAGTCAGTGGCATGAACACCTTCACTGTCCTGGAACTGCCTACATATTCTGGCCACATGAATCCTGGCATTGTCTTGTACCAGCAGGACCCCAGGGCTCACTGACAGTGGATATGAGGATTTAATCACAGCACCTAGAAACTGTGAGGATATTGCTGGCTAACATGTGGTGGTGTATGTGACCTTCCAAGAATACGAGACCACCACTAGACCCAATGCCAGACAAGAAGGTTTTGGGTTCAAGTCCAGTTTTGGAGCCTTTCTGTATGGAGATGCATATTCTCCCCATGTCTGCATGAGTTCTCCCCAGGACTCCTCCCACAGTCCAAAAATATGCATGGATTGAGGTTAAATGGTGCAAGCAGTATAAAGTTTACACACTGTCTCAAGACCATTTCACATCTGTCACACGAGGGCAGTGTGAGCATGGTGGGACCTTGAGGCTCTGATGTTCTCTGGCAAATGTCAGTCAAGCATTATGGTGCTCGGCTGTGAGCACAGGTCCCACCAAAGGACACCGGGACCTCATTTTACCCTTACGGAGTCTGTTTCAGACAGTCCAGTCTGAAACACGCACATGAGAGGTCCACTGGAGGTCATTTCGTAGGTCTCTGGTGGTGCTAATTCTGTTCCATCTTGCACAAAGGAGCTAAGCTGATGCTCTGTCCAACTCTCCTCATGTAGTGGCTCATCTCTTGTATCCTCCACACTCTTGACACTGCACTAGGAGAAACAGCAAACCTTTTTGTGACGGCACATATCCTGGAGGAGCAAGGCTATCTGTGCAACAAGAATGCACGCTCTCATGCTCCCAGTACTGACAAAAAAAGCAAAACTAGAGAAAAATCACCCAGGATGGATAAAGAGAAGGGGATGGTCTGTGGCTACTACCTTAAAAAAAACAACTAAAAACTTCCCTTTTTGCATGTTGTTCTGTTATTGCCTCTCCAGTGCACCCGCACTTTCATTTGCATCAAAGCAGGTGAAATAAAGCCGCTATTGTTTCTGCTTTCTACCTGGATAGATCAATATGTCTGAAGTTTGAATCTCTGTGATGATCAAATGTTTTGTATTTTTCATAGGAGCTGATGACATCAAGAAAACCCTGTGGGCTATAATGAGGGACAAGATGTTCTTTTTTAGTAAGGAATGATACACCAACAAAAAATCACTAAAGGCCCTGTCTAAAGAAAAATGTGTTCGATCAATTAATTTAATAAAAAATTATGACTCTATTTACCTCCCAAAAGACCCCGGGGCAACAATTTATTTGTGGTCCCCTAATGACACTGTACATAACAGCGGTAATATTATTTTGAATGATTACTCTGCAGGTGAAATGATTAAACAGTCAATTATTATTTGTTTGAAAGGGCAATGCATCATTTTATAAATCTCTTAAGCCATTTAAATAATATTAATAATGTCAAGATCCATAAATATCATCTTGCCAACGCATGCACCAGAGTCATGGCAGTCTGAATAGGACCTTAACTGCGTTACCTCAGCAACTCAGTGCAACGCAGCTGTTATTTTAAACACAGTAACTTATTTTCCGAGCCAGTGCAGCTCTGTAAGGGCTACCTCATCTTATAGGAAGCTTCGAGGCAGTTTCGTTTTTGTCTAAATAAATGAGGCTGTTTGTAACAGATATAAACATAATAAAAAATGAGGTATTTAAACCAATAAAGCTCCATCTCACAAGTGTTTTGTAGCAATCACATTGAGTACTGCTGTCCAGTATGCTCATTGGTTTTTAAATACAATTGGGAGAAGTACCACTCTGCTTTCGTGTCTGCAATCAAATACTGGATAAAGACATCGCAGCATCATCGGGACTTTTCACTCTATATTTAGCTGTTGGTTGAGACGCCTGTTAGCTCAAGGCTTACAGCTCTGTTGGCCCACAGCTTACTGCTATTTCACACTCAGAACTTCAAATATCCCCACCACCAACCCGGGCTTAACCCTGCTACGAAGCGGATTGATCCCTGAATTCTACAGGGTAGCATCCCCAGAGGATCAGAGTTAAAGCAACTGATGCGAGGGGAAATTAGAACAAAGCACTGGGATGTTTGTTGTCCAATCAAATCATTATGACGAGCTCTGTGTTTTCAAATGTGAGCATGCAATGCCTTTCTTTACTAATGAACACTAGAGTTCAGCTTAATCCTAAAAGTCTCTGAGTATTTCATATTTTCATCAAGTCACAGTGAGAGTTTAGGCCATTTGCACCACAATGGTTTAACCACTAATTTTTACAGTCTCTGCTTAATGATGACCTGATTGCACACCTGAAGTCTTTTGAAAAATCTTTCTTTCTTTCGTGTCTGTTTTCTGTTGGTTAGACTTTCTTCTACTATACAGACAGTAACATTGTAATAAAAAAAATAAAGCTTTGATAGAAATCGGGATCAATCTCAGATTAATTTGCTGTGCATCAGTTGTATTGAAGACTTTGATGGGGATATTAATGCCAAGTTCATGCCCCAGTAAATCCTGTCACTGCTCTGTTAAAATCTGCAGTTTATTATAGAGAAACAGTAGCTACTTATTGCAGCAATATCTAAGTCAGCAGTGAGTTTGAAAAGAGCAGAATCATTATGGTTCTTTCTTGTACCAATAATGAATGTTACTTGATTGCCTGCCCAGCTCCTGTCACTGGCATCTGTGCTCAACCCTGCTTCACTGGTGCAGAGCTGACATAGCTCATCATGTCCTTGTCTGTCAAAATCAGCAGTGTCACTGGCTTTGGGATTTCCACCACGCTGCACACGAGTACTGGCGCA
Organism: Oreochromis niloticus; assembly: GCF_001858045.2. Taxonomy (NCBI): domain Eukaryota; kingdom Metazoa; phylum Chordata; class Actinopteri; order Cichliformes; family Cichlidae; genus Oreochromis; species Oreochromis niloticus. The sequence continues at coordinate 12,674,119 of NC_031975.2, read as the reverse complement.
GAATTTTTATCTATACTACTCTTTTTAACTAATTTAAAATCTAATGATTCACATAATGGCTTAGGTATCACACAGAGATTCACTAAATAAAAATGGAAGCTTTTTCAACTACAAATTCAGTGTGGCTCGCCTCATGCTGAAGCTCAAAAGTTGCAAGTTAGAGGAAATCTAAAGCCACTTTTTCCAAAGACTTAACTAATGACAAAGTCTTGAGCGCCATCAATAAATCCATGACCAGCATGCACCCTTGAAATAGTACACCAACAGCCGTTTACACTCTGAGCAGCCGTTAAAACCAACATGAAACCTGCCAACTGCACTTTCATCATAAAGAAAGGTCATTCTTCAAGTGCTAAGATTTTTCTCATGCCATGCTTTGTGCACACGGAGACCAAAAGATGCAGTCTCACGACAGACCTCACACAGCCTGATGCATCAGCAGCGGGCAAGGAAGGATCGATAAACTTTCACATGTTCCTCTTTAACATTTGTTACGCTGTAATGTGCAAAAAGATAAATAGATCTGGTATTTATAAACAGCTCGTATTACAGTTTGAAATGAAAAGGAACCATCCATCGCAGACACAGGGAGAACACGCAAACTGGCCCTGGTGGGATGATGGATTTGAACCCAGGACTTGCTTGCTGTAAGACAACAGTGGTAGCCAATACACAACTTTACTGCTCAAAAAACAAAAACTGGATGGACAGAAAAAAAATCCATCTATTTTTTTTTTTTTTTACCTGCTCATCCAATTGAGGGCTGCAGGAGGGCTGGCGTCTATTGCAGCCCTCCTGCAGGAGGAGAGGAAGGGTACAAACTGAATGGGTCGCCAGTGTATTGCAGGGTAAAGTAATCATTTCTGCAGCAAAATAATGTTTCACTGCAGTAGTTTAGTTCCTATCTTTAAGTTGAGTGTAGATCTTAGTCCTTGTATTATTGTTATTAAATACATAAAAGCTTAATATATAGAAATATTATATAAATATTAAGCATATATACATCCCCACCCTCGTCCCAGTAGAAAATGTGAATGTTTTTTGTGTGTCATGGTTGTTTTTATGATGAAGCCTTTTCCCCTCTATGTTCTTTCCTTCACAAATACACTGAGTCAGTTGGTTTTGCATGGATAAATTGTACAGTGAGCATAATTCTGGCAGTTGTACAGACAGCATGAGGAAAAGCGTGCCTATTTTTGCCAAGAGGTGGCACTGTCTAACTGGATTCCCAAATTCCCAAATTTTCACTCACTCACTGCAAAACTGTGATGTTTAATCATTACAGAAATCACACAAAGGAACGAAAAATAAGTTTTATTTTGATTTGAGTTTCCAGGAAAGTGCTGGAGTGAAATTATCTCCCTGTATCATCATAATTCTCCTGCAATTCAGACAGCGACCGTAGCCATCCAAACCCTCCCTTTTCTGAAAGGTAGCTTAAGAGTGGTGTGTTTGAGATGTCTTTTATTACTTGCTTGAATTTTATTAAAAGAACTGAACTGGGATTTGGTATGAGAAATAAATTGTCTCCTCTCCCTCAGGACTCCTTAGGGGGATGAGAAGATGACAGAACAGTTTTAACTATGGGCACAGCAAAGTGAGATTAAAGCCCTCCACAGGAGTGCCGCGTGATTCTGGTTGCAAGGTTCTGGTTGCTCGAATTGATACAACGCTTATAGTACATTAAGAAAAAAAAAAACTTGGCAAGGCTGATGATACGGTGCTCACAAGACAGCAAAATATAATTTCCCTTTTTTTCCTGGCGCAGTGTCTCCAGTAATCTCTACACTCTCTGTTGGACATCCTCTGTCAGACATGTCTCCCTATTTTTTTCCACAGTGCAAAAGCCACTTAAGGAGACTGACAAAGTAATAAAGCAGCACTGCAGTTTACAGGACTGAGCACATGGCTCACTGAGCAGGTTGAAATAGGTGCAGAGACAGTCCGTATAGTCTATTCCTTCTACTCAGCTTTTCCCTGCTTCCACAGTTATGCACACAACCATCTCTGAAGTCTTTTTTCCCCCCTACTTTACCTAAACATCCAAAACACCTTAGCTGCAGGTATGGGGCAGTGAAGGGCAGGATGATATTTGAAGGGAATATATGGCAATAATGACTGCTTTGTTAGTTGGTGTTTCTGCACCTTCACATTGGGACTAGCCATTTATTTATCCATATAATACACGCTTATCTAATCTAAAATATGCATAATATGCAAGTGTTTTTATTTAGAGCTGATAAGTACTGATTTTCTCTTTGCAAAAAAAAAGAAGAATAAATAAAATAAATAAAACAAATAGCCTACTGCCTCCAAAATGTAAAGTTCAAAGAGTTCCAATTAATGCGAAGTTCTTTATGTGTTCCCACTCACGAGCTATGTATTCTTCCCCAGGAAAGAGTCTATTACTTATTTCTCACTCCTATTTTTCTTTTCAGCAGGCAGTATATCAAAGGAGATGGTGGAGTAGATTTGTCTCCAGCGGTACAGAAGAGAAATAGGAACTTGAAAATATTATCAGCCAAGAATGTCTGAGGCAAAAAAAAAAAAGACAACATATTGCTGGGTGAAAAAAAAGGCAACATTTCTACACTTTTGTACATCTGTTACATTTATGTAAGTAAGCGTGAAAAGCGGCTTTACAGACACGCTCAGTCCCTGTGGTTTTGATCTTCAGGGTCGTGTGCAGGACCCTGTGATTGGCCACTGATGATGCTGTTTCACTGGACTGAGAACAGCCAACAGCCATGTCTCATCAGGGCAGCCACCACCTGAGCACTGGGCACTGCACCACATTGCCTTCTCATGGATATAGTCACGCACTGGTTTTGCTCTGGGTCTTTTTTCTTTCTTTCCATGAGATAGTGAAATGCACACTTTCCAAAGAAGGAAAAAGAGTGCTGTTCACTTCATGATACTAAAGCAATTTCAAGGTCTTATTTCTCCCCCCTTGTTTGTCTTCAAGTGCACAATTGTGTTGTGAACAACTCTCAACAACATTTTTCCCTTATTTCTTTTTTTATTCTTTTCTATGAAGAAAGTGTTTTGAGTGAGGTCATATGAGGAGATAGCGGGTGGGGGGGATGAAAGAAGCATCAAGCATAAGATGTGAGACCAAATGCTGCAGTAACTATATCCTCCATGTGAAGGTGTCATGTGATGTATCCCAGCAACATGTCACGCCATGGATAATGGCTGAGACAGATGTGTCATGTCTGTGCACAGCAAAGAGAGAGCGGGATATGTTTTGGTTATGGGATTAATTTGCCTTTTGGGACAGGTGCTGCGAGGGCCAGGAACAGACACAATAACTCTAATGTTACATGCAACCCCCTCTAAAGTCCCTCCCAAGTCCCGCCCCCTTCCCATTTAAACAACTCCACAAGGCCACTGGGAACATGTAACTGACAAAATTCATATGGAAAATCTCTGTCAGTAATGGGCTTTTACACCGCTGTTATTACATCCTGTAACGTGATACCATTTGTTCTCGTGGTCTGTGAGAAACTTGGACTTTAGCTGGTGGCACCGACGTAGCCAGATGGTCTCAACAAATTATACTAAACCAGTCTGAGTCACCCCTGATTTAAACCACATGCTACCTCATATTTTAACCACACAGAAGAACAACTGTGCTCCTCTTCAGTGAGTAACGGTTTTATATATTCAAGTTTTAATAATTTTACATGAAGGGGTCCTTGGTCAACTCAAGGATTATGTTGTGCAGATGAATCTAGACATGTAATAAGCCCCTCAAATTTAATTATCAGCAGATGTAATTCAGAAATGGCAGCGCAGAATGTGGATGAGATGATGGGTTGCTGCGCCCAAGGCTATGTATATACATTATTTAATATTTTATGATGCATGACTTTATACATGAATTCTGATATCAATTCTCTTTCCTCCATAAAACCCAGAAGAAATATTACTAATTTATAATTGGACTATGCTCTCTCTCTCTCTTTCCTCCACTAAGTGGCACAGTGCTGATAATTAATAAAAAGAGATCAACAATAATATTATTACTATTAATATGATCACCAGCCCTTTTCTTGCTGGTTAAAAGCTACAAAATTAACAGATTAAATTGTTTTATCTGTTAATTTGAATGTTTAAGTGTTCCTTTTCCAGTGCTGAACTAGACACTGATGAGGATCTCAGCTGATAATAAACATAATCTTGGAACCAGTATGTGAAATCACCAAACATCAGTAAACGAAGGGCTTAAAGTTTTGTTTTTTCATCTCCCCCTGAGGCACTCGGTGCCGTTAGAGATCTGACTTTTCTTGTTTCAGCAGCTGCGTCTTTGACCCCTTCAACCTCACTGCTCACTCATTAGCGATCTTAAGCTGGACGCTTCCAACCATTGTTCAAATCGACAAGGCTTTAATCAAAATTTTGGCAAAGCCCCAAATAGACGAGAGTGAAGATAATACAGTGAGACCTAGACACGAAAGGAAAGACATTTAATATCCAACAAGTGTAAACAGGACTACTTGCAAACTATTAGGACTGAAAACACCTGTACCAGAGCTTACACTCCGCCATTCCACGCTATTTTTCATGTTGACAAGTGACTTTAATTTTAAAGGTGAGGTTATTTGCTTCGTGGTTATGCACTGCTGCTGCCATTTCTCCCTTTCCTGCCTTTTACAATTTTATTCCCTTGACTGGAAGCACAAACAAAGTCCATTCTTCCTTTGTGGTTCATTCCCATTGTCGTGACCTTTGTATACATCCTACTGGAAGCCGCTGCCTACTTTAGTGAAACGACTCACCTCATGTCCTCAGTTGCAGTCACTGTTAACATACGTAGTAATATTAACCACCCCAACCCGCCTTTTAAGTTCCCTGACAAGCCACAGATGACACGTCCCTGTGGACAAAACACTCGAGCTTCCTTCAGCGAACTCTGCTGGGACTGTCTGACCATGTCATGCTACTCCTCGCGGGGACTATTTTAAGTGTATAAAATGGGTTATGTTCACTGCGGCTCAACTGGGACACTTCTGATGAGTTCTGTGGCAACAAGGCGTCAAATTGCACATCGTTGTGCGTGAAGATATGTGCACCGCCGCTGACAGTGAACTGCTCTTTTTTTTTTAGAAGAAGAAGTCCAGAAGTAGCAGCATGGTGTAGACCTCATCAAGGTTCGAGGAGAACAGAAACATCGCAGAGTCCCCATTATGCCACTATTTTATCCCTCAAATTCAGACTGCTGCTGGTGTTTGTAATGTGGGTACATGGTGAGCCACTCTGAGCTTTTAAAGGCTGAGGAAGTTATATTCATTTAGAAATCAAAAGAACACCCATCCCTCTTTCTATCTCTCTCCCGCTTTCTTTTTCTCTCTGCGTTTCACACTTTGTTTCATTTTCTTAAATGCACACAGTGGCCTTGAAACAAATTAATTAAAAACTTAGCAGAACAATTAAAAACTGATGTGAATGAGGACAAAAAGAATCATTAAGATGACCAAACAGCTGATTTCACAGACGACGCACTTCTATGTATGTGTGTTTTTTTTTAATTTTCAAAAAGCATTTGATCTACAACTGCACATAAAGTCTTTTTTTATTATTTTGAATGGCATCTTTCATTTATTAAGGGAGTTAAAATTAACTGCAGCTCTTCTTCACAATGATGGGGTTATTAACAAACCTATGCAGTACTATCAGGAAGGGGAAATTTCTATTCTCCTGTTTCTGTTTTCTGCATTTACAATGTGTTATTGTTACTCAGGATGAATCGACAGCACAAACCGAGCTTTTGTTGTAAATTCTGATTTAATTATTGTTCAATAATGACTTGCAGGGTTTTGTGGTAGGGCGTGAGTGAGAGAAAGAAGTGTATTCATTTTAACATTATGTATGTAGAACTTGTCAGTCAAATGAGCTGAGGTTCTTGTTCATCATCTACATCCTGACATTTTTTTGTCAAAGAGTAAGAATTTACTAATGAAGTTAATAATACTGATTACTTTGTATCACTGGAGAACGATGCTTACCCCAACTTAGGGTTAAAACACAGTATTATGTACCAAATCTACCTGAAATGAGTAAATATATATAAGCAGAGGTCCATTTAAATCCCATGGCTTAAATGACAGGTCTTTGACTCCAGCAAGGAAATACAATGCACTACTGTACTACTGCCAATTTTCATTGTCTTAAATTATACACAAGTGCTAAAAGTGACTGTAAGATATGAAGAAATGCCATCATCATTACACAAGCTAAACTCACTGTGTGACCCGCAATCATATGTTGGCTCTCAGTCATCAAAACTAAAAATTTATACTTATTTTGAAACTGATGCTAGCACCATGTTTTGAAACTGTTTGGACAGGGAAACAAAAAGCTGAGGAAGTTGTCTAATTCCAAAAAGAAAAAAAAATCCTAGTAAAATCTCAGTTTTTTCTTCTTGCTGCAGCTCCCTTTAGCAGCTGCCACATGGGATTATCTGCCTCCGTCTGACCCTATCCCTTGCATCCATCAGCTCTCTGTATGTCTTCCTTCCCTACATCATGAATCTTCTCTGTGCTCTTCCTCTTTTCCTCCAGTCTGGCAGCTCCACATTCAGCATCCTTTGTTTAATATATCCACCATCTCTCCTCTGCACATGTCCAAACCACCTTTGCCTCTCTATCTTTGTCTCGGAACTACTCAACCTGAGCTGTCCCTCTGATATACTCAGTTCTAGTCCTGTCCATTCTGCCACTCCAAAAAAAATGTTTTTACATCTTCAACTCTGTCACCTCCAGCTCGGCCTCTGTCTTTGTGCCATCATATCCAAACACACAAATCATAGCAGGTCTCACTATCTTGCAAACCTTCCCTTTCACTCATGCTGCAATATTTCTGTCACAAATCATCCTGAAACTTGATTCCACTGTCTGTTGCCTTGAATGGTTGACCCCAGGTATTTAAACTCAGCTGCATCTCTACACCTTGCTGCTTCACCGTTACACCATTCTCCCTCTCATTCACACACATGTATTCTGTCTTGCTTTTCTCTTTTGAGTATACCTCCACCTCTCTAAGCTCTCTTCTAACTGCTCCCTTTCACTACAGAGCTCAATGTCATCTGCAAACATCGTACTCCACGGAGACTCCTCCCTGACCTCATCTGTCAACCTGTCCATCACCTCTCCAAAGAAGAAGGGGCTCTGAGCTGATCCCTGATGTAAACCCATCTGTGGCTCCTACCATACACCTCTCCACTTTCTCTCTGTCCTTGATTAATTTCTTGCACCACCTTCACATACTTCTCTTCAACTCCTGACTTCCTCATGATACAGTTCCTCTCTTGGTACCCGATCATATGCTTTCTCTAGATCATCAAGGACACAGTGCAACTCCTTCTGACCTTCTCTGTATTTCTTCATCAGCAGTCTCAAAGTAAACATTGTAAACAAGTAAACATCTCTCATGGTCGTTCTCAGCATGTAACCATACTGCTTCTTGCTGTCTCTCTTCAACAACTCGTTGCCATAGCGTCATTGTGTGGCTCATCAGTTTTATCCTTCTGTAGTTACTACAGCTCAGCACTTGTTCTTGAAAATCAGTACCAGTACACTTATTCTCCATTCCTCATGGATCTTCTCACTCTGCAATATTGTGTTAAACAAACTGATTAAAAAGTCCACTGCCCTCCTAAACAGCTCAGTTCCTCCACAGGTATGTCAGGAGCACTCTATATTTTCTTGATAGTTGCCTTCAGTTCCTCCTAACTAATACTCTGCACTCACTTTTTCACTAACTGTCCTCTATCCGACCTCTTCTCTCTCTCATTTTCTTCATTCATGAGCTCCTCAAAGAATTCCTTCCACCTTCCCAGCACACTCTCTTCCCTTGTTAGTACATTTCCATCTCTATCTGTACCCTGACCTGCTTCAAATCTTTTGCAGTCTAATCTTTGTGCCTGTCCACTTGATAAAGCCCCCCCCCCCCCCCCCCCCCCCCCCTCTTTCTTGAGTGTCCAGCCTTTCGTACAACTCACTATAAGCCTTTGGATTTGCCACCTCTCTATTAGACGTGAGTAGCTTCCCAGTACTCCTGTCTACTTTCTTCATCTCTCTGACTATCCCACTTTTTCTTTGCCAGCCTCTTCCTATGAATACTTTCCAGTACTTCCTCATTCCACCACCAAGTCTCCTTGTTCTCTGGCCAAGGACACACCAAACCCCTCCTTGACAATTTGACTCACCTCGTCATCTGGTAACTCTTCTCTACCAACCAGAGCACATCTCATCTCTTCTTGAACTCTGTGCAATATTATTCCTTCTTTGAATTTCCACCATTTAACCCTTGTCTTCACTTGCTTTATCTTGTTGATGTCCAAAGCATCCTGCAGACTACCACGAGATAGAGACTAGTCGTATTCTCCCCAACACCCTCTTGCAGTCGTCTGTCTTTCCAATTGCACCTTCCCCAGAAGATATATTCTATCTGTGTGAAACTACGTCCACTTTTATATGTTACCCTATGTTCCTCACTCTTCCAGAAATATGTATTTACCACGATCATTTCATCAGTTTTCACAGTCCAAAACCATCTGTCCTTCCACATTTCTCTCCTGAACACCATACCTACCCATCACATCCTCATCACCTCTGTTCCCTTGACCTACATATGTCCACTGAAGTCTATCAATCACCAGTGGTGACTGGACTTCATCCAGGTTACTCCATAGTTCTTTTTCCTACTTTAACTGACATCCAACTTGTGGGTCATACCCAATCTGCTTCACCCCTTCAATTTCTAGCTTCAAACTCATGGTTCTGCCCAACACTCTCTTCACCTCCACCTGCCACAAGCCACTGTGTAGTCCCCAGCTCAGATAAAGGCAGAGGGTTGCATCAAGGAAGACATCATTGCCAAATCAAACATGCAGATCACCGTTTCACCTGTAACCTAACTGACTCTGACACCAGGCCATTACTTCATATGGTGTAGGTAACTTATTCAGCAAAGGCACCATTAATGCTGAATGACGCTTACAAGTTTTGGAGCAACATTTTCCAGAAACACCTTTCTTTCTTCACTAACGCAAAATTAAACCCCATTCTTCATATATTCCTTAGTAAAAGACCCCAAGTACTGAAACTTTAAGCCCTGCCTTTCTGAAGCCCAGACTTGTCACCCACTGAAATCCTGCTGCAGAGTGTAAAATGAAGGCCCAAGACTGTTGAGCAGCTATCAGGCAAGAATGGGAAAACAGTTTGCCTTCAAATCTACAGCAATTGGTCTCCTCAGTTCCCAAACACATGCGGAGTGTTATTTTAAAAAGAAAAGGTGATGCAAGACAGTGGTAAACATGCCCCTATCACAACGTTTTTGAAACATGTTGCCGGCATTAAATTGAAACTGAGCACTTTTTTTAAGCAATTCGTTTTCTCATTTTCAATTAATATCGGCAATTCTCAGTTAAGTACAAATGATATGAAAATACTTAAATTTTGTTTATAATTCACTTTTTTTTGGAAACACGGTTGTATTATGTAACTTCTTTGATGCATCTGACTTCACTGCTTTTCTTTGACCGTGGAACAGAGAACTACATAACCCGAAGGAATAATTACATTAATCACACTCACCATGTCACCCTCGCGAAGTTTTAACATCTGATGTAATTATTATTTTCTTTCAACTTGGGAGGTGTGGTATTGCAAGTAATTATAGAAAGTGGCAAAAGAGAGGAGAAAGGGATACTCGGCTGGATCTCTGATGCCTCGCGGAAGCTGCATTTGATCTGCTCTAGCACGATACCAGATCCTTAGAAACCCACTGAGCTGGGCAGAGACTCATGATACGGTCAATTAATGTTACAATACTCTAAATGTCAAAAGTGTAAAATCCAAAACATAGTGTCTCATTTTTTATTTCGCTTGTGTCAGAAAGCAGAGGTACTCTAAAGGACAATTCTTGAGTCAGCTCTTGATTAAATAGATCTATGGATCAATTTTTCATCCTAAAACCTCTTTTTCAAATGACTAGAGGCAATTACTTCAGAGTTTGTCAAAGGTCTCCTCTCTCTTCCCTCTCTCTGTCTCTCGCTCCTTTGCTTTCTCTTTGCTTGCATCACTCACATCTGCCTTTGTAGAGTGCATAAGTAAAAAGACGGCACTAATAAAAGAGCAGCCATCCAGAGCTGACTGATTGAATTAATAAGCAACATAATCATGGCTGATCTGTAAAGTTATCTACAAGCCAAAGCATTAGGGGAGTTCGGTGTAGCACACTGGAGTGCGTCTGGCTGCCTGTCACATCTCTGCATCTGCTTTCTGCTGCTGTCAATCCTATCCTCGCCTAATTGCTTGAGATAGAGGATTGCAAATGGTCTTAAAGAGCTCCCTCTCTATTTAATTTGCATCAAATAAAAAGTTTGAGATGCCTGGCTTGTTTATGCCTGTCTGCTTTGAATGTTTACTTCTGTGGAATCAAAATAAACAACAATTTCAAGTACCTTAGATTTCTGAAACCGAGTTGCTCTTGCAGTTATTGTTTGAGAAGGTTTGCTTTCGGCTGTGATCAAACGGCAGAATTCAGTATTTGACGACTGGCTCGCGTCGCCGTTAAAGAAGCTTTTTGTCCGTGTGTTATTTGTGTGGCATCTGAAGCATCCAAGCCACGAGAATAGTGTGCTTCATCAGTGATTTGAATTCAAATTCATGGCTTCGAGGCTCTGTGTTAACAGTGGCTTAAAAGACAGAACATCAATCAGCTAGCCTTTATCGTAATGTCGTCGGAATGCTTCAGACAAAATCGCTCTCATCGTGAGCGGACTTCAGTGATCCCTTTGTTGATGCATGGCCGTGAGGCTGGCATTTGTGGCTTGGAGTAAAATACAGCTGCTGAATGAAGTGCTATGGGAATTGATATTCCCCTAGCGATGGCTTTAGTAAGTGTCAATTACATCATATTATTAATTACATTCCCATGAGCCTCGGCTGTACTGTGTGTTTGGTGGAAGCTAGGAAAATGTGCTAACACACTCAAATAAGGTGACTAAGAAAGCAACATAAAGCACTAAACAGCTCCATATTAGGGTTCCCATTTGGAGCACGTTAGCATCTTGACAGTGTTTAAACATGACTGTGCTCAAGTACAGCTTATTCAATTTTTAAAGGTAATTTTATACAGTCTATGGAGCCACAGTATGGCTGTAGCTACTGTAGAAAATGTTTTTTGAGAATTTGAAGGCAGAAACCTCATTATTTTAGTATAATTGAGGGTGAATGAGGTTGTAATGTTCAAGGACAGAACCACATTCAGAACAACAAATATAGGCTAGTACTAGTTATTTTACACTGATAAATAAAACAAGCCTGTGCATGTGCACCGTACAGGCATGTGTTTGATCCAATGACGTTGTGATTATTGCACAGCGTGGTCCCTCAAAAAGATACAAATGTGTTGTGTTTTTGCTTTATATGCAAAGATGGGTTTTATATAGAAGCATGCAGATGCCAGTAGATGCCTTTTATGAGCAATGCCATAGTAAAGGTTTGCCTAATTTGACAGACAGGATCTGAACTTTTTGTCTAAATGAGAAGCCCGCTCCTCCTTGCTTAAGAGTTGCTATGGCAGAAGAAAGGCTGAAGATAAACCGAGATCCAGAGCTGACATCACGTCTCTCTCTTTGATTACGCCTACACAGAAATACCATTAAACTGCTTCACACCATTGACCACACATTCGACATGGCAAGAAATTCTGCACACTCATTAATGCTTACACCCCTGGCTGTACCTCAGGCTGTGACCATGTTAGTAATTTCTATGTAGATCTATATATTTACAAGAGTCCTGCATCACAGTTAGTAATGTTTGAAAGTTTGAACTGGATTATGGATTAGCATGTTTCTCATGTGGGTGCTCAACATCTTAAAAAACAGGATTGGAGACTGTCCTAAACAGTAATAACATTTCAATAATAAGATTTTGACAGTTTCCAAACCCATGTGCAAGGGCTAGCACCTCAAAATAACCACACCCATAAATTCAGAGAGACTCATTATTAGCACTCACAGTATAAAAGATGGACACAGCTTCTGGGTCTGGAAATTGATGGTGTGTTCCTGAATAAGTTGGAAGATGGAATTTCTGAGGTCCCAGGAGGAATTTTAATCTAGACTACCACCTTTCATTCTGATTTCCTGGTCAGAAAGTCAAAGCTGCCTCAGCAACCATAAGCTAATAATCAAAAGATGGTTGAAGTGAATGTAAACAGACATAAAACTTTTAATTTGCCCTGCCACTGTTGTATATTTGTAAATATGCAAAAATGGAGCACTTTAAACCTGACCAAGTTATATCCATGATTAGTTCTACCTTGCTAAGAACTAAAACCAACCCTGTTCTTCATCCTTTCTCTAGAACATGCTAATGCTAACTTCAGTCAGTTTAGATATCTGGAAATACCCTTAACCAGGGGTGTCAAATATAAGACTTGGGGCCCAGCCATGACTCTAATCCGGCCTGCTCAGTGACTTTGAAAAACATGAAGGAGGGAATACATTTTTGGATTTTTAACTGCATTTTAATTTGAGAAGTTTTACAGATTTATACCTCCCTTACAGCCATTTAAACTGCTAAAACTAAGTAGTTAAGTAATAGATTGACAATTAAATAATAGAAATTTCCTGTTTTTACTGTCTACTATAGGAATTTTGGTTATATTTCTATAATATTTTCATTAATCAAAACACATTTTTGTTTTATAAATACGGGACAAACCTGCATTCTTTTTAAAGGCCACCAGGGAGCGATAGCTTCGGTTGCAAAAGGAGTTTCGGTTGTACATGTACAGACATTTATGGGAAGACGGCTCTCTGCGAACGATGTCCTGCCAAGCTTATGGTCTCAGTCACTCATTTATAAAATGGACTCACACTGAGACCATTTTATGAATGCTGTGTTGTAATTTTGCTAATCGCTTACGATCGACAAATCACTAGCCAATGATGGCAGTTTTGTAGTCAGACCATTCCCTCATCTGGTTTGAAAATATCAAGATGCTAAGGGTAAAAACAGGACTTTACAAACCAGTGGGTGACGTCATGGTAACTACATCCTTCTTTTACACTTTCTTTTACTGACACCGAGAGAGCTAAATGCTCAAAAGTGCGGTTTAGAGCAGATGCACTCTAAAGAAGTTATGGTCTTGGGTATGTCTAATTGAATCTGCAAACATTAACATAAATGTGCTGCTACCAAAAAAAAAAATTGAGAAAGCCAGAAATGTTACTTATGCAACATTTGAAAAAGATCTTGGTTTAGGATTAAAATAAGTGCTTAATTCACTTTAAAGGTCATCATTTGTCATCATTGTTATATTTAAAAAAAAAACTCTGTATGAATAGAGCATGCACAGAACAACAGCAGTACGTGACGCCCTGGCTTGAGTATGTGTTCGTGTTTTTTTCTTCTTTTTAATTATTTATATTTTTTTCTAAATTATACTGTGACTTTACTTTGATTTTCCATTAGAAGAAAGGCTGAAGATAAACCGAGATCCAGAGCTGACATCATGTCTCTCTCTTAGCATTACGCCTACACAGAAATACCATTAAACTGCTTCACACCATTGGCCACACATTCGACATGGCAAGAAATTCTACACACTCATTAATGCTTACACCCCTGGCTGTACCTCAGGCTGTGACCATATTATTAATTTCTACGAAGAGGGATCTATGTATATCTATCCACAAAATTCCAGTAAATAATTGGTGTTTGTGGTGGAGAGCAGCAGTGTGAAAGAGTCACTGATACCCAGTCTATTAACTTGTTGACACTTTGGGGTCGGTCTGACTCTGGGCTAATGTGGAGTGTGACCGAGCAGAACCATCTTCATTATCCTGGCGTAATGTTTCATTGCTTCAGGCTTGTGCACTGATGGCTAGCCACCCACTCCTGTGCCTGTACCTCTCTTCTACTACTGCCCCATGTAACTGTCTGTTCTGTGAACGGCTGCTTGACATTCAGCATTTATATATATATATATATAGATAGATATATAAACATAAAAGAAAATCACTGATTTCAAATTTCTTCTCACCCCTCCATCCATCCATTCATCCATCCATCCATTCATCCGTCTCCTTCTACTTCCATCCTTCTCAGTAGTGTCAGAGCTTTCTTGCATCATCTTTCTTTGGTGTATGCGCGCTCATTTTTCTTCCTCTCATTTTGCTTTGCCTTGAGATGCTGCCATATGTCTGCATCCTCTGGCCTGACTGCGCTTTGTATTATTTGTACATCTTCTTCACAATTTTGCAGGGCTAAATCACAGCTGCTCTCTGTAATTTTCTCTTTCCTCTGACTTATTTTGTCGCCTTTGCACTTTGGGGTTTTCAACTGATTTTAAGGTAACAGACTCGGCCAGCGGGGCGCCTCTTGATAACTGAAAAGAATTTGTGATTGACAGCTGCTTGAAAATATTATATTTCCATGTCAAAAGAGACAGTTATGCATTCCTCTTATATCGGAAAAGCAGAGCTATAAAGCTGAAAATTGCATGCTATGCTTTTAGTACAATTTCACCATTCGTAGCTGTGACGGGTTGTCAGAAGAGTACAGCCTTTGAAACATGTCCCCATTTTACTTTATTTGCATTCTTGATACTTATTGTAAATCACAGCACATCTACACGAGCGGTGCCAATTAAAGTTCAGGGCGTAAACAGCTTTGGAATCATTATGCATTAGAGGAATATCAAGCAATATGATGCTGTCCGGAAGAATCTCTCACTGTCTTTCTACTGTTTCCCAAGACTGTCATTTTGTCACTCGGTCTGTCAGGAGCTCTTAAATCAAACTAACATGATGTATTAAGAAAAAACAGACTCAGAATAAATGACGCAGAAGCAAGGAGTAGAAAGAATACAAAGCGAAAATAAAACAGAACAGTCAACCAGATGCAGACAGTTGATTTAAATACAAAACATGACCTTTACAGTGCATTCACTCTGGCTTTCCTGCTCTAATAAGGTATAAACACCATGTGCTAATCTTTGAACGCCTTATTTTTCCTCTTTGTATCACTGAAGTAACTGCAGCAGAAAATAATGGACAAAAGTGTAAAACTTATTTGCTTTTTGTACCATAAATACACAAAGCAGCAATCTAAAGGGACCTGAAAATGAATAGGTAATGCATCACAAACAAGACAGTGGGGAGGGAAAATGAATAAAATACTATCTGATTTGTTGCCATTCATTTAATTATGCTGTTTGTGTCTGGAAAGTCTAAATCTATAAAATAAGACTGGTAGTTTTAGCAGTGACAGCATAGCTTTGTAAGTTGAGTGTTTATATTACAGGCTGTGGATGGACACCAAACACTGTACTCAATGGACGGATGCCTACATGCACAAGCTGATCACATGAAGACTCCAGCGACACTTAAAGTAACAGCTTTCGGCTTGGGGCCTTCATCAGGGTCATTGCTAAATACATAATTTAACTAAATGGGTTATTTAATCAACAGGGTCATTTAACTAAATACAAAAATTTAGTTAAAAACATAGATTTTTGTATTGATTCTCCCTCTTTTAATGTTCCTGTACGTTAGTTTTATATAAACTTATTTGCATTTTTCGGTGTAATTTTCAGTATGTATTTCTTTTAGACTTGCAGGGAATTTTTTATTTTTCCCCCTTTTAATCTGTAGTGGTTCAGTCCAAAATCTATTTGGGCTGTAGCTTAACCAATTGACCAATTAGCCAGTACCACCTCGTTAAATGTTAATTGGTCAGTTTGTTTATTTGTGAAGGTGTGACTGGTCCTGTTTTTTATTTAAACCCAAACTGTTTGACATTCTGCAACAATGGTCAGCTAATAAAGCTGTTCCCTATTACTTTAAGTGTTGCTGGAGTCTTCACGTCATCAGATCTTTGTCCTCTCCATGCACTTTGGAAGTAGGTGAAGTTGTGCCAGAAAAATGTATTGCTATACATGCACAAGCTCCCAGAAGACTTTGTAAAAAATCTGTTTTAAATAGAGATGCTAAATCAAAGCTGATTCTAAAAAAACGATGCATCTTTAATAGTTTAAATTGCAAGAATTCAAGAAGCTTTTCGTGTGGTTGTGGTTGAGATTTGATTGACAAGCTGTTGATTCAAACTCAAAAACACTCCCTTTTTGGAAAATGAAATCCAACTATTTCAATGTGGACTAAACTGACAAAATGGAAACAGACTAATGCTTACATTTAGTTGAAGACTCAAAATGCTTTTGCAAGTGTCAGTCACTCAATCATGTAACATTTTTATCTTTGTCTAAGTGCTTTCTCACATTTGGATACATCCTGAGCAACTTGGGGTCCAGTATCTTGCCCAAGGATACTTTGGCATGCAGACTGACCGAGGCAGAGATTGATCCACAGGCCTTCCTGCTGGTAGGCAATACGCTTTACCATCTGAGCCACATCCCCCTAAAACTTACTTTACTAAAATGTTGTATTTAAATAGAACAGTTTTGCTCATAAGATACAGAATAAAGATATAGAGGAAATATTACTCATTATTAAGGCATGCAGCTGGAGAAGCTGTGTCAACACATCCACTCACTCCCAGTGAGTGTGACCTGATAAAGACCATCCTCATGCTTTCTGCTGTAATTGGAGGAGGCTACAGTCCATTCTCTCCTAAGGTCAGCGTTGCTAAACCTACAGTGGAAAAAGTTCAGCTGGATGACAATGGAGACAAAAATGTTGGCTGCCTACCAACTTAACTTATTAACCTTGCAACTCAACCACTGTTAATGTTGTTGATCTACAAAGGGAAGCTTGTCAATTCACGTTTGATAATGCGTGTTAGCAAAAAACAAACAGTTACTGTAGCTGCCACAGCTGTAATGTAGTAAAGGAACTCAGTTCCATCAAACATTATCACTGAAACTGTCATTATAAAAGTACTCTAATGAGAGAGAGTCTGACTGAAAAAAACAAAAGAAAAATTAACACTCAAAAATTAAAATGAAAAATTATGCACCAGAGTGATAAATGACTGGTAAGACAGGAGACAGAACACTTAGAGACCAAAACAAAAATACATGTCAGGAGACATTTGGGGTACTGGATAGCACAATCACTAACACACAACCTCCAATAATTTCTGAGAATGCTTTGTTTTTCAAGTCACCTCTGTTTTTGGTTTTTGATTTTCCTTTTCCCGTCGCTCTTTATTTAGGGTAAGGCACTAAAGTCAGAGTCCAAACACAGGCATTCACCCACCGTAACACACGTTAAAGGGCAGTATTTCCCACAGATATTTCTTTATTACTTTGGCTGAATGCACAGCAACAGTTATGTCCCTGAACTCTGTCAGACTGTCTTTAAAATGTGAAGGCTATAATGTCCTGACCACGCATCAGTCTGTGATGAGTGTGAACAGGGTGTATAAACATTAAAAAGAGTATACTGTGTGTTCCATGGGTGTCAACAACTCTATTCAATCCGCCAGCTGCAAATAAAGGGACAACAAAAGCAACAGGGTATGTAATACAAAAGGACCTGACACACACAGCGTTGCAGGATAGATGAATGTTTATTTACAGTGTTTCTTTGCCACTTTGTGTTTGCACAGCTTTCCAGCTGCCTCCTCCAGTTCAGCACACCACACAGCTCTCTCGTCAGGTCCTGGCATTCTATTCAAATAGGGGAGGCATGATTAGATGATGGAAATATGGAAATCCGCAGCATTGGTGTCAGCCTCAACTGACACCACACCTTGAACCCAGAAGCAGGAGAATGTTTGCATGCGATGGAGCCACTGGAGTGGGGCATGATCCGAACAGAGGGTGAATGGACGTTCCAGGAAGTACAGCAAGTATTATCAAAGAGAGTCAAGTGCTCTCACCAGATGGCCAGGAACTCCTTCTCTACTGTACTGTACCTGGCCTCTCAGCTCCAACAAATCCCCACTGATATATTTCAGAGGGCAGTTGACCCCCACTTACCTGCTGGGATAAAACAGCCACCAGCCTTCTGTTCAAGATCAGAATGCAGAATGAAGGGGAGGGAGAAGTTAGGAGTGTGGAGCAGCATTTCCCTACAGAGAGCCTTCTTTACCTGCACGAATGCTGCCTGGCACTGCTCTGTCAACTGACCAGATCTGGGGTGACCTTTCAGGGGAGGTCAGTCAAAGGTCTAGTCAGCTCTGCAACAGCTCTGGAGACAAGAGAATCAGTTGGTAGCCCTTGGTTAAATCCAATGTCATGGAAAAACGACCAGTCCCTAACCGGCCCATGAGCTCATCGACCCGGAGCATGGCATCAAATCATGGCATCTCATTCACTTTGCGGTTGTCAACACAATGTTATAGACCCACCTTTCTTCACCACAAGAACTGTGGGGCTACACCACGCACTGTGGGACTGTTCTGTTACTCCCATCTTCAGCAGTTCCCCCATTTCCTCCTAACTATTTCTCTTTTTTCCCCCTTTTTTTGTCTTCTGTCCAGGAAGCCGGTCGAGTCCTGAATGCACCATCACATCAGGGCGCATTTCAAAATGGTGCTCCATGGGGAACGTATGACTAGGTAGTGGGGAGGTAACACATGTGCAAAACACTGCTGCAGTCCAGCAGCATCCACTCTCTGAGCCTGTGTGACATGGTCATCACAATGGAGGGAGATAGGAATGGTAGAATTTGGCACCTCTGGCCCCAACTCATCTCTTTCCTTCACCAAAGAAGTGGTCTCAGCCTCTCCATGCTTTGACCAGGTTAAGGTGTTATAATTTTGTGGATACTCCCCTGTCTGACCGCACCACCCCGTAGAGGCAGCTTTTTAGCACCAACAACTGGATGTGTTCCTTTTCCATTCAAGAGTCACAGCTCACTTGCGGGTAGGTTAGCGCTACATCAGGACAAACCATTTGACCACTGATTTTCATCACCTGGTCAAAGGCTAAACATTGAGTATCATCTCGAGACTGCTCTGGTGGGAAATCTCCCATTGTGTGAACCGCTGGAGACAGTGGGGCCTCCCAAGAAGGCCCACCCAAAGCAGGTTTGGGTGGATCAGGGTCTTCATGTAGCCTGAGTCCAACAAAGCTGTGTATACCTCCTTGATGCCTTACTGGTACACTGTATGTTGGAGGGTTGACAACACTGTCCAACCTCAATCCATGGGCATTCCTGGTGGACATGTCCCAGTCGCCCACACCTCCACCATTCCTGTCCTGACACGCATGCAGCTTCCAGTGAATGCCGTGCAGTGTCCATTGCCACCGGGACTGTGGAGAGACAGCAGGGAGAAAAGAGTTACTTGATGAGCGTGGCTCTGCAGCAGTGGGCTGTGGTGGTGGTGATGGGTCCAGGAGGGGATCCATCAGCCAGTCCAGTATCGCCCAGCGGATGTCCCCCCAAAAAGTTGAGGGTGTTACGTCTAGGTGGCCAGAAGGCAGTGTGGACCCAAATGCAAGACACAATGCTGAGGCAAGAATACATTTTCACTAGTTTATTGTGTATATACAATTTACAGTGACATGGTGTGAATTTAGGAGCCCTGGTTTGGTTGTGTGAGTAGCAGAGAGTCTCTGGGGAAAGGGACACTCCAACAGGGGGAGAGGTCTGTTAGTGGTCGAGCAAGAGGAAGACAGAAAACAGAGGAACACTGGCGTGAAGAGTGGCTTACTTGAGTTTGAAGGCGAAAAGACGTGAGTGACTGTCCGGAAGCAAGCAACTTCCAACCTGTTTTCCAGGTGCAGTGGGGGCAGGTGGGCAGGAGGACAGGCAGGTGAGGCGGTGAAAATCCAGCGAGACGTGATGTCAAACAGGTGAGTAATCCAGAGGGTGAGATCAGCGGCCAATCAAAAAAGTGAGTAGTTCAGCATGACATGGACTCAAGGTGTGGGTGCTTGGAGGGAGAGGAGATCAAAGTTAGCATTACTTAAAAACATAACAACCATAAGGTAGCTGACAGACTGGCAGAGGTGATCTTAATTACACCTCCTGCAAATGACGAACAGGTGGATGAGGCAGGTGTGGACTCTGGGCTCCACCCAGAATGGGAGGACACTGCAGGACCAGGCCGGAGCAGAAATAACACTGAACACTCACTAAGATCATGACAGGGAGCCACGAACACAACTCCGCTGTGGCCAGGAAAACCTCCAGGAAGGCCTGGGGGTCAATCCCCTCTTCCTTTTGGTGGAACGTCACTGGGGGGTGGGACAGTGGTGTTGGCGCAGAGCCAGACTGAGCAACTAGGTCCTCCAGCAGCTTCAACTAGCACACCTTAACCCTGCAGACGGTCAAGCTATTGCTGTTGTACCATTGCCTGTTCCTGATGCATAGCTCCAGCACTACTTTTGCCACTGTTTTGGTCACGGGTCCATCATCCCATGACTGGGTTGCAGCACCTC
Organism: Oreochromis niloticus; assembly: GCF_001858045.2. Classification (NCBI taxonomy): domain Eukaryota; kingdom Metazoa; phylum Chordata; class Actinopteri; order Cichliformes; family Cichlidae; genus Oreochromis; species Oreochromis niloticus. The sequence goes on along the minus strand of NC_031975.2, from coordinate 12,653,746 downwards.
TTGTGATACAAAAGGACCCGACACACACAGTGTTGCAATATGGATGAATGTTTATTGACAGTGTTTTTTCTCCAGGGCAACACATCAGACAGCTCTCTTGTCAGGTCACGGCATCCTACTCAAATAGGACAGGCATGATAAGATGATGGAAACTGCTGTGTTGGTCAGCCTCCCTTGACACCATACCCTGAACCCACTGCTCCACCCCTCGCCTATAGCTAAGCCGCAAACTACACCCTACCATGGAGTATATGTATACATACATACATGATGTTGAGGGCACTTGAATCCAAGAGGTAAAGGCTTGCTTGTTAGTTTGCTATTATATCATAAGAAGTTAATTAAAGACTTCAGATATAACATGAACTTTGAAAAAATTATGGCTGTATAATTCATAATCTTAAACTCAGTGTTGGAATCACAGTCTTGAGCTGCTGTTATTACTTTGTTTTTTGTTTTTTTTATTTACTCTAATGGTCACAGTTTAAACCTTGCGGCTCTCAATCAAAACAACTCAGAAGACCTTAATGGTTTCCTCACAGTGTGAAAAAGACAGAAAATAACACCCAGCAGGTTGAGAACGGCTCCCCCAGGGAGCCTCCCCATTTTTCTAATTATTGGCTGCCAAATTTCACATGTTAAGGTCATTTAATGTGTTACGACAGTCTCCTCTGTACGTTGAAAGCTTGTTTACCAGCAGAAGAACAAGCTGATCCTATGATACACTGACAGTAACAATCACTTGTTCGTTGCTCTTCAGTTCGACACCCTAAATCAATTTCACATGTTGTGATTGTCTGAAATGCCAAAAGGTCTCTGTCGTGTTTGACATGACTGCACTGCTGATGAGAACAATCAACTGAATTTTTTTTAATTTTACTGGGTTTTTTTATCTGGTTTGTTTAGTAAGACCTTGAGATATTTCCCTATTTGACCTTAAAATGTCAAATTATAGATTGTGTGGCGTGCATGCTTTTATTTTCTCAAACAGCCTTGAACTTCAGCAGTATTTGAACTTTTTTTCCTCTCTCAGCTCAGGTTTGTGGCTGGTCTCCCCGTGCAATGATTCCCTTTGCACGGGCCCCGTAGCTAATCAAAGCCTCTCTTTCTGCTTTGCTGTCATGCACACAAATTCCCAACAGCACATCCTTATTAGCCCTGAGTTTAAAGCGCACCAAAGTCAACTGACAGGCCCTCCAGGCCCCACAAGAGCAATTCTTAAGAAGTGTTTCATTCTGTGTCTGTCAGACACATGTGAATCTGACTTGATGACTTTGCATCTTGTGTCTGAGCGTTCCTCCTCCCACCTTGGCATACGTATTCATGGTGTAATAATTTTACTGGAGGTGGATGTCAGCTACTTTTTATGGCAGCTTTTTAATAGCTTTGACCCAAGCAAGGTCAAATTTGAGCTGAAGATCAAACAAAAATGTTCACAGACATTTTGATAAGATCACCACCAAGTGTCCTACTTCTGCCCCGAAACTAGATCCATGTTTCAGTTTTTTGGTGGCAGGTGATAAGCCACTGAGGTGCATGGCTTTTTTTTTTCTTACCTCAGGGTTTAAGTGAACTGATGGTGCTGTAAATGGATAATCTTCTAAAGAATGAAATGGCTCTCTTGACAGCTGGAACTCCAAACTTTAAAATCCCTGTATGCTGTTGCCATCTCAAGCTGTGGGAGGAAAACATAACCTACTGCAAACATCTGCAGGGTTTTGGGAGGAGGGGTGTATGTGTGTGTGTTACTGTTTTTATTAATAATTTTACATTTGAAGAGTAGTCCCTAATTTTTAAGCGGGTGCTCATTAGAATAAGCTACTGAAAGATCCCTGAAAGACTGAAAACATGAGCTGAAATAGTGTAATAAGGGAGATATTCAGTTACCTTAGACAGAGACAAGATTGCATGAAAATGTGAGGAACTAAAACATTTTTTAACACAAACCCTTTATTTCAAGGGCTCAAAAGTAATTGAACAAGTTAAATAACTGAAAATTAAATGTTCATTTCTAGAACTTGGTTGGAAAGCCTTTGCTGGCAATGACAGCCTGAGGTCATGAACTCACAGATATCACCAGATGCTGGGTTTCCTCCTTTTTAATGCTCTGCCAGGCCTTTACTGCAGCGGCTTTCAGTTGCTGTTTGTTTCAGGGCCTTTGTGTCCCAAGTTTAGTCTTAAGTGAGATGCATGCTCAGTGGGGTTAACATCAGGTGACTGACTTGGCCATTCAAAAATATTCCACTTCTTTGCTTTAATTCTTGGGTTGCTTTGCCTATATGTTGTGGATCATTGTCCATCTGTATTATGAAATGCCACCCTATCAATTTGACTGCATTCAGCTGGATTTGAGCAGACAGTATGTCTCTGAAAAACTCAGAATTCATTCGGCTGCTTCTGTCCTGTGTCATATCATCCATAAACACTAGTGTCTCAGGGCCACTGGCACCCATGCACACCCATACTGCCTCCACCATGTTTTACAGATGATGTGGTATGTTTGGCTCATGTGTGGCTTGAGCCACAAATCCACTTCATGTTTCAAATATTTTTATTAGAAGCCTCCTTTTTTCTCTCTTATACAAAAATAATAAACAGAAAAACATAAACAAAAAGAAACAGAAAACACAAAAACCCCTAACCCACCCAAAACCCCATTCCTCTGACTGCAAGAGAGCTACATTTTCCCAAGATGTACGAGTAAAGGACACCAAATTAGTTCAAAATCATTCAGATTGTCATTCATGGTATATCTTATTTTTTCAAGGTGAAAAGTGTTTGTAAGCTACATCTTTAACACAGGAACCTCTTTGCCTTTCCAAAGCTGCAGGATCCATTTCTTTGCAATGATCAGTGCATACGACAAAAGACATTTTTGTGCATGTTCTAAGCTTTTTGTTTCTTTAGAGATCCCAAAGATAATTACTGGTGGATTTGGATCTTTCTTGATTTTTAGAATATTAAAATCAACTCCAGCCCTATTATCTGCTTAACTGATAATGACATAACGAAGGAACTGACTACACTTGCCCGTGAAATTGCCTTTGAGTCAGCTGTCTGATTACTTTTGGTCCCTTTAAAAAGAGGGTGGCACAGGTTAAGGAGCAGAAACTCCTAAACCCTTCACCAATTTGAATGTGGATACCCTTAAATAAAAGCTGAGAGTCCACACATTATGTTTATGTTTATTATATAATTATAACTGGAATATGTTTTAGTAAACAGGTAAAAAAAAAAAAAAAACCTGCGACAGTGTCCAAATATATATATGGACATAACTGTATGAAAATATGAAATTCTGAAACCTTGTTGTAATAATTTAATAACTTATAAAAAAAAGATTTTGTAGATTTCATTAAAGTTACTTCCAGTTTAAACTTGTAACTTGGCTTGGCCTCAAGGTTTTTTTGGTTTTGCCCTGATGATCTCACAACTCGTCTCAGACTTGTGGATATGTAAATACTCTCAAAGTTGTGTGAATCCTATCAAGTTCTGTCAGATCATCCTCCTGCTGTGAGCACCTATGTGCTCGCACCAGAGCTCATTCTGTTCTTTGGCGGTGACAAGCCGATGGATTATTCAATACCATAATGAATGAGGTGTCACAAACATTAAGCTCTGCTGTTGGGCAGAATGATTTCTCTCTGTCTGGGTCTGCCTAGCTATACATTGCTCTTATTGATTATGATGAGACTTTCTCCTCCAGTTATTACAATATTGATCTCAGACAAATGCAGAAGAACAGAGTGAATAGACCAGGGAAGTTTCAGAGGCTGAGAAACTAAGAGCAGAGGCAGCAAAAAGAATTGATGAATAGAGCACATACCAGCACACTAAGCTAATTTTGATATTTCGTAGAGATCAATCCAAAGCTATTCAATTATTTGTTTGCTTGTTTTATTTTGTTCTGAGGTCTTTATTATGGGAGGCGACACACCAGGAGTGGTTACTCTAAAGTTTTGCCTTATCAACAAAACTCTACTGTAATTGTATTTTATTTATTTATATGCGTATTTATTTATCTTGTTAGGTATGGAAATCAATTATTTTTTTATTTTATTTTTGTACAAGCTTAATCTCAGATTTTCTCATAAGATCAACTATTGTTTGTCTGTTTTTGTACTCACTGGCTAAAATAGTTTTGGAACCTTCAAGTATGCCAGCTAATGGTTAGCTAGTACTGTTTTTGTTGCAACTGTTATACTATGGGCAGAAATCTGTGCCATCAGAAACTGAATTTGAATAAGTGAAATTTGAATTTGAATTGCTCGGATTGAATCTGAATTGTAACTTGAATAAATGCTAGTAGTAATATATCTATACTTTTTTTGCCTGTTTAAAATGTGACACACATGTTGTCCGAAAACAATTCCTCTAAATTTGCAAAGTTACTGATTTAAAAACATATTTTTTCGAATTTTTAGTTGCATGTCAAACATATGATAGACTCTTGAGCATATTTATATAGCTACATTCACAATGGTATAAACGTGCTAAATAAAAGATGCCCAAGCACCAAAGCACTCTAATGCAAGCCTCTGAACTGTATGTTGATAAGTACATGATGTGTACCTCTACCTCTACAGCTGAAAACAGTTTGTATCCGCACTCTGAGGGTCTGCTGAATTGTTTTTAATATGGCACTTTTTGATGAACTGCAGGTGATGAATTCCTCTTTATTGGAGATAGTGTCCTTAAGCTATTGTTGCTCATACTTACTGAGTTCCCTAGCTACTTCTTTACTATGTCAGTAAACTTTTTGAAAAGGAAGCTGTTGTAGATTTAAAGAAACATCCTAATTATCCAATCCTTTGTATTAATGATCCCCTCTCTCTCTCTCTCTCTCTCTCTCTCTCTCTCTCTCTCTCTCTCTGTGTGTGTGTGTGTGTGTGTGTGCGTGTGTGAGTGTGAGTGTGTGTGTGTGTGTGTGTGTGTGTGCCCTCACAGAAGGAAGGTCACAGCAGGAGCTTTTCTCAAACGCATTACCAATCAGTTTATTTTTTACAAGAAGTGTGGCTCATACAATGGTATAAATGTATTATTTGCGATACTTTACAAATATGAAACTCTAAAGATTTCGAGTTCATGCACATTGTGAAACAAGAATCTAAATATTTTGTGTCACAATGATTTCTATAAAAGCATGTTGTTTATGGGACCTATTAATGATCAGTGGTAATTGAAGAGGAAACTTGAACCCAGGTTCTGGACATTTTCATGACAAGTGACAGCGCAGACATCTACTAATGAGAGAACATGTTTTATCATCATAAACACGGTGATATGAAGCATCGTTAAAGGGTCACTTCAGTAATGTTGACTCATGTTTTTAATAGATGACTTTAAAACACTAAACTCTAATTTCTGTGCTTTATTTTAAGCTTACAGAATATAACATGTGGTAAGACGACGAGTTTTACTTCTCACTGTCCGTGTTATGTGTATCTATTTATCATGTATGCTACTTTGCTCTGTGGACTGTAAAATGTTTCATTGTATTCATAAAATAAACCAGACTTTCACCGTCTGCATCTTTTACTGTTTTTCTGCTTTTGTTCACTCCAAGTTTGACAAAACCTACAGATATCCAGAGTTAACTCACTAACAATGTGGAGCAGTCTCAGTGTATTTAGCTGCTTTTTCCCTAAACACAACCAACTGAGAGAAACGCCTGTAGTCCTCACATTGGTCATTTGAACGCTGAAGGAGATTTGTTCCATAGACGCCTCATACTAGTGTTTCCTGCCCTTAATCTATCACTACTATGTTCTATTTAAATCCAGATTCCTTTTATAGTTTGCAGTTTCTTTACTAACACATTTGTAGATAAGTTTATTACTGAACGACATAGTTAGCAGTCTCACTCACTCTCTAGGTTTTTGAAGTTTTGTGTGTAATGGTTTAGTCTATCAAACCTTACCCTATTCTCCCCAGCATCACAACAGTATGACTCCCAAAGTACAGATCAGTAAACAACCAATGATTCTAAAGCCAGAACAGAAAGATACAGTTGGAAGCAACGATTGCGTTTTTATGATGCGTAGTAAAACTACCCCTCTTCTTCTTCTCTGTGTTGTTGTTGTTACACACAAAACTTCAAAAACCTAGAGAGTGAGTGAGACTGCTAACTATGTCGTTCAGCAATAAACTTATCTACAAATGTGTTAGTAAAGAAACTGCAAACTATAAAAGGAATCTGGATTTAAATAGAACATAGTAGTGATAGATTAAGGGCAGGAAACACTAGTATGAGGTAACTATGGAACAAATCTCCTTCAGCGTTCAAATGACCAATGTGAGGACTACAGGCGTTTCTCTCAGTTGGTTGTGTTTAGGGAAAAAGCAGCTAAATACACTGAGACTGCTCCACATTGTTAGTGAGTTAACTCTGGATATCTGTAGGTTTTGTCAAACTTGGAGTGAACAAAAGCAGAAAAACAGTAAAAGATGCAGACGGTGAAAGTCTGGTTTATTTTATGAATACAATGAAACATTTTACAGTCCACAGAGCAAAGTAGCATACATGATAAATAGATACACATAACACGGACAGTGAGAAGTAAAACTCGTCGTCTTACCACATGTTATATTCTGTAAGCTTAAAATAAAGCACAGAAATTAGAGTTTAGTGTTTTAAAGTCATCTATTAAAAACATGAGTCAACATTACTGAAGTGACCCTTTAACGATGCTTCATATCACCGTGTTTATGATGATAAAACATGTTCTCTCATTAGTAGATGTCTGTGCTGTCACTTGTCATGAAAATGTCCAGAGCCTGGGTTCAAGCTTCCTCTTCAATTACCACTGATCATTAATAGTGCGCACAAAAGATTTGTGCGCAGAGGAATTCATCATCTGCAGTTCGTCAAAAAGTGCCATATTAAAAACAATTCAGCAGACCCTCAGAGTGCGGATACAAACTGTTTTCAGCTGTAGAGGTAGAGGTACACATCATGTACTTATCAACATACAGTTCAGAGGCTTGCATTAGAGTGCTTTGGTGCTTGGGCATCTTTTATTTAGCACGTTTATACCATTGTGAATGTAGCTATATAAATATGTTATATATTATATATATATTATATATTATATATATTATATATATTATATTTATCCGCTGGTCATTCGACATGACGAATGACTTCTGAAGTCTTAATTCAGCTCAAGATGCTGTAGCCTCCCGTCAGTAACACTTTCGGTCCGCTAGTAAAACGTAGTTCTATTAATCTGCGCTCATTACTCTTGAACCGGAACCGGATGTAAGTCCCCAAAAACTGAATTTTGGAACTGAAATTGAATGGTGAGAAGTGAATCTGAAATTATTCGAGAGCTAAATTTTTAAAGGATAAAATATAGTTTCAAAGCAAATGAATTCATTTTCAAAAATAAAATTCAATTTCAATTTAGTGATGATCATTTTCAAACCAATAAATTGAATTTCAAATTAGGCTAATTCATATTCAGTTTTTTAAAGCATTTATTCAAGTTACAATTCAGATTCAATCTGAGCAATTCAAATTCAAATTTAACTTATTCAAATTCAGGTTCTGATGGCACAGATTTCTGCCCATACCTGTTAGCTACAGCAAAAAAGAACTTCAAAATTATGGTATGAATCAGTTGATGAATTTGTATATTTATAGCTTTTTTGTTGTTGTTATTGTTAGTTTGATGTCTTTTGATTTCTAGAAAAACCAAAAAGAACAAAATGTGTAACCCGAGAACATTTTGTTTTTGGTTATTGGCTAGATGTGTTTGGGTTGGGAGTGTTCTGCTGCATCCTACAGGAAGTGGTTTAGTCCAAACATCAGATCACGTTATCGTCGTTTCATTGGTTCCAGTTGGCCATCTTCTGCAAAGCCTCTTGGTACAGATGCTGTGGTCCATACCTGAGCACAATGAATATGTTCACATCTGGAGAATGAAACACAGTTTGAGTTGAATGGACTAGACAGGACAGGTGTGAAAACATCCTTAAGGTTTTAAGGCTTTTACACATAAAATTGTGTCAAAAGTTACATGCGTAAAATTTGTGCAAATATTTTCTGCTTTAAAATATTTTTCAGACTCAATTATTCTTAATGCAACCAGTCACAAATGTGAACAAACAGATCTGACCAATCAGACCACAGCATTTTGCAACAAGTGCACTCGTAGCTCAAAACACGCACCAGTACTGAATATACAATGATATGAAGATAGTAAATGAATGCTACTTTACCTCAGTCACAGAGCTAGATGCTGCTCAGCCCTTTGAAAATGTTTCTCTGCCTCCTCAGACGAGATCTCAACTCTGCCAACAATACTTCACACTGACATCCTGAAATATGTACGAAAGCAAAATCTCCATTTCTTCCTTTTTCTTGTTCAGAACTTTTAGAACCACCTCATCATCGCTTGGTGTTGACTTCATATATTTCACTGTGCATTTTAAGAATTTTCCACAAAAATGCAAGGCTTTAAGTCTGTATATACATTACACGGCAGGTTCACATCTGAAAAATTTTGAATTAAGTGTCGCTTTTTCACAACGCCCTAGGTGACTAACAGCTTTTAGACACAACTTTTTTCAAAGCAACTAAAAGTGTCAAAGACTACAGTTTCTCAAACAGCCGTTTTAGACTTTTTACCAATGTGAGTCATTCAATCTATCTCCACTTAGATTTTAAAATGACTCATTTTAGAGCAGAAATACACATTTTTACCTCCTGGTACAAAAAACTGATTGACAATCAATAGATAATTTCCTTCTCCGTGGTAACTGTAGATGGGTGTATTTTATTGTATTACCAACTTGTTTAAATTGTATTAAGGCAAAGTTTGACACAATTACAAGTGATAGGCTTCTTTGAGTGTGGTGTGGGTTCTGTTTTATCTAGTTCAGCATTCGGTTACGGTGACATATGCTTGAATGAGTCAGCTGTTCAGTTTCTCTGGCAGCTACATGGTATTTTCTTCAGAGTCTGTCCAAACACACTCACAGGCAGCTTTAAGAAATCCAACACAGCAATGGCCTCAACACTCAACTTGAGTCTTTGTAGCAGCAGTCCACAGATCAGTGGGTGACGTCATGGTGGGTGACTCATGAAGTTCCTGATGCCATCTGTACATCAGTGGTATTTGCTGTAGCCTTTTGTGCATTAACTTTATTTCTTTTACATGTGTTTTGACTTTTGTGGTTGCATGTTGAGCTCTAAACGACATCATATACAACAAAACCATTTGGGACATTTTTGTTGAAAAGAGTCTAAACTTCTGAAATGAAACCGCACACGCTAATACACATTCTTTAAGTTCTCATGCTACAAGCTGGGAACTGACACAAGATCGCATCGCCATTGGTTGTATATCACAGGATATAATGCCTGACCTTTTAAAACACTTGACAGTGAGGAGCACATATTCCTTTATTATGTGTCTTTTCCACTAGTCTGGTGGAAGCTAGTAAATATAGCTAGTTAATGTTAGCATTGGTTTACAATATTCATGAAATTTCCACCCCTGTTTAATGAGTGAAACATTCACTGGCTGTCTCTTGTATATGCACAGTTGTGGAAGTGACAGTATAGCATTTCATACTGAAAATGCAACTAAGTATCATGACGATCACATCGTATTATCTGGCCTTCTGAATATCTTTGATCTCAAGATTATACTCAGACTAAACTCTGCAGGGCTCTCATGTATTTTTTAATGAATTCCGTGGTTTCGAGTAGTTTTCAGGTCTTTGCTGAGACTGTCCTCAGTGTGTCCCTGACTGTCTCCCTTTACTTTGTCTCTAAACGCAAACTCTACTGTCTCAGGGTCTGGGGAGGATTGCATCACCCTAGTTCATTTCTGTGGCTGTGTGCTCCATCCATAGAGCTCAGTAAAGCAGAGAGCCGGTCTCTCTCCTAACTCAGCCTCCCCTGGTGTGTGACCTCAATTACAGAGGCAGAGAGATTATGGGTCAGAATTAATACCACTCTTAATCTGTACACTCCTCTCCAACTCCTTCTATCTGCTCTTATCCGCTGTCTTTAGCGTCTTGATTCAATGCCAGTTTAATAAACACAATAGTTTGATCACTCATTCTTCCGTCAAATGTGCACAGACATCAACTTTCTTCCTCTTACTTGATCTGTACGTTGTTTTTTGTTTTGTTTTTTTACAATACAGCACTGATTGTGTTGATCCAGAACGCTGCAGGGAGAGTACAGACAAGAGAGACCACATTTGTCCCATGATGGCTTCTTTTTGTTGGTTCCCTGTTAAATTTAAAATCAAATCCTCACATACAAAGTGTTGATTAATCAGGCCATATTTCAACTTAAAGACCTCGTATTACTCGTATTACTGTATGGTTGCTAGGATATCTAAAACTGGAATGGGAGGCAGAGCCTTCAGCTTTCAGGCCCCTCTTCTCTGAAACCAGACCCCAGTTTGGACTCAGGATACAGACACCCTCTCCTCATATTGATAAAACTTATAGTCAGGGCTGGATCAGCTAATTGTCCCTTAGTTAGTTGTTCGGTTGTTCATATTCTATATGAATAAAACTAAATTGAGTTTTTTGGGGGGTTTTGGCTTGCACCTATCGCTGTATTTGTATTAACAAACAAGTAAGGGCAGATGTTGTCAGATTTTCTTATCGTTAGACAGATAGATAGATAGATATGAATGAAGATGGACGTCTATTTTTGCCACCAAGATTATGCAAAATCTACTTAGTTTTTATGCAAAACTATGTAATTTACACATAGTGGAAACGTGTTGCAGGCCACAGGACAAAACCATTGCAGTTTGGTGCAGATCTATTTCTTTTTTAAAACTGCGATACAGAACTTTGGCTTTGGGAAAGGATGTGCTCTCTGTGTGCCCTTCCAGTTTGTTCCTGCATCAAAGCAGACTCAAGGCAAAGGTATTTCTTTAGTGCTTTTTGTGTGTTTGGTTCTTTGTGAGAACGCTTACACAGAAGCTATGAGGCCAAACATCATGAAACTTGTTGGAGAGGTGTAGCATGCCCAAAGGAAGAAGTCTTCTGTTGCGTTTAAGATTATTTTTTTAAGTCAAAAGAAGATTTACTATTGTTTTTCACAAGGAGCAAAAATCAAGGATTTCAACATTTGTCTCTCTAGACTTTCAGAAATTCTTCTCCACATTACAAATGTTTATGAAATTTGCCATGAATGCTGAAGTTCATGATTACAGATTGTCGCCAAAGATTCTGAGTAAAGTGGAAACGGAATGAAGTAGAAGATGAAAGGTGTTTGTTCACAGGTCATTTTAATGAACCTTCGCTGATATTAAATAGTTCCCTTGTGATGAGCTTGTGAGCATGTTTTCTTCTGCTGTTTTACTTCAGGCTATTCCACATAATTTGCTGGATTGTATTGATAGTGCAGCAGAAAGGCTGTTTGGAGTGTGATTCAGCATTTATGTTAGTGTTCATGCTTCAGTGCATGTGTGTGTGATCAGGGAAAATCGGGGAGGTGCAATGGGAAGGTAGCTAGAACAAAAATGAAAAACCCACATCTCTGCAAGAAAGGCGGATTTACAGCTTTAAAGCCTGTGGCTGTAGCTTCACCTCTGAGATATCCCATCTCCCCCTTTTTCCTTCCTCTCGTTCACTCCGATTCTTGCATCCCTTCATCCCACTTGTAATTCTCCACATTCAGAGACATTTTGCTGTGCTCCTTCCATTCCTTCTATCTCAGCAAACAGGACCAGAGATGAATCCATTAAGTTGCATAATTTACCCTCAAAGCAAAAGTCTCAAAAAGGGCCTCTGCCATTGTGTGTCTTTCAATAGAGAGGAAGCGCTTTTGTGTAAGCCTCACCCGACCAGACTGTAGGCTTTTAAAGTCTGACCACTGGCCCCGATGTACTCAGAAGGTCTAAAACTTCAATGAGGAGTCAGCTGACATCTGCCCTCACATGACTTTTATTAAATGCTGAAAACACAGACATAGAAATGCATTTAAGCTCCAAAATGTTTGTGCATCTTTCTTGGCTTCTCGTGGGAAAGTGTCTTGGTTGTGCCTGCGGTTTCTTATTCTGGATCTATGGGCAAGTGTGCCTGTATCTCAGGGAACAAAGAGCTGTCATCAGTCAGCAAAAGTAAGTGCAATGACATCATTAGAGGCACTCTGTGGATGACATTTATAATCTCGTAACAGTCACGTTTTGTGTGTACATGCAAGGGTAACCGCTGCAGTGTGTTTGCTTTTTCTTCTTTGTGCGTATGCGTGTGGTTTTCTTGCATGACTTTAAAAATCACGTTAGGGTTTAAATCTCAAGGTGAAGAGTCGACTATCTCAAAAAACACTTTACAGTCATGCGAGTACCTCTGTGAGACTAATAATGGATAGCTGTGCTTTCAGCTAAATATTAGGAGGCCAACATGCCCCCAGTGGCAATGTGAACATACTGACGCTGAGCAATTATCACTGCTACCATCTTTGCTTTGTGTTTCATGCTCGCTAATTAGAACCTGATACAAAATAAAGCTGAGGGTGACTAGAAATGCTGTTTACAGATATTTAGTCATAAATCAGTAAAAAGATCTCACTGCTATATTAGGAGGTGATTACAGTTCTTAAGGAATATAAATGTGAAGTTAGGAAGTTGCACTAGAAAACAAAAACATAAGCCTCATGATGACAGCAGAGGAAAATAATGTCAGTGCCTTAGGTTTTGTATGTCCCTGCAAAACATTTGTCAATGCAACCACTATGTTGAGGTAATAACCGGATAAATCAAAGCTTAGAATTTGAATTTGGGGGGTTAGAAAATAACACCATTTAGCCTCATGGACACTAATATAGGTACAAAATATCAAATAATAGTTGATACATTTCAGTCTGGAACAAAGTGATGGACAAAGGAAGAAATAGATTCACAGACTACTTTCATCATGCTCAGAGCCGCTCACATAATAATTATATGAGACACTGGTTACATCAAATGTCATCTCTTTCCTAAGCATATTTCAAAGCACTGTGAACACTCAGGCGCAGTAAATAAAAGTGTGGTGTACTTAAATGTAAAAGCAAAGGTACAACATGTACAAAAAAGAAAAAACAATAACAGTAAACCCACACAAACAAAACCATGAACTTCTTCAGTCTGTTCAGTTTTGAATCAAACTGAAGGCAACTGATATACGTTTATGTTTTATCATATCTTTACACAGCGAGAACAGTTGAATTCAAGGCCTAATGAAAAACATGTTAAATCTAAACTTTTTAAAACACTGACTTTATCCTGCGTCAAAATCTTTAACATCTTGTTAAAAATTGCTGTTTCCTGAAATGAGAATATGTTTTGATAAATTGCAGACTTGGTAAAAGCAATGCAGAATAAAAGATTATGAGAGTGAAATATTATGTTGGTCCACAGAATTAGTGGCTAAAGCACATTATTTATTTTCCGTGCTTCATCTTTTGGTTTTAAGAGTAAAACACCAGAGTTCTCAGTAATTTAAATAATTTGATCTATGTGAACCAGACCAACAGTAGTTATTGTCTGAGATCTGAGTTATGCTGGCAGTAGCTAGTGGGTGGAGGAGGAATTGTTTTTCATTGATCTGAATAAAAAAACAATATGCGGCCGTGAAAGAAAAGGCACATGATTGACATGATTTGACAGACTGTGTGATGGTGCAGCGGCTCACGTGTACTCAATGACTTAGTTGACAATAATGGCTGATAATGTGTAAAACTATTTCGACTTTACGAACAGCCAAGACATGGTTTGTGACACACGTGGCAACACCACAAACCTTGTCAAACACAAAGAAAAGTAAATCGTTGCACAGAACCTGATGATGAGTGTATGATGATGCGAACCGAAGAGGACGAGAGGGACAGGTGCTGCTAGGGCAAGACATGGGCTTGTGGAGTCATTTGGCGCTGTAGACAGGGGCTATCGACGTACAGAGGGAGAAAAGGTGATTCCTTAAAACTACGGAATCCCATTTGTTCAGATTTCCAATAATAAATATAGTTATTAAATAAGTAATCAAATAAATGTATGCTACAATAAGTAGCTGTGTGAGTTTAGCTTGGAGTATTATGTGTGCACCAGAGATCACTCGCACCAATTCAGTTGGCCTAGTTTTAGCCAGGAAAGGCTGTAGAGTAGAGCATTTAAAGTAGATTATCTAGGCTAGGTATCATTAAAATATACTGTGTACTTGCAGTAAAACAGCCATTTTAGGCTTTTTAAAAATAATAATACAGCTCAAAAATATTTCATAAATTATATAGATATCAGTCATATTTGTTTTGAGTGATTGTTATTTTTAAAAATGCAGTCATTGACTTGTCAGGTTTTTCATTTTTTATATGACAATTCTTCATAATTAAACAATAAACAGAAGTAGGCTGATGTCTTGTATCTATTTAAAGGTATGGTCTGAAATACAATGCTTTTGATTTTCCAAACACTTTAAGTTTTTGTACAAAGTATTATCCGATCAGTATCGTCGATGGCAGCTCAAAAAGGAAATCAGTGGTATCACAAGTGTCCAGGCTCTAAAACTTTATGAAAAGAGTCTGAAACGACTCAGTGAAGCTCATGTCTCTTCGATGACAGCGATACTGAGGTGAGTTTTTGAGGATGCCCTCAACTGTTTTGTCTTTAAGTGCCGCTGTTTTTGCTGCTGCTAGTCTCTGTTAGCTGTTAGCCGGTGTTAGCTGCTATTAGCCGGTCTTAGTGAAACTGTCTTTGAAGTAGATGCAGCATAGTTAGACTCAGACATTTAGTGAAATAAAACTCTCATACTATATGAGAATGTAATCACTATTTATCAGAGGGAAAGTGTGATTTATAGGTCACTCTAGCCTAACATTAGCTGGCATGATTTCTGCAGCTATGAACTAGCTATTGTCGCTGTTTAGCCAACTCGCTATCAATTGTCCAGAGATGGGAGGGTTACATGTCTAATCTCCTAATAATAATTAATTTTGACAACAATGGTAATAAATAGGCATGTTTCTGAAAATGTTTGTGTTTTAGAGCTATTACTTCAGTTCAGGAGGTTAGGCTTGAGGTGAGGATGAAGAGGATGGCATTTTATTCAGATGCTGGTTGCGTTGACTTTTTGCTTTTCTTTATCACTTCTTTGGTGAATGGGACCCTTCCTCCCATGATAAAACATAGGTATGATTCCTCATATGTTGAGTCTGAAGGTACAAACGTGAATTAAAACTTGCCTTCACAGCACAAAAAACCTTTCAAGTTCTATTCTCTTCTGCTTCTGCTGTACGTTATATGTGGCCAATGTCTAGCCGCATACATAAAATGCAGAACAGCGATGTCCATCAAACAGGTGCCCGCTCCTGTCACTTTTAAATGGAATTTAATGAGAACGCATTTGTTGGAAGATATAATTACACACTAATTAACAACATTAGGAACGTTCTCTTTTTCTATTAATGACCTCAAAAACTGGCTGACTGTACCTTTAAAGCTCTTAAAGCCATTAAATGAAAAAGCAAAACAAAATCTCTTCATATAGAAATAATGTGTAGATGTAAACAACTAAGCTCAAGCAGTGATCATGAGCAGGCTACAGGGTTTTAGTATGCGCTCTTCACTCTAAATCCTCATCAATAGATTTTTTTTAATTTCCAGCTTGTTTCAAATTATCAGCTCCCTCTGGAGCAACAGAGCTTTGCATAAGTGTTTTTCAGTACATTACTCATCAGTAAACTCAAATCCTTATTTCATTTTCTCTTGCAGATATTCTAAGATAGCAGTTATTTTGCATCCACGGTAAAACAAAAAACAGATTAAATACCCTGTGTTTTATTGAGTGGGATTGTTAGTACAGCTTTGATTGGTTAAAGTAGAATATAGTTTGTTTAATCATGCAATATTTTTCATGTGTTGCTAAACAGAGTGTGCACTGTCACTTTCATTCCTGCACTTAATTATGGCTGCGTTATATATTCATCGTCTTCCTCTTGTGCCTTCAGCACCGTGCATCTTGGAGCATGAAGGTTTAACAGTGCAAAGCTCTCACTCATCACCTTTTATGCTTACGCTGACAGGCCTGTGCTGTCCACTGGCCGACTTATTCATTGGCAGTGTTTTATCATTAATGCCACTCTTGTTCTCGAGCCATACATCAGACACTTCATCTTCATTTCCCTCCTGCTCCCCCACTTTTTCTATCTCTCCTGGCCTCCAGCAAGCACATTATGCCTTTACATTGTTATGGAATGGGATAGCCAGTTTGGTATAATGACATTCATTTTCTTGGTACTAAATACAAAAAAATAAAAAAATTAATGAACGCTAGTGGTTAGTACATTAAATAATCATTATAATTATTTTTTGCTGAAGCCCACATCCACAATCACCATTGTAAGTTTAATAGGCTGCTACCAATCAATACTTTGTCTCATTTTTAAGCACAACATTGCCTCTCCTATAAAAGTTCTCCTGGTTATCATGCGGACGCAGGGCTTCACCCCCCACTGTCTTCTCTCTTTGGAGTACTTGTACTGCTGTCGGCCACACTGCGCCTCTTTCCTCCATCTGTTGCCTTGTGTCTCTCACTATGTGCTCTCTCTCTCACAGAAATATCTCCTGCACCACCCCATTAAGCAAAACTCCCTCCGATAGCAGACACTCTGTGTCCTTGCAAACATGATCTGCAATATTGCTATCCCATATTTGTCACAAAATAAACTAAGGCATTATAGTCTCTCTTGGTCCTTTTTACTTTCTCTTCAAACAGAGTCCATTATAAAAGGTCTGTGCTTCTCAATCTTGATATATATCTGTCTGTGATGGAGTACTGTGAGGAAAATAAGGGAAGGTTTTTGTTGCAGCTCTCGCACCTTTTCCATACACCTATTTTTTTTTTTTTTCATCTTTGTGTTTATGAAAGGGTCTGTGGGAATTGCTCCTCTGTCTTGCTTCCTCTCATCATTCTGTTCCTCCTAGGTGGTTTTACTTATTCAGCCAGCAGCTGTGTTTTGGCAGAGGCTCATCTACCCCTCGCTGCCTTTCTCTCTCTGCCTGTGTGTTGTTTCCTGGGCTTTTCTATACTCTTATCTATCTTCACACAAACATTTCCACACGGTCAGAGCAACAGGTCAACATGCAAAGCTTAGATTGCCTTTAATAATCCATGATAAACTTGTTTCAATCTTGTATCTGTGCTTTCTTATTGGAGGTCAAGTATCTTTATTCTACCTTATATATATTCTTTAACAACTCTAAAGTGCCAAATGTAGTTTTGCATTCTGTCTTCATTCTTGTCTTGGTTTAAACTATGTTCCCCCTGTGGAGCGCAGTGATACCGGCTGAATTTGTGAAAATTTTAAGTCTGAGAATATTTGTTTTGTGAAAGTCTGTGTTTTCAAGAAGTGTGATCATGCTCAGTCTCCATTTCCAGATAAGCATCCACGGGTCAGCATTCATACTGCCATACTTTAATTACAGCACTGTGTCAAACTATTGAGCCACCTGTCATTTCTTTACTAACTTAGCACATAAAGTAAGGAGATTTGTGTTTGGTTCATTATTTTTTGTTGTAACAATGTTTCTTGGTAATAAATCCTATACTGCTATTTATTTCGCCTTAAATGGAGCTACATGTGTTAAGCAGCAGAGTTGGATCTGTGGGTTACACCAATGAAAAACTTGCCAAATCTTCAGCTTATTCTGCTATTGACTCTTGTTTTTAGCTTCTGGTACCACAGGTGCTGATAATCAGGTACCTGATTGACATCACCTGTGAGCATGGACCCGGCTACAGCAGTCAGTTGGTGTTTGTTCCAAGAATGCCACATCTGACTGATCTGGACAGGGAAGCTGGTGTTCCACAAAACCCAGTTGCAGCAATATTTGGAGTGAGCCCTAAAGCTCATGTCTAAATTAAAGGCCAAGTTCCATATAAGGAAACAAAGATTTTGTTTAACCATTCAAATCTGGATTTGTTACTCTGTTTGACCATTGATTTTGAGTCCAGTTCTTATGTAATTTCACATACCTCGGCCTTTTCTCCCTGTTTCCCATCCTTAAGTTTGTTTTCTTGTCAGCCAGCCTTCCACTGAGACCATTCCTGATGTTTCTTCAGTGAAACATCCACCGAAGAGCCAGATGCATCTCTGAGGTCCTGTGTCAGGGTATTGCTGGTCTCTGTGTTATCTTTGACGTTTTTCATCCATTCAACTAAAGAAATTGGAACAAATTTGTTTATGCAACAGACAGCTAGTAAGCAAGCAAGTGCCTGAGTAAAGATAAAAATAAGTTAAAAAAAAAAAGGCCTTCGGCAACCCTGGAGAACTTGTGCTCCAAAATGCTTTAAAAAATTACACAACTGAATATGAAGAAATGAGGGGCAGTTTATATGTAATAATCATACAGTTTCCCCGTATCAAAATTTGTTAATTGAATACCAATTTAATTGTGATAGTTCTGTAATTTGCCAAATACAAATTACCAGTCATACCTAATATGTAAACTTTCGAATTGCTAAAAATCTCTCTCTGTGTGTGTCTGCAAAAGTAACCTACAGGCTAAAATAGCCCAACTGTGGCATATTTTTTCAGCTTATAACACCTTATAACATTTATATTTTTGAAAAATAACATTTCATTTTTTTAAAACTTGAATTATGCATCATGTTTAGTGGCATCAGCACATCACCTAACAACAGGCTACGATAACATTTATATTATGCAGAGCAGGAAGTGAGTATTGCAGGCAGCTTAAATGTTGACTCAAATCTTCTTTTATGTTATAACCTACTTGGAGAGGAGAGTAAGGAACACTGTCCGTCTGTTTACTCAGGACTGAATGTGTGTAAATTTTAGTACAAAGGTTTTAAGGTCAGAATTAGACAAGTCAGGGGTTGTGGTCGCAAGTCTCCAAAAACATACTCTGTTATGTGCAGTAGTACATGAATGTGTTTGTGTGTCCTTAATTACAGTGGCCTGACAAGGACACAAAAGAATATAACGATGCATCATCTCTTATCAAATCAAGGTTGTTGTGTGTGAAATGTCACCTGAAATGTCAGATTTGATAGATGTGTTGAGCTCAGATTTTTTTTCCACACACAACCAGATTCAAATTAAAGGACTCTGTCACGGTTTTTTCCAACCAAATCTTTTGTTTGAATAGCAGGATTTTTTTTTTTTTGACCTGTATAGAGTTTGTTTAAGCATCACAATAGACAATTAGCAGTGGCTGGTAGTATATCATTAAATGTAAGTCTTCTGCTTGTTTACCTAGTTTTTAATTTAGGAGACCCACATAGCTTTAAATAATTAATGTCAGGAATTATAATCCTTATAATCCCCCAGTTTAGGGAACCACAACCACTATAAAACAAATGTACAGCTAGTTAAAGCCTTCCTATTGTGGCTTTGTATTGGCAGGGGGGAATAAATCTATACAAAATAACAGAACCGAAAGGTTAATGTGAAAATGTAAAATGCAAAATGAAACTAAACTTGAGAGTGTAAAGATTTAACAGCCAGAGCTACAGAACTGTTTCAGCGTGAAGCAAATGAAACTGAGAAGACACAGCCAGCAGGCAGAGTCGGAGCTCAGACGTGATGGGATATTGTAGGGCAGGTGCAACATGGACAAAGAGGGCAAGAGGGAAAAAGATGTGGTTATGAAACAAATACAGACGGAGGTAGCCAAGTGTCATCAATGCAAGGTTTTAAGCAAAGCTCGATCAGACTAATCTGTGAGGAAAAGATGAAAACAAACAGGTTACTGGGAAGTTAATGCCAACAACTGTCAAAATTAGTTGTATATGTTTTAATATAGAGCTATCAAAACATCACAGATCATTTGCCAAACCTTCTGCACGCAGCAGCCATCTTCATGCTGACATCACTGAAAACTATCCAGTGCACCACAAATTCAATGACCTGTGTTATTGCAGATAGAGACTATATGGCCAATAAAATCATACCGGTCCTTCTCTTAGAAGCGTGCCATTATCACAAAGTCCAGTTCATAGGCATTATCACATAATCCTTCTATGGTAGGTGAAGATGATGTTCACACAACAAAATCTGCATTTCCAAGTCATCAGGAAGATTCATTTCTCATGATATTTTTGTCTTCTGCAGTAGTATATGTCTGCCTGGCAGACCTGAAGCCGCAGCATTGTCATAGTGGATACTTGGCAGCAGATGTGTATCACTGCAGGGCAATGTTTATATGCCAAGTCACTAAAATGATGGTTACAACTGTCTGTGTGGAGGAAAATGTGTAATCTGTCACATTTTTAAGCATCTACCCATACAGCAGCGCCAATGAGAGATTCTTTGTCAGCATTTGCATATTGTTTGCTGGATTTCATTTTCCAAACAGCAGCAAATAGTGTTTGTCACATAAAAATCAGTGCAAGGGTCTCGGCCATAAATGACAGCTCTACAGGCAACACTTTCAATTAGGATGTTAAGAAATGATCTGATAGAAAATGTGCGGAACATTTTCTGATGCACTCTTGCATGAAAGGTTGTTTTCCCAGCGTTACTTTTGGAAAACATCACTGAAAATCAGTGTAAAAACAAACCCTTTCTTGCTTCAGTGGAGGGTTTATGAGAGAGTATTTCTTGTTCTTCTGGGGGGTTTTTTTTGGCTAAACAGGAAAAATATCATGCACACAAAGCTGTGCAAAACCACAAATTGCTGATTTTACACTGTGATTTATGGGAGATTAAAAATAAGGCAAAACATATCAATAAGTGAGGTGACAGTATCCAGTTGCTGTTGAGTTACACTGGTTGTTTCATCCAGTTTCTAGCTTTTGTCACAAGTGCAGTTAAGCTTATGTAATCTGCTGGCTCTAGCACACGACAGCAGCATTGATCTTCTCTCCCAAATTGTAGCTGGCTTTTGTGTAAAGTTATTTTTTTTGTTTAAAAAAAAAGAAAAAAAGTATCTACATAGCAGGTTGACTGTGAAATGCACCCCTTCTGTTACTGTCTTGAGAAACTTTCATATATTTCCACAGATCTCAAAGATTGATGAATATTAACTGATGATACTTAATAATTAATGATGAACATTCATTCTCAAAATATCATTTTATTTCTGACCTTAACCCTTTAATCTTTAATCATAACTGTAACCTAATACAAGTCTGAACCCTTAAATAGTTCATCGGGTCTCTCAGTGGGAGGACGTCACCAGCTATGAGACCAAGTTAACATTCAGTATTTGTGTCCCAGTAACATAATGAATACCGCATAAACCCATTGTTGTAAAAGACAACTGTGTAGCACTATACGTGCTAAAAATAGAGACGTGATGCGTCAATCTTAAACAACACCCAGCTGAGCTCATCAGCCCCAAATAATCAAACAAGAAGGGCCATAATTAAATAATTTGGACACTATGTGACTGTCATAGCAGGCTCAATCCACCACAGCTTTTTTCACTGCAGTAATAAGATAAAGGTCCCTGTAACAACTTAGTCGGTCTTGGGAGCAGTGTGGAAAATGAAAAGAACAGAAGAGATGAACACATTTTATTGGCAGAGAGGATAGTCTAATGGAAAATACTGTGCTGAGCTGAAACATTAGATTGGTAGAACTGTAACCGCAGGCATTTTCTCTCCGTTCATCTGAGGTAAAACTATCTGGACCTTCCATAAGTACAAGAGCCTCTGTTCAAAACCCACAGTTTAAAAAAACATAAAGTTGTGTTTTTCCCTCTCGATGATTTATTTATTTGTGTGTGTGTATATATATTTTAAGCACATTTTCAAATGATTTCTTGCATGTCAGAATTTTGAACAATAAAAAAATCTTTGCTTTATGTCTGAGGAGAACCTGAGGAGCTACAAAGCCTTAATCCTATGACATTCTGCAAACCCCAAGTAGTTTTCTCATATGTAGGTAAAGACTAACAACAGACCAGACACCAGCGACGAGCCAGTAAGCAAACCTCAAAGATCCACACCTCTGTATACATTAAACTCATCTGGTCTTGATCCACTAATGCCACTATAACTCGCTCCAGTGTTAGTTCAATACCAAATAAGACTCTTATTTGTAATGGCATCATTATTCATAATAAACTGGACTTTTTGCTTCAAGCTGAAATCAAGCTTGATAACAGTGGTAGCACAGAGGCGATTGAAACACCGCCCACTAATTATAGGTTTGAATATTGCACCCATCCAAACAGGAGGGGTGGGGAGATCACCGTTGTTTAGTATATTGCCAAAAGTATCACCCATCGAAATCATTGAATTCAGGTGCTCCAATCACTTCCATGGCCACAGGTGTATAAAAATAAGCACCTAGGCATGCACACTGCTTCTACAAACATTTCTGAAAGAATGTGTGGCTCTCAGGAGGTCAGTGAATTCCAGCTTGTCACCATGATAGGATACCACCTGTGCAACAAGTCCAGGCGTGAAATTTCCTCTCTAGTGAATATTCCACCAGTCAGCTGTTAGTGGTATTATAACAAAGTGGAAGCGATTGGGAATGACAGCTACTCAGCCATAAAAGTGGTAAGTCAGTGGATGCTGAGGTGCACAGTGCGCAGAGGTCATCGACTTTCTGCAGAGTCAGTTGCTACAAATGTCCAAACTTCATGTGGCCTTCAGATTAGCTTAAGAACAGTGTGAAGAGAGCTTCATGGAGTGAGTTTTCATGGCAGAGCAGCTGCATCCAAGCCATACATCACGAAGCTCAATGCAAAGCATCAGTTGCAGTCGTTGTATAGTAGGTCACCACTGGACTCTCGAGCAGTGGAGACGTGTTGTCTGGAGTGATGAATCATGCTTCTCTATCTGGCAGTCTGACTGATGAGAGCGGTACTTGTTTGACTGCATTTTTCCAAGTGCGAAGTTTGGTGGAGTGGGGATTATGGTGTGAGGTTGTTAATCAGGAGTTGGACTTTTCACTACTTAGTTCCAGTGAAAAGAACTCTTAATGCTTCAACACACCAAGACATTTTGGACAATTTCATGCTACCAACTTTATGGGAGCAGTTTGAGGATGCCCCCTTCCTGTTCCAACATGACCGCACAGCAGTGCACAAAGCAAGATCCATAAAGACATGGACGAGCAGGTTTGGTGTGGAAGAGTTTAACTGACCTGCACAGAGTCTCGATCTCAACCTACCAGAACACCTTTGGGATGAATTAGAGCAGAGACTGCGAGCCAGGCCTCCAACAACTCGTGGAAGGCCTTCCGAGTAGAGGTGAAACCGTTATACCTGCAAACGATCGGCTGACATCTTATTAAACACTGTGGAGTAAGAATCCTGTCATTCTTGCACAAATGATACACAGTTGTATTTATCATTTTCCTCTGATGATCACATGGTCACATAATAATAAACCACACTGATGAAATTAACTGCTTGATGTCTGGAAACCTTTTAGAAATAAATACAGAAAAGACAGAAATGAAGTTTATGCATAAGTTTGATAAGGAAGATCTGTAATCACTCATCAGCCTGCTTCCTGATAGACCTTTCTTTACACGACTTCCAGTTTCCCACGCTGTCAAAGTTAATACTGACATCATTACTCTAGTCCAATGGTTCTCTTGCCCGTCTTTAGTGAGCCAGTCAGCCTCCAACCTGTGTGCTTTAAATCTCAGTGCTGCTCTTTTAGTCTGTCTCTCACAACCCACCTCCTCTCCGTCTCCACTTCACTCTGGTCACTCAGGACCCATCAAAGCTGCTGTCTCCATCTTTACCACCACCAGCGTCTAGGCTCTTTGGTATCCTGTCCTAAATTCTATCATCGCTGGACTCTATTCTATCACCAGATAGATTAAATCATGTCTGTATCACAATAAATCATCTTCAATTCTTAACAAACGATCTCTTTTTTTGAAATATTTGTTGTTGATTCAAAAGGTCAAAAACAGGAAAATGGTTCATATTTATCACAATGAGCAAGTTACAAACCTTGATAATCGTTTTAATAAGGCCACCAGAACTGCTTTCAGTCACTTTAAAAAAATATGGAAAGTCAGAAAAATCTTAATCTCAAGTTGACTCTGAGAAATTGGTCCATTACACACAGGTTAGACTATTTTAAGGCTGTATTTGTCAGTAGTCATCAGCAGGATGACTTCAGTTATTTCAGAATACAAGAGCCTTACATGTAGAAGGAAATTTGATCATATTTCCTGAGCATTTCACTTCACTTGCTCCCGATTCAATAGAGAATTAGCTTTAAAGTGGTTCTATTAGTTTATAAAGTTCTCAGTATATGTGTGACATGTCTATAACTCAATTAGACCTCTCAGGTCATCAGGTGGTGATCTTTTAATTGTTCCCACAATTAGATCTAAGTGTGCTGAAGGTGCTTTCAGCTATTGTGGTCCTGTTCTTTGGAAGAAGCTGCCTGCTCGCCTGAAGTCAATTATAACTGTGTCTAGATTCAAAAACAAACTCCAAACCTTTTTATTCTCACAGGCTTACAGTTAATAACAGTGTGTGTGTGTGTGTGTGTGTGTGTGTGTGTGTGTGTGTTAACTTGTATTTTATTTCTTTGTAAAGTTTGTTTTGTTGTGTTTATTGCCTTAAGGTGTACCTACTTAGGTTTATGTTTTTATCTTTTATGTTAAGCACAATGAGTTTATGTGTCATGAAATGTGCTATATAAATAAAACTGCCATTGCCAAAAGAAAATGGGGAGAATATGCTACAGAGGGTTGGAATCGGTCTATTCTTTCTTCCTTTTTTTCTTATATAGATTTTACTGCAGATAGTAAAGGTCAAGAGCACTTATTGTTGACTTGCAGATCAATTGAAACTGCTTTGATTTACAATAAATACATGAAATTACTCTGAACGTGTCATTTATTCACTCTCTATATTTCCCTGCTATTGACTGGAAACTCAAATTATTGTCTTCAATTGCTACTTTTGCTTGCTTCAGTACATTTATGTCAGTTTGATTCTCCATCCACCTGATTCTCTAATATCTTAATGACAGAGCATTAATGCTAAACTTTATTAATGTAGCAGGTCTTTTCAAGCCTAACCGACAGAAGTACACACAATGATAAACCGCTTTTAATATTATACAACTGTACAGTGCTTTTGCTGTCACTCATAATGCTGATTTGTCTGCAGGGGCTGTATTGGTTTCACCATGTATTATGTGTGTAACGGCTGCGTGTTTTTCTAATAGTATACTTTAAGCTTCTATTGCAGAATCAATGCACTGCTGCCAGTTGATTTATGCATGTTAAAGATTGGTTATATGCTGCTAATGACCACTTTTCATGTGAACACACTTGTAGCTAGATTGATAAACCCTGGTTTAATTTATGGAGTTGATAATCACTTTCATGTGATCGTTTATCCTGACTGCCTGTGTTAAGGTAAATGAAACCAGACACTATAAAGATATCCTGAGGAGATTCACGTTGCTTCATAATAGGGCCCACTTGTCATTTTAGCTAAATGCTAGATTTTTTTGGATGGTCAATTTAGATGGCATTTTCTTTTGACAGATTCATCACATTTTTTGGAAAATCTATCCAGTTTTTCACTCTTATTTCTTCTTCTTTTAATTGTTATTATATTTTATTTGTGGCTTGAGCACCACAAGGCTGTTGTACTGTATTCAATGGGGGTGGCGGCATGCCTTCATGTTGTTTACATCAAATTCGGACCCTACCATCTTAATATTAAAGCAGGAAAAAAAGACTCATCCGACTGGTACACATTTTTCCAGTCTTCCACTGTCTTGTGTGAATTGTCTCCTCAGTTTCCTGTACTTAGCTGACAGGAGTGGCACTTTTCGTGGTCTTCTGCTGTTGCAGCCCATCTGCTTCAAAGTTCAACTTGTTGTCCATTCAGAGATGCTCTTCTACATACTTTGCTTGTGACAAGTGGTTGGTAGAGTTACTCTGCTTGTTATTCGCCTCTGACAAGGCATTCTCATCCTGAGAACAGCTGCTCACTCGATATTTTCACCTTTTCACACCATTCTCCAGGGATGGTTTTGTGGGAAAATCCCAGTCTATCTACCCGCATTGAAAGTCACCTAAATTTCCTTTCTTTTCGTCTGCATTCTGATGCTTGGTTTGAACTTCATCAGCTCGCCTTGACCATATGTTGATTTACTATTAACGTAATGTTGCTAGTTTGTGGCTGGAGGGCACACAAATTGCTCGCAATGGGAAACAGTTGACTGAATCTCAAGTGTTTGTCAGTAGGTGATGAGTAATCATCTCACAAATAAGGGAGACCTTCCGTCTTTATCACATTCAATCACCATAAACTTTGAGTAGGCCTATTTTCTTTGCAAAATGCCAAAGCACATTACAATCAGGTCTTCATCACATGGAAGAAAATTATTGCCTATTATCATTCAATATTTGCATGAAAGAAAGCTGCTCCAGTGGTACTATTTGTTCAAGTGTGGTGACTGTTGTTGTTTTTGCATAAAGTAATAAGGCCACCGAAGGCGAGTGTAGTTTTCCCCCCCCATCTAATTATCGGTAATATCCAACATCACAGGGCATTTGAAAAAAACAAACAAAAAAAAAACCCCCCAAAAACAACATCAGTCAGACTGTACATCATCTAGTCTTTGGCAAGAAAAAAGAACGCTGTGATTTCCTCACATTACTTTTTTTCCTAATTTGCACCAAAAAAGAGCGCGACTGCGTGAAGAGCTCTGCACGAGTATCAGCATCTGTGTTGCTCTCTGCGTGCGGCACTCTGGAGTCAGCAGGTGAACCAGCTCTGTAAACTGGTAGGAGGCAGAATGTCAGGTGAGTTGCTCTGGTTTGGAAAATTACCATAATAACAACTCTGAACCTGTTTTGAAGGGAAAATCATGATGAGCAACAGCACAAAAACATGCAGGGAAGGCTTATTGTTTACTCCCCTGTAAACCGTTCAAATTCAGCGAAGCAAAAACCTTCCCAATCAGTGAAGTTTAAGCTAAGTGAAGAGAAAGGAATTTAGGAATAAGAAATCTTGTGGTAAACCAGCAGACTCCAGTCACCTGCAGTCTCTTTGGTGATAGCTCCATATTTAGCACACAGATGTACTGATGGCACGTTTTTCTTCTGAAAGCAAGTATTTCACGAACTGTGAAGCTATTCCTTTAACCTAAAGTGGCAAGAGAGAAAAAGAAACTAAAAACAAAATGACATTCAGCTGCTGCCCTAAGAGCACTATCATTATATGCACCCCAGTGTAAAAGCAATGCAGTATCCCTTTAGCAAACATCACTCCAGAAACTCCTTGTTTCTTAGGCCATTTGCACCACATCACAAGAAAAAATGTCCATCTCCTACACCAAAGGAGAACCACAATTTTTAAAGCACAGTTCAACCGTGGCTAAAAACAAAAATCCAAAATGTGAGCATGGCTGCAGAAAAAACAGAGCTGAAATTATGGGGGTTGTTTTTGTTTGTTTTACCTTTTCCTTATCAGACGTGTACTCATCAGTAAAGTTTTGTTTTATGGTGATTAAAGGTTGCAGATATGTGATCCTTCTGGAAATGGCTGCTTAACTGTGTAATGCATCAATAGCTTTTCTTTAATGACCATCTTCAAAATGTAACATTCTATTAGGTTACACAAGCTTTAGGTTAAAAAACTGTTTAATAATGTGTATTTTTAAAATGGGCTTTCTGTCCTTTACATCAGTGAAAAATGAGAGGCTCTTTCTGATCATTGCTTTAACAGGCCAGTGATAATGAACCGCATCAGCATTTGGAATCATTTTTCTTCAGAACTCCACCTCATGAACACGTACGACATGTTTTGGATAAAATAGCATTTATATCCAGATGCTGGAAGCAAAGGACTTTATGCACAAAAATACATCAAGTCAGTAGGAAAAGAACAGATTTTTGGTACTGGAAGCCAATGACCAATCACATTTGAGCAGGCATTTTCTGCTTGTGAACAAAGAGTAATTGTGGAGAGCAAAACAGTGACTGCATGTGAGGAAATGAAATCTCAAAACCACATCATAGCTCTGAAATGACTTAACTTTTTTATTGTCTTTATCTGCATTTGTAAACAAAGACAGACAGATGGCTACATCTGGAGGCCCCAAAGCAACAAGTCTGACAGATTAGTCTTCACTTTGACTTCTCAACCGTAGAATAACACAGTAATAACTTAAACCGCCGTGCTCTTATGTTCAAGTGTCTGATAAAGCCACGGCGCTGAGCCATCCTGAACAACAGGATGCCAAGCTGCAGCAGCTAAAATGGAATCGGGTTATTGCTGAGTTTGTTTTAACACCTGTGATTTTATTTTATCTTCTCCAAAGATAATAGAACATGGCAACTGGACTGTGGCACCTGTAAACTGACAAAACAGATGAAATCAGGAGACTTCATACATAACAAAGAGAAAATAGCACCATAAATAATAAAAACATTAGTTATTTTTTATTTAAAATGTGCAGAAGAAGGCACAGGCTCTTCTGAGTCTAAGTTTTTATGTATCGGGACGTAACAATAAAATCATCTAACCCACAACCAAATGTATTTGTAGGACCAACCCCAAGCCTGGAAAATGGGAAGGGCATCCTGTGTAAAATCTTTACCAAATCAAACATGGAGATCATTAAGAATGAGATTATGTACCAGATTGGTGAAGTTAAAACTGTGCTGCTGTTGATTTAAGACAAAGGAAGAAAAGGAGGTATCAGCACAAACACCTCCACTTTAGTCTGTTCTTACGGGGCTTTTTCAGATGTAATATTGCAAACTGCCACGCTCTTTTAGAGAGAATAGCCTTTCTGCTGGCAACCCTTCTGAAAAAGACACACTTGTTCAGTCTTTTTCTAATTGCACTGTCATGCACTTTAACATTTAGCTAACTAACTGAGGCATGTAGAGTCTGAGATGTAGCTCTTGGGTTTTTTGCAGTTTCATGCTCTGACCTTGGGGTGAATTTGCTGGGACAGCTGCTCCTGGGGAGTGTCTTGAATGTTTTCCGCTCCCGAATAATCTTGCTCACTGTAGAATGATGGAGTTCAAATTGTTTGGAAATGGCCTTGTAACCCTTCCCAGATTGATGGGCAGCAGCAATTGCTTCTCTAAGATGATGATGCTGCTGCTGCTGATACCTTCCCTCCTTGGCATTGCGTTAACACTTAGCCGAATGCTCCGGACCAACAAAACGCCAAAATGTCTGCTGTTATAGAGGTGCTCGCACTTGCTGATGATGTATATAATTAAGTGCATTTGATTAGCACCTGGCTGCTATTTAACCTCTTAATTCCTATGGCAGCAGTAAAGGTATACTTAGTTTTTCACATACTGTTTCTGCGTTTTGCCTTACTTCTTGTAAATAATGACACGGTGTAGCGTGTCATGCTGTTCATCTTACGTTGTACTCACCTGATTTTAAGACTGATTTTTTATTATGTAAAATCTTGGTGTACTTTATAAACAATGCCCCTGTTGTAAGCAGACTTCCAGTGCCTCAGTGACATCTGCAGTGTCCATGATGTGAGCAGAACACCATCTACTATACACAAGTTGCTACTTTCAAAATTTCCATCTGTTTTCATTCAGTAACGTCCCATCAAGTGAAAGAAAACAGACTCATGAGAAAATGCACCACCTTAGCATTTCTACAATAAAGAGCTGCCCTTTCAGTGTTTGTTCACAGCACTGTTTCATGGTTAATATTTGAAGTAAAAGGGAAGTTAGAAGAGTATGAAATCTTAATTGTATTAAAATCCTAACATGCCCAAAGGAAGTGAGCGCTGATATGATGAATCATATCAGCTTCGCACAGTTCCCGTCTGGGAAGTTACAATTTTACCTTGTAGTATTTTACCCTGTAGGCAAAGATCTACAAGGTCAAAATAAGTTTTTGCACCAAATCTCTATAGTGCCCATATGATAACTATGCATAATGTTTCTTCCACACAGGCACTGATAAAAAATAACCAATTAGATCTGCTCAAGCATGGTATTTAACTACAGTTTGGGGTATCAAATAAGTGTGAAGACTTGCTCTTCAGAGTAAGGTTTTACATTCAAGTAATAATTGAGAAAAGCAATAAAAACATAATTTTAAAAAATTAAAGCAGCAAGACC
This sequence comes from Oreochromis niloticus, assembly GCF_001858045.2. Taxonomy (NCBI): domain Eukaryota; kingdom Metazoa; phylum Chordata; class Actinopteri; order Cichliformes; family Cichlidae; genus Oreochromis; species Oreochromis niloticus. Next base: position 12,623,709 of record NC_031975.2, on the reverse strand, counting down.
CAGTCTTTGAATAAAATATTTAGTTCCACTTGAGAGATTTCCCCTGAAAACATGTAGCTTAATTTATTTTTTTTAGCTTTTACCCAAAAGAAAAGACTAGACGTAAGTCTAATATTTTTAAAAGCTTTGCTTGTTATTCACCATTAAAAAATCTCTTTCATTTATATTTTGCATGGTGGCCGTCCATAGTAGTGTGGTAGCTACTGCAGAAAACTAAATATGTGTTGTTAGGACTAAACACATGTGGAGTAGCTAAACAGCAAAATGCAGTAACATGAAGCTGGTGGTTCTCAAAGTGTGACAGGGAGACACTACGGCTACACTAGCCCGGATAGATTTGAAAACGGCGTTTTCGTCTGAAAACTCTCTGCGTCCACACTAGCGTTTTCAGTTGTTTTCACAGAGTTGAGCGTCCACATTGAAACGGCCGAAAACGCTTACGTTCCAGTACTGCGCATGCGTGAAACGCAAGAAGATTCGACCTGCCTCAGTTCTGTCTGCCGCTTATTTACTTTCCGGCTCTTTGAAACGTCCCGGGAAAATGTTGAGGAAAAGCACCGAGTTTTTTAAATGGACTAACAGTGAGGTGGAGTTGTTGCTGCGAGTAACACAAAAGTACAAAGTTGCAAAAGCGAGTGAGAATTAAATAATTTGAAGAAAAGCTATCTGGAGCATGTACAGACTGATATTAATGTTTTTTAGGGCTGTCAAAATTGAGAGCAAACAAAACAACTGCTGTATAATGCCCTCCGCTATCTTTGTTTAATTGGTCACATGACTGCATCATATGAATAACATGCGTCATCGTTTTAGAAAGTCTCCGTTTTCGCTGTCCACACTGCGACGCGAAAACGCCGTCTCAGTGTGGACAGGAGGTCAAAACGCATTAGTGTGGACGTAGCCTACAAGGGGTAGTAGTGATCATTTTTAAGGGAAAATAAACAGGACTTTGGTGATGCTATTGCACTGACTTTAATTCAACTTGGATCTATTCGCACATGCTTGGAGTGTGAACTTTTTTTGTCTTGGCAGCCAAAACTTGAGAAACAGTGACGTATCAGAGCATCAGTGCAATAATCAAATAATCTAATAATGTTACATTTAGTAATTCACTGGATAATCAGATAGTTTAGAACATTTTGCGTAAATCTGAGTGTCCCTTGCAGGTTGTTTTTGTTACTTTCTGGTATTGATGCTTTTCTGTTTGATTTCAGACGACATATAAAACGCTCTGTTTTGAATCACAATCTGTGTCTGATATGTTTTTCTAAAGTTCTCTTAAAGTTATTGAATATCCTGTATCTGTAACTATGCAAAAATATATTTCATTTCAAAGGGTTAATTGGGTTAAAGATCTCACATCAGTGAAAAATCACTTACAATGTGTGTCCAATGCAACCTTCCACACTGCACTTTTTTGCATTTGTCATATGCCTTACACTCAGAATTAAGGACTCAGGGGAACTTTCCATTTCAGTGGAAGAATTCAAAATCAGTCTTCTAATGTCAAACTCTACACATGAATAATTCTGTGCAGTGAAGCTGAAACATTCGAGAGGAACAACATTAATCAAACCACATTTCTGACTGCAGGCCTTAAAGTAAAGAATCTAACGATTTTTTCTGTCTTCGTTACTGTTCACAGGGTGATGTACAGTAGTGAACTTGCAGGCTGCATCAGTGGGGTGGTGGAATCACAGGCAGCGTGTCACCTTTGCGCACCTTTGATCTGCCAGCTTTTCAGGTAATTCTTGTTTACAGTGCTGACAGGTATCTGACTGTGTGTTTGTGTGCAGAATGAGTCTAGGAAAAAAAAAATGCAACAACAGCACACAATAGTGGATATGAGAGAGACGCTAATGGGATAATCTCAGTAGACTTTTTATATTTTTTTGCTGCACAAATTATCATATTAATAAGAAAGGCCAATTTTGCTTAGTGCTGTAAGATTTGGGGTTCATGCCTGAGTTATAGATTATCATTAATACATGTTACTTAATATAGGAAGATAAGTGTTGTATGTGGGCATCGGATTACCTGCAAATGCATGCACTGATTTACCTAATTAATAACCACATTAACATAACTGCTTATCTTTTATATATTATAAGCGCAGCGCTGGGATATTAAGCAGTTCGACAGCCTCCCGGGGCAGAACAGTGGCTCAGCTGTGATTACTGTCACCACACAGTGAGAGGGTCCTGAGTTTGAATCCAAATGGAGCTGCACTGCATGCGGCGTTAAATTCCCATCGTTCCTGCTCTTTCCTCACAGATTGCTGCTCTTTCTACCCTTAAATGCCTCATGTTTTTCGCAGACAGTCTGAAAACATATGTTTTCTCCATATCATGATATACTTTTGTTTTCCTTGTAGCCACTGGCTTCCATTTTCCATTTTTAACAGACTGTATGGAGGCAGGATTTACTAGACAAGCTTTAGCAAAACGTTGTTAGCTTCACACTTTCAGTTAAGGGCTGCGATAGTTGGGAAAAAGTCGGAAACAACCACGCTAGCGTCACACTGGTGGCATAACTAATAATCAAATGATTGAAGTCTGTAATCTATAGTGAACACGAGGGCAGACATTAACAGGCCATTAACAGGCTCATTCCATGAAGCACAGTAGCAAACGCTCAGTCATAAATAATGTTTAAACGGCTGAATTCCCTTTGGCTACTTCAGCATTGTGGTACTGGAATGAAAATTTGACCAAATAATCTTTTGCATGACCGGTAGCTGTAAAAGGTAAGAAGTGGTGTGGTTTAGAACCGTAATGTTGACAGTCCTTGAAAACCTCAATGTAATATTTGTTATTATATTATAAAAGATTTATTTATTTCAGCAGTGAGTTTTAAACTCTCTGTGGCTTTTCTTCTGCAGACAGCAGTGTTCCAAAAAAAAAAATTTAAAACTAGACAACAGAACATGTATCTGGTCTTCTAGACTGCTGTGTTTGACGTATGCATGCATACTAAAGGATATTGATTTATTGATAAACTATTCCCAAGGGTAGAGTAGTACAGCTTTAAAGAAAAAAAAATACAATAGCAGGATAAATATTATAAGCGAGGACACTCAGCTGCTTTTCTCAGATTCGTTTTTCTTTTGTCTTTTTTTTTCAAATCATAGATGGCCTAAAATAAATGCATAAAATAAAAAAAGAAACCTAATTGTATTTGCACTATGCTGCACTCTTGGCTGCAGCTGTCTCACAGCCACTTCCTACAATAATGCCCGAGGCTGTAAAAATAACAACAGCAACGCTGTGTATGAAATGTTTACCCGTGATGGTTTCTAGTAAATGGGTTAAAATGTGAGAAACCACTCAGAACTTGAGAGCTCCCACTGGTCATAAATAACAAAACGTAGAAGATATTTTTACCTCAGGGGGATTAATAAAGTATAACTTAACTTTGGGGACACTTGGCTGAGTTTGGACATAAACAACAAAGGCCCAGAGCCCTTGTGCTGCACTTTTTTGTAATTAAAGTTTCCATTGCTGCCTAAAAATCATTTCACTGTAGCTTGTTCATGTCACAGCAGCTTCATTTTGTATGTAGACACCCCCAAACCCTGTAATCACCTCTGTCAGTCAGAAGTGAAATGTAAAAATGAGAGTCCTGGCTCAATTTGTCCAGAGTCAATATATAAGCTGGGGGGAAATTAAACTGACTTATTAGCCTGAACATTTGACTTTCAATTAGAGCTAATTAAGCTACAAATAGTATTATAAAGTCATCAAATAAAAAGCTTTACATATCCTTAGTAGGTCTAAAAATTAAGTAAATATAGCCTGAGATGAAAAAAACATGACATGTTACATCCTGTCATTATTTATTTAACGAAAATGAAGCTAAATGCTGAAGCAGTACACCCCATCATTTAGTAGGTTGTAGAACTATTTTTAGTAGCAGTAACTTGAAGTAATTCATTTTCTGTAAGACTTCATCAGTCTCTCACATCACCATGGAGGAATTTTGCCGCCCTCTTCTTTACACAGTTGTTTCAGTTCATTGAGGTTTGCAGCCATTTATTTATGCACAGCTCTCTCAAGGTCACACCTCAGTATTCCTGCTGGGTTTTACAGCTTTTTTTTCATTTTTAGCCATTCTGTTGTAGATTTGCTGCTGTGCTTGGGATCATCGTCTTGTTTCCTCACCAAGTTTTCGCAAATCCTTTATCTGTAACACAGACAACCTACTTTTATATACAAAGGACTTTGTGGTCAACTCAATGACTCCGATGTGTCCAGGTCCTGTGGCTGCAAAACAAACCCAAATCATTAACCCTCTACCACCGTGCTTGACAGTTGGTGTGAGGTGTTTGTGCTGATATGCTGTGTTTGTGTTTTTATCAAATGTAGCACTGTATTATGGCCACACGTCTCCACTTTGGTCTTGCATGTCCAAAGAGTCATTATTCCAGAGGTCTTGCGGTTAGTTGCAACTTTGCAAACCTTAGCTGTGCCACCACATCCTTTTTAGAGTGAAGAGGCTTTCAACACTTCCAAACAAACTGTACTTGTTCAGTCTTTCTCGAATTGTACTGTCATGAACTTCAGCATTTAACATGCTAACTGAGGCCCTGTTCTTCCAGTTTCTGTGAGGATTGCACAATCTGACCTTAGGGTGAATTTTCAGGTTCGTCCACTCTGGAAACTATATTGAAGGTTTCCCACTTCTGAATAATCGCTCTCACTGTACAATTATGAACTTTAAATGATTTGAAAATATCCTCATAACCCATACCAGATTAATGGGCGGCAACAATTGCTGCTTTCCTTATTGGCATTGTGTCACCACACACCTTAATGCTCCAGAAAACTGCCAAAACTTGCTTTTATAGAGGTGCTCACACTGGCTGATGATCAGTCAAGTGCATTTTATTAGCACCACCTGGCTGCTACTTAGCCTCTTAATTCCTGTGGAAGCAGCAAAGGAATACTTAATTTTCGCACAATGCATCTGCATTTTGGCTTAGTTTTTGTTAAATAAACATGATTTTGTAGTTTTTATGAGGTTGTAGTTCCCTAATTTGAAGACTTGTTAACGACCAGATTATTTTTTGATTGTTTCACGATAAATAAAACCTTAGAGCTTTCTTATAATAACTGGATACTTTAACACTCTTTTTTCTTTTTCTTTTTTCCAACTAATTGATTTAATGTTCACTTACATTATAAATGACCAAAAAGCCCTTTCACAGTGGTCGTTCCTCGGTCATTCAAAAGCACTTTTTTCAATTTCCAACATGACTTTTATTTTGATTTTTTTTAACAAACTGGAACACTTTATGCTATGTCACAAAATTACACAGTTAATACACACTAAGGTCAGCATTATTCAGCATGTCTGGTATGTTTTTACAAGCATTGAAACAGTACTGTACATAGCCTCACCACGTCCATGATATAACATACAAACTGTCTGGGGAATAGTTACATAGTTTCTTTAATATGTCAGTTTTATGCATGGAAAGTAAGCTGATGTAAACGTTAACTTTACATAGTGTACAAATATAAACAAACCTGCGGACACACATGTAAACTCACATTAAGTCGTTAAGGCCAGAGTGCACGGGATGCAATTACTGACACTTGTCATTGGATGCTTTAGAGCTCGCTGCGGCTGATTCTGCAGCGTAAACGCTGTGATGGGTGATGTTTCTCTGTCATTAGCGGCACGCCTCCTCCACGGTCTGCTTCATAAATGTGAATGCCTGCTGGTTGTCAAATCAGACTATTACTTCACTTCTTCTGTCCGGTTATGTTCTCTTGGCACCAGCTAAGCATGAAGTCATACTTCAAAACTTTGCTCTCAACAAGTAAGTGGTCAAAAAACTTGCATGATGTCATTTCGCCCTACAGTCAGTAATAGTCACTGCAGGTGCACTAGCCTTACAACATCCATTCAAAGTCCAACTTTAACTTCCCCAAACTTTGAAATAGGATAGACTGCCACTCAGGGAAACAGGGCTTATATGCTTCCAGCCTCCTTTACGTCTTCACACTGTCGACACATATCCAAAGTTCAGTCTTCATATTAATAAACAACTCCAGCAGATGTTGGTGACACAGTCTCAAGTCACCCATCAATGCAATTACTCCAATACATATTATTTTCTTAAAAACATGAATTCGTAATTACAATGAATTGGTGCTATAGCGGTTTATGACTAGTGAGAAAACGGAGCGATTTTCTTTGCAGAGATCCCAGCTACTTCTTGGAAACCCATCATCAAATCAGAGAAGTTTACCCCTCTTAAAAAGCTTCACTATCCTTCTCTTTACCTACACCCCTGCAGCTGCATAATTTCACAAGAAAATGAGCCATAAGAGGAAAAATCATTAACATCAGCAAAAGATATTTCAGGCAGAGAGAATGGCTCAATGTGCTGCTCAATGATCAGAGCAGCCAGCAGGCTTTACAGCCTCCTGTGTCCGTCTCTATCGCTGCATCTCGCTCTCGCAGCATCTACAGTGCATGATGGTGAAGACGCACTAAAAACACATCTCCTAAGGATAAAAGAAGTGAGAGGGTATGACAGCAGTAAATTGGCTTTTTCCTCCCCTGAGCCCTACTCTAGACTTCCCCTGCATGCTGAGCAATTTGAATTGTGCTGTAATTGCTTATGTTGCTTTTCTCTCCTCGTCATTTCTACAAAAGAATTTGATCTCATTACTTTTGCCTGTGGTTGAATTCGCAGCCACTCACTGCGGTAGGAATAATACTAAGTGGCGTGTTAACAAAAGAAAGGGAGCAGAGTGACTCTTGCTCTCAGCTTTTCGGTGCGCCAAACGCAAAGAACCGCATACGACGCGACAACGCGTTGGTTTTACATTTCATCACTTTTATAAATGAAGCAATTTCCAAAAGTGTTTCGTTTTTAGTGGTACAAAGCAGCTTAAGTGTGGTGCGGTTCCCTATTAGCTCGTTGTAAAGTGGATTATCTTACTCTACCACAGTATGAAGGAGGGAGAGGAAGAGCCGAAGGGGCAGCAGAGAAACGGATGCGACATGAGTCATGAAAAAGAAATCAAAAGCCATGCTCATGCCTGGTTGCAGTGGAGTAGACTGGTTATGGTTTTTGGGAGCAAGTAGAGTGAATGTGGCCTTGGGCAATGTGCTTCTTGGTAAAAGGGGTTTCAGTGTGAAGCAAGCTCTAGATAGAGCATTTGCCCAGAGAAAACCTCTCAATTCACCCATGCTCTCATGTATCTGCTCGTGCTGTTGCCTTCCTTTCATTTGAGACAACTTGAGCACAGACAACATGGATACAGCGGGGCTACAGATATCTTTTAACATCTGAGGAGGCTCAAGAGGAAAAAAAATAGAAAAAAAATGCTGGGATACAAAACTAGAAAAAAGGAAAGAAAAAGTGTTATGAGTATTTACATTTCTTCTTCATGACAGTCCTCTGAGGTCCATTCTGAGTGCTGAGATGGATTTGACAGCAGTAGCGAGTGTAAAATGTAAGTGGAGAATGAGATGGAGGCTTCAGTAGCTCCAACACTTCCAGTCTATGATGAGCGCGGGCAGCAGCAGTAATGGATACACGGGTACTGCTTGGTTAGCTGCTCCCCGCTGGCTCCCTCTAGCACCCGATTCTGTGTCAGAGTCCTTCTCGGAATACGGCGGAATGACGTTGAATTCTTCGCTCGCCTCTTCCTCCTGCTCCTCTTCTTCGCTGTCCTCCATCTGCGGGAAGCACAGGAAGAGCGATTCTTTCAATTAACATGTGTGCTGGAGCATGGAGGAGAGGTCAGGAAGAGAAAGTCTACATTAACCCAGAATCTAAAGCACATGTAAAAATATCCTAAAGGCAAAAAACCTGGAAGCTAAGACATGACTTTTAGGTTAACAAAAGACAGAAAGTACATTTCATTTGTGCAACTTGAAACTATCTATCTAGATGTGTATATAGATGTGTGTTTTCGTAGTCAGTTCTCCATGCTATTTTTACACTCTTCTTCATGATATTTTTTTTAAATAAAAAAAAAGGTCAGCCCCCAGGGCGGGACCTATAGGATGTCAGAGAAGCGGGCAACAGATACACAGTTATAGGAGGAGCTGAGAAGAGAGAACCATGGATGGGAATGAAAATTAGCAACTAGAAAGCCACGGTGAGGGAACGGCCACTGGTGAGCCACTGTCGTCCTGAGTATAGTGAGTGCTTAACAGGTAGGACGAGGTCAAAAATGGGAGAAGCAACAAAAAAATCTGCAGTAAGCGACTTGATCATTGTAGCCATCACCTCAGTAAGACCCCCCAGAGTGGAGACCCATGCCAAAGGACTAACAAGTGCTGCACTAGCTTCCAAAACAACTTCCTTTGCTGTAGCCGGGGAAACTTTTCTTCATCTGTGGTTGCAAATACTGTTTTATGATTTGGAGTTTTTATATCTACTGAATGCCTAACAGCTTTATTCTGCTCACCATTTGATTTGGTAAGATTTTCTATTTTTATGTCCTGTATTTCCATATTTTTGCTATTACACCCATGAGCTTTTAGTAAATTTGAATGCTTTATCTTTTTTATTGTTAATGTTTTTAGGATGATACATTTTTTATTGTGAATAAATGATTTTTATCTACTCTTTAAGCTACCGCTCTCTTGTCTGCTCCACTCAGTATCAAAAAAAGGAGATGTGTGGTGCTGATCTGTGGATGCATCCTTACTGAAACCTAATGATAGTTAGAGTACAACTGTTGACAGTTTTCAGTTTGCTGCAATAGAAAAATGGAATACACAACTGTACCGAGACCATGAGACCATAAAAGTCAACTTTAACGTCTACTTTTGCTAATAGGAAGTTGGGAAAATTGCAGCTGTAATATATTTGTCCTTCACGTGACGTAAAATGTGCAAGTGTATGGTTCACTGTCTCTCTGTGTTCGCACTGTCCAAGGTAAATGCTGCCTTTTGCCCGATAGCAGGACAGGGCTGTCAGCATATATAAAAACTGGCAGGTATAGGCTGAATATAATTACTGGTTGGACCATTGTTTTTATTCAAAAACCGAATTCTGTTTTCATCCATATTTTTCAAAGGTTTGTGCAAGTGAATCTTTCCATGTTTGTCATTGGCTGATTGGTCACATGCTGCTAACACTGCCTCTCATTGCTAAATTAGGAAACTGCAGATTGTCTCACTGAGTTAACAACCACCTTCGTGTGACTCCTTAGCCTGATTGTCGATGTTGGAGTTAAACCAGAGGAGGAAAAGATAATTGGGGTATGCAATAGAACTGACCTTTGCCCTCTTTTGCCTTTCAGCCCCTCCCCACAGCGAGGGAGTCTACACACAGAGTCGAATCTGTAAAGATCATCATTGCAGATATATCGCAGATAGCACGTATATCAGGTGCACTACAACCTGTAAGGCTTTCTACTCAAATTCTATGACCTAAAGTACAAATAGGCAGTTAAACTACGATGAAGCATATAACCCAGCTGTCCTTGACAGATTAGTAACACTCCAAAAATTACAATTTAAATGTAAAAATGAGGATCATAAGAACCCAAGACTTCTAGTACGCCTGGTCCATTATTAATATTAATGAAATTCTGTAAAACCACATTTAGGCGTCCCACCAGTAATCTCCAATTTGTCGTGCAAAAGATTTAAAAAGTCAAAAGCATCACTTCTCTAAGGTAAACGTGCACATTTTGCCATAGAGCCACATCTACTGATGACCTGGGTGTGATCTTTTTTCAGTAAAATATTAGGTTATTCAAAAAATTTTGCTCTCAGTGGATTGTTTAAAGCTGTTTGTACAAATAAGAAAGAAGCAGAGCTTAATATTAATAACCCAGATAACATTTTACACGACTTCTCCTTCTAGAGTTCACATTCAACAATCTCTCACTGCTGAATGATTTTCTGTGCTATATATTTTTCCTTTGAGAAAGCCCTGAGTTACAGTGAAGCCTCCATTCAAACACAGCCACAGAGGGTGCTGTGAGGGCACACTGAATGGAAAGAGAGCGAGTCCTCACCTCAGATCCTTACTTTAGTTTAGGTTTTACTTTTTGGCCTTGACATTTCACTGCATTAAAAGTACAGGAGGAAAGTTGCAGCACAGTCATCTATCCATTTTTTCATTCAAGTTTCAGATTTTTCTCAAATCAGTGCATCGATAAAAGCATCAAAGGAGGTGTGGAGTGATGCTGCAGAGTTTCACTTTGGTGTATCCATGAGAATTCATAATCTGACCTTTTTCAGTGAAACTCCAGAGATGAACTGCGCATCTCGATGTCTTCTAAATCTACTAGCGGCGGAGTTTCTGTGCTACGAGGGTGGGTGGCTTGGGATAGGAGGAAAAGAAAATGAGGAATTAGAAGGATTAAACTAGTGAGAGAACGGAGACTATGAAGCAGATGGGTGTGCATACATGAATATTAAAAGTAAGGGCTGAGCCTACTGCTGCAAACACCTACGGCTAATCCTCAGCCACAATAAGAGGTGTGGATAGGAGAGAGAGGGAGGGAAGTAATCTGAGTTTATACAAGGAGCTCCGGAGCCCGGCACACTGCGATAGTCCCACTTAGGTGTTATCACCTGATACACAGGCGACTGCCTCTTTAGCTGAACTGGTACCACCAGCATATGGCGCAGAGAGAGCGCAGAGACAACTTACACTGTCGAATTCAGGAAGAGTGTTAACACTGACGTGGACCTTCTCCTGGTAGACGCGTGGGGAGGGCTGAGAAGTTGGCATGGGAGAGTTTTCCACAGGAGGAGGTGCGGAGATTCCCATGGAGCTGATGGCACTGCCTAAAAACAAAAGCAGCAGGGGAAATCTTCTTTAGCTTCACATCATTATTCATCCCTGAAGCATCACCCAAAAAAATTTCAGTGACTTTTCTAAGCATAGTTAGAGCCATTAGCTCTGAAAACACTGTGCAAAACTGCATGAGATATGAGCCTCTCTTTTTTGTTTTTGTGGCACGGTAGTGCAGCGTTTAGTACAAGCCTGCTAGTCTGAGGCCTCTGCGTGTAAAGTTCTACCTGTGGCTGCTTGAACTTTCTCTGCGTGCTTCAGCCTCTTCCATCAGCCATTGGATGGATTGCTGTGAAATTGGTACATATACCCACATATCCCTTGGCATGAGTTCTGATAACTGAAATTTCCTGACTTTTCATTTAATGCCACCTTTAGGTCAAAACCTTACAATATTTCTGTTGGCTCCCTACATATAAAATGGGATGAAGATAATTTAATTTCACATCTCTTCTACACATTCCAAATGTTATTTTAGCTAAATCCCACAGAGAACCTCCTGGCTGCCAAAGACAAGAAAATATCTGCTTTGGTGTGAACAGTTATTCCAGAAATTAGCTGGTTCCATGCCACATGTTACCAAGCAGTTCTGATAGTTGAAGGACAGTAAATAAAATACTAAATATTCAAATTAACATTGCAACTGTTTGCATTTGTGGTGAAGTCATTAGTGGGTGTACAAATACTTTTACATATATGTTCATGTGAAAGAGGAAGTTTTCACAGGACTGCATGGTATTCCGTGATCCAGTAGCTTGTAGGGAAACTGTAGCAGCAGTAACTTAAAGTAATTGTTTTCTGTATGACTTTGTCAGTCTCTCACATTTAAAAAAAAGCGGCTTTCTGCTGGTAACCCCTCCAAACAAGCCACACTCGTCCAGCCTTTTTCTAATTGTACTGTCATGAACTTTAACATTTAGTATGCTAACTGAGCCCTGCAGAGTCTGAGATGTAGCTCTTTGATTTTGTGCAGTTTCTGTGAGCGCTGCACAGTCTGACCTTCGGGTGAATTTATTGGATGTCCACTCTGGGAAGATTGTGGCAGTGTGTAAACACACACCTGAATGCTCCACACCAGCAAACCACCAAAACCTCAGCTTTTTTAGAGACGTTCACATTTGCTACTTATCCTGTTAATTCCTATGGAGAAAATGATAGTGTAGTTCGTTTTTCACAGTAATACATAGAGTGCTAAGAAAACTTTCTTTTTCACATGACTGCAGTTATTGCTTAAACAGTTTTAAGTTATTTCTTATACTGCCTTTTGCACTAAAAATATTACCAGTGTAATGTTTTAAATTTATAATTATATAAACACGAATATCCCTTGCTTGGATATTCTAGCTTCAACCTGTCAGACATTAGCTACAGAGTGGGATATATAGAATGAACATCAATGAAACTAGTCATTGTAATATTTGTAATATGCTGCATTTGGTTTCTTTCTTTTGCATCTTCACTCAGCTACTTATATCTTAAGCCCAAATAATTTGATGCAGGTAACCAATGACTGCTGTGTATACTAGACATGTACTGATTGATTCTTGGCTGGACAACACTTAATGTGTGGTCATATTTTACTTAAGAGAACCTGTCTGGCCTCTAACAATTATTCTTGTTCTCTTATTACAGTACAGTACATCAGTAACAATTGTTTCTACTGTATTGTACTGCAAAATGTTTGAACTTTTTACAGTTTTCTTTATACTTACACAGCAGCAAAATGAGATAATGCCCTTCCATCCATTCTGATTTGGCAACAGTTCAACAAGAAGCCACATTATATTTATCAGATTTGGTGAAAGGATTTATTGACTCCACAGAGCTTGGAAATCAGATTCACATTTGGCAGCCAGCCACACACCAGGGATGATGTCTCTTGCCACTGATTTATTTATAAGAAAACATTATGGTTCAACGGTTTGCCATTTCAATCATCAATTATGACCCACCTAATTTGAATTCTGTATTCATGCACATTTAAAATGCTCACTTAGATCAGCATGCCTACATTAGTTTAAATAATACTCTAAAAAGTAACATTTCCTCGGTCATTATGCTGACACAGGGTGATTTGTCAGATACAAGATACTTAGCGTGAAGATGAGCAGTGTGTTTAAATTTTGATTTGTAAGATGCATCAGCTACTTGTGCTTCCATTTAAATTTACAAGAACTCCTTCAAATAACACAAGATGTAGAAAAAAAATACTATTAAAAATAAAATCAACATATATTACCAAATCCTCAAATGTGAATGTCAATAAGCGTACAGTAAATGATCAAAAAGGTACACTGTTTCTTCAAGTTGTGTTTTTACAGTCTCCTTAGTTAAGTTTAAACTTCCTGAAACTGAAACTTTACTTTGAAACACACCTGTCTCTCTGAATGTTCATGCACACTTTTATTTTCTCAGAATGACTAGGACATACTCATGCCACCGCTTTTTTTTGGCCTATTCCTGTTGGCTGTGAAATGATAATGACAGGATGCTTTCATAAGGAGTTGTAGTTGCATAAATACAAACAAAATATGGGTCATTTTAGCCCATTGCAAGGTGGTTGCTAGGCAACATCATGACATTATAATATATAAATGTATAATTCAGTTTTTACAGATATATACAAATGTTATTGTGAAATTAAAATGACAGGATGCTTGCATAAGGTGTTATAGGTGCTTAAATGCTAAAAACAGGTCATTTTAGACATTTGCTAGCTGGTTACCAGGCAACCTCATGGAGTCACAATATATAATACATAACTGATGTTTTGTGGATATAAATGAGATGTCACTGCTGTGAAATTAAAATGACATAATGCTTGCATAAGGTGTTATAGGTGTATAAATGCTAAAAACGTCAATTTCTTAGCATAGATAGCAAAACTCTGTTGCTAGGCGGTTGCCTTGCAACCTCATGGTGTCACAATATATATTATATAACTGAATTTTTGTGGATGTAAATGCGATGTTATAGTTAAAATGACATGAAGTTTGCATAAGGTGTTATAGGTGCATAAATGCGAAAAACAGGTCATTTTGGGCAGTTGCTAGGTGGTTATTAGCATGGTGTCATAATATATAATAATTTAAGTTTTGTGGATTTGAATTAGATGTTGCTGTCATAAAGTAAAAATTATGCAATGCTTTTATAATTTTTTATAAATGCATAAATACTAAACACAGGTCATTTTAGCCCATTGCTAGCTGGTTGCTAGATAACATGATGACATCATAATTTCTGCGATAGATAAGAACCTTAAGGTGCCTGAGAGGTTCCTGTGCACCACGTTCGGGTGCTTAACTCCTGATCATGTAGGAGGGGTTGGCAGACAAAGACAGAGGCACAGAGACGGAGCTTTTGTGTACTAGAGGAAAAACCCAGATCTTCAATTGTATTTGTCTTGAACCGTGTGGTTCTCACAAACTGTTGTGAGCACTGCTTTTGTTGGAACATTTTGGGTATTAAGTTTTTGTCTTTGGATAAAAAACTGTAAAACTGTGCTGTGCTGCCTTCCCTTCCCAGCCTTATTACATCGTACTCACGCAGACAAATATTGTTGGTGAACATCTGCAGGATGCGCTGACAGCCCTGCCATTCATTCCCACTGCCTTCACATGTGCACCACTGGGACACCTCTGTACTGCTGTTGCTCACGTAGTTGGGAGTCATGATGGTTCCTAGTTATAGAAAAAGACCAAAGTCATACTGCAGGCACAACTTTATAAACTTTTAAAATCATATTTCCTTCAGACTCAAGAATTTTATTTTCAGCACACAGCTCTATGAAAGGTAAGACACAGACTACTAACGGTATTAGATGCCCTGCAGGTATGGTGCCACCAGGTTCCCAGCTCTAGATAGTGATAATTTCAGGTACACAAAATTACATTTTGAGTGTGAGGAATGAGTGAAAATAATATTTCCCACATTATTTTGGAAGGCTGCTGGAAACACTGTTTTTGAATCTGCTGCCATTGTTTTAAGTGATGCTATAAAGAGTAGCAGCTGAGGACCATTTGTGAACCCCTGCAGATTTATTTTGCATAATGAAAATTACACATACCGAATATCGCTCCTAAACACCTATTGGATGAAGTTCTGTTTGTCAGATTCTGTCAGTTTTTTTCTGAGCTATACACTCTTTCAGCCTCTTCCACCTCTTTAATTTGTTTTCCTCCATCTCACCTATGAGTCCAGCATAAGCCTTCAGGCACATGGTTCTGCGCTCTCGCATACAGCCAGAGGCAGGGGGCTGGCAGTTATGCTGGAAATCAGCAAAGCGGGATCTGAAACACACACACACACACACACACACACAAGAAGAGAAAACAGTTTTTCATGTGTCAGCACAGAGAAACAGAGTGTGCATTTTAAAAGTGTTTTGACAATTTCATTTCGGGATTCAGGGTTGTGCTGAATGGAAACAACAAAAGCAACACAAACAACGACATAGTATAGGAGCCCAACCCACTAGAGAAAGGGATACATGAAAACTGCCTGGTACTTTAGTAAAACTTCAAAAAAATGTAGCTTTCTAGCACTCTGACACCACCTTCTTTTCTGCAAAAATGCACACACTGTTATTGTCAGTGCTGACAGGTCATTTGAAAGGTGTGCAAACAGTACATTTTGCAGGTAGATGATGTCTTTTAGGTTTGCAATCAACCCTTTCCACAATGGAGGTGCAGCACATATGCTGTGTGCATTACTGAAACATAACCTGCTGCTCATTTTCAGAATGCTGCATAGGTTAGCACGCTAGACAAAGAGACTGCTTGATGCTACCGCAATTAAAAGTAATGAAGCATTGTTGTGCTTCATTACTTTTGTATAAAATCTGAGTGAGTCTATTGACTCACTGATTTAAAGCTGGAGTTCAATTTAAAACTTTTGCTGATGAAAACTTCTTGAGTTCAAAATTCCCGCAACTCTCTCTTATGCACTTTGTGGCGTTTGGCCTTGTAGTTGTTCTTTTACTGAATCTTCTTTTTCTTTCTTTTTAGGCTTTCATTCATTCATATAAAAAGTACAGCAGGGCTAATGAAGTTAATGTATTAAATGTGCACAGATACACTCATTTGCAGCTGCATCATTCAAAGCTTCTAGCAATAATCAACAGCAGATCTATAAGACTGTACATTAAATGATGTGACGTGTGTTTTGGTGCTGTTTCCACACTCTGCAGTATAGTAACACATGTCAGCATGAGTGAAACAGGAAAACCTCCATTGGCGTAACTTTGTGCTGAACACTGGGGGGGGTCAAGATCTCTGTCTAAATAAATAAATAAATCTGGGTAAATTCCCAGATGATTAAACATGCAACTATTTTGCTGGTAATAACTGAAAACAGTAAAGAAAATCAACAGCCTATTTATGCAAGATAATTCATAATTTTATTGGGGGGGGGTCATAACCCCCAACCCCCTGGGAATTACGCCCCTGAGAACCTCATATCTCTTTGTTGCTCATAATGCTGCATGATGAAAGTGTGAGTGTTGAGTCACCACCTTACTTTCAAAGTCTCAAGTAGTTTACACTATGGACACTTTGTTAGGTACACCTTGCTAGTATTCGGTAGTACCCCCCTTTTCGTCTTCACTGCTGCCTTAATCTTTCATGGCACAGATTCAACAAGGTGCTGGAAGCTTTCCTCAGAGATTTTGGTCCATATTGGCATGAAAGCGTCACACAGTTGCTGCAGATTTGTCAGCTGCACATCCATGATTTGACTCTTCTGTTCCACCACATCCCAAAGGTGCTCTACCTTTGGGATGTGGCTACCGTGTCATGTAAATACAGTGATGTCATGTTCAAGAAACCAGTTTGAGAACTGAACCAGTTTGAACTGTTGATACAAGGCAGGATAGATTCGTGCTTTTATTCTGTTACTATCATGTGAATTTTGCAGCACTGAGACTCATCAGACCATGCAACATTTTTCTCTGAGCTGCTTCCATGTGAATGGCTGATTAGATACTCGCGTTTACAAGCAGGTGAACAAGTGGACCTAACAATGTGTCTGGTGAGTGTTGTTATATCCATTTATGAACAATAAGTAGACAGCACTTGAACAAAAACTGCCCTCACAAATCATCCTGATGAGCAGTGATGTAGCTTTGAATTCTGAGTCACTGGAAGTAAACTGGTCCAATCTTTTGCTCCCACTTCTGTATCTGTAAAAAGCTTCCTCAGTGGTTATGGCCCCACAGGACCCATCACCTGCTTATATTTCCCTACGAGCAGACAAGAAAGGATACGGTACATTCAAGGCATAAAATATTTATATTCCGAGACTTTAATCTTTGAGTTACAATGCAATGATGTGCTGAAAACCCACAGGTCCTGGCATTAATATGGATGTAACATTCATATCTACCACCTGCCTGAGCACTGTTGCAGACCAAGCACCCCCATGCCAATACCACTCTCTGTTGGCAGCATGACAATATTCCCCGAAAACCACCAAAACTGCTCAGGAAAATCCCAGAATAATACAAAGAGCTGAAATCAACGGCACAGCCTCCAAACCTCCCACATTCAAATTCAAACAAGCATCGAAATTGGGATCTAAAGATGCACCGCATCAAGTCTTACCACACGCCAGAACAGGACTCAAAGGCACCACGGGACACCCCCAAATATCTTGTGTCCATGCACCAACAGGTCAGAGCTTATTTAGTGGCACAACCGGACATGGACAACATTAGCTTTTAATTCCACTTTAATTCCAAAAGCAAGGGTCGTGCAGTGGGTCTGGTACGTTCAGGACATCTTGGATTGTATCATCTGAATGACATGCTAAATCACATCTGGGAAAAGCGGACCTGATGGATGAATTTTGTCAATCAAAAAAGCATTTACAAAGGTCATTTTTTAATTATTGGCATTTAAATTGTTTACATTTGCATTCATAACAGCTTCTAATCATCATCTGTGCATTTTCTGGTGCCTTGCTACTTTATCAATAATAGGTTTCAGAAAGTAATTTGCTACCAGCTTGCATTCACTTGACTTTTAGTTACATTTATTCCCCTCACTAGTAATCCGGGAGGTGTATCTCATACATATCACCCTTGAAGGACTGCATGTTTGTGCTTTAGGGAAGAGATTATTTAATTAACTCATTCATCAGTGAAGGGGAAATTTTATTTGCAGCAGTTCTGTTGATACTAACAAAATGGGAGATGCTCATCAGAATGCAGCTCACTGGTGCCACTAGTGTTTAAAAAGACAGCACCGTGTGTTTAATGTAGCCATGTTTGAGGACTGTGTCCAATCATTACTTTGTGGTTAACTTTGCAAATATTTCTGACTCATTTGTGGATGCTTTTTCTGATCTGTGTCCATACGACGAGCCCTTAATGTTCTGTATCAGTCTACTCAAACAGCCATCTTACCTACACAGCTCATCTTTGGAGCAGTAGTTCTGAAGGCTGAGGCAGTTGGGCTTGCCCGCTCTCTCCTCCCCTCTCACATTCTCCTCATAGGAGCATGACGGGACGATGGTTTTCCTCCGGCGCTCCCCACACAGAGTGTCAGAGCAGGGACAGAAGAGCAAAGCGAAGCTGTACTCCTCTGGCACGCGCTCCAGGAAGCGCCGCAGGGCTTTGTGGCATTTCTGGCGGTTACAGCTGTTGTCAGAGACTGTTGCTCGCTTGGTGCAGGCTACAACATATTCTGACCGCAGGGAGCCACATTTCTCATACAGGCCACAGTCCTGGGCGGCCTTCAAGCACTGGTTTTGACCATCCATAGTATTAGAGGAAGCTGGGGGGGGGGGATTCAGGAGGAAAACAGAGCAATGTATACCCAGGAAAATCAAAAATGGGATCTCAATCTAATTTTGGGAGCAAAATCACAAAAACGTTCATCTCTACCTGACATGATGGAGGCCATACGCGACATCTCGATGTTTCTCACCAGGTTTAACTTCAGTTCTTCATATGGAGACACTTCATACTCATCATATGCTAAAAAAGCAGAACAAAGACCACATCTATGACCCAGCTGAGAATTCAGCACATACAGACATTAAATGCTGGCATCAAACCCACCTGCGAATCTCACAGTCCAGTAGACCTTGAGGCAGTGTTCCTCCCTGCGAGAGCCACGCTGACACTTGCAAACTTGGAGGGGGCGATAACGCTGCAAGGAGTTCTGGGCCTCCAGGCACTCCAACCGCGCGTCTGCCCTGAGGGGCGCCACGGCTTCCTCGGCCGCGCAGTACTCCAGCAATCGATAGATGGCCATGCAGGACTGCTCCTGGATGCATCCCTGCTCGGCCACCAAACAGTCTACGGATGCAGATACTGTCACGCTACCTGCAAGAAAGGTTAATGTCGTAAGTGGTGAAAGCTGCATGTTGCCAACATTACTGGGTTTATTGTCCCACCATCCAGTACTAAATAGGCTTTAATTAAGGCAGCAGAGCCAGGTGAGTGCACTCCATAGGCACTCAACAGGTTGTGATAACATCCAGAAAGGAAGATTAAATTGAAGCTACACAAGTGCAATAGAGCAAAACCTCAGATCTAATCAAAGAGACTAAGGAGAATAATTTACCAACACTACAGGAGTATGTTATGGCTATAATCATTTTCAAATTATTTCCTCGTCTTCCCAGTGGGCATCGTAGTTGAATTTTCTTCTTCTGGTTTCTTTTTTTTCCCCACACAACTTTAAAGTAAATCTTTGACTTTTTTATCAGTTTATTGTTCAGCACAGTATTTGCACCAGTGGGAGTTACAGCATGTCCTCTTCAGCTGTTTAGTATGCTTCACCTCAAATTGTAATACGATGGAGCTCATGTACTATGAGTGGTTCATATGAGCTTCTCTTTTAAGAATTAACCATCTTTGCTTTAAGTGAGCAAAGATGAGAACTTGGCCAAATCTTTAGTAACCACTTCTGTTAGTCATATATTTCCTCAGCTTCTATATTCCCAACAACACAAAAAGTATTTTGCTCTCTAAATTAACATGCCATACTGTTTGATTAAACTACTTAGTGGAGGATCCTACTGATGTTTTTGATGATTCATCCCATTAACTACCTCTTCATACACCCATGATGTATCCCATTAAATGCAACATTACTACTGCTGACAACTTTCCGAAGCGTAATTTCAAGATTGATTCCCCACCTTGGTTTCTGATTTCGCCGGATGTTCACACAGTTCAAATTTTGTCTCTTTTATTTTTTTGGTCAAATCAATGTTATTGTCCGTTTAGAAATCTGTCCACACTTTTCTGTTCAAGCGCTTCTTTGAGGGTTTGGGAGTCAGCTTCCTAACTGCATTGCATTCAGAGGCTATGAAGAAACTCTGCCTAAAAGACAACCGGGCATGTGGTGAGAAAAAAAAATCTGTTAGTTTCCTGGATCAGAAGGGATGCCATTCAACAGCCAGCCCTCAAGTCTTGGATGCGTCTTTGCTCTGCAAATACTTGAACCACCACCAAGAGAGCGTTTCCGGAATTGGCCCCTCCTATGTGACAGTAATTGGCCAAAAAGTGAAAGTAGCTTTCTAGAAACAAGCAAGCATGCATAGAAATATCATTCAAAAAAAGTTAATGAGAGGCAGTGATAGCAATGCAAAAATATATAAGTTTAAATGACATAAAAGATTATACAAACCTGACTATCATCCTCTTACATGTGTCACACTGGTATTTATTAGGCCATGTTCAGATATGTGTACTCGTGAATGTCTTGCAAAAAAAGCGCTGCTGTTATTATTATTATAAGACACTTGAACAGCTTAGGGCAAATCCTTTTGCAGCAGAGTTCCTTCCATTTGGAACGAGCTTTTTACCGATGCCAGACACCGTCTCCACATGTAATGCTAGAGACAAAACCAATTTATTCAGCACTATTCAGCACGTCCCTTTTCACTTCCAGTTTTACCTTCACACTGAGACTCAATCTGGATATCACACTCAGACAGTGACTGAATTGAAACGTCCACTATCAGGATGTTCCCCCAGCTTATGTGCGCATTCATACAGCTGCTCCTGCAAAATATGCTACTTAAGGACGCTAAAGATTTGCATCAGCTGTGTATGTATTTGTAGAAACATGCTGCACATCGCCAACCACATTTCCTCTACATGTCGGAAGAAAAAACATGTGGGTCCATTGTGATTAGGCATGAAGCATATTTTGATTGGCAATGTTCTGCCTCGAATGACTACGAGTGATAAACTACAAATCATTTCATAATGCTGATTGCTGCTCAGTAAAAAAAAAACACAATGCAGGAAGGCCAGAGGCAGCCCGAGTGAGACGAGAGAGAGAGTAAAAACATTTGTTTAAAAAAAAAAAAGGAGTCTTCAAAAAATGTATCTGAAGGAGCATTTCAGGAAATTAATTTTCTCAAATGTGACACATTATTGTCCCCACAAATTACACTTGATATACAGTAATTCCAGACTTAGAAGGAAAATAGCTTGGGTAGGCAATATGCACTCACTTTTCCCACTTTAGCTCATTAATTTTCTATATCCTGTCACTTTTTAAGTGCATGTAATGAATAGGCTGGAAGACATATGAAACTGGGTTGCACATAGAGTAAATCATCATGTTTAAAACTTAATGCATGCCTGCTAACAAATATCTGCACCTATTTCATACACACGTATACTTATGATTCAGTACATTAACATTTACATCACATAAGCTCGTATGCAAACACACGCGGCATTGTGTTAGATTGGTCACACACTTCGATTAAGCTCCTGCTGACTGGCGGCACAAAGCGCGGCTGCAATCCAATTCTGCTGCTGCATGTTTTGCAATCTCAGGCGCCACATGAGGTCCACGTCTCACTTTGGCATGAGACATATCATAAACAGAAGCTATGCTTCATCGCCGCAGCAGGACAACTTCCAAAGCGACTGCTGGGACTCCATAGGGTGAGTTGGGGGTGGGGGATAGTAACACACAGGCCAATCAGTCATATTCACAGTTACAGCAAAGGTGATGATTACCTGTCTATCTGTGTATCATGACGTCTCGATAATCCTACCAAAGTATTACATCCCAGCACTTTTAGCTGCAATTTTAACAGGCTTTGTATAATCTCCAGTTTATTCATTATTCTTTCTCAGTGTTTGCTCCTTCGGGCTTACATTCGATAAAGACAGACTATCAGCAGTTTTACTTTGTGAGAACCTTTCATGGTGTAAGCTCACACATGCACATACCAGCACACATATACATCAGAGATAACAAAAACCTCTATGAAGTCCAGACCAGTTCTTTTATGCCTCGTCCAGCGTGCAGGTCAGAAGTTCATTTTTATAGCATTATTTAACGCTATGATGATAAAGAAGCACTAGGCTCACATTATGGGGGGTTTTGCCACGACAAATTGCTACAGTAAAAGTCTGCATTAAGGGAATTGTTGGTGTAAGCACGGAGTTTATGTTTTTCAGGAAAAAAGAAAAATAGAAAGAAAAGTGAGCAGGAGATTAATTACTGCGATATGTGAGCCATAATGCACTCTATTGATTTCTCACTGGGCTGATTAATAGAATTTGTGAGCTGATGAAGGTTGAAGCCATAAACGTCAAACCATACACCACATACCGACATTCACAGAGGCACCAACTGCGTTGGCAATTTTCTCTTCCGTCCTTTCAAACACATGGGATGGGCTGTAGAGCGTCCAGATTGTTGGGCAGTAATTTGACTTGAGAGGAGACCGTGGCGGGAGAGTGCGACTCTGATGTGAAATCTGCTCAGAGATTGTGACAGAAGGGACTTCTTGGAAGGAAGTCACAGACTCAAGGAGCAAATGGAAGCACAGCAACAAGATGGAGAAAAAGGAGAAACACGCTCACGGCTGCCACGAAGTGTTACTACGTGCACTCATTCACAAGCACACCAGTGGGACTCCTGTCTGACCTGTTCGTGCATTTCTGCGTGCACGTAAAAGATTTTACTTGTTGTAACTGGAATTGTTGACAATCAGCAGCTGCAGTTTTGTGTCAGGGAAAGTAGAGCTATAATTAAAATGCACTTATTGCACCATAAAAACACAAACACTCACTGCTCTTCTTGGCCTTCTAGTGAGTATATTAAATAAATATAGATTAGGATTGGACTTTAAACAAACAAAAAAATAGCAGCTTGAAGATGTCAGCTTGTGTTTAGGTAATTATTAGTAGCAGTTAAACCAAATATTCGACCGTGGTTTTATAGCTGCAATAACAACGATGAGGCTAATGTTAAATATCTCTATAGTCCTATTTTGTTCATTAGCGGCACATTAAAAGAACGACAGGGTTGGCATGCTAGGGCTGACCCACGACCATGGTGGGATATTGTATTTCAATGAAATTAACCCATCAACTGACCACAAGACGTCATGCTAAAAAAAAACATGGGACTAATAAATGGGAGTGGATACTCCGCAGAACATTATGCTCAAATCATGATGTGTATTTGAACACTGTTCCCTGTGCAGTGTGGTCAGAGTTGCTTCCTCAGGAAAGACACAGATGGTTGATCAGTGCTGATTAAGGCTTCAGTGGCTCCTTATTGACACAATCGTTTCCACTGAGAGTTATGCAAATTCAAACACTCAGCTCAGCCTCCTCTAACATTAAGCCTTCTTTTAACATTAAACATATGCTTAACAGTTTGCACATATTCTCTTTGTTATGAGCAAAGTTTCGCTACTGCCCTGGGCAGCCTCAGTCGAGCAGTTCCTCTTAAAGAAATGGCAAAAGTTGGGGTTTTTTTGTCTGTAATGGAAAGCTGACTTATTTAATATGTGAACTCGTGCTGAGATTCCTCTTATTTAACATGCTGTTTCAAAGCGTATGCATTTCCTTCAGATGTCGCTGGGTATTGGGGACTTATTAGTGCTCAAAGAAAACATTTCAAAAGAAGCTGAAAACAAAGTTATTATTGATCAAGGAAACACAACAACAACCATACATTAGCCAAGCAACCGCAGTACACTGGGTTATCTTTTTCTCCCTCGTCATTGTGCTTACATGCTTTTGTGACCTCTCTGTTCTGCATTGTAGCTTCTTCCTCTTCAGTCACTTCATGCAGTTCTACCTGCTGCGTTTATTTATTCTCCACAACTTCTATTTTTTAAAATAAATCAAGTCATCGAAATTTGTCCACACCTAAAGTGTACAAGCCCCATCTTTTTACCAGCAGCTCTCACAGCTGTGGCCACACGAGGACAACACTGATTGGTTCAGTAACATGTCACATTGACTTTAAAAAAAAAAATCTGCAGTCTGATCATTTGCCAACTTCTTTTCAAAAAGCTGATTGTGGAACAACTCTTCACACCTCCTTGTATAACTTGCTTAAATTACCTTGCATGTATGGGCAAACACCTCACCTTTCATTTTGCCTCAGTTTGTGCAACATTACAACACTAGTGCTGAAAACTTCCATACGGAGCCACTTGCTTAACCACTTTTGATGTACCAACCCAAAGAAAGACTTCAGGCCTGGGGGTTATCTGCGGGTGCTGTGCGGCCCCCGCCCCCCAGTAAAACGGCGTCAGGAGTAAGCGAAGCAGTATTAGCTGCTCGACAGTGAGTTGTTGAGCAGCAGGTAAAGCTGTCTGAATCCAGAGGCGACAGTTCTGCTGGTGAGGACAAGAATAATCATTTCATGTTCGGAATCAACAGCTACCCAGTGCATCTAGTACATGGATAATGTCTCACTTAATGAGCCGTGCCAGCGGATTGTGCAGCCACATCACGCAGGCAGCATCCCTCCGCTGTACTCCAGGTAAAACGCATCAGGTGCCGCATCAGCCAGCTAGGGTGTCTGGATCTGTGTGAATATTTCAGGCTTCTGCCTTCTGCTGCCTGATGCAGTTCTAAATTCCAACATGCCAAGAAATTTCTTGGCCAGACACACACACGAGCACTGACAGTTTCCATCGGGCTGTGGATTTTTTGTTTGTGCCATCAAGTGTGTGCGAGTGGCAATCAAGATGCAGTGCACACGCGAACAAATTGACTATTACAGCCAGTCATACATAAGTGACACAATTTAACATTTAAGAAAGTAGAGTTTTTTTATGCTTTTAGCTTGACAGGGAGAAACCAGGTGTCATTCAGACCTACATTTAATTGCTATCCTTGATGTGATCATTTTAATTAAAATGCCTCCTTTAATGCAAAATGTCAAATAGATGCATATTCAGAGGGGGGCATTTCATATTTTTTATCTAAGGAATATTCAATGGGCTTCTTGCCAGTTTAATTTTTGTGTGCTGTCGTCCTAAACAAAACTGAATTACAGGCACAGGGAACATCAAGACAATGCCTGAGCATTCAGAGGGGAAGACAAAGAAATGCCTATGGCATGGAGAGAAAGATAAAGAGGCTGAGAATTGGATAAACCTGCGTGCATGAGGTGAAGTCAAATAGCTAAATAGAAACTCCAGGGAGACTAGTCCACCTAAGACGTGGGTAACTTTACACAGCATGAAAATGAGCCCTAATAAATTTGTGACAACCGTGTTATGGCTCAATCACATCCACTAAATGAACTACCAAAATAGCAGCGCTCAATCAGCAGTTGCAGCCTCTACTGGGACTTTAGCGATAATCCTCAGGGGCCTGGCAGCAAAGGGTCAAAGTCGGGTTAAATGTCACTCAACAATAGCCAGCTTTCAGTTGATATAGCTGGCAAACATGCAGTGTTCCACATTCAAAGTGATCGCATGCATTATTTGTGGGATTTCTTTCCATTGCACTACTCATTTGGGGCAAGAACCGTGGATTCAACAACATATACAAAAAATAACCCAGAGAATGAGTATCAGATCATATCTTTGACCCAATAGATGATAGATTTTAAAGTCAGCTTTTAAAAGTCGGGACTTTTGTTCAAAGGGGCGAGAATTCTGAATCTATACCTATAGATGTTTTTCTCCTCTTCAGTCTTGGTGACAAACCTTTTGAGAAGACCATTGTCATCATCTTGTTGGCGCTGCCATTGTTGAGGCCACCGAGTTGCACAAGGTCGGCTATATTCCAAGGTAAAAATAACATTGCATGAAATGGAATACAGTTCGTAGGGGCCAGACTATTTATACAGCAACAGTCTGGCCAAACAGCCGTTTTGAAACAAAGTAGCTCTGCAACAGATTTGTCCAAAATGACATTAACACCGAGACCACATTCTGCACCGATTACACGTTTTTTTTATGACGTTGATTAACAAAATTAAAATCCAATAATTTCTCTTGCAATCAGGTATAATGTCAGAAGTGAACATCAGTGCAGACTAATTTGCATGTGTAATGATTCGTATCTCGATTAATTAGCACTAGAAAGTAGCTGCTTTTCTTGGTGTGATTCCACCTAAGTGCGTGGCAGGTGGGCTTGAAACACTGTATGATGTTCTGTGTGTCTGAAGGCTCTGACATTCACGAGAAAGCATTCATCATCTAATGATACTAATCTCTAATGGGCAGCCTCACCTGATGTTATCTGAACATTCCCGGATGCCGAGAAGGATGAACCTCCTGTTCTTGGAGCATAATCCAACAATTACACTATTTGCATGCATTTGTGCAGTGAAAAGCACAGGGTGGGCGGTGGCTGTGTTTCCTGCGGTCTGTGTTACATTAGATCAAGAACAATAGATCAAGATACATGACATGTAAAGAGCCACAAGCTCTGATGTACCTGTCACATTTTTAAAAAGAAAGATCAAAATGAATATAACTCTAAACCAGCAACCACAGACCAACAAGCTTTACGCTCCACTGAGATGTCCGACCACATTATTGACTTTAGACAATATAAAGGCACTTGGCAGAAGCTTAATGTGTGTTCACACTGCAAATTCATGGAGCCTGCTGAAATGTCAGATATTGCTGAGAGGTCTCTCTGGAGTTAATCTTCCCAAAAGACAATGACTGCTCGTGCCGTGACACTAAATGCTCTCTTTTGTTACTTCTATGAAGTTGTGAATGTCAGATTTAATCCTACAGCATATTCACTTCCATTACACATTTTATGAAAGAAAGGAAGAAAGGTCTATTGTCTCAGACCTGAACACATCATCCACATGTAATATCTGAACTTCTGCTAGATTTTGTATTATTTCGTGGACCTGTGTAGTTTTATTCTGAAGGCTGTCCCAAAAGTTTATCTTAAACCTGGAATACAATGCAAGACTATTTATGAACCTGCGTCCAGTCAGCGTTTATTCTCCTTCTCATGCGTGGACAAAAAGTCTTTCCCACTTCTCTCTCCCTTTATGAATTTCAATAACAAGCCAGCTACCGCTCGGGTCACACAGATGTAGGCAATATGCAAAAATAATAACAGAACATCAGCAAAACAAATTTAATTCCGGTGTCTTCATGTGTATCTCGGCTTGGGGCTTCATACTCTCTAATATGCTGCTATTCATTCATACATTTGCATGAAAAACACGCACGCACCCACACACGCATGCACTTTCTTATTAAAGTTGCCGGTACTGGAAGAAAATGTCTCTTCCAAAAGATCCCAGCTTTGCATTATACACCGCAGTCTAAACTGACAGTCTAAACGGGAGATTAGAATCTCACTTCAAAATCAGAAAGGTGATGCTTACCATGAGAGAAAACATTGAGCAGAAGTCCAACGATTATCATCCTGCCCGGTGACATTGGATAGTTAGGGATTAGGAAACTCGCACCCGGCTCACTGCAGCTCAGTGACCCGTCTCCTGCCACATCCAGCCTCCCCTGCCGCTGCGCCCGCACGGACTGACTGACTGAGGCTGATCGGATGGTCTAGCAGCCTATACAAAGTTGGCAAAAACTGAACAGGAGCGATTCAAGTTCTCGCGATTTTTGTTGTTCCATTTATTTTCCGGATCCCGGTTATATTGATCTCTGTCGGACGCCAATTCCAAAACCATTTATCCACAAAAGAAGAAAGAGAGAGAGAAGAAAGTTTCTCTGCAGCTGATCACGACAACGCTCCCATCAGTCACACACCGTACCGTAACCTCCCGAGCGCGAGCTGTGTGGCGTTTGCGCTTCTGCCTCCCTGGCAGCTCCACAGTTGTCCAGCCAGAGTTGAGAGCAGACTGAGACTACACGGTGCAACTCTTGTTAAAGGCGCAATGTGATTGGCCCAATGCAAACAGCGATTGTGGCCAAAGGGACGTGAAAATGTTTCCAGTGGGAGAACAGCTGGGTCCCAGAAGGAAAATATGGGCATCAACTTTATGGATAACGTGCATGTGTTATTGAGGTTACACAGGAAAGAAGTTAGCACCATTACTGTGAATCCACTCAACTCTTCAGGTTTTGATGGTCGGTTGTGTTCAAAGCATAGCTCCAGTGAATGAACATGAATGCCTTCGACCTTGAAGCTTATAATAGGCTTTTGTGCCATGCCAGGCTGCATTCAGAGGAAATCTGAGGAAGACGACCCTTTGTTTCCGTTTGGACTGTATGTCCACGCTTATAAATCGTTTAAGTTTTTTTGTTTCCTCCACAGCTGCCTTAAATTAAACAGCTCTCATCCTTTCCATCTAGACTGGTCTGCAGTTCGGGCTTTTCCCATTCATATCAGTTTATAGCAGGAGTGGAACTGTGAGATCTTAATTTGTTCCAGTGCTGTGGCTGATCTGTGGGGGGAATGTGGTTATCCACAGAGGAATGAATTCAGAAATACTAAAATAAGACTGCTCACCTGTAACGCTAAGGTGATTTCCCTCCCTTGTGTTTGTTATTGCACCATTCTGTCTTTCATTATTTCCTCAACTTCTCTCACTTTCAGTATTTTACAAAGATTTGTAGCATCGTTGCAAAGGTTTCAGGTATAGTAGCCACTTTTTTAATAAACTGCTTTTTTTTCTTCTTTTTTTTACTTTAAGGTGTTTGTTTGTGGTTTCATGGAGTTCGCAAGCCTATCTATTTAAAAAAAATGCTCCACTCAAAAACATGATTAAATACACCCACAGCTGCCTCTCAATAAAGGCGAACAAAAGCAATTTAAAATTGCAAAGTGCGTGCAATTGACCTGCTGTCCTCACTGTAATTAAAAGCAGAGGGATTAATGGATTAATTTACACATCCTGTTTAAATGTATTCTCAAGTGGCAGCAAGAAATACAAGTGGACAGTGACTGGCGTTAAAATGCACATGCAGCCAAACAAGACCAACCACACAGGGCATTTCATAAGGAACTGTAAAAATCACAGGGCAACGCAAGATTTTGAGAAAGAACTAAACATTTTTCCAGGGTTATTCTGAATTTTGAATAGGCAAATATTTTCTCACAGCAGTACCAAGGGGGTTCATTTATTACGCTGTTACCCCCTTCACCTTCAGAAGCTGGTCTATGGTAGGATTTCTTAGAGATGGCTGGACGATGACTGCTGTGCATGGCATGACAGCAGCACCTCCCTGTGGTCAGCACTGCACATGAGCCAAGAAACGTGCAGCTCGCAGATCCAAATGCTCAAAATACAGTTAAAAATATATGTTCAGTGTTAGTGATGTTATGGTTTTACATAATAATGTCAACAAATCAATAAAACAAAGACAACAAGTATATTGTGCGATGATCTGTGGTTCGAAAGAAAATCAGTGGCTTTTATAAATAGTCAGAAAAGCAGAAAAGCCATTAACATAGATAGATAGATAGATAGATAGATAGATAGATAGATAGATAGATAGATAGATAGATAGATAGATAGACATTGTCAGCCACATAAAACTGAGGCCAAGTCTTCTGCCGCCCTCTGGTGTACATATGTGCTTAAGTCTACTGGGTAGATTAAATATCTATTTGCATCGTTGTCACAATGGTGACTCACACACACTCACACACACCTAAAGATGTGGCTTTCAGAGGGTAGTTGTGGTACCAGCAGTGCAGGTGCAGAAATGAACAAGCATCTAATATCATCCTAGCTGAGTCTGCGTAGTACGTGAAGAATTATCTGCAGGCTGGTGCAGTGATTTAACCGTTTAGTGTAAATATGCAGATCAGGGCAAAACTAGAATGTGAAACTTATGTTAATAGAGTCACACGTAACACTGAAAAGGAGTACAGGCTGTGCCAGAGTTGTTTCATAACAGGTAATATGCCGTTAATAATTGTAGGGATTACGCATCTTTAAGGTCCTTGATAGATGAGCCTCACGGTATGATTCACACCACGAATTTGAAACTGTCTCGTTACCCACGATAGTGATTCTGAGCAGGAAGCCAAAAAGGAACGAGAACACGCTCTGTGTCATTTTGGTTTTCGGTCTAAATTAAGGCACTTCACGTGAATTTAATTATAATTCAGGAATTACTCGCCTGGGGTCGAGACAACTACGTAAAGTGACGACAAGACAAGTTGGACCGCTTTATTGGCGGAGCAGCGCGTGACGTGGAGCGTAGTTCTCGTGTAGTATCGCGATCCAATATGTAAAATAAATCCCCGGCGCAGCTACACGATCGGCCATTTTGTCGGTGCAGGCCATCAGCCGCAGAGGGCAGAGGGGCGTATAGTATTTACTGGTTACCTGAAAGACACATCAAGAACATCGCAATATGAATGATACACTTGTTTCATTCGCCAAGGATTTCTTGGCCGGTGGTATTTCCGCTGCCATCTCCAAAACAGCCGTCGCCCCTATCGAGAGAGTGAAGCTTCTCCTTCAGGTAAAACTCTTTGACTGGCGGAAAGCCGTTAGCCGGCTAGCTTGTGTAATCTTACTCGCTGCCATTTAAAAGTATTAATCGAATACTGATTGAGTAGCTTGTACTTAAACTAATTGCAGCTTGCTTATTATAATGTTTATGTGGAAACGGTGAAACTATAAAGAGTGACTGCTTCAAGGATTTGAGGTCACCACAGGATGGGGAAATGACCTACACGAGCCCGGCTGCTAACGCTAGCTTTATTACACGTTAACCTTAGCCGGCATAGCTAACAAAGGACAAACAGTTGTAGTGACACGGGAACACTCTGTACGAACAGTCGGCAACTCATCTGGATTATTTAAAGCGCTTGTATCTCAACTGTAGTTACACGGGGATAACATGATTATAGTATTCTCGGTAAAATTTGGCGGCGAATCATTGTGGTGGCCCATGTACCCCCGGATGTTAGCCAGCGTTTAGCACGACTGCTAAGCTAAAGCCCGGGTGGTAGTCAATCACAGCCGGGTCAGCAAGTTTTACATCCCTTGTTGTTCAACCTGCACAATGACATTGTATTACACCCTGCATTTAGTGACATTTGGATTATTTGAGGCTCAGTGTCTGTCTTTCTGTGTCAGCATGATTAAATTAATAGATGGTTAACCATGTCCAAATTAACTAGTCAGCTCACAATTCAACACAGTAGTCATTACCATTAATTACTGATATCTCTGTAAGGATTTCTCTTGTGGTTCCTGCAGTTTTTATAGCTCCAAGGTCACAGCAAGGGGACCTTGTCACTGTAAAATGGTTCCTTAGCTTCCTGATTTTTAACCTCACTCTGTGTGATTCTCGTTTTCTCTTAATCCAGGTCCAGCATGCCAGTAAGCAGATCACAGCTGACAAGCAGTACAAGGGTATCATGGACTGCGTTGTCCGTATACCCAAGGAGCAGGGATTCCTTTCCTTCTGGAGAGGTAACCTTGCCAATGTCATCAGATATTTCCCCACCCAGGCCCTCAACTTTGCCTTCAAGGACAAGTACAAGAAGGTCTTCCTTGATGGCGTCGACAAGCGCACGCAGTTCTGGAGGTACTTTGCTGGCAACCTGGCCTCTGGTGGTGCTGCTGGAGCCACCTCCCTCTGTTTCGTGTACCCCCTTGACTTCGCCCGTACCCGTCTGGCAGCTGATGTGGGAAAGGCAGGAGCCGAGAGAGAGTTCTCAGGTCTGGGTAACTGCCTGATGAAGATCTTCAAGTCTGACGGCCTGAAAGGATTGTACCAGGGCTTCAATGTGTCTGTGCAGGGCATCATTATCTACAGGGCTGCATACTTTGGCATCTATGACACGGCTAAGGGTATGTTTATTTTCCACTGATCATGAAGCGATTCCTCTGCATCTATTGGTGTTGTAAATTGTTTACCTTTCCTTTTGTGCTTGCAGGAATGCTTCCAGACCCCAAAAACACCCACATTGTGGTCAGCTGGATGATTGCACAGACTGTGACAGCTGTTGCTGGCCTGACCTCATACCCCTTCGATACTGTCCGTAGACGTATGATGATGCAGTCCGGACGTAAAGGAAGTGAGTGTATTTGTGACATGCGTCACCTAGACACGAACCCAGAAGTTACAGTTGATCTGTTCTATATTGAGTTTTATTTCATAGCTAACTCTTTTTCTTTCCTTCCGTAGCTGAAATCATGTACACCGGGACCATTGATTGCTGGCGCAAGATCGCACGCGATGAGGGTGGTAAGGCTTTCTTCAAGGGAGCCTGGTCCAACGTGCTCAGAGGCATGGGCGGCGCCTTCGTGCTGGTGTTGTACGATGAGCTGAAGAAGGTCATCTAAATCTTCATTGTCACATCACTGTCCAATTTGGCTAAATGTAATAACTTTCCATTTCTACGGACTCTGCGTTCTGCCTTATTTATGGGAACAAACTTCTCACCAATAGTGAGAGATGGCTGTACGTTGTGCATCTTTGATTTTAAAACGTTCCACACCCTGTTTACCAATGTCATTCCTGTTTAAAAAGAAATATGATACCTCCTCCTGTCATTCACTAGGTTTGTATGGTCCCAACTTGAATAAATTTATTCTGGGGAACAAACTAAACAATTTATGTCTACTGTCTCCAATACTGTTATAGCATGGGATGAACACTCACTTGGATAATGAAATGCACGAAGTGGATTACACCCAACGGCTATATTTACTCACGCTTATCTCTCCCTGAGCCTTTCTGCATTTGACCGTGGCCACTTCTAGGATTGTAGAGTAGAATACTTGAGTGTCACCTCCTTTGTTGGGCCTCTCAGATTGTTAGTAGCACAATCTATAGCTTGTATACTGACCTTACTGAGGTTATCTTTCACAGCACATGTAAATTGACAGTATTGCAGTTTTAGTTACTCAAAAAGCTAGATGTGGCTCTTAAGACAAATATCTAGAATAGAATATATATATGTCCCGCTCATTGGATGTTCAGCGTCTGAATAAATATTGCTCTTAAATCTTGTAGAACAGAATGACTACCATGCATCCAAGACACCAACTGAATTAAAATCTATTCTCACACCCATCATAAGTTGCTTTGGTGTTGTATGAAGTTTGGTTTTGCTTTGTCAACCTAAATAGCAAACATGATTACAAGGCGTGGCGCATGTTAAGTGAGCTGTAAATGACTGGCTAGATGAACACTTGCTTTATTAGTCATATCTGTAGCCAGGCAGAGTGTTATGGGAGAAATATTTCCTCTACATTTTTCACAAGTAATAAAGCCTATATGACCTGGTGTAAATTAACATAGGTATAATTTGATTATATAGATATATATAAATTATGAGAGAGAGAGAGTTTAAGGTAAACTTAGCAGATATGTAAAAAAAATGGCATGGCTTTTTTTTTTTTTTTAAACCCAATGAAAAGTCAGATTAAAGATAAGGCAGCGATTAAGAGGCCCTTACACACACACACACACACAAGTTTCAAAGTACAATCTGGTTTCAATCTTCTACTTAACCCGAGATACTGAATGTGAACAGCAGGGGGCGCCAGTTGCATACAGCGTGAAACTAGATCAGCTCTGCTAAACTGCTCCCACTGAGAGTTTCTTAATGAGGAGTGTCTAAAGCTCAAACAGGCTTTAAAACTTATCAGAATATTATGACAACAAAACAAAGGATCACCCTGACCCAACCGAGATAAACAACCATCGCAAACAGCCAGGCAGTGTTTGCTATATTGAACTTATTACTTCAATACAGCGAAGCCTGCTGCCTGTATGGTTCGTTTCAGAAGGTTAAAGAGGTGTTGATGCATTCCAGAGTGATGCTGTGTAACTGTAGCCTGTACTGTAACACTGTAACCTAAATGTTGTTGTTCCTCTATTACATTGTAAAAAAGAAAAAAAAAGTAGTACAACACCTTACAATAAAGCACACTAAGCCTGACAAAGTAAAGGAAGAATATTTGTCCAGTGCATTTAAAACAACAAATGTTAAAGTGTTTATAAAGTTGCTAATAAAGTGGACAGATACAGAACTGTTTCCTCAGTGTCTTAAATCAGTTTAAATGAAACCCTGCTGATATGTGTGCCATACATTTTTGCTTTGACGAGAGATTCACCTTTAAATTATTTCAAAATATGAATTAAAAAACCGGCAAATCACTTTCCTGTTTGTATTGAGAGCGTGGGTGTAGCCATATAAAGAAAGGGAATGATTTGCCAAGGCAGTAGAGTTATATTTGTCCTATACAAGTTTATTCTGCCATCATAAACACCAATAATGCATGCATCTGAATAAAATGCACACATTATCACGTTATCTTCCTGCCTTCTCCCTGTCTCCTCTTGCTGGGTAATGTTTTTGCCAGATCACACCTGTCATATTATCCATTCTTTAAAGACATCTGCTAATCTGTTAATGACTATTATTGAAGCGCATGGTTGGCATTTGTTTTTTCTTTGCTTGTGGGAATAAGGAGCACTGTTTACAGCACATAGCCCTAATCTGAATATCAATAAAAGCTCATATTGATCTTGCTCGGGTTGTTCTCCGTCCACACACACAGTATGTTAATCAGTGTAAAAAGCCCCAGAGCAGATCACCTGAGCAAACCATGTTTGATATGGCCATATCTGAGAATCATCTGCGGCCTTGCGCAGCCACGTGCTGTACTTTGCAGCAGCTCGGGGGTAAAAACGCACACCTAACAACGGGACACACCTGCTCTTTGGTTCCTGCTGAAATCATCTCTGTAGCTCTTTCCACATTGGCCGTGCCAGTTTCCTCCCACAGTCTAAACGCTTGTGAGTCAAGTGGACTGTACTCTTGAATTGTCTGTAGGTGTGAAGTACGACTGCGACTGTTTATTAATCATTGTTAGATTTGTAACCAACTGACAGCTTGTCCAGGGTGTTCCCTGCCTTCTGCACAGTGCATTCTGGGATACATTCCAGCCTGTTGTTCATTATCTCGTCACTTCCAACTGTGTTTGGAATCAACACGCACCACAACACACCAGGCTAATATTATTTATGAGCTTAATTTTAGCTACGACGGGTAATTTATTCGAATAAATTGACTCCGAGCATTTCATCTATATGTCTATCTGGTTTTAAGGATTAACTGGATGTTAGTACTTTGTGGCAGCGCAGCTGGGAAATGTGAGTCCTATTATTATTATTATTATTATTATTACTACACAGGCATTCATTCACAAGAAAATGTCCAAAGATAAAAGAGCACAAAAAGAAAACAGCAACAAGACTTTCTGTGAAGTACAGGAAAGTACTAGTTTTTATTCCTTCATAATCAAACTTCACAAACAGCTTGAACTTGTACAATACCTCAGAGAGTGAAAATTACAAAAAAAGTGCTGGTAACATTTACAAAAATCATCCTTACTTAGCAACAATCAGTTTATTCTTCCACACTTTTTTTAGTCTTTTGTATTAAGGCTTAATACTTCTGTATAAAGTATATGCAAGATAAGTCTTCACAGTTTTTCGAAAAAAGTCACAATATTATGTAACATAATGAAGCTTTTACGGCTATTTTCTTTATAATAACAAATACACATCACTGGTAAATATATGTGAAATACAGGGCTTATTGTAAAATGGCAAGTAATGATACTGTTTGCTGAGATAAATTGATTCCACACACTGTTATAGGAAAGTTCTGACATACCCTTGCTATAACTGAAGGAGGAGGAGAAAAAAAAAAAATATGATAAGCATAAACACTTGGGAGATCGCCTCCAAACTTTGGCACATCCCATGAAACAATTTCACAAAGAATGAGATTTATTTTTGAAATCATACATATGGAAGAATAGTTAAACTGGCATAAAGTGAAAACATGCTGTGTAGTAAGGTGCTAAAATCAGAGATATTACACTGCCAGCCTTTTTTTTTTTTTCCTTTTTTTTCCCCACATGGACTGACATGAATAAGGTGCATTTGTAAGACTCAAAAGCATGATGTAGGCCTTTCTTAGATGTCAACGAAATATGTAATAAATACAAGTCTTCAAAAACGGCCTAAATGAATTTGACCAATAGTCTCGAGGCGACCTCGTATACTCATGCGTTCCCATGGATTCAGAAAAATGAATATCTCTTCTGCAGTTGTGTAACTCTAACTGTGGCATGTGAAAGTAAAAGCTGTATTGTATCGGTACAATGGTATGTGTTATTTGATTTTTTTTTGTGTTGTTTTTTCTGTTTTTGTTTCGTTTTACCTTTAACTGTTGTGAAAAACTGGATGAGTAAGGAGATGGAATTTGAAAACTAAATGCGAAACTAAGCCAAGATATATTCACAAGATCCTCTAAGCTGCACTGGTTTACAGGTCAACAGATGAGAGCTCTAGCCCTAGACTTACCAATTTCACCCTCATGCATACTGTACGGTTAAAGTGACGCAACAAGCTTGCTTAAATAGTCTACATCACAAAAAGCAATTTGGTTTTAGTGCAAACACAATTGGCTGGCTTCAGCTTCTCAATAATAACAAGCTCACCAAGGAGATTACAAGAAGGCACATACTTATGCTTCCTCTAACACGCAACAAATTTAGACAAACCGCAACATCTTTCAACAACACCACAAAGCGGTGAAAACAGGAAAGCTACTACATCCAGATAAAATGGTGACGTTTTGCTCTTTGTGAATTTTTGAAAAATTTACACTTATTTATCAGAAAAATATAGTGACGTTCGGGTCGATCGCTAATGCTGTCGGTAAATGACCCTAATTGAAAATGACGTATGATACATTTTGGTGGCTTCTCTACATAAGCAGCCAATGATGGTGCGTTCGTCGACAAAAAGAAGAACAAAAAAAAAAAAGAGAGAGATGCATTTTGGATTTTTTTTTCATTATTGTTTCGTTTTAAAGCATTTTTTTTCTGTAACATCCCAGAAAAATATCACTCAAAGTTTTTAAGGGAAAGGTGTGCACGACGGTGGACAGCTGGGTTTCTCTTTTGGCATTTGTGTTTATTTCTAAACATGTTGGTTGTGTGATGAAGACGACTGACTCGTGGTGAACGATTCCATCCCTCATAACATCCCTACTCTCACTTCGGATCTGTAAGAGCTGCTTGATTTGTCCAAAACAATCACAGGAGGAAACAACAGTTTTAATGCCCCTCAAATCTGGACACCAATACTCAGGGTACTGCTGGGTAAATTTAACATAAAAAAAGAAGAAGAAGAAGAAGAAGAAGGAAGGGGCGAAGGGAGAAAAAAAGAACCCTGCTACAAACAGCAATATATGGATGTCATGTGCATTTAAAAAACCAATTCTGTACCTTTGAATACAAAAAAAAACCAAAGTAAAACACGTCAAATATCACCATTTACTCAGCATTCCCATGGTGGGGACAAGCGTCCCATACTATGGTTCAAATATGTGTCGTGTGAATTATATTGCTTTTGATAGAATAAGACCAAAATCAGTCTAGTGCAAATCTCTTATCTGGTTTGAGAAGTGGTGGTAGGTGTAATGAGAGGCAACTGTTAAATCTGCTCTACCGTAGAAAGAACATATCGGGTGATTCTGACAACTACTTAGCTGTGAAGTGGTATCCCTTTATGAATTTTCTTTTCCAGAAAAGAAAAACAAATCTGTCACCAGTCTATGCCATAACAACAATTTTGAAGGACATCCCTAATAAATAGTTCCTATTACATATATATATATTTATATATAACCCATCACCTACTGAATGCAATTAACCAGCACGAAAAGGAAATATGGTAACTCCTTATATCCAAATAACTCCTATTTTGATCGGGAGGATGGCGGCCATGTTACTCACCCTCCCGTGTACAGCGGGGGGAGGGTGTGCTTTGTC
Source organism: Oreochromis niloticus (assembly GCF_001858045.2). Classification (NCBI taxonomy): domain Eukaryota; kingdom Metazoa; phylum Chordata; class Actinopteri; order Cichliformes; family Cichlidae; genus Oreochromis; species Oreochromis niloticus. Next base: position 12,585,918 of record NC_031975.2, on the reverse strand, counting down.
TGTCAGCTCACATCGGTGCTAACGGGTGTTGCCTGTGCAGTTATGTCTGTCAAATACATCTCTCAACTTGGAAATGTTGGAAAACTCACTCCAGTCCAGTGTTTGACAAATCATATTATAAAAACATCCTTGCACATACATTTAAAAAAAAAAAAGAAAAGAAAAGAAAAAAACTTTATCCCCTATTTCAAAACAGCAGTCAATACATTTCATACAAGCTTGTTTCATAACAACAATAATAACAACATACAAACCAACTTGGAGCATAAATTATCAAAAACAAACTGAACACATTACTGCAGCATATATTTCAGGGTTGCTTAGTTGTGATGTTAACTAACTTTACTACAACAGCTCCACTTCTGCCAAGTTCATAACTATATAAGAGATGTCATTTTTTTTCTTTTTTTTATGAAGGGAAATAGTAAAATCAAAAGCTAACATAGGCAAAAAAAAAAAAAAAGCCTGACAAAATATACACATATTTATAACCACATCTCAAATTTCAACTCATGTGCATGTTTACAAAAGCATCTAGGTACATGATATGGCAGCAAAAAGCCTGAAAGCACGATGGAAGAAGAAGAAGAAAAATCAAAATCAAACCTAAGCTGCTTTTTAAAAAGGGTGCGTGTAATTTTGGATTTTAAATGTTAATATCATCGGCCCAGGTTTTGATTTAAAAAAAAAAAAACCCTGCCTGAATTACAGTAATTCAATTTCCTATTTTGAATACACAGGATGAACAAATACAGCAGATTTTACCCAGATTTGGACGTCATAGTTATAAAACTAATTGTTGCCAAATGATTTACATTCGCTATTACAAAAATATACTCTTTTTTTGAATCACTTTGATAAATAATACCTAATCACATCGCGATGTTGAAATCCATCTTATAGTTTGGTTTGAATTTACTTTTGCTGCGCAGTGACGGCTGGCTTTGTTGCCTTCTTTCAGCGAACATTAAGGTCGATTTGTTATTAGGTGACGAGCACCTAAACTAGATTTGAATTGCTGAGACTTAAAGTTGTGTATATTTTTTTTTTCATTCTTTTTTGGCTTAATAAACAACTTACAAATATGTGCAAACTTAACATCTTGGTCCATCTCAAGTATAAATGGCTGAATGTACTCTTAAGTTACAATGTCAGATTAGTTACTAGGGACAGCCTTAAATATATTAAACACAATCCAATGCGAAGGTGAAAAGGTGTACACTGATTTGCTAAATGTGTGTATAGAAGACATAACCAATGATTATTATGTTTTGCCAGAGGAACAATGCAACATTTACAATCTTATACATGTTTTAACATGCAATAGTTTACATCACAGCTATTGTGTCAGATTCATTTTTATGTTTTGTTGCATTTCTTATTTTTAAAAAAGAAAATCTATTTTGGTCTACAATAGGCAAATTAACACAACCACAAAACTATAAACAAGTGACATAACGTATATGCATTTTCACAAGCACCCTGCCATGAGATTAAAAACAAAGAAAATCAATCATATTAATATTAATAATAGTAATAATAATAATAATAATAACGGTGGCAATCTAGCCCAATTGTAGGAACCCCACACACATTATAAAGAAATATTAATTTCTTCAAAAACTTAAAATTGTCCTAACCTTTTCTTTGGTTTGTTTGTTTTATTTAACTTCTAATGATTACCATGGCCCCGTTTTGCTAATTACCCCTACCTGCCCATTTTATGAAGATACAGTGCTGAAATTTTTCATCTAAGTCTTCAGTGATGGCAGACCACGAGTTGGCCGAGACCACGGCCAACATCACGGCGAGGAACCTCGACTTTTTTTCCTTTTTTTTTTAAATGTCTCTGCACTATTAAAGAGTGACCTACACAGAGAGAGGCAGAACGATAGCATAGTGTATACGTTGGCTATAAAACCAGTCCGCACAAGCGTTAGCTGTGGTCAGAGCTTATAAGGGTTTGTGATCTCATGGCAAAGTTTGAAATAAATGTCGAGATGAGATCTAAAAAAAAATTTCTTTAAAAATGAAATGGGATCAGTTTTAGGGAAATGTAAATGTTTGCTAAACTTGTGATAAGCAATGTTTGCTACCACACGATCGGCGGATTTGTAAAAACAATTAAGTGCTGGGAATTCTTAATGTTGGGATAGTTAAGTGTGGAAAACGAATGCCAGACTAGGAGTTGGAATGTGCTGCTCTTGAACAGGAATGCATGTTTTTAGTTAACGCTGCTGCACACTTTTCAACCTAATCGTCTCATCCAGCTGAACTAAGCCAAAAAGACTAGAGTGACTGAGAACACAAAGAGGCTCAGTGTTTAGTCTTCAGAGTCCAAGTCCCCTCATCAGTGTGATAAAGAAAAGATACTGAATGCGTGTTATCGAGGGACTCGATAACAAAGTACTCCCCCACTGGAAAAAAAAAAAAAAAAAGCTGTGTAGACAGGACTGCATGCTTTATTTGGACTGTTCGATGGTAGTTACCTGAAGATGGTGTTTTATTTTTAAAACAACACATCTGGGGTAGAGTAATAACTGCATGTTCGGAGAATAGTAAATATAATCTAGATATTGTAATAGCTTAGTATAGCTGTGTCTACTTGAAAATCTGAACAGCTGCTTCATTATGTCTGTAAAACCCTTAAATTTCAAACAGAATGGATGCTGTTTCTGAGGATGTCATAGTGTGACGGTTGAATGACAGGGACTAGCTATATCACATTGCCTATATTTGTGATGCTTTGTTTTAACAGTAAATGTCTATGAAACTAAGTGTATATTTGTTAATCATAGCTGTTTTCTCCTAATTTAATTGAAAACTATGCATTATGGAGGATTCAAAGATTCAAAATAAAGGCAATCACTTTCTTTTGGCCTGCTGCATTTAATGTTATAAAATGTTTTGCATTTAAGAAAAAAATGAATTTTTTTTTTCTTCTTTATATTTGTCTGCTTCCCTCTTACTCTTATAATTTAAAGTCTCCCCTCATCCTCCCCAAATTTGGCACCGTAACTAGGCTGGAGAAGGTTAGAGAGAAAACTGTGGTAATTAGTCCACAGGGGACAAAATAATAAGCCATCACAAAACCTTTTATCTCAGAGCCACTCGGTCCTGAAACTTGATTTGTGGTTTTTCATTCTGCCGTATTTCTCTCTTAGTGTTTGTTCATCCAAGCACCTAAAGACCGCTGTTCAGGGAAGAGCTGTTTATCTGTAGCCAAAACTTTCAATTTGGCATCTCATTTTTTATTTCCAAATTGCGGTGATAAAAACCAGCCAGTCTAATGTTTAATAACCATTTTCTTTTCTTTTTTTTTTACCCACATTGCTCGTTGCTTGCCCTTTACAATTCCAAGCTGCACATAAATAACAAGGCTGTAAGATAAGATAAAACTTTAATGATCATTGTGGGGAAATTGGGCATTGGCTTGCATTTGGACGGGCCTGCCATCAAGGTCAAAGCACGCCTGGTGTGATTTGCACACAGTGTACTTTGGAGCCAACTAAGAACCTTAAAGCAGCTTTCAGATCCTACAGACTGCAAACCATTTCATTCATGTAGTCTCAGTGGAGGCAACTACTGGCATTCCCATAGATGTTACTGTAATATGAAAAATGCAACGGCCATAATGACCAACAAAGAGAATCCAAAATATTCAATGATTCAACTTGTTTTTGTTTTGTTCGTTTAAACTTCACCTCTTCTGGCTGATGTGTGGCTCCCCCTGCTGTTCACAAAATGCCACTGCCCTTTCTCCCCAAACATACAGTACAGTACAGTATATGGCTTGTTTGCAAATATGAAAAACTAAAAAAAAAAAAGCCTTATCTATGACAGAGAGCAATGTGACAGGAAAACAAAATGGCTATCCAGTATTAGGATTTCATATTTAATTTCCAACTGCCATTTAAACCAACCAATCAAAGGCGTGCGTGATTGCATTTTAAATCTTTTCATCCTCCAAACTGTATACATGTACGTTTAAAAAATAAAACTAGCTGATGTAGTCTTTACTGTATATGAATAGAACATTTCAGGTATTTAAAGGGTTCTCTTATGCACTCACAACCACCAGGTTTTTAGCAGTAATAGTATAAATAGTCTATTTTTCATTAGTCCACTGTGTATATTCTGTATTTGTGCAACGTAGGAGAGAAAAACTATGAATATTCTGTATAGTTGCTGTATGTACTGATAGGCACTTGATAGGCGTACTCCCTATATCACACAAGGTATTGTATATTCTAGCTGCAATTTTATCAAACTATCTGAAAATGTATTCTTTATCTGTGTGGAGATGGTGATACTTAAAATATATATAGTTTATTTGTAAGAAGTTATCTATTTCATTCTTATGTGTACTGTAGAAGGACAAAAAAGCTACGAAAAAAATAAAAAAGCTGTTAAGTATTATATGAATGCGTTCATGTGTTTTCTACTTTTGTGACTTTATTCGTGCCTAAATAAAAGAAATCTGACTTAAAATGTGTGGAGACAGACTTAAAGACAAACAGGAAGACAGACACATGCTTATCAGAATAAAATGAACCTGTTCCTTACTCAGTATCACCCTCACCATTACTATCTTCCATTTCCTTGTTTTCAACTAAATGCAAAGCGTATATGCATATATATATAATACACTGTGAAAAATAACCGACTATTCTTTATTCAGTCGCGCGAAGCTATGTATGTATAAACAACACCACTATGACCACCAGAAAAAAGCAGAAGGAACTCCGAAATAAAGAAGTATAACAATGAATTAAACTTACTGCAAGAAGGACAACAATGTACTGTAGACCCTGTGTCTCTACACTACGATAAACAAAACATAAACAGGAATATATCTGAAACACAATACAAACAGCTGCAGGCTCAAGACTAGTATCTACTTTTCAATATGTTTTGTTCAGGAAAATATGCGTACACTTTGCAAACATAAAGTCTAGTCTAACAACTAGAAGAAGCACGATTGAGATAAGGACTTTTTTTTTTTCTGGATAATGTTGCAACTTTTCAACAATTTTTAACCGACTTGGGGTTTTTGGGGTTTTTTTTGCAACACTGAGAAAAGAGAATTAAGCACCACCACGAGTATCTGAAGCAGTATAAGGAATATATAACTATGGACAGTGAAGAGCGTGTGATGCTAACGCGACAGGGGACAGAGGGGGAGGAAGCCTGGGTATGCTCTAAGCACGTTATGACACACTGGAGAGAAGGTGCTTCCCCTTCCGAGCCTGGTCTGCTATCAAACACCTTATGATACAAGAAGTCAACTGACGACGGGACGAGTTATTTAGCCCTCATCCAGATAATGTTGAGATTGGCTACTTTTGTTATTCCAAAAGAAGTGATAGAGAGAAACGATTGATAGTGAACTTGTGAAATCAAATATTTGGAGGAGAGAAGAAAAAAACAAAAACCAACATCAAGCTACTTAACCTACTATTTAGACCAATGATACCACAAAGCTGGTTGTACTCATCTAGCTACAGTCAATAGTGCATTTGATATACGTGTTTACACAAAATATGTAAAAATTTCGGTGCCATGAAGGAATGCTAGATTACTGAATACACACGTTACACTGAAACGATTTCATTAATGTCTCTGCCTTTGCTGTTAAAGAAGTGATGATGTTAGTTTGGCAGTGTTTATTTGGTACTGAACAGACAACAAACACCAACATCATGAGCTGTGCGCCATACGTGTGGCAATACTGTTGGAAAGAGATCTCGGCAGTTGCTTACATATTTCTATTTAGTGCATTGTCTGTTAAGGCATGAGATTACCCTCCACGTGCTGTGTAGAGACAAATATAGCACTAGCATGCAGCAATATTGCCATCCTGACAACAACAGCTACAAACAGGAACCATGTAGTTTAGGCTTATATGCACACCGTAAGAGACGGGGCCCAATCAAATGTTAAATAATGTGCTACTTTTACTGAGGACCAACCTCACGGCTTTTCAGTGTATTTCTAAAGTGTGGCCGATTTTTTTTTTTTTTCTTTTTTTGTCTTTTTTGAAATTTCTGTTTCAGACCAGGAGAATCCAGAATCCCGACATCACCGGGTCTCACGTGCTCGTCACTTGACTTCATCTGAAACCGACTCGGCAGTGATGTGAAATCTAGTAGCAATTATATGAAATTTAGCATCAAAAATGCTTGACACGACTTCTCCAATCTGGTACAGTGAAGTCAACAGTACTTGACCTAAGCTTGAGTAAAATCCTCCGAACAACTGTTACAGGTGCCTTATTAGCCCAAAAGGTTTGGAGAGCTGCTTCTCATAGTACCTGCGCTGCATATTGCAAAGGAAGCCCTACAGTTCAGATATTCCACTTATCAACATTTTGATTAGGCTATATACCACACACAGACACTCACAGACATACGGACACTAAGGAAGGGACACAACTGTGTACGACTGACGGACAGATATCAAAGAAGCCGCATTCCATCACCTCCCCTACACCTTTAAACCCCACAGAAAAAAGTTGTTCTAGGACACATACCATTTATGTTACACACACACACTTTATAAATGTTTTTTATTATTAATAATATAATAATAGTTATTATTATTTTTTACCTCCGCCAACAGCGTCGGACGGGAGTTTGTTTATTATTACTGTCGTTGTTGCACTGTTAATGTTGTTTGGCTTGGATGTTTCTCATAGGAAAATTCTGCTCTGTTACTAAAGAAATGCAGTTGAATAAAACTGTTACAGGGAGCTGACTCCATAGAAGAGTGAATTCAAAGGTTAAAACATAGATGAGCACACATAATGGTACAGGTTTAAATAAAAACAGGTGCTTGCATTAACACGGCACAAGTATATATACTGTAGGTAACTGCAAGCAATAACAAAAGCCAAGAATCGCTGAAGTACTTAATGAAGAAATTGAAACAAAGCTATTCTATTACATGTGAACTCTACAACCAAATGTTAGATTTAAAAAAAAAAAAATCCTCTTTTCTAAAACTATAATATCTCTGTTAACAGTAGTGCACTTATTGGTTTAAGCAGTGCAACATATATGCAAGAAAATAATGCAGTCCACTTATCAAGATTTTTTTTAAAAAAAAGTTGTTTTTTTTTCCTTTGAAATTGAATAAAAGAAAATCATAGTTCATTTAAGGAAAATGATTAAATATCAAGCACAGGCATTTTAAGAAAATGTGCAAAGTAGCACTTTTTTTTTTTTAAATCGACAGCGAGTCTTTTTAAGACCCCCGTATGCAGTTAGTTATTCTTTTAATAATACAACTACGAAAGTGTTTGCTCACATAAATGAGCAAATCCTTCAGATTGCAGTTGCAGGCAGTTGCGTGCGTGCGTCTGTGTGTGTGTGTGTGTGTGTGTGTCCGAGTGTATGTGTGTGTGTGTCTGTGTGTGTCCTATTTTGGATAAAAAGCAATAAAAACAAAAAAAAAGAATTGAAATATCAGAAATGAGCCTTAAGTGATGTGATGCAGGGATGACAACTTGCACACACTAGCTTCCAAATCTATTCTGTACATGCTGTGTCTAGGTTTTAGAAAAATTAGGAATGTATGCTATTGTCTACAAAGTCCATTTGCAACTTGTGGTATACCATGAAACAGTGTGATAGCAATCAGTCAATGGAGCTACTTGTTTTGCTTTCAGACTGTATTTCCTTTCAAAACACTGCACGCTATTTGAGCCTTCAGGGAGAGCTAGGACATGAAAAGCAATGCATTTAGCTCCCATCTGCTGAAATAGCTTTGCAATACCATTAAACAGGTTATACAGGTGCTCTGTGATCAGGGGTGACGTTTCCTTTAATTTCAAATTTAATTCAAATTAAATGATCCACTCCTAAACAACACTGTTTCAATCAACAACTAGCCTAACCCCTCCCCGATATTCAAATTCAAATATCAAATTAAAACCACGTCGGCTACTCAATAACAACAATAGTTGAAGTGACAAATCTTTGTTTTGTTTGTTTGTTTGTTTTTAAATCTATATCCCATAACAGTCAGGTGCAAGTTGAGGAGCAGCAATTATGAAGGAGAGAGTTTAGTCGCATATTCCAACCTGCCAAAACTATGAGCGTGAAAGGCTAAATAAAAACCGTCAGCAAAAACAATCTTTCTTTTTTTCTTATGTTTTGACATGGAAGAGGTCTAATAGCCTTAACAGTCTTTTGAAGATATTAGTGGCAGTGTATGCAAATGAGTTAAACTCCAAACTTCAGAAAAAAAGAAACAGATTTTTGCTCAAATACTGTCTCATCAACACACCGTAATTTAGTCATCTTTACCATCAGAATGCATGGACAATAATTATAAAGCATGTGAGGAATATCTGCCCCCGTCACCGCTGACGAGGGTGTTACATTTCAGGACAATGATTGAAATTGGTACCTTGACAATGGCTGCATTATAATCCCTTAATACAATAGGAATAAATAAAACCCAGTGTCAAATTAACTACTCTCCTTTTTTTTTTTTATTTCATATAAGAAGGCAATCTTGTGACCATCAGTATTTTTAGAGGGAATATGTAGCCCAACCCCAGGTGTTTTTTTTTCTTGTTATTGTTGTTGTAAATTATACCACAGTAAGCTTGGACATCTAAAGTTTCCAAACTGGTCAATATGGGTTCACAACTGCCATGATATATATTTCATGGCAATGTACACACACACACACACATACACACACACACACACACACGCGAAAACGCACACACACGCACACACTTGGATAAACAGACAGACACATGCAAATGCACGAACGTTCAAACACGTATATTCATTCAGACATGTCGACACAAAAGGTGTGTTTGTGTGTATGTGTTTCTTTCGTAGGCCTTTCGGTAGTGTTCAACACATAAATCAGTATTTTAGGAAAGCATACATTTAGAGGCCTGTAGTTAGGATCCATCCAGTAGATCAATATCAAACTACTAAGCCTTAAGGCCACCATCTTTTTTTTTCTTTTAGAATAACAGAAAAAAAAAATCTTTTTTTTTTGGGAAACTTAATGTGCCAGTGTCTATACTCATTACTCTTCATACCTCAAAATAAGAAAAGGAAAATCTAGTGCCATTTTATTTGTCATTCTTTTTGAAAGAAGTTTATCTAGTTGTACTTATCCATCGGAGACATGCATTCGCATGTGGTCATTGAAGTGCTCCATTTGGTCAAACTTGGCAGGGCAGACGGAGCATACGTAGGTGGTCCCTTCTTGGCAGCTCGCTTCTGCAGCTACACCCACTCCTGTTCCAACCCCAGCCCCTACTCCAGCACCTCCACTTACTGGCATGGCGAGGGCAACCACTCCAGCTCCGGGCTCAGGGACAGCCATAGGGATGGGAATGGAGACAGGACCTGGGGTACCTGCACTCCCTGACAGCCCAGTGATGGCGCTGGCTGTGCTGTGCAGGGCCATGTGCCTCTCCAGCAGGGTCTTGTGTGAGAACTTCTTCTTGCAGATGTAGCACTCATAGGACTTCTCTCCACGGTGCAGCCGCATGTGGACGTTGAGAGAGCTCTTCTGGGTGAAGCGCTTGTTGCAGATGCTGCACTGGTAGGCCCGCACCCCCGTGTGTGTCACCATATGTTTTATTAAGTAATCCTTCAGGGAGAAAGAGCGCCAGCAGATGCTGCATTGATGAGGCTTCTCACCTGGATGTGCATGCAAGACAAAAGCATTAAGGAGGGTGGGGGAAAAAAGGGGGAAGAAAGTTGTGGATTAGGTTAGGAATATGGACAAGATGGGTGTCAAAAAATCACTACTAAAAATTTTAAATGACTAAAATCTCATAATGTATCTCCAGACCAGCACGTGCAATTACTGAATGGTGAAAGAAATATTTATTCAAGGGAAAATTCTTAGAACTCTAACCCTTCTCACCCTTTCTCTGGTTTCTTTCTCTGAGGCTAATTTAGCTCCATCTGTTTATCACATAACCATCCACCTCGATAGGGACATTCACCGAGATCTGTGTGGCGCGGTCATTTTTAATGAAAGATTTCAGGGTGTGCACGCTGCTGTGGGTAAATCAGCCATTACGAAGGCACGTGTCTGATTTATTAATTACAAAAAAATTGGAGCAAATTAGTAGTTGGAAATTGAATCAAGGCAAATTTTGACGCTAAACGCTCCTGAAACACAGCCAGCTGACTCTTAAGCCCTACATAGAAAAAAAACAAAAAAACATGGCAGGATCAGCTGACTTCAACTTGTACAGCAACATCAGACGCCCAAAGCCACAAGGGTTACTTTTCCAGTACAGGAACATACCTCCGGCTACAATTATTTAAATTATTAAATAATTATTGCTGTATTGTGATGTTGGTTTCACTTTGCGCTGCATGCTACAGCGCCATGGGAAAGGTTTAGGTTTCGTCACAGTTGCTCTGATACAACATGCACAAATAAAAAAAAAACACAAAAAAGCGAGAAAACGATACAGTTGAAGTATTTTACAAAAATATAATAACGCTGTAATGACGGCGCAGAAAAGTGGGGCTAAAATGTCAGATGTTAATTCGCACAGGACTGCGAAAGCAATATTTTATGCATCTATTTGGCATTTCTGCCACTTTGTCGCGACGTTAAGATCATTTTCCATAATTGTCTCTGCTGACATTATGGGCTGTAAAATATTAACATATCAATAATAACGTAAAATGAACAGGCGGAGAAGGAGACTGATAACACCGCCAAATAGACAAGTTGTACCGCGCAAGTTAATGAAGTTCTGTGTATCGACTGCTTTTCTGCCGCGCTGAATAAATGAATGTGTTGCCACCTGCTTTCATTTAACGAAGCTAATAAATTCTGCTTTCGCTTTGTCTTTTTTTGTTTGTTTCCACTTGACCCGACCCGGGCCCAGGCAGAGGTCAGGTTTCAGGGTCACAACACATGAGCAGCACATACATAACAGGTATTTTACTGTGTTGCTCGGGGGCAGTGTACTCGCAGTACAGTGATTCATACCGCTGAAAAGCATTCTCTATGTCTCTGACAGGTTTTTGATTGCAGAAAAATGACACACTACCTCTGCTGCACGTGTTATCATTATCTTTTTAGCTATTTTGAGTGCGCCGCGTCAATGTGCCCTGTGAAGATGTGATATATTACATCTGCTGGGGTACTTTGTAACTCCTGCTTAATAAACAAACAAAAGATGTTATCTTGTGTATGCGTTAGATGTATTCTCATATGGACAGCAGCGCCATATTATACTAAATCATGCTGGCATCCTTGTGGATTTTGAAAAATATAATTTTTACGAGATTAACAAAGGTGATCCATCATCGGCAGCCACGACTTGTTCAGATCTAGTCCAGGGGGATTAATCGATCGGTGATTTATTTTCCTTCTCAATCTGTCATCACTCTGCTGCTCACAATTATGCGAGTAAAACAGGAAATTTAGTTTCAAATAGCTTTCATATGACAAGTGGTTCTGGCCAAGCGATGGATTGTAATGAATAATAATGGCTATTTGAGTACGCAATTTTAACAAGATCATCTAATTATATACGATATTTTATTCTTTCTTTCTGTGATGATGATTTCTACAGCATGTGATTGATAAGGTTCTAAGTGCTGGAGGAAAGCGGTGCACAGTGAAACGATGTGCTGCATGAGCACTCTGCTGGCATTGCAAGTTAAACAGAAATGATGGCAAAGATAATAGTCAACCGTGACCTAACGAATGCGATTTGGCCTGTTTTTTTATCAGTTAGTAATTTAGTTAAATTGCTAGGATGGGTACTGGTTTATTATTTATTATGCTGGAAGTAATAAGACGGCAGAAATGTGTCGACAGGCCTCAGCTTTACACTGGAACTATAATCCACAGTGCAGTGCAACTTGGCAACTATCTTTGTACAACAGTGCCTCTCATAAATCTACATACTGATTTGCACTGTATGTAAATAGTAAAGATGAACTCTCTAAAGAGCAACTTTGCAAATACCTAAAACTTGACCTTTTATGGTCATTTTTCTGCTTTAATCTAAACTTGACCTACACTGGTTCCTACATTCAAACAGTCATTTCTATGACACCCACATGTTTTGCAGAAAACCGAAGACAGGAAATCAGATATCAGTATGTACAGTATACATAATTTGGTTGTTTCCGCAGTGTGAACAAACTACAACCTCACACCCTGTGTGGTAACCTTGGATTTTTCCAGACGCTCTTCCGCATTGGCATATTGCTCCTGCACTAACAAAATTTGTCTGAATAGTTTATGATTAGCGAGCTCGGGTACTGTCACGAAACATCGTAATCAGAATGAATTTCAGATGAAAAAGACTGTGGCAAACCGAAAAGCTTTCAGCATTCACAAGCAGAGGCATTACCTAGAGAAGTGATGAATTATTATTGCTTAACTAAGAAAATTCAACTGATTAAAAATATTTTTCGCTTACCAGTATGGACAAACATGTGTTTGACGTAGTTCTGTTTGGCAGTAAAGGTTTTACTGCAGAGAGTGCATTCATAGGGCTTCTTTTCCCCCTGACCAATTCCTCCTGCAGCCTGTTGCTGCTGAGCTGGCGTTTGCGGTACCGAAATAGGGTTGGGGAATGATGGCATTGCGGGGGGCGGCACTGCCACAAACTGGGGTTGCTGCTGGCCAGGAAGGTAAAGGAAAGGCTTATGGTCTCTAGCCGGCTGTGTAGGAAAGAGTGTGGGCAGGAAGGTGCTTCCAGCAGTGCCCATCACTTGGGAATTGCTGGTCACGGTGAGCGGCATCCTTAGATTGCTGGTGTCTGGCTGGCGCATGTACTGGGACAAAGGGCTGAGTTTGACTGAGTTTTGCAGGGACTGCATCATGCTACTATCACTAGTGCTGTGGGATGTGTCCCCGTCCTCTGTCTTTTGCACTTGCTCTGGGGACGAGTCATTGACCTCTATCTGCACTGGAGCTCCTTCCCCTTGGTGCCCTTCCCCGCCACCGTCTCGGCTAAAGCCAGTCAGGTATGGCTGCTGCTCCATTGTATCTGGCTCAGTACTAATGGAGGAGCTCACCCCTGAGTCAAAACTTTCAACCTTGGATTCACTCTCTACACCCTCAATCTGGTCAGTGTCGTCCTGGCAGTCCCCCATAGTTTCATAGCAGCTGTACTCATCATCCTCTTCCTGCTTTACTTTCACGCCTCCTGTTTGTATGCGTACCGGTCGTGGTTGCTTGCGGCAGTGAGTGGACTCGGCTGTGGAGATGAAGCGATCAACCTGCTGAGATCTTTCCTGGATGCGGTTCATCCAGGGCGGATCTTGAGATTGCTGGTCCTTCTGAGTGCTAAGATTCGGATCGTAATTCGTCGACAGAGGGTTAATGTAAAGGGAGCGCTCGCGGGTGCCGTTCTGCAGAGACAGGCCGGGGTAGGAGTACAGAGATGTGTATGCACGATCCATGTTTTGCTGTGATGTTGCTTGCATATAACCTGACTCTGCGTCACTGCTGGGCCCAGAGGTGCCAGACTCTGGAGTGCCGCGGGGTGTTTCCTGACCAGAATCTCCCGGTATAACAGGGAACCCCCCTGGCCCAGCCAGGCCCACGTTCTGGGACACGATGCGTGTGCACTCATCAATGACGGTCTTAATCTGAAGGATGCTGGCAGCAGTGAGGATCTGCAGAGCCTCTGATTGAGACACTCGCAGAATCCCACTGTACATAAAGTCTATCAGCTTTTGGATGGATTGTACCGAGACCACAGAAGGGATCTCAATGTCGCTGTAGCCCAAGAGCAGCTTGTCCTGAAAGAAGGGGCTTCCAGCAGCCAGCACGCACCGGTGAGCTCGCAGCATACTTCCATGGATCCGAACAGTCACGTCACAGAAGTGCCCACGGTTGCGCTGCTCATTGAGGGTCTCAAGTACAGAATTGCTGAAGTTGTGGAGATTGATGTTATGAATGCGCTCGGTCATCCCCTTGCAACTGATGTCACCTGCAAGCAGGAAGCAACATGCCTGACTGAACACAACACTAAAAGTCCCGGCACTTTTTTTTTCACATGTAACAACAAAACATCGTCATTGTTCCCAGCATCGCTGATAAATTAGGATTAATAAAATCGTGCACAATGGAATACAACAGTTATGACCAAAGGCAATATGATAAGAAGCTCTTTATCCATTCAAGGAAATTGCCTTTCTAAACTGTGTGTAAAAATGTCGTCAACCATGACACAGCAATCGGTTTGAATACGAATTCAATATAACTGCCTGTTATAAATAATAAAAATAATACAATTCTTTGGAGAATGTCTAAAACAATAAGACAAATGTGTTAATTCTGGGGGGGGGTCCTTTCGGTTCAGTCTCATAGTATTAGGAGACAATCCAGTAATTCCAGCTTCTGAGCTACATTTTTCTTCCACATCGCCAAACTGAAGGACAATTAAGATGGTTCCCATCTAATTACTCCAAGTTTCTATCAGTGTGTACTTCTGAAATTCCTCCAAACACCATTAGGTGGTGCACTGGGCTTAGAGGACAAACAGGCCTCTTTTGTTAGCCATGTGTTCACTGTGATGGCGCTTCCTAACTATCCTAGGGATCCACTAAAACGTGACCCGGCTGATCAGTGTGAGAGATAAATGAAAGTGCTTTTCTTCCATGTCCTCAGCTGAAGAAATAAAAATGAGAAAGGTAGTAAGTGTAAGAATTGTCTGTTTTGTTCTACAGCTGCTTTTAAAATGTATTTATTTAGCACAGAAACATACTTAAGTATAATTATTGCTTTAAAGTACAGCTGCTGACCTTATTTGAAGGATCATTAAACACAACTTGTGCTGAAACCAAGAAAATTGCCCTTGTTTTTACCTCACAAAGCATACAAAACCAAGTGGAATATTATACTGATTTTTTTTTTGGTTTTTACACTTCATCTGTCAGTGAATTAATTTATTTAAAAAATAGTGCTAATGAAAATAGGAGGCAGAATTGAACAAATTACTGCTGAATACACAGGGAAACGTTTGAAGAAACACTTTATAATTTAAAATGTTATTATACATAGAGTAGAAGTAAAATTAATGTTGGGGGGTCAAATGATAAAAACTAGATTTTGTTTTAACCAGTGAAGTAGAATTTAGGTGAAAATTACTGCAAGAGGCAGTACAAAAGTGTCAACACAACGCATTGGTGCTAATTCCCAGCTCAGTGAATGAAACGTTAAGGAAGGATACGTTATTAAAAAAAAAAAAAAATGAAAGGAGTCCAGTACTCACAGTTAGATGACGTTTTGTTACGAAGATGCTTGTGTGGCTGGTGATGAAGTGCGGGTCAAGCTTCAGTTTGCTGGTGGAGATGGCTGATCAGAGGCCTGGTGCTAGGCAAGGCTGTCAGTCCTCTCTGTCCAAATCATGTGTTGCTCTGCCACAGTGTTTGGAGGGGGGGGGGAGACAGAGGGAGAGAGAGAGTGAGAGTGAGAGAGAGGGAAAAAGACAAAGACAAATCTTAATGCCACATACAGCCTCGTCGATACTGCCACTCCCTTAATGAACCAGGAGCCACATTAGCAGGAGTGTCTGCTGCAACAGATGTGTGAAGAGTTTTTAAAAAGCAAGATGAATGGACGCCGGCGAGTTCACATGACTGAAAACTACAAATCAAGGTTGAAAATAATTTTGGTATTGGCTCCCCCCCCCCCTCCGCGCACACACACACACACACACATACACCCACACACACAGTTGCCTGAGCTTTTGGGCAATAAAACCACACCCTTCCAAAGAAAAAAATTATCCACTTTTTTTTCGTAAAGAGCTTTGTTTGTGTTTTAATATTTTGGAAAAGGTCTCAGTCATATTCACCATCCGTGTGTGTGTGTGTGAGCATGTGTGTGTGTGTGTGTGTATCTGTTCCCCTTGTCATTTTCAAATCCACAAATGAAACGGCACAATGTCTGATACAGATGTAAAGCAACGTTTTCAGTTGTAATAATAGAAAAGAGTCAAATATTAAACACACAAGGCTTTCATTGAAAACACAAGAAAGGCATTCAACAACATTAAGCATGTGATGAGCTGCTTTGGTGATGCTAAGAAAGTCTGACACAACTGCTCTCACACTGTACAAACACATTTAGTATGCAAATGTTTGACCCCAAAACCGAAGACAAAAAAAATCACAAAATCACATAAAACTCATCAGACTAAAGTCGCACACTCGTGCTATCGTTCAAGAGCAGGGAAACTGGAAAAGGGGGGTTAAAAAAATGCATTGAATCAGTGAAAAAATGCCTCCACCAAACAAATTAGACCCACATTGTTCCAAAGTGCCATCAGGTAATGCAACCAGTGAAGCTTTTAAAGTACCTGGGAATTTTCACGGCATGTTGGGATGTGAATATTTATCATTAATTTGAGGGTGGATGATATTTCTGACACTCAATTTTTTTTTCTTTTGTAAAAGACGTTCAGCAGCAGCCACGTTTGCTACAACAGGAACATGAAGTGCTCTGTAAAACGCCACTAACTACTCTGTGCTGCTGAATGAACAGAACAGGGCCAGGATTTGACCAGACCTGCGCATTAATGTTGGAGCAAATTATTCTTTTACGGCTCTCGAGTACTTTCCAACAGCACACCTACTTTGAGACACTGAAGTAAAGCCTGCCTACAGAAACTATGAGATTTTAAGCAGTGACCTCCCCTTTTTTTTTTTTTCCTTACACACTCGTGTGGAAGGATCATTGGCTGCATTCGCTTCTGCTCTTCTACGCCAAGGTAACAGACACGTGTTAATGTGTAAATGTGGCCCGAAGATGATCATTGTCGTTATAATTGAGCACACTGAAGCAGAAAATCTGGGCGGAAAAAGTACAGTTAAAGTGTAACTGAGTTGAAATGGCTGAGTTGACGGACTGCTTGGGTCTCAGGCCTCCCTTCGAGAAGCGCTGCACTCTGTGGGACGCTCAGTGCTTGTTTTCCAGACATGTTCGTGACAACTTACAAATTTGATGATTAGATATAGGCATGTAATAACATGTTTAGGAGCAGATGGTGATCACACAATACTCAGATGGATCATGCTTTCAACCAAATGCAAACAGTTGGTTGTTTTTCAGTTTTGATCTGGATAAAAAAAAAAAAAATTATAAAATGAACCTCCTACATATAAAATATAACTTTAGCCATTTTCTATTCACTATAAAGTTATGTGAGTGACCTAAAATAACACATACAGATGGTTTACTATAAATATATATATTTATATAAGTCTAAACTGAGCGCTGGCGTAGCTGCTAAGTTAGAAACTATGTATAACCAAACTGTGACCTGTTGCGTGTGAATGAAACCCTCCTTAAATAATCCTGACTGACAAAGTCAAAGGAAACCCCCCCATATATGTGTGTGTGTTTATATATATATATATATATATATATATATATACATATATATATATATATATACACATAATTGTTTTTTACTAGACCGCACACCCACATGTCAAATTTCTTTACCCATTATAATGTCAAATATTTGACTTTTTTTCATTTTTCCTGCTGGGGTTAGCTTGAGATGCAAATGTTATCCAGGTGCCATGGTTGGGTTTTGTGGCTACTGCTCGGCAGTGCGCACATATATGTTGCATCTACCAGTCCAGACATGTAAATCCACCTGCCTAATGGGGAAAGTGAGGTGAACGCTGGCAACAAAGGAGTAGGCCAAGGGAAGCGGGCTTCAGTTGCCCAGACTGCCACTCACAACAGTGATTCCATTTTAGCCGTGACACAGTGGGTGAGCAGCAGCCAGCGCCTACCTGCAGTGAATTCTAATCAGCCCAGGGGTCTGTCTCCCTCCCTCCCTCCCTCCTGTACCCTGCCTTGGACTAAAGGGGCTGATGATCCTTCAAAATTAATTAGATCCTTGTAGGAGGCGGCCATTTTCTTTCACTTGCTAATACTCCAAGGGGAGGAAATTTTTTTTTTAAATCAAACTAAATTCGGCGTTCGTACCCCACCTCCCCCATATTGGTTTCTTTCTTTCTGTGCCTCTACCTGTTTCCTGTTTCATCACGTTGAACCTCTCCCCGTCTTCCCTTCCTACCCGTCTATCTCTCCATCCGTCTATGCCCCCACTCTTCTTCCTCCCTCCTCCCTCCTTACAAACCTTCCCCAACACCCTCCGCCCCCCCACTCTCTGGCTGCCTCCATGCCCCCAGCTCTGTGTCTGCCTCTGTGGAGTTTGCTGTCAATAAATCCCCAGAGGTCAGTTTGTCTGCTGGAAATCAGACACAATGCTTCAGACCGCCAATGCAACGCATGCTCTGCTGCTGCCGCCACAACAAAGACTAGGGAGGGGTGGAGGAGGAGGAAGAGGGGGCATTAAAAAAAAAAAGGGAAAAAAAAAAGGAGGAATTAAGACGGGAAGACGAGGGTTGCAACTTCACCAGGCAGGCTCCAGGTTAATCAGCTGACTGCGTGAGGAGGCGAGCTCGTGGAATACGCTGCACCGAATTGGACATTAGTTAATCAAGGTGGGGCGGGGTGTGGTGGGAGGGTTTTGGGGTGGGTGTGAGGGGGGTTCAAATGGTGAGAATGGGGGATGGGGTTGAGAACAGACATAAGAGGCATGGTTATGAAAGGAGCAGTATCAGCCATTTGAATAATGTACATCTTGAATATGCAAATACTGCTTACAACACACACTACAAGCATACATTCAAGGCCCCTGGTACGTTTCAGTGTGGAGACAAAAGGGCCGCGGGGCATGATGAAAAAGCTCATGTCCATGCTCACGCATATAGCATCTTGATGGATCTGATGCAGATCTGCACTTATCGAGAGTGTTTTTGTGTTACACCTTATTAACAGTAAGTCTGTCTAAAACCTCCGCTGCTTAACAATCACCGTCCGACGTTGTAATTATTAATTTCAATCATCCGTTCCGCCCAAGCACATTAGCATATAAACTGCCAGAAATCAGGCTGTAATAGTACGTTTTGGATATGGGATCTAATGTAATTCCGTTCACAATGTAAATATGTAGCGAGAACACTTTGGGGGGGGGAATGAAGCAATATTCGTGAGGTAAGTGAAGAGGGCGCGTTTGATAAAGACAGAGTGCGATCAGCTCACTTCTTTGACAAAATGGGTGTGCACACGCAACTCGGCGTTATCAGTCAACGCCTGAAACTTTGCTGAAAAATCAAACGTTAGCCAGCACTATTTTACCACCGCACACTTTGATCGTGACGATTGAAAAAATAAATCAATGAAAAAGTCTGGCCAACGACGGCTGTGTCAGCTAATTAAATCGGAGCAATCTGGAGCGCTGTGTTTCTCTCGTTACCTTTGAGCACTTAACAGGTAAGTAATGCGCCCAACTCCCATACACTCCAGGAAAAGCTGCAGAAAAACCACATCCTCAGTCTCAAGATTTAATTGATTTGGCTTTATTGCAGTCACTGAAAATCATCAACAAGCACACGGAGGCTGTTGACAAGTTGAGCCAAGATTTTTCACACAACATTTTTTTTTCTTCTTCCCATTTCTACTTCTCCCTGGACTGAGACTGTACGGCGCGACATGTCAGAACCGGTGAAATAGTTTGAATGATTCGAGTGCAAATCATTGATAATTATAGCGTGTTTAAAATAGACTTGATACGCAACTATTATTATGAAACATGACACGCCTTTTGAACTTTGAACTGCCATTTCACCTAAAAACGGAGGCGTACCAGAGATCCCTCCTTCAAAACTGTACTTTCGATTTTAAACTCAAGACCAGGAACGGTTTCAAAACATGAAAATACAGAAATTTACAACACTTTTCCTTTCTCAGATTCCTTCCTTCTTGGTCAAAGCATTGTAAAGTAATTACATCACTATAATGTTATAGCCTCTCTTCAGTTGAAATTGCTTCAATGACTGTATTGTTCATGCATTTGTGCGCATCATACGCTAACTGCAACTACTGTTAACTCTTTACGTTCCCCTTAATTTAATCACGCCGCGAATCTTTAGTTCCACTGAAATGTCTCCAGTAGCGCAGCATATTAATGTGTTAACATATTCAGCCCAACAGAAAGCCACTCAATGTGACAGGATGTGCGGCTTTCCGATAAATTCCTCTAGCACATAAATAACAATAAACACTGCAATTCAAGTGGAGGACAGTTAAAGTATTTTTTGACAGGACAGCTTGTTCAACTTCGTCACTTTCTGTCAAAAACACACCCACCGCCACCCGTTATCCATAGCAGATCCATTGTACACTTACAGATGGGAGGATAATCTACTTCTAATATACTTTTTTTTCACACAAAGTCCACACAAACACTTGTGAATTAGTGCTATCAGTATTTTTTTTCATATTGTATTTTATGAAGAGGATGGGGTGGGGAGTGGGGGAGGTGGGAGGGGACAAACAGCCACTGCTGGCTTGCGGCCATTAAAATTAAAGACGGCAGTCACTTTGGTGATGGAACAGAAAAAAAAATATCTCAGAATTGGCAAATGGCTCTGCTTTTGTTAATGAGCATTTGACCAAAAAGAACCATCTGACTACTCATATGATAGTCTCCAAAACACCTCTAACCCCCGAAGCAGATAATGCTAAATTCAAGAGTTATCATTTAGGCACAAGTGTCCAATGCAACTGCCTCTCTACAGCTACTACACACGTCAAGGACATTTTGCCTCTCCAAAAAAGGACCTCACAGGCCATTAAGAGATCTTCACGAACCTACACAGCTGCTCATATAGGACCTCTCTGTCTATTACTAGTGTATCATGATAAAGAGCAGTTAATACATTCAGCTCGTCAAGAAATATCAGCGTGTATGCCTCTATTCATATGCTTCTATTCTCAAAAATTGGACCGTGTAGCTTTGAGGAACACTTGTGTATCTTCAAAAGAAAATAAAGCATCTCCTGACTTTCTATCCTTGAGACGTAAACAAGGGGAAAAAAAAAACAAAAAACAGGCGTTTGTGCTGAATTACGAGGGGACTGTGCAGGACCTTTGTGAAGAAGCACGCAGCTCTAACACAATAACGAACAAAGCAGGCTCTGGATGTGTTAAGGGTTAAGAGTACACTATGTTTGTCACTATAGCGAGACCAAACACAGTGAAACCACAGTTTCATCTGTATTTAGAGCTAGAAAAACAGAAAAAAAAAGATGCTCACATAAGTTTTATGTAAAGCCGGGTTTCACATGCAGCGCTTTCAAGGTGTCCTGCCTCTCAAAGACAGCACACATACGTGCTGTGGTTAAACAGTAAAGCCTTCTTTCATCAGTTACGGTTAGTGTCTCCACAATGGCACTTCACTCTGTAAAATTTAAACCTTTAAGTTAGCCTGACTAATGATTTAACTGCTAGCAGCGACTTTAAATCACTACTCGACCGTGCGTGCGTGGAATAGTCAGCAACTTCAGAAGTTCTGTACCATGAGGTTTCACAGCAGCTGCACGAGGGTGCACGAGCCAGCGCGGTGATGGTCCAGCACAGAGCTGAACTTTCACAAATGCACAAGGGTGCTTTAAGCAGGTCAGCTGTTCCGCTAGCTGCTTTTGCTTCAAGGGTCAGCAACCTACCCTCTCTCTCTGGCAAGCACAAGCACAATGTTTGCCGTTTAAAGAGATTCACCGGGCTCCCAAAAAAAAAAAGACATGGTACAAAACTGCTAACATGCTAGCAGGAAAAAAAAGAGAAAATGGTCATTGCAAAAGAAAAAATAGTTTCATGATGCAACATATTTCTTCAGCCTGTAGCTACGGCAACAACAATACAAATGGCATTGGGATGAAATAAAACTGACTCATTATTCAGGTGAACCGGCGATATCTTCAACATACTGTCTTCAAGCACAGATTTGCCTCATTATGTGAATAAGATGGTAAATCCAGAAGACTTAATGGAAGCATGCTGTCCTTATTTGTAGCCATATGGATGTTAGCAGTGTTTAGTTTATTTTTAGTTTGGCAAGCTGTTGTGTAGTAAATACAGATGATTATATATGTCTCATCAGATCATTTGACATATGACCCATCTAAAAGTGCAATGCTGACGCACTGAAACACTGCCGACCACAACCGTGCCCTAAACACGCTTTGACCAAGTGCTGGTCTGATCCACTGGTCTGCAGGCTGAGCAATGTGATTTAGAGCTAATGACTTAAACAAAAATTGGCACATAGGTAAGGTTTTCTGGTAATCCATCAAGGGGTGGCAATCTAACCACATTAAGAAATTTCATCCATACAATAGCGTGTTGCAAGACTAACTTGTTAAGCAAGCCAACTACAGAATTTCACAAGCACTCAGGGAAAGGCCAAAAACTAAAGATTTCCACTCTTTCGGCCTTGTGTTAATCTCTAGACGTTATTTAGACATTTGAGCTGACTGAAATTTCAGAGCAGCACACTCGAAATACAGATAAGTCATCGGTCCCTCGTGAAAACAGGGCTCGCATAAGGACAATAAGATCATTCATGTAAAGAGGGAATCAGCTCTCGTCGGGCATTTATGATGAGTACAGTCGTTTTAAGAAACTACTGCCCACACTGCAACGACACTGTAAGCCACACCCTCTTACTCAGTAAATACACCTTTTGGAGGAAACAAAGGAGTAAATGGAGAAGTTTAAAGAAAAATATGCAAACTTGGACATGTGACAAAACAAAGCTTATGAGCTTCATGGGAATCACATGTAAGGCTTCTACTAACACAGTCCAATTTAGTGTCAAACCTTTGGACAGTATAATCTCAAAATGGGGCTGTGCATTGCCTGGAAAGCCTGTTTTTTTATGCTTGTTGTTTTCTCAACAATGACATCAGGAAATACTATGTAAGGAACACCAGTTAGTGTGGTTATACAAGTTCTATAGCATATCAGAGGTTGCATATACATAACCACTTCTTGTGTCCTTGTGTGACCGTGAGGATGACTATATGTTTTTAAAATGATGTCAAATGAGCTGATGGTAGCTGTTTGGCTGGGTTTTTTTAAAATAGATTTTTACCACCTGATGTGTTAGCTGTTAACACGCTCA
Source organism: Oreochromis niloticus (assembly GCF_001858045.2). Classification (NCBI taxonomy): domain Eukaryota; kingdom Metazoa; phylum Chordata; class Actinopteri; order Cichliformes; family Cichlidae; genus Oreochromis; species Oreochromis niloticus. The sequence goes on along the minus strand of NC_031975.2, from coordinate 12,562,895 downwards.
TTAATTTCTGGTCTTTCCATTTCCTGTTTGCTTTATTGGTGCCCAAAAAATAAAAAATGCCATTAGCAGTAAAGTCTTCTCCAAGATCCATCATATTTAAAGCAGGGAAATTGATTTAAAAGGCGTTTAAGTGATGCTGACAATGTTGCTTTTCTTACCGGACTTCCTTATGTTTTCCAAAGACAACAACTGGTGGAGCTGTACAATGCTGTAATTTGTAATTATAGAGCAAACCACACTTGCTTTGTAACGTATTTCCATTACCTTACATGGGTTGCGTTGTTTGTTGCTGTGCAATGTGTCACTGTCAACACAACAAGATATTTGCGTGTTCACCATTGCTACACTTCCTATTGTTCCTTGTACATTTTAGTGTGGCCCAGGTTGTCCTCTCTGATCTGTTTTAATGTAGAAAAAAAAAGCAGAGAGACTACAGGGTCACCTCAGCACAAAGCGCCGATAATATCAGCTCCGTTTATGATAATCCTCTGGCCCTTTGGCCTTGCTAATGCTCATGAATTGTTGGTCAGTGTGGTCTTTTGAATGCAGCAGAATTATTATCGTTGATGGTAACAATCTATAGCTCATAAGCCCCAGAGTGTAACCTAAGCTGATCAGCTGTTTCTGGTAATATTACTATAAAAATCATGCCACAGGCCTGTGAGTATTTTCGGCAGGTCATGTAACAAATGTGCCACTTCTAAGTCATTTGTGGTGCCACGGTTTGATGGAGAGGCTCGGGAATGCATATGCCTTTATTCCTGGTCATGTGACTGTGTGTTAGGTAAAGTTAACAGGGTACGTACAATAGCTATGTGTGTCTTTGTCTATTTGTGTGACCTTCCTTCCTATAAATGCATGTTGGGAGTGAGCCTAAAGAGAAGTGGGAATAAGAAACATACTTTGTGAATGAATGAATGATTGTTTAGACACTAGCCAGCAGAAAAGCTCACTCCAGTGAAAGACTCTGAATCGGATTCATGTTGTTTAACCTGTTCACAGAAAACATAAAAAAAAGAGCTTAATGTGAGTTTACATAGCAGCTGCCACAAGGTCATGTATGGACGTTTTCACGTGCAGTGACACCCACTGTCCCACTGCTGCCACAACCAGAAACCACTGCACTGGATTTCAAGCCGCCCAACTATCTCATGGAGACACATGGACCATTAAAAATGTAATGCGGGTGTTACGAACGTCACTAGAACGATCCCACTGTGTCACTTGATAAATGTCAAACTTATTGTCAACAAACCTGGCAACTCGGATAAAACTGAACATTTGCCTTGCCATCTGGTTGTCGTTGAACAGGTTAGGCATGCATTTTCTTTGTCACCTAAACCAACAGTCCTAATAATAATAAGAAAAAAAAAAGACAATCTGTACTTTACTAGTCATTAAAACAAAAAGCTGTTAGACAAATTAACTATTATTTTCAGACTCTTCAAAACCTAAACGTGTCTTGATATAGATACAATTCAGGGCAATAAATAACATGGATGGTATAAGAACAGCTATGCCTTTTCAAGATGAAAATGCAAGAGAAAAATTTAAAGATTTTCTTTCAATAAGAAAAATACCTGACAGTGATTTCCTAAGGCTGTATTTTAAAAAAAAAAAAAAAAGACAAGGAAAAAAAACAACTAATGACTTACTCAATAAAAAAAGAAAGAAAATACAGTTTTAGATTATGTGGAAATACTCTAAGGTTTCAGCAAACGTAATATTTGATAAAACCACAACACAAATACTATTGTGTAAATAAAATAATTCCCCCTTAGTTTACCCAAAGCACAGTGCATACCAATGTACCTCGAGCGAGAGTGTGCACAATCTTAACATTTTGGCTGGTGTGAGTACAGTTTAGTGGAATGAGGCTTAAAAAGTCTCCTCGATGCCAAGAATGAAGCCGAGAACTTACAGCGCTTATATTTATTGTGAAAAGCTGAAAAACTTACAAAGGACGCTACTGCTTTTTGCTGTTTTCTCATACTCTCTTTAGATACTTTCCCCTTCAGCTAGGCAGTGAGCTCACCATGACTTGTAGAAAACCATATGGGTAGCAGGGTGAACTGAGGACACACATGCACCTTGGCAAACATACAACTTTGCTATTAGAATCCAGGATACATTTTTCACATCAGTTGAATACCTAGGCCTGCTTGTGTGTTTAAAGAGAAAGAACATTAATTAGGTTTAAATGCTCCTTCCATGCAAACGACAAAATAAACGTTTCTAAGACACGTTATTAAAATGAGTTCTAAAGAAGTTTAAACATCTTCAATAAAGGAAGAAAAAAAAAGAAACTCTTTCGTGCTTGTTGTGAAATAACTTCTGATCAAGTTCTTACATGAGACTTGGCTCTTGCAGCACAAATATAAAAGCTTTGATAACAACTGCATGAACCAAGAGAGTGTAATGGAAACACATGATCATACCCACCATGTTTGTAATGTATATACTGTATACATGTGATACAAGGGGACCGCAACTGCAAAAACAAAGCAGCTGGCATTGCACTTTAAATGACAACATACAAAAAAATCTTAAGAATAATAAACATGTTTCTTATCGTGTGAGCAGGCTAATATTAATTCTGGTCCTGTACCAAGTTCATGTGTAAACATTAAAATAAAACGTTCTTATCCGACGGCAAGTGTGTGATGAGTCTCTCCCCTGTGGGATGCTCCTTTTAGATTTTGCTTTACTTTGGAGAAAGTAAACATTTAAATCTAAAACCATATACTATGAAGCTATGCAGGAAGTAAGGATAGTAAGCGGGTTTCATGAGACTTTATAAAGTTTTATAACCGAACAAAAGCTTACTGACGACCGGCTGTAACACTGGCAAATACTTATTCAGGCTCAATTTGTGCTTTCATTACGCATTCCTGTGATACTTGCAGGGAGGGAAGATTCCAAAACAAAAGTCCTTTGAAAACTGAAAAACGCGTCATAAAGTTTTTATGCTGCACGATCTTAAAGTCACACCATGTTCAGTTAAGGTTTAATAAAAGTTCTGATTGCATATTAACTAAAAGGGCACTATTAAAAAACAAAACAAAAAAAACAACTCAGTGAATTTTAAAAGAAGGAGAAGAAAAAGAGCCAGTCTGAAGCTGTAGATATTCCTGAAATATTATTTATGGATAATATACCCTGATTGGGTTTCTTTTTAAAAAAATAAATAAATAAAAGCCTCTCATTTGATTCCAAAATATTTTTTATGCTTTCTTGGCCACATCTTCAATAACTAAATACAATTTTCTTCCCTTTAAACAAGTGATTTTGTGTTCAATCCTTGCTTTATAGCTGGGAGGAAATCCCCATAACACACTGTAACAGTGTTTTTGTGTTGCATTATGCAGCTAACGGGGAAATTCATTCCTTACTGACAAAGGCAGCCTGTGCAGATTGTCAATAGGTTTTGTGATTGATTTGTATATTCAGGGATAAAAATAATATAATATAAAGAGAAGCATGTAATGTGTGGAAAGGGTGATTTGTGGGTAGAAGGATCCAAGCCAGTTAGCCAGGAGGTAGCTAGCCTGCCAACAATTTCTAGTTTGCAAAGCGTAATCCAACGATCCAGCAAGGAAGAACTATCATTATATTTTACTAGGATCACGGGATACAAGGAAAATAGAAATGGAAAATAATTTAATCACTGATACTTTAGAGGCACCTGAGTTTTCTGGGGTTACCATGGCAGCTGGGGACTCAAATGTTGCGTTACAGCTGCAAATGCTGTAAAACAGGAGTCTTACCAATAAACATAAGGTGAGAAACTTTATTCGTTCTTCTTAAACAAAACCAAATCCTTAAGCTTAAAGTCTATTAAAGGCTTAAAGGCTACTCTGTAGTTAATTACAAGACTTATTAACTTTAAGATGTGCACCTGAAAACAGTCTCTGTTGGCAATCACATCAAAGATGAGCCTTACTCCAAAGGGGGGAATATTCATCTAACGAGTATCATACAGGGAGGGAAAAAAAAAATAAAAAGCTGGGAAAAGATAAACTCTGCCTGAGACAAAAAGGCCAAGCAGTTAACAAGCACTGTGACATTCTGGATGCAATCCACAAAGTGGCTTGTTATATCGATGGATCTCTGCTGCATTCCCAAAATGGCTGCCAAATATGTTCAACTGAGCCAGACAAAGTGCCACAATGGACTCAAGTGCAAGTCTGCTGTCATACGATGGTAAAGACCTGACTTGAAATTTTAGTTTAAATTACAGTATCGATTTTACTTCATCTGTAAAGGCTCGCCATTACTGCGAGGAGGAATTTTATTTGGTTCATTTGATTGCCGTTGTATTGCCAGTACATGCCAGAATTTGCAGCCAAATGTAGACTTTCCAAAATAAAATTATAAATACAGAGTACACATGGCAGAACGAGCGAGGTGAATTCCTCTCATGACCAGCGCTACACGCCCTCCCACACCTCTCCAGTCCGTTTCACTACATAGTGTAGCTCCCAAGGCCAAAAAAAAACATTTCAGGGCAACTGCACTGCAACAATATGATTCTTTCAAATATTTATAAATATAATCATGTAAGTTCGGGACCACCACGTTTACCTGGTAACAGCCTGGTGAAGATAGCTGAATGGCGTGGGAATACCAACAACCAATGAAGCATTGCGGAGGCTTCAGAAAGATGTCTCTATCTTGTCTTTTTGGGCATCAGTGCCTTTATTTCACTTAATTTTTTTTTTTTTTTTTTGGAAATCTGACCTACCATCTGTGTCCATGTACAGTACAAGATGATTGTTTTTTTTTCCTAGTTATATGTGTCTTACAAAGAAGCACTTATTACATTAGTACAGCATGGTACCCTTACACATTTTCACTTGAGTAAACCCAAATAATCAGGTGGGAGAAAATGTGTGAAAGCGTGACTAAATCAGTCAAAAACACTTCAAAACTGAATGCTGGGCACACATTGCGCCAGTTTTCTGGTCAATAATAATAAACTGGCAAATGTGAAGAGACGGTGACAAGCTACAGCGGACGAGTGAAGGATGCTGAAGCCAAAAGAAAATTGGGATTGATTGCCGCATGTGGATTAACTGATCACCCCCCACCCCTTCCACACACACACACACTCACACACACAGCCTCTTTCTTCCATGTGAGTATAGGTGTACAGTTTATCTGCTGGGTTTCCTCACACAATAACCACTTTCCTTGATGTGCAGACGTACTCTTAAATATTCATTAGTCATGGGTGGGTTTGAGCCGTGACACAGAAAGTGGGCAAATGGCGATGGCTCAAACCCTGTGAATATTAATGTGTGTGGAATTTATACATGTAAATACCCGTTCCTGACTTAACTGAGATGAAACCGGGCACCTGATCCTCGGACTACAAACACTCCCAAAGCACATAATGGCTTACCCTCGCTCAGCAGCTCCTGTACACCTCTGTGGTGATAAAACAAGAGTTTTTGACATCAAGCCATGGCGAGAGCTCACTTACAGCCAAGACAAGTACCCTCCAATTCATCAAAACAATAAAATGTCCACAAATGCAGGTGCTACGCCTTTTTGGGGGGGGTTTTTGGAGGGGGGTTACTATAATTTTTGAGTTTCTTTTCAGATGAAGGGCGTTCAATTCAGTGTACACATTGTGACAATATAATTTTTACTTTCTCATTATTTCCTCACCCACATGCAACCTGTCAAATCAGCGTGCTCTAATTCATGGGACAGAATTGCAATTATGCCTGGCTGAAGTCTCACATCAAGGAGGGGGAGGAGGGTGGGGTGGGTGTGTGTGTAGGGGGGGGTGAAGGAAATGTTGCATTTCTCCTACAAACATGCTGCACGCTCAGCTCCGTGTTTTCCAAATGTGTCCATTCAGAAAACAAATGATCCAGTGCTGCCACCAATTACGTAACCGAGCCTATAGACAAGCAAGTCATTTACGTTGTGGAGGCATATTCTGAATGAAGGCGGGCAGGAGGAAGTGATCACAACAAAAGTGAAAAAAACAGAGGTAAACGCAGAATCGTAAAAAAAAAGAAAGAGAGAAAGAAAGAAAAAAAAACCTACACACGCTCTGACACACACACACAGGTGCACATCCACAGATCGAGTGTGCGCTTTAAGGACGTGGACGCGGCGTTTGTCTCGTGCCTGTCAAACCCGGGACCGGTCTCTTGTTTGGGGCTATTCACTGACCAAACCAACACCAACCTGTGACATGACTAATGCGTTGACGCAAAGCTTTATACCTGGGAACAACTCCCGGGCTCCAGCCGGGTCTGTGGCTATTAATCAGACACGGAACGTGCTGTATTATAGAAACTATCAGCGGCGCTCGCGTTAGACACAAGGACACGCCGTATTACTCTCTTTATCTGACAAAGCCGAGCGCTTTGGGACAACATCTGTTTGCCACACACACACACACACACACACACACGCATGCATGCACGCTCTCTGCCCCTGTCCATCTCCCAGTCACACGCGCGCGCGTGCACGCTCGCGATCGAGCACGGAGAGAGCCCTAAAGGACTGACATGTTGCTCGGGATGAACTCTCCGTGGCCCTTTCAGTAAATTCATCCGCGTATATTAATCTATACACACACATATGCACGCATCTATATATATATTTTTTTATTTTTTTTATTTTTTTTTTGCGCAAACACTACACAGATTTTGACTTTAATCAAGAGGCGAAGCGCCGCTGTGCTGCCATGTAACAAGGAAGAGCGAAGGAATCACGAGTTGCCCATTAATATTTTGCAACAAAATGTCTCAAAAGGAACACAGAGAGCCTCTCTTGCAACTTTAATTACACCAGAGCATGGCTTCGTATCTAGGCCAGCCTCACATGGTAAACATTTTTTTTTAAATCTACTGTAGGGTATGAATTTAAAAAGGGGGGGAGGGAGCGATTGCGACAGTTTAAAGTGAGCTTTTATTTTTGGGAGAAACATGGCACCAAAATCCAGACCAAAAGAGTCCCACCAGATCCAGTTCTTATTTATCCCAGAAACTGGACCTGCAGTATTGCTTTACCTCCAGACACAATATTAGCCAGCCTCCCCTCGCCTGCTGAGCACATCTGAACGTAACCCCATCTCATAAATGCAACGGCGTAATGATATTAATTCACAAAAAAAAAAAAAAAAAAAAAAAAAAAAATGTAGGCTAGACATCTGTCTCCGTGTGAGCCGCTTCGCTCCAAGGATAGATTTCACGCGTGCACAAAAAAAAAAAACCACCTCTCCCGGTAAGTTTAACAAACTGAAATGCATTTAAGACAGTTTTCTAGTGAGAGTATGTAAGAGCGGTAAGAAGGAGAAGAAGAAGGGAAAAATGCAATAAGGAAACGTGTTTCCTCTGACTCAAATAACTGACCTAAAAGCCAAATGCGCACGTCGCCTGCCACAGTTGTTCCGGGCTCACAGTGTGTAAAATGTGAGCAGGCAGCCCGCGAGCATCGCTCAGGCTTTCGCTGATTGAGAGAAACAGACCTGTGAACACACTTTGACCGGAGTAGTATTGTTCTCAAGTGTCCCCCCCACCACCACCACTACAACCACCACCACCTCTCTGGCTGTCCGGCTCACGGGTAAATCTAAAAGTAAAGGGGGCACAGTCAGAATAATGACAGATGGCAAACTTGCGTCACGCCAGGGCAGCGCGTTTTTTGGTAGTCGAATATAGATGGACAACAAAACCCCCTGGCAGCCAAAACTGAATACCCTCACCCCTACCTACCTACCACCACCACCACCACCCCCTTCCTCCTCTAATCTAACGCAAGGGGCTCGTTTCATTAGGCTACATTTCGGACGCTGGCATCACGTTTATTGAACGTTCGTGACCCTCCAAAGAATGAAGTTTCCAATGTTTGCGGAGATTTCTGGGGGGCTGGTAAAGCCAGCCACAACTACATGGGAAGTGAGTGGCATTTTCATGCATTTCACCCGAAAGTCAGCGAGCATGTTTTAATCCCCGATAGAGGAAATTCCTTGTATTCCCCCCCTTCTCTCTCTCTCGCTCCCTCTCTCTCTAATAATAGCGGCAGAGATGTTGTAAAGACCCATCCCTTTTCCTACTTTTCTCTCAATTTCTTACCTGCACTTCGAAGCTCGTTCACAAGAAGAAAAAAAAAGTGGCGACAGCGTTTCCACGGCGTTCCCCCCCCTGACGAAGCGCGCTGAGTTGATGTCTTTTTTTTCCTTCTTCTTTTAATATGTTCCCTTACTTTGTTTCATTTCTCACTTCCATCTTCTTTTCATCTCATCAATAAACACACGCTGCAGCCTACCTTCATAGAGCAGCTCGGTTCAAGTGTGCCCTCCCATTTTTTAACTATACATCGAGTACTTTGAGGGGTGGTGGTGGAGGAGGAGGAGAAGGGAAGGGGGGGGGGGGGGGGTGAACGGGCAGGCACGCCTTTTCACTTAAAGCTGCTATTGGAAGAACAGTGCACTGTCTTGGGTTGGATCAGAAATCCGTCAACATTATTGCGCCCCAATCGCAGGGAGCGCGGTGGGACGGTCAAACCGGCTCCATTATGGCTCTCTGGAAGTGGTAGGAGTTGTAGTAATAGTAGTTGTAGCGGGCTAATAGCGTTCAACCTACTCATTTGCCACTGCCTAAGCAGCAGCACGGCAGTTTATATAAGTGGAAGTCGGGCTGTGAAAGTGAGCGGTGCCTGTAAAAGGATGAGGGTTAAACAGGCTCGCAGTGACGATAAAAAGCAGGCGAAGCTCTTCCTGAACCCATAAATCCCCCCACTTCTTCTTCTTCTGTTTTTTTTTTAATGTAATTCACGCATTTTTATTACGTGGCTTTCAGCGCCAACAGTTTTAAAATCTCTGCGCTCGCAAATGTGAATGAACTCCGAAATCAATCCCCCACTTTGGGATGAAGAAGGACAGGGGGAATTGTCGGTTACACGTCCATCACGCGTCTGAACTTCTGATTGGACGCCGCCTCTGCCTGTACCGCGAGCCAGCTGCGCCGACGCCTCCCATTGGACGCCGGCGCCGTCGCTCACCTCCAGCGCCAACAAGCTAGATTGTCTGCCGTGTCTTCTACTTTCTACGCATTTCTATTTTCTCATTTATTTATTTTTTAACGTCCCGAGCTGACCTCGGGTTTGCGAGCAGGGGGAAAAAAACGGTGTCGGTTCAGCCGGCCAATCAGATTTGGTTGAGCCGCTGCTTTTCCCCTTTTGTTGTTGTTGATTTTTTTGTCATTATCCAGTGCCTTGAGATATATTCTGGTTGCCTTAGAAAAAAAAGCAGTAATGGGTCATGTGGGATCCCCCCCACCCCACCCCCAACCTCCCGCACCCACCGCCTTAATGCCCCCCTCCCTGTCTAGACAGTGACAGGTGTGCGTGTGTGCGCACACGCTTGTCTGTAGTTCACATCGGAATAATGAACCACGTAGAAGGTAGTGTATAACAGATACTTTAAATAAAATATGTATGTGTGTGATTAGGGTGCGCAGTGGACGGAGTGTTCAGTGTAAGCTTCCCTGCTTCTTGAAAGACAAGCTTTTTACTTGACAAAGAGGTCAACTAAGGTTAGCCCCATGTGACAAACCGTCCTGCGTCCCGAGCTGAGCTGCTGGGTGAAGAGGGATGTTCAAACGAATAAATAAATAAATAAAAACTCTCTTTAAGCAAAGCTGCACTCTTGAACTTTGCGTGCAAAACCCTCCAGCTGTACAGGAGAGACAGAGGTGCTGCTTCAGACAATCGCCATCTCGGAAGCTGGGTAGGCTCCGTACGGATATTGTTGTGCGAGCACCACGGTGAGCACCCAGGGCACTCTCAGTTGACTGTGCGCGCCATCTGCAGGACTGCGATGTGGATTAATACCGCGGGTTCAACGGAGGACACCCTTCCGTCACTGCTTTGACCTACATTAACCAGGAACAGCGTAGGAACACCACTACCGGCCTTAATGCGATCGCTTGCAATCCGACAATGAATCACGAAAACCAAAAAAATGCCTTTAATACTCATTCAAAATCAGAATGATCACAATCTTAGATCACAACAGAAAAAAAATTGCACATCAGTGCGGTGAACGCCTTTCCCGGAACAGTATTTAGGATACTTCGCGTTATTAACACGATGGCTCAGCCGGCACCACGTGCAGGGAGGATTCACCATGGAGAACATTGTGTTTCTGTGGTGGCTCTTAAGTGCTTTGCATATTTTACCGGACTTGCCTTTATGGCAACGGGTTGTTGGCACCATTAGAAATTTAATGAGAATCGTGCTTAGTTTATTTGTAGTTATCTGCTATTTGTGCTATTAATACAGTATCAGGCATTAAGTGAAGGGACTGATGGCAAAGCAGTTATTTTGTAAAGCTTGCTAAAACATGCTTTTAACTTAAAATTTTGTGCAATGCATCTAAAAATGAAATTTAAATTGCTGTACAATTGCATGTCTATTTTCCCTTATTGTGCCCGTTTATTAACAAATTAAGCTATGATATTTAAAAGTGAATTTGAAAAAAAAATCAAGGATGGTGTGAAAAAAATGATTGAAAATATGGCTGATGTTAAATGAATACCTCATGACAAGAAAATAGCAAATTTATTAACAAGGGTTTATATATTACAATAGTGAAAATTTTTAAAAATAAATAAATATATAAATACATGAAAATGCAATAAATAAATAAATAAAACTATTTGGTTTGTTAGAGCTTCCCTGAGGATTATGAATAGCCTGGAACTGTTTTTTTTTTATTCCCAAACCTCTTAACTTAGCCTTCTTAATAGCATTATTTAAGGAATTTGACCAATTTTCACAACTAAATAAGATAGAGCTAAATACATCTGCTGAGCCCCTAAAGACCTTTGTTCATTTCTGATGAGTCCTCATCAATTTCCAGAGAAAATCCACAGATTTTTTATTTTATTTTTTTACAAAAGTCTGCAATTAATAAAATAAATGGCCGTGCAGTTTAGAGAAAATCATATTTTTAATTAAATTTCGATTTGATTAAGCCTCACCTTTACCTTTTGAACACTAAAATATTGCACTACAAATCACTTCTCTATTAGATTTTTGGAATCATTCTGAATTCTTACAACTAAAATTCATATCTGGAGGTAAAAGAGGAGCATACATGTGTATAATCTCACAATGGCAGGTCAGGACACACCTCACACAGCAGCTCTGCGACTTGAAAATTATTTGGTTATTCATTAATTAATTTATTTGTCTCTTGTGCTTCTCCCCATATTCAAATACAAGTTAGGCCTTAAATTTCACTTCATTTGCACATGACCTTTGAGAGCCTTACATACAGCCGTGTAGTCAGACAATGATGCCACTGCAAGCTTCGACAAATCAGCTTTTGGTAATCAGTTAACTGACAACCGATCCTACAAGTTTGGACTCAGGATGTGCAACTAAAAATATGGCGTTGTAGGCTATTATCGCTTTAGAAACACATAGAAACACATCAGTATTTCCCACGCTTCTTTGTGTGCTTTAAGAAACGGTACTGTGCAAGTCCGCTCACAAGTCTTGTCCTTGCATCTCTTGCTCTCCCATTAATACATTCCACTAAATGAATGGACCACGGGCTATTCATTTTACAGACAGTCTAGACAACTCATTATGGGTTGTATCTCAACTTACAATGTGCAAACTGATTTTGGGGTAGCAGGAATTAGTTGTGGTCCAATTAAAAATATTACCTTCCCAAGCCATCCCGTTTAAACCCGTCTTAGTAGACGTCTCAGCAATCTTTCTCATTACTTTGTTTACGTCAACTGTAAACTGAACAATCTGCAAGCTCTGCAAACCTCTTTGGTAAAATTCAATTTTAGTTAGCCGTAGATATTAACAAATGCTAACGCTAACAAAGCACTTAAGTGGCACCAACATTTATGAACATTTTTCAGCATGGCCCTTCGTCATTCACCATTCACACTCTTTGTGTCCTTAGAATTGTTGTGCCTTAATGCTTTGTGGCATAGATTCAAAAGGGTGTGGTAAACATTCCTCAGAATGTTTTGGTCTATACTAAGGTGATATTATCATGTTGTGGCAGTTTTGCCAGCAGTACCTCAGCGATGAAAACTTCCTGCTCTACCGCTTTCCAATCAAGATCTGGTGATTATGGAGTCAGTTATAGAAGAGTAAAGTCATTGTCATGTTCAAAAACAAGTCTGAACTGTTAAGGCTTTTATGACATATTAGCGAAGATGGATCCACTCTTTCTTGTTGCTTGCGCCAGATTTTCACCCTGCCATAAAAATGTCGGTGCAGAAATCGAGAGACATCGCACAAGATAACATTGGTCCAATCTTCCAGTGGTCTGTGGTGAAAGGAGTAGCAAATATAGGTGTTGTCTTCTGCTGCTAGCTCATCTGCTTCACACACGCTGCAGCTTTGAGCTTTTCCTAGGCATTACCCTACCCAACACCAAAATGCAAATAAATGGCACAATCAAACTGGAATTAAACTATCTTTAACTTTCCTGCTCCTGAGTTCAGTTCAAAGTCTGAGTGATATCCAACCGCGCCAATTGACAGAATTTTCACAGCTAGTAGTCATCTTGCGTCATGCCACCATCATGTTCTTACTGGTTTTGCATGAATTTTCCCAAGTTCATGTTTGAAAAAGTCTTGTTGTGCATTCAGAGGTGTTCTTAACCTCGGTTGTAATAACTGGTTATTTAAGTTATTGTTGTTTCTCAATCACCTTCAACCAGTCTGGGCATTCTTCTCTGCCATTTACAAAGCACTTTCTTTTTTGGACCGCTCTTTGAGTTGGTTGTGTGTGAAAATCATAATAGCTCTGCAATTTGTGAAATAATCAAACCAGCCCAAGTGGCAGCAACAACTATGCCATGTTCAAAGTCACTTAAATAGATGTTCCACCCTATCCCAATGATTGATTTGCACTTGAGCGGATCCTCTTGACCATGTCTACATTCTTAAATCCACCGGCTTTCTGCCACATGAACGGCTGATTAGACATTTGCTTTTGAGGAGCAGCCGAACAGACTGACCGGTGAGTGCACGACGTATATGAATCTGTTTTTCTTCTTGCAAGTGCAGCAAAGATTGAAGTCATTTGTGTGTAATACGGCTGCTGAACCTCTTCAGTGTCAAGCATGAGCTGCTGGTTTAAACTAGTCAACAAGGTCATGCTGCACCCCACCGCTATCTTAGCAGAGTGCCACCACAGAACATCATTGTTCTGTGTCATCATGTGGGAAATCCACATTAGATTTGTTTTATTTCTGGTGTGTAAAGCTACTTGAAAATCTAGATTGTGCCATGGTCCATCTGTGAATGCCAGCCTACCATGCATGCATGGATGTGAGGCCCATTTGAGTACTCAGTCACACTTTGTCTCTTAATCAGTAGCATCTATCCAAGTTATTGGGAAATCATATAGTATTTATGAATGTTTGCTGTTCATTGCCGCTGTTGCAATGTGATAGAAATGCACTTGATTTCCAGCCATAGTGCAGCCCCTGACCTAGTTTGCCCTCTCAATAGTTGCACAGTGTACCATTAGATATATTAGACAAATTTCACACAAGTTGTGGTCATCACTGGCTTTTTTTTTTTTTTGCCATTTCCCCATACTTCACAGATTTTCTGCTATAAAAAAACAGCAGCAAAGACAATCTCTTTGTCTTGTCTTTTGTGATGTTTTTCATGTTTCTGGGAGAGAGAACGAATGGCCATTAAAATTAAAATAACTTACAAGCTACCCAAAGCTTGCATCATTTTGTAATGCACAGTAAGTTTGCACTGCAGAAAGCTTCTCGCCTCTTATCTTCAAAACTGGCTGCAGGCAGATTGTTGACAAGTACAGACGATAAAATCTCTTTGTTAGCTGTTCTTCTCTTCTTCTTTTGGTTATTTGGTCTTTGGTCTTAATTTGTCAATTACTGGGCCTAAAATAACTTTTTTCAGTAGTCCAGTATGTCACTGACAACATTAGTATTACATGTCTTACTGAAACTCACAAGATATGATCAGAGATAAGCCAGATGCGACACAAAGTAAGACTCTTCACATCACAACAAGTGTGGGGTTTTTTTCTTTCTTTTCTCACTCCTTTTTGGTCGGGGCTTCTCTCTGATTCTGGCTTGGTGTTACTAGATTCAGCAGAAACTGTAAAACGGCACCTATTCAGGTTGTGCTGCATGTGTGAGGCAAGGCAAATACTGTATCTCCTTGCTCTTTGCAAGCACCAAGTCTTCCATGAGTCACGCAACATTTGAGGTTAAGGATTTTAGAGAGAAGAAAAAAACAAAAGGGGAAAAAGATGAATGTCTAAAATCAGTAGATTGATCCTCTGATTTAACCCTTTACCGGCACGATTTAGCCTCGCTTGCTGGAGTGCCGCTAGCACTGCAGTTGTTCTTCTTTGACAGAACAAGCGGGGAAATATTTGTGCACTTACAACGCATGCATAGACAGTGCTGTGCTACACCATGCTGTTAAGATTTACATGTTTGGATAGAACTGTGGGGATCACTGATGCGGCACAGGCTTTCCAAAACAAGCACTGCTTGTAGAGTATTAGTCATTCCAAAGCAAAAATAATGTAGCAGTAAAGGAAAATCAAACACTATTATCATCCTTCAAATTTCTTCTTACTCTCACCTCGAATCTGCAGCAAACTCCAACGAGAGACAACACATTAAACCTCTGCCTAGTACATGTCTCTTTTTTGCCTCACAAAGGCAATTGAGGTAACATAAATGAGTTACCACAATGCTGTCTTTTCGAGAACACAGTCCAAGTGGTATAAATGATTAATAGGCTTCTTCACTTGTCTTTCAGCTCTCAAGGGCCCCTCTCTGTGTCAGCCTTGTAGCTGAGATATAAGAATAACGTGCCACTGGTCTCCACAGATTCTCCCTCAACTCTCTGCTTTGTGATTCATATTTCATCTCACCTCTATTTGCCACAAGCGGAGCAAAGTAGTGACTCAAAAATGTTATGAGATAGTGACGACTTTAGCCCTTCTGTTATGTTGAAAAGTACTTCTCTCCCCTGATTATAACACACAGGCAGTTTTAAAATGCCCGGAGGCACATTGGCAACTTTACTTGTATGTACCTGAGACAAAATTTCAGGTCAAACGAGATCAGTTGTTGTGTTAATTTGTTTTCATTCATGGGTGTTAATGGTATGCCAGGGTTATTTTCGTTACCAGTTGTACATGCATGAATGCACATGCATGAATCTTAACTCGTTTTTGAACCGAAAAGACATTTGAGTTCTCAGTTTTGCCCCTCCAAAATATCACAACAACGTCTGTCTTTCAGCAGTCTCTTTAAAGCTTTCACAGATGAGCTGATTGATGATAAGTGCTCCAATACAGAGCTGCAACTGAGTCCCCTGAAGGCCTTGGGAAGCTCCTTAGCTGGACACGACTATTCTTCGAGTGACCAAATTTCAAGTGTTGGCGCGAAAAAACATGTCTGAGCAATTTGGGCTCTTCCTAGGAGGCACGGACATTCATCCTTCAATGACTGCTCCGTCAGAAGCTTGGCCAAGACCTTGAATGACCATACAGGTGACCGACTGGCAGTCAAAGCCATGGCAGGTGGTAGTGGGCACAAGAAGGAATGTCAGAGCTCTCAAAGCCCAGACTCTGACATCCCCCATTTGTCCTGCTGTCAACTGCTGGGGGCTTTGAAAGGGAGACTGTTTTCTATTTCTGCACACAGACAGTCCAAGCATAAAATCTGACTGCAACTTTCACACGGGCACGAGCAGCCAACTGATAAATAAGGGTAAAATACGAATAAGATAGGATTTCTTCTGCAGGGTACAGTAAATTGTACTGTTCTTTCTTTCTTTACTGATTTTGGTCCCGCCCACTGACACAGTCAGAGCAAACACTTCAAACATCATTGTGTTTTTTGGCTCAAATAGGCACTTTTTCCACCAGGACACTTTTACAGAGAAAAGCCATTTGCATCACTCTATTCTTATTAATTGCTCTAAAAAGCCATTATAGTGTGATGTGGAGAACCAGCATGCTCAACACAAGGACCCTAAAACTGTAACAGCAGAATCAGATGATTTATTTATTATTTATTTACCTGTTCAAATGTGTGCCATGTGGGCTATTTCTTTTTGTTACTCCAGCCCTTGATAATGTGACACCATATCAGCATTTTAAGTAATTTTTATCCAAAACATGTGTTTGTTTCTATCAAATGAGCAGCAGTATATGCTTAAAACATGAAAAGAACAATACTAATATGTAACATCTACTTGAGGTTGATTTCTTAGTAGTAGTACTACAGAATTTTACCAGCAGATGGTGTACAACTCCGTGTAATCAGACACCACCACTTTTTAAAATCAAACACAACTAGGTGTTAGGTAACATTTTAACGACCCTTTAACTGTAATTTATTATCCAGATCGAACATATCTATCTATCTATCTATCTATCTATCTATCTATCTATCTATCTATCTATCTATCTATCTATCTATCTATCCTAACTTTGTGGGTATAATTAATGCTTCCGAGCTTCCCACATCAAACCTAAATTCATTTTTTCCCACAAGGCTCTATAATCCCAGTCACTTTCTACTGTCATGTGTACAGTATTTTTCAGCTTAACATCAGGGTTTTACTCCCACCACCAGCTCTGTTACTCAGGCTCATATGCCAAGGGGGGTGAATGTGAGCTATATCATTACATGCTGCAGTGGACAAGTGAATGCATTAGCACCCCTAGAATTCCCCAGCTGCTTATTAATTAACACGCTGTGGGTTGGTGGGAATTATCAGCAAGGAAAGGTTACTGCAAGCTAGCAAGCTACGCTAGTGTTAGTCAGGGAAGTGCCTTATTCGACGTGTGTGTGGTTTTGCTTTATCAGTGTGCCAAATGCCATTTAACCAGGCTGGCCGCTAAGCAGACGGCATGCACTGACAAGTGGAAGTGAGTTGGCTAATCATACAGCAGTGTTGTTGTGAGGTATTTGAAATGTGCTGTATGTTTACTGAGCTGTCTATCTGCCTTCAAATTGTGAATGCACGTCTAATTGTTTTGTTTGTTATCCGCTGGGCGTATTTCACATCCAGAAGAGCAAAGACCCTGAAACGTAAATGATAAATTCTTTCACTGATTTTTCAGCCTTATTTTCATGTATTAGTCATGGTGCTGGCATGCGTATAACGCCCACAACAGTGTGCCAATGTTCTCTGTAGCAGCCTGGTTTACTTCCGCCGTCCACTGATGTCTCAAGGACTACAGGGACGGTTTGAGTTTCATTTTCATTCCGCCTGGTGGTATTACAGAGCAGTTTTGATGGTCCGACAGCTCCTCTGCCTATCTGCACGAGAGAAAATGATAGGAAATTATATAACGTGCTGTCAAAGTAGTGGATCCACATTTGAGAAAATGCAATAAAGAGGAGATGAGAGCCATTCTGCCACTCAGTGGCACTATGAGCTGTGCTAAGTAAGCAATGATGATCAAGAGTGTTTCTCTTGAACTGCTTAGGCTGAGTAACTAAATCAACAAGATCACAATGAAGTGGTTTCTCACAAACACAACTCAACACAACACAATGAGTAATTAGAATCATGCACACACGTCGACATCACTTAATTATACATCCTGAAATATGGGGAGCAACGTTAATGAATTAACGTTTTTTTAAAAAGAGGAAAGTATGGTGAATCACAGCTGACTCCTCACTAAAGTGTGAGGCATGCTGGTACATGTAGGCAGTGTGAGACAGACTGAGCGGGAGAACAAACAATTCTCTGTTAGCATGGCAAATTATAGTGTGCATTTCATTATACTGTACCCTCAGCAGACTACAAAGACTATGGTACAGTGTGTCCACATAATTAGCAGCAATGTTTTCCTTTAATTGTCACTGTTAAAGGCCATGAAACTCATTTTTACAATTAGCTGACTCTGACCAGTGGTGACCTACATGAACACCTCTTCGACCAAAGTTTTACAAAAGTTTTATTTAATGGTGTTTAATTACTGGTGAGTTTACAGAGGATCTGTTATGCTCATTTCTAGCTTTCGTTAGATCTTTATTGCTGGACTATACTAGAGTAGCTTTGCATCTGTCACATTTCAAGTTAATCCTTATTTGTCTTATATCAGACCTTGTTCGGTTTTATTTATATAGCGCAGAATCACAACAACAGTTGCTTCTAGTCGCTTCATCTCGTAAGGTGATAATGAATAGAAAGCCCAAAACAATCAAACAACCCCCTATGAGCAAGAACTTGGTGACAGTGGGAAGTAAAAATTCCCTTTTAACAGGAAGAAACCTCCGGCCGAAACAAAATCTGAGCATCCATCATTGTATATATAATGCAGGGGTCTCCAAGGCCAGTCCTCGAGAGCTACTGTCTTGCAGCTTTTTAGATCCTTGTTCCAACACACCTGAATCAAATGAATGACTTGTTACCTGGTCTTTGCCGAACTTGATGGCATGCTGAAGAGGTAATTCAGCTGTGTTGGAGTACGGCTGCATCAGTAGCTTTTGAAGACTGAGAGTTGGAGACTCCTGATATAGAGAAATAAGGAAAATGCTTACTAGGCCCACTTTAAGGGTATTTGTGCACCAATCATAATTTAGAAGTATTGCTCAAATTAAATTGATGTTTGATCATCGACATAAACGGTGGACATAGCTGTTGTGATGTCTTCCAGTGTTTCCTCTAGTACCGTCTTGGTTTTTAAAAAACTAGATATGATGAGGAGGGTGCATCTGACCTTGAAACTACATGCTTTCTAGTTGTCAGCTTGTCAATCACAAGTGGTTAGCCAATGAGAATACGGCAGATAATCCTGTATTTTTGAAACAGCATGACTGATGTTTACAAACCAGCCTTTTTTTTCTATAAGACCCAAAATGAATGATTGAGAAACTCACCAGCAACGTATTTACAAAGCTGTTTTTCTATAAGCTACTATAAAACAGGAAGTCTTTCTGTAACCACAGCTACCGCCCTCTGGTGGTCGTTAGATCAAATGGAAGTTTAAGGCACTTCTGTCTTTACTGGCTTAATTTTTTTCATTCTGGAAGCTGTAGTCATGATATTTACTTTCTATGTGTTTGGCAGATGCTGTACATCCTAACAAAGAAAACTGACTTAAATCTTGAAACTTGGATCTCAAAGACATTATGTGATTCTTTGCCACAGGAAGCACCTTTTTCAAATCATTATTCATTAAGTCTTTTATTTGGCTTTTTCAAAATGTCACAACCAGCAAAAAAAAAAGAGGTATACTGTGTTTTATAAAGCCGCTAGCTTTTGAAAAATATAGTTTGCATAATGGAAATTTTTGTAATAAAACCAGGTAGAATTAAATGTGCTTCCTGTGAGTGCAGAAATATATACTTATGCTTTCATTTTCACCTCTGTTGAAGCTTGAAAGCTGTAAAGTACCTGAACCCTAAAACCTGCTATCGTGTACCTACACAGACCATGCAGTAGCAATCTGACTGTGACAGTTTCCATCAGAAGCAAATGCTGCATACATCAGGCAAATTGTTGAACATCTGCCTTGGGACATGCAAAAATCCCAGA
Source organism: Oreochromis niloticus (assembly GCF_001858045.2). Classification (NCBI taxonomy): domain Eukaryota; kingdom Metazoa; phylum Chordata; class Actinopteri; order Cichliformes; family Cichlidae; genus Oreochromis; species Oreochromis niloticus. The sequence goes on along the minus strand of NC_031975.2, from coordinate 12,543,330 downwards.
ATCCAAACTGCAGCCTGCTTCCCGAGGCACGCACACATGGCGCATTGTGCATGTCGACTGGGGTGCAGATAGTTTACTTCAGGGAAGCTGCAGTAAAAGTGAGAGCAGACAGGCCCAGCAGTCACAATGATGCCCAGAAATAACCCCAAAAAGTGACACTTCTCCGAGTGAGTCTTGATCCACCTGTAGGTGTCTCCTGTCTTTGACAGCTAGGGTCTCGGTTTTTAAATCAGCTGAATTTTTGGACAGAGAAAAGAAATTTGGCAAGAGAAAATCCAACAATGTTTCAGACTGGAATATAACTTATATTACTTAACTGATACTAATGTTTAAAAGAGCCTCTTTATAGATTTTTGAATGTGAAATATTTGACATTACAAAAGAATATTATTATTCAGCAAAAAATACTCCACTATATTGCATGAGCAATATCCTTTAGCTTGAATAAAGATGACCCCATGAAAATATTCCATCTCTCTGTGACTAGAAGTAGATCTGGCGAGTGTCCCACACAGCAGCCCCATGATCTGGATGTTCTGCCTGGGTTTAGCCTGTTTAGATGGCCAGTGCTTGTCCTTGGCCTACTTTTTTTGTCAGAGGCACACCATAGATCCAAAAGACTTTAAGCTCAGCAGCACAGCAGGATGGAGACGACATATTTATGGGTGAGTGCTTTCTCAAGTCTTATTAAAGGACTATTATAATGGAGGTTTGTGGATGTACATGAGTGGAAATGCTCTCAGTATTCAAGCTCGTCCATGGGGAGAGGTTTTTTCTCTCTTTGCTACTCCTAGCATGATATATTTTTAACAGCATGTGCATGTGTAAGTGCGTGTGCCTTTGTGCATGTGTGGGTGTTGCACGGGCAATGAAAGGGTTCTTTTTTTTGGTTTTAAGATATAGATTTTCTCCTCATTTACATAATGAGCATGAATATTATGCTGTTTTCCTGTGACTGAGTTTTTTTTCTTCTGTCTGGGCCCACACTTTTCATTATTTGCACCAGAAGAATCATAACTTTGAGAATGTGAGAGTACTCAAGTTTTTGGCACAGGAAATGTGAGCGTAGAGCTGTTAGCTCACTCAAGAGCAGAATTATATAATCTTGTATACAGGTCAGCCATATTAGGATCATCTTCTGAGAGAAAACGCCTGTAGAGTATGCGGATCATAACTCAATCCAATCCTTTCATATGCATAAAAGCTCATACGCGCCACTTACGACTGAAAATGTACATTAATCACTGTCACAGTAAACAGATCACCTCACGCACATGCTGGTGCAGCCTTACATTAATTACTAATGCATTCAAACACACACACACACGACGTGTTCCCATTTTCCCACTAAAATATTTACACAGACATAAAATGTTTTTGAATCCATGTATGAAATGCAGATGTGTTCACCTCCATACAGGGAACTCACGTTAGATGTATGCATTTTACATAAACGGAGACGTCTCTGTTTATGTGTTCATTGCAGAAGAGGAAGCTGCCAATTCTGTCGGCAATCAGGGCCGGGGACATAACGAGTGCTGACAGAGAAATGCGCAGTTAAATGAAAAACACAAACCTAGCATCATCACAGATGTGAGAAGTGCAAACAATTATCTGTGACATTTACAGATGATTTGTAAACCCATTTTAGTCAGGAATAGTTTAGCAGAACAGAGCACAGGAGTGCGCTTCAATACACAACAACTCAGTTCTGCAACATGGAGAAGGAATCACACTAGACTTAATTGTTTTGGGTGTTTTTGTTCTTTTTTATTAAACTAAAATTGATATCACTTGATTGATACCCAGGAAATTAATTAAGAGTAAGTTGAGAGGACAGATTCCGACTTTTTTCATTCCCTTAAATCCAGCAGGTATGCTGAAGCAGCTTTCTTTTTCACTTTGTTCTTTAGGGTTTGTTTGTTTATTGGGTTTTATCTTTAAATTTCTATTCCCTTTCTCTATCAGCCAAGAAGAGATTCTTGAAAAATGTGACAATAGGTGACAAAATCCACTTTGGTCCGCGTGAAAGCCTGTAACAATGTTTTTTACACTTAAATAAGCGTTTTTTACAAGTGCAAAAAGACTCTTTACACCGTCTTCCTCTTCTTTTTTGTATAAAGTTCCTCTATGTGGTTCTGTCCCACTAATACTGCCCGGGGAAGCACAAATAAGGAAGATAATTTGATTAACTCAGACTTCAGAAGCTTGATAATTAGGTTGGAATAGAAGTTTATTTCTTCACCAAACATGGCAGATTTTCTCTCTCATCACTTCCCCTGAAAGCATCTTAATAGATTCACCAGTGGCTATTTTACTTCTCTCGTGTAATTAAAGAATTTCGTTTTTTTAAAGAATAAAATGATGGGCAAAAATTGATGATGGTGATGTTTTGAAAAATCCATTTCATTATCAATCAACTATAATGATATACACTCACCAGTCAGTTCATTAGGTACGCTATGCTAATGTCAGAGCTACCTTAATTCTTCGTGCTGCAAACATTGCTCCGAGATTTTGGTCCATATCGACACGACAGCATCACACAGTTCCTGCAGATGTTTTGGCTGCACATCCATGATGTTGATCTCTTGTTCCTCCACATCTCAAAGGTGCTCTGTTGGATTGAGATCTGTTGACTATGACATTTGAGACATTTGAGTACACTGAGCTGAACCAGTTCAAGACAGGATGGATCCATGCTTGCATGTTGTTTAAGCCAAACTCTGACCCTGTGTTGGGGTAGATGACCTTATGACCCTATGTTGTTGAGACTTATCAGACCAAGCGATGTTTTTCCAGTGTTTTGGTGAATCCGTGTGAACTGTAGCCTCAGTTTCCTGTTCTTAGCTGACAGGAGTGGCACCCAATGTGGTCTTTTGCTGCTGTAGCCCGTCTGCTTCCAGCTTTGACATGTTGTGCATTCAGAGATGCTCTTCTGCATGCCTTGATTGCAATGACTGGTTATTTAAGTTACTGTTTTTCTGTGATACCAGCGGTCACTGATCTCTGGCATGTTCACAGAGAGAACTGACTCTCACTGGATATTTTCTCTTTCCTGACCAATACCTGTAAACCCAAGAAACGGCTGTGTAGTAAATCCCAGTAGGTCAGCAGTTTCTGAAACCAGTCTGGCACCAACAATCATACCAAGGTGAAAGTCACCTTAATCATCCTTATCCCCATTTTGATACTCGGTTTGCCTTGACCTAAACTGTCTCCATGCCTAAATGCACTGAGTTGCTGCCATGTGATCAGCCTAGATAACTGTGCTAACAAACAAGATGAACAAGTATACCTAATGATGTGCCCGGTGAGCTTATTTGCCTCTGATGACACATATGTGGTCCCTTTCCAGTTTAAAAACAAATATTTATGTGGAAACCTGCATATAGTCACCAGCTCTAACATTCAGTATTTCCTTGAGCTGCACAATAGTAACAGAAGACTGATTGTCACTGTGATAAATTAGACCGATCAAATTAAATGAAGTATATTAATCAATATTTTACTAAATAAAATGTAGCACATTATATTTCCTTATTACACATTGCTATCTTGTATAAACAACATCCTTCCGAGATGATCTGCAGCGCTGTATAATTTTTAAAACGGACAAAAGTAAGAAAAACTGAGTCTTAAAAGATGAAAGAAAAAAAAGCCTTGGGTTATAGTGTTTGAGTCTTTAAATACATTATAAATAGAGTTGTCAGAAGGCATCAAAGGCTAGTGGAAGTGAATAAATGTTATATGATGACAATTGAAATATCACTTCACTGTGCTTGAATCTCTGCTCATTAAACCTCTGTCACACAAAGCTGCCGTGCAACTTGTAATAAGTAAGGTTTGTAGTTCAGCATGAGCCAAGAGACGACGATCAGATGTCCGAATGTAAAGTAACAGGTGTTTAATAAAGCGCAGAGAGGTAACTAGGGTCATCTGTCTGTCAAAGCACGACTACAAGTGTATTACTAACAGTAGGATGAGGCCATCTGTGAACACAAAGCGTTTCGGTTTGTTTCATTGCGCTGTACATTTCGATCAAAGCCTCTACTCTCATCCTGGGGAATAAACGTGTGTTCATCATTTCGAATTGCTTTACTTCTGCACCATTGCTCCAGCATTGTGGGGGGCTGGAAAGTGGGGATGTGGCTGGGTGAGGGGTAGATTTGTACAATTATAGAACTGATGATGTAAAGACACTAAAGCACACATTCCCCCTTATATAACCCCAAGTGGTACAGTCCACAGTCTTAAAGGCAGAGTGTGCTGAGAGGATTGCATGCATTTTTTAATCTGTTTTAGTTAAACTAAACACAAATGTGAACGAGGTCATCAAACAGAGGAAATCATATAACAATTCAGACGGAGAGCGGCTAAAGAAAGTTTCAACACATTATCATTAATGTGTCTATTTGGAACTATTTAAGATTAAAATATTCCTAAAATCTCAAATTATTACTGTCCTTTGTGCTCCTCTATAACCTGAGTGCATATTTGCACAGCCACGTGGAAATATGCTCAGGTGGGCAAATCCAATGCAGAGTTACTGACTCAGACCTCAGTCCTACAAGGGTGACCATATGACAACAACAAGCCTCCCTATTGCCATGGCAACAACTGCACCATTGCTAAGGCAACAGCTGCAGAGTGCTACAACAAGCAGAAAAAACCTTCATGTGTCTTCAGTTTCTTTTTTTTCCCATCCGGTTAAAGCAAACTTCAGCTTCATGTGATCCGGTCTTCTCTGAGTCGCTCTCGCGGTGCTTCATGGTTTCTTTTTTTCTGTGATGCATATGTAATTCACACTCTCCTCCTCAACACATTTTCTTTCGGTCTAATTCCTGCTGTCTTCACACACACACACACACACACACACATACACACACACACACACACACACGCACACATGCATACACTCACGCACTCACCCACTCTCCCTCTCCTTTTCTCTCTCCTTCACTGTCCCCTCCCTCAGTTCTTCCTCTCCATCCTCGGCTGTTTCGCTGTCTTATTCTCCGTTTCTCTTTTTCCCCTTTTCTTTCCACAGTGTGACCCCCCCCCCTCTTTTTTGTTAATCCCACCACCCCTGCCTTCCATCTCCATCCTCCCCTTTCTCCATCTCTTTTTGTATTCATCCCATCTTTTCTCTTTCTTTTCCACCGTTCCTTAGATAGACTCTCACCTTTCCTTTTCTCTGCTCTCTCTCCCTCTCTTTCTCTCTCTTATACTAAATTCTAAGACCACCCTCTCTCCTCTCTTCTCTTTTTTTTCTCCTTTTGCTCACTCTCTCTATTTCTCTGTGGCCCTCCCCCTCCCTTTTCATGTTTCCCCCCTCCCTCCATCCTCTCTTTCCCTCGCTGGTTCAGTTAGTCAAAGAAGAGATTCACGGAAGGAGAGAAAAGGGGGGAAAGGCAGGACGAGAGTGAGAGCGCAGGAGTGGGGCAGGCTGGGGAGAGGGGTGTGGGGTCTCAGCCCTCTGTCGTGGGGGGTTGGGGGGGTTGAGATACACCCCGATATTTGTTTTAAGTACCATGGACTGCCTCTGCATTGTGACTACAAAGGTAAGCCTATCTGTTGTTCATTACTCTAGCTCTATGTGTGCGTGAAACAGAGTGAGAGGCACCACAACTGGAACTGAACCGGGAAGAAAGCAGCCAGCTTCCTTCTGCCATCTCTCAATTGTGGGAATTTGCTGTCTTCGTGACATTTCGCGTGTTGTGCATTGTTTCTATCTTTGTGTTCGTTTTGAGCATTTGAACATTTCAGAAAAGCCTCAGTGCGAGCTGAGCTACCTGACTGAACACTCTTTGATATCTCCCTCTCTAGATGACCCTCTCTCCCACTCTCTGAATCTCCTACTCCATGTCATGCTTTGTGAGTGTATAAACAGGGGCTGGCTGACCTGCGTGGATGTAGCGAAAGCGGCAGAGATCTGATCCTCGGGTTGCCTGTGTGGGGCTTTGTGTCATGCCCAAGCTGCAGAGTGTGTCAGGCAGAGACCATGGGAGGGCACTATGCATGCTAATATTCCTCACAATTTCCAGCTGCTTTCTCCTAAACTCGACCGTAAGCACACGTGAAGCTTACCCACTGTGCAGCTGCAAACATCTGCAAACATAATGTATGAGCCACATGTTATATCACACACATGCGCTGCTCCAAGGAGCCAGCACTAGATATGAGATTAACTAGAAAAAGGAACATGAAGTAGCTTTAAGTCTGTTGTCCAAGCCTATTTGTTCAGATGTCCACAACCTCTTTAAGACCTTCAGATCATATATATATATATATATACATATATATATATAATTTTCTGATGGACATACCTACACAGCTGCACACAGATTCAAAAGCAGGTGAGCAGTGTACTCCAGCAGTTGAACCTGAATGCAGATTCTGGCAGGAAGTGATGACAGAAAAAAGAGGAAAACAAAAATACACGCAAACACACACACACACAGGCGTGTGAAGGTGCTGATCATCTGAGATTTCCATTTGTTCTTAATTTGTGGAGCAGGCGTGAGTGCAGCTGGTCCTTTCAGATGTATTACGTAAATTTGCGCTTAACTGTGGCACATTACATTCATTTGCTTATCAAGCTCTCAGTTTCCGTGGCAACAGAGATTAGTGGTTAAACACAGATAAGTAGGTGCAGTCAGATGAGCAGGGAGACACACTGCGCGCGTGTACAGCAAAGTACATTAAACACGTTTTTTGTTTGCGAATTTCACACCATTTCACGTCCTTCCCTAATGACAGAACTTCCACACAGATAGCTGCTTTTCGCTTCTGCAAAGCAATTTTTGTTACCTGGCACCACGCAGTGTGACAAATTCATTGAGAGAGAGAGAAGGGGGGCAGGAAAAGGAAGCTTCAAGGTATTTCTCCTCCCTGGAACACCTGCACCTCGTGCATTTTGTTTTATATCACTGAGCTTAGGACAAGAAGAAAAATAAGACTGTAAGTAAAAGACCACGGTTGGTAACTGTGGGTTTTTCACCCAACCGCTTCCAGGATTCTGCATGGCTTTCAAAGTGTGAAAAGACTTAGTGTAAAGCTGGCACAGAAAACCCAAGTATTGCCAAGAACTTGTGAGACAGATGGTTGGTTTATAAAAGGAAAGGTGAGTGCGCATAGATGTGCAAAGTTATGCACTGACTGATTGGCTAAGCAGCTCTTAGACTGGCAAATGAAATGGCTATTCTTGGAGTGCCTAGATGACCGTTTCGCCCAGCAAAATGAGCTAAACCTTTGTCATTGGGGATTGTTTGTTAAACACAAACCAGATATTCACAAGAGAGCCTACGGTTCACTTGGATATGCCACAAAACTTGGTGTATTCCTTTAAATGTGCATTATTAAACTTTAATGGAGGCAGGCTGAACTGCAGGTGAGGAGTGTGGCTTGCCACCACGTAGCAGATGACGGGCGAGCAGCTCCCTGAGCGAGCTGTTCCGTGACACCCACATGCTGTATAACAAGTTATGTGAACAATGCCGCGTTCCCGTGCAGGTCTTTGCGCAAAGTTTTGGTGTGTGGGTGAAGCCACAGTCAGCCGGTGAGTGACAAATATCTGATACCGCTACACAGAGCACACCAACTAGAACCGGAGCACTGCTGTGCCGTGCTCTTTGACGGTTAAAAGGCGTCCCCCACTGAGTCGGTGGGTTGAGTATTTTGGCCAGAAAAGTCAGGCAGAATTTCTCCCCGAGAAGTTGAGAAAGGATGTCTTTGAGCAAAAGAACCAGAATTAGTACAAATTTGTGAGGAAAGCCCATTTTGGATAAAAGATGATTTCATCTTCAAGGTAAAAGTGCAAAAGTTGTGTCCCTTTCTTTTTTTTTACAGTTCTTATGACGCTATTACTTTTCTCTATCCTCCTACACTGACAGGTTCAAGTTTTGGCTTGGATAAAATTTGAAGTAACTGCAATTTGACAGTAATCTTGTTATTTATAATTCATGGAGCAAATGACCAGGAAACTCTCGGCATTTCAATCGATTCTCCTGAGCGAATTGGACTTTTTAGCAGCTTATGTAATTTTCTGCTCCTTCCCACACTAAAATCTCTGGGAAAAGAAAAAAAAAGCAAGCAATAAATTGCAACATATGATGCCGGTGAATCATACACAAGTGTCATTACATAACATTTAGAACTAGAATATTAGGGCATATCGAGGAGACGTCACAAGATTTATATTTAGTTGCGTGCCTGACAATACCTTTGACTCTCCCTCCCTGTATGGCACTGAGTCAGAGAAGGATGGGTTGGTAATTTGAGAGGCGCGAACACAGATGATGCGCAAAAAGATTTATGCTCGAAAAGCAACTAATCTTAATTCTATCTTTGAGAAAATTGCTGCAATAAATCCACGTTCTCCTGTGCGGTAAGGAGGACATGCATTGCATTTCTGTTGCCTCCTCTTTTCTAGCCTCTTTTGATCATCCCTCCTTTCCCTGTTGTCACTCTCAATCCACTTCCTATTTCCACAGACTTTTTTTTTTGTCCTTCTTGCCTCCTTCACCTCTGTAATCCCTCTCTCGGTCCTCTCTCCCAGCCTCCTCTTTCCTTTATCTCATTTTACCTCCTCCCCCCATCCCTCCCACTCTGCTCACTCTACTCCTCCCTGCTCTCTGCTCTGTAGCTTACCTTCTGCCCTCTTCTTCAGCACTTTCAAGGCTTCCCTAGTTAGTGCCTTTTTTTTCCTCCAATGAATTATACATTTGACAAGATGTAGTCAAAGTCAGCAGCTTCGCATGCGCTTTATTGGCTTCATGTATGGCTACATCTGACATGAGCATCTTCTTCCCTGGATTTGGTTTTACCCTTCACATTTGTCTTTTTTTCAGTCTATATAAATATTTATATAATGTGGATGTGTGTTTATTGTGTGTGCGTGTGTGTCTGTGCGCTTTCAAGGATGAAAAGCTTATGGCTGCTGTATCTTACGCTAGCCCCGAGAGTCTCCAAAATGGAGTTACAGTATAAGCTAAACCCCTCTGCTCGCAAGTCCTTTCGAGCCTCCTCAATATTTTTCCAAGGCATCCACCTTAACAAGCGCCCATTCACCATGCCGTGTGATGCCTGTATGAATGTGTGCAGCAGTGTGTGCTGTGTGTCAGGATTAGTGATCCAGTGGAGAGCTCAGATGATCTCCACTCAAGGGCATGAGCATCCATCAGGCCTTTGTATGCAGCCACAGAGACACTGATCCTGCCAAGTGTCTCCCAGGGCACAGTGTGCGAAGCAGAGCTTGCCCCAGTGCAAGACCGATGCCACGGCTGCACTGTGCTGAGGGTCTCTGCTGGTCAGTTAAAAAGCACGGCAGAACAAATTTGTAGCTGTATAGAGACGGGCAATTTATTTATTTATTTCCCCCTTCGATTGCTCTGTCGTTATTTCTGCTCGAATGACAGCTTGCTTTTGTGCTTGAGATGAAATACTGGAAAAAAATTCAGGGGTTAGCCATGATCTCGGTTCGTCTTTATGTATGTATTGCACCACTCACCCACACGTTCATTTGTTTTACCAAAAGAAAGCCACGTACACCTACATGATCAGACAGAATGCATGCAAGCTGGTGAGCATTTCGCTCTAGTGCAAGTAGCTTTTGCACTGTGGATTGAAGCCTTGCTCAATTTAAAACTATGAATTTTTTGCCTATAAAACCCATTAGATTCAAATAAAGAGGAGGTATAAGATCACCGTACACTTGCTCGCTTCATATATTTGTATAATAATAATAATTATAACTAAGAAAGTCAAACTGCTTCATGTTAAGTTTTTTTTTTTTCCAAATCGTATGCCCACCAGTTGCCTTGTTTCACTATCTCAAGCCTGGAGAGTCAACAGTGGCGAGGGCTCACTTCACGTATGAGTATATTTCAGGTCCTTTATGATGCTCATCATCCCCACCAGGCGCTTTAGCCAGCAAGAAGGCTGTTAAGAGCTTCTCTTTGTCAAATGCACACAGCACAATCTGTGCTCCTGCTTCTGCTGCTTCACTCTGCTCTACTGTCTCTTACAGTGAGAGAATGAGCAAAGCCTCATCGTTTCTTTTGAACTCGAATGGTTCGGTGCATTAGGTGGATATTCTTGTAGGGTAGATGCTCAGTCTGCGTCTTTAGTGCTTTTTTAGTTTCTCCTTTGAGCCTCATTTTGGGCAGATGGCTACTTCTTTTGATTTAATAGGGCAATGTAACGTTAAACAGTGAACACGTATTTAAACAACAACATTAGAATCTTTCCATTTTGTGCACTAAGAGTGCCACCTTCAAGGGTCTGATGCTCATTTTCATTGTTTTGGCTGTCAGAATCATCGTCCATCCTCAAATTGTCCATATGACAGATGACAAATTAGATATATCATTGCTTGTTTGGGTTGGACACTTTGTCATTTCACATTGAGCAAGAAGGCTAATGGGGAGCCGTGAGCCTGCTACGGTGGACCGTAAGGAGGGCAGTGGCTGTCAGCTATACCGCTCCGCTCTGAGCAAACAAGAAACACAACAAAGTGTCGTGGCAACCTGGAAAATTCAAAATCAATAGCAATGAGAGTGTACATCTAATGATGTTGATAGAGTCGATAGAGGAGGCTCTGTCATCCTCATTAGGGTCAAGGAGGGTCAGGCTGTCACTGGATCCTTATGTAATGACACATTATGCCCACATTGTAGGCTTTTTAGTTAGAGATCATATAACTAGCATGTCATATGTGGGGAAAAGAGGAAGGTCAAATAAAAGTGACGAAAACAAGAAAGCCAAGCTGATATCATTGATGTGGACTTGCAACATCTTTGCATGCAGGATCTTAATTTCTTAGAGAGCTGATTTTCTTTCTTTTTTTTTGTAATACAGCACACAATGACATCTTGTGGCACATTAAAAAACTACAGCAAAGGAGCTCATGACAGTCTGATTCAGGAGTATTCATACACATTTCACATGCCTGTACCATACATATGTGAAGCTCGGATGCTGCATTGGCCCATGCCAAAATATATATATATACACACACACACACACACATATACATATATATATGTATGTAGGGCCCTGTGTGTTTCCTCATATATCATAGGAAGCATCTGAATTACTGTATCAGTGATTCATGAGCAGTCCCCCTGTCACAGGCACTCACATTCACAACAGTCTCATCTGAAATTCAGGTCACGATTTCGGGGGTTTTGAACCTCCTGCCTGGCAAAGAGCACAAGACTGAACAGAGTGCAAGTCAAATTCGAATTATATGCTTAGTAACCCTAATGATAGACCTCGCTGCCTACATGTGCGGCTTTGGCCCTGAGAAGACACGGCACACGACGTGAGCTAATGACGCTATGAGAGTTCAGACGTAGTGACACCCAGCACAGTAACGCACAAGTGCGCATATTTTCTCTGATTTGTTTGTCTCTGGCTTTGTATCTTCATGTTCCTCTTATAGGTGATGTCAGTTGCCTAGCAACCAAGCAATCAGGGCCCGATTGTTGCCATGACAACATGGCAGGGGTATCATCATGGAGAGAATAGAGATGAAAGGAGGAAGGGAGGGAGAGAGGAGAGAACGGGAGAGATAGAGAGAGATATGGAGAGAGAGAGAGAGAGACCTGCCATTGAAGGGTGTTGACAATGTGAAGCCCACAGCGTGCAGGTAGGAGGATGACCTCTGTGTAGGCGCCGGCAGAGGATGCTCATGAATGCAGAGAATAGAAAATTAATGTTTGGTCTTATGTGGCTGGATTCGCGGGTTACACAGCGTTTAACACTCTTCTAACGGGCTTCACTCCAGATGGAAATGTCACGATGTGCTTGAGTTGTCTTTAGTTACAGAGAGCGAAGCTGCGCAGAACCCACAGCTCACTGTGTCGCTGAGATCCAGAGGGCTGTGGGTCTAACCTCTGCAGGTGTCATAACCCATCCATCACCCAACAGCCATCCACTGTAAAACAGTCCAGTGGGGTCATGGTGCATTTTACTCTGTTTATTCCCCAACCAAATTTTGCTCTCCCCCCCTTAATATAGCCATATAGCTGAAAGACATACAAAGAGAAGTAGCTGAAGTGCAATTTATGATGACAACTATCATAAATTGCCTGGAAAGGAGTTATATTTAGTTAAAAATTTGGGCAATAACAACTGATCAAAGACCACTCAAGTTTGTCTGAGATAAAAGCTTGAATGGCTACTACATAATAACAATTGGACACTTATGACAAGCATTGACTGTTATTAGCGATATCAGTATTTTGCATTAAGTCATGATGCATTCCTTAGAGAAAGGTTGTCTTACTCATTCATTGTTGACTTTATTAATGTGCAGCTTCTGGCTAAAGGGTTACGATACTGCTTCTAGTATACCTGTAGACAAGATTGTGATGTGGATAGAGGAATGTAAGTTATTACTTAAGAATTTGTACAGTTTGATAGAGTGTCTAATGCTTGCGTAAGAAACAGTATTTGCTATATATATTATATTTTATATACAGAAAACAGACAGTATAAAATAAAATCTAGAAACACGCTTCTTAAAGCAATCTCCAGGTCTTTGTGATGTGAAATGACTGATAAGATAAACATGAATTTGCTCACGTATCCTTGCTTAGGGATATGGGTATCACATTTTTGCAAAAACAAATTTTGGCTGTTTTAAAGCAAAAATACATCCTCAATACACCAGCCATGCAATTTACCAGTTATCACTGTGCTAGGTTATTGTGAAGTGATAAGGTGAGAAAGTATCACAGGCTATATTAAGATGCTATTTGCACCTAAAGTGAAAATCGTGATAAAAAAATATATCCTTTATATAGAAATAGACCTGAGCATTCAGACAACAATGCTGGCAGCTACTCTGAAGGTACAAATTACACAGACATCATATGTAAAGACTCATCTGTCCCACCTAGGAGTATTTGTAATTAAATCAGCTTTCATGTTAGAGTTTAAAAAGCTACAACACTAAGAGAAGGGTCCGATTCATTTTAACCTTTAGGGGTAAAGAGCTGAGTGTGTTTACTGCAGCACATATTTGACACACATCTTCAACAACTTCAGTGATCAGCACCCACATATTTTTACCACATGTCTATTATTAAATTTTGTTGTGCTTTATTAATTTATATTATTTGCTATTTAAAGAAACTGGGCTTCATCGCTGCAAATTCAACAAAATGTTGGGTCACTGATTTTGCAGCTTGGCATGCACCAGTTGATTTCACTGTGGCAAAACTTTTAAAAAACCCCAGATATTCTCTTTAGAAAGCAAAACTGGAAGCTGAAACCAGAAAATATTGGTATTTTATTCTTGCCTTAATAAGAAGGGATTAGCTGGTTATCAACTTGCTGTCAGCTATTTGACCAAATAAACCTTCAAAGTGTTCAGTCACCGTGTAACAGCGATGACATGGACATTTTTTCACTTCCTTTAATATTCCAAACCTGCGTGAGCTTATTTATTCATTCATTTTATCTTCTGTGTTAAGCACATTGAGATTGCATGCGATGCAATGAGCTATCTAGATACAATTGCTATTGCCGTTAAAAGAGTGGAGATGAAGGTGTACCCAGAGATTTCATATTTGCGTCAAACACGCTCTCACGTTCGGTGACGTCTGTGTGCTTAATGGTGAGCTAAAGAGGGAGCAAAGAGCAGAGTGAGTGGAAGCATACTGTAAAAAAAAAAACAACCCAAAAAGCAAAATCATATAAAAATAATATAAAACGTTGTCTCTCTGCCTGTATGTCCCCTTCCCCCTTCCCTCCCTCCCTCACCGGCGGTGGCAAACATATTTTCTGAGTCACGGCTGGAGCAGGCAGCTGGTCGTCTCTTTTCCGACCCTTGCCTTTAACACCAAGATACATCCAACACCAACAACTCTCTGCTTCCAGGAAAACTCTCTCTCTCTTCGTCTGCTACGGCACCCCCCTCCCCCCTTCCCTCACTCCCCTCCCTCTTTTTTTATTTCCCCTTCCCCTTCCCCAGCCTCCCATCTTTCTCTCTCTCCCTCTCTCTCTCTTTCCTTTTCTCCCCATCTCTCTCCTCCTCTACTGCGGGTGTCTGGGAGGCTGTTTTTCCTCTGTCTCTTGCTCATGAAGGGCCGCACTAAGCTCCCTTCTCTCTGTCCGTGTGTGGTAGGTAAATTCACCTCTCTGTTTGTGTCGTTCTTCTCCTTCCATCCCTGTGTTGCTGCCTCTGTTTTGCATGTTAGCTCAAAGTCTGCTAGTCGTACTGGCAGGCTTAGGGGAGGTCTCTACCTACATCTGTGCATACTGCATTGAACATGCTTGTAATCTGCTCCACTGTCATGGATTAATCAAAAAATATGTGTCTGAGGAATTTTTTTTCCATTTTATTTTTGCTCTCCTTGTACGTGTGCTCTGGGTAGATTTAATCATCCAGTTTGGGTATTACGTATGAACATGGCCCGGCACGTGTGGGTGTGTATGTACCAGTGAGCATGTTTCGAAATGCAGAAAGAGTGAAACTCTAGCAGACTTGTTGATTAAAGCATTACAGATTCATGCATGCATGTCTTTTATTCTACGTCTGGGTTGGTTCCCGCCTGTGTACGTCTGGGGATAATTCATATTCTTATGCACTTCTCTTCCCCCGAGGACTCTGGGACATTAGGCTAGTGTCCTTCTCAGATAAGGAAAATCATCCTGTTTAATCAGCTGGCATCGCTTTGAAAAAAGGTCATTTCATTTTTAGGGTTACAGTAAAGACTCGTGACCAACATCAGGTTAATGGGACACAGAGGCAAGCAAATGGGTTTTTCTTCTCATGTCCTGGTTACATCCCTACGTGCTGAAATACTGTTATTGAAGCAGCCTTAATTAGCTGACATGATGAGTCTCTACTTTGGCTGATCGAGTGTTTGGGACTAAGATGCCATTTAATGCAGTTCCACAAGCAGAAGCCACTGTGTATGCACATGTATGTGTTTGTGGTCGAACAGCGCTTTGAGCTGGTCATTATGGTGTGTTTGACAGGTTGGACTGCAGATTTGTAGCTCAAGTAGGTCTGATTTAGGAGCGCCATTAAATTTATGGACTTGTTGATTAGAATACAAAATGCAGTCTACACAACGTGGGGCATATGTAATGTTTTTTTTGTTTGTTTGTTTCTGTGTGCCACCATGTTGGATTTTAAAAGGAGTAGATTAAATGATAGCTTGATGCAATTTCCCTGATTTAGTGCACAAAGTGTTAAAAAATTCTATGTATCTCAAGAACTGGAGTTTGATGTTTTGATAACCTTTTTTATTCTTATTCTTATTCTGGTTGTTTACCTCAGTTGTCAAAGACCAAAGGTGTGTCAGTCAGAGTGTCCTACAGGTGCACATGTGTCAGACATCAAGACATGAGTAGACCAGTCACTTCAGGTGGTCCACCACAAGATGCAAACATCAGAAGTACTCCAGGAAAGTTTCAGAGCTTGGAATCAGTGTGCATGAGTGATGGATGCCTCATAATCCAGTGCATCTGTCAAACACAGCAGAAGTGGTGTTATTGATTGGATGTGTAGCACTGCCGGTGGAGTCGCTTGATAATTTTGCTTCTAATTGCAGCAGCGCGGTGATCAGTACATACATTAAGACTCCTCAGATCCAGTGGATCGCATTAGAACACGGGGAACAACGATCCAGCAGCAAGGCAGTCTTAAGCATTCACCAAAAGCAATTTAGGAGGAGAACCAACTGAGTGGACTGAGTCATGAACTTGACCTCGAGTTCAATTGAGATCCCAAACAAGCAAGAAGTGAAGATGGCTGCAATCCAGGAGGACCAGAGCATCATGTGGGAGTGTGATCAGGCAGTTGTCTGCATGACAAATTTAGTTAAACTGGTTTGATCACATTAGGGGACCATGTTTAAAAATGGCTGCAGCCTCTACATAGTTTATTTTATGTGGATGTCACCGCCCTTGAATCAAATCATTATCAGGTGTGTTTCAGTATAAAGCCTATGTGTCTAACTGAATTTGGCTCGTAGGCTTTTACATGCTATTGAACTGAAAATGACGCTGGGCCACAGATACCATAGAGGTAGCATGTGTGAAGAGCCAACATTTCTACTTTGCTCCAGGTAGCAGAAACAAAGTGAAAATACAACTTCTCCATGCCAGTGCACGCCACCACATGTTTCAACATCATGCTATTTCATCACCTTGCACAGCTTTCTAATGGGTTTGCTGAGCCATGACTGGCCAAGTGATCTACTCCATCATAGCTCAAACAGGATGCTGATGGGAGAGCAGATTTCTGTTATATGTTTTTCATTTCGTTGTTAGTAAAAATTTTACGAGGCCCGACTCGTTTGTGAGTTTACTACCTCTGCTCAACCAGTCACTCTCTGTATGATTATGAAATGTGTCTTTGCAGGAGTTGTTTTACAGATTTGCACAGAGCCTGATTATACTAATGACAACTGACCGTGACAACCGAGGCTGAAGTTATCACGTATTTCCAAAAATCAGAAAGCGCCGTTAGCTGCCATTTTAAAAATGATCACCTCCTTTTACTGTTAGTCCTCATTCTGTTTAGAGCAATGGTGATAATATCTCTTGAACTAAACACTGCTTGCTAGATAACACAGAAGACACTTACAGCAAAGTGATAATTACTATGTTCGCTTAAGACACTGCTAGTCGGGCAGCTTTCTACCGTTATTTTAGGAAACTGTTCAGCTTGTCATAAAGATCTATGCTGGCCGTTCAAACTACGCCTACCAGCCACAACATTAAAACCTAATATTATGTGGAGCCCCCTAGCGCCAATAAAACAGCTCTGAACCATCTGTGATTGCAGGTACCAGGATATTAGCTGTAGATCAATTAAGTCCTGTGAGTTGTAAAGTGGATCATATTAGTTTTTCCCACATATGTCACAGATGTTTGAGCAGGACTGACATGTGGAGAATTACAGGAGAAGTTAAAGCTCTTTGTTAGGTTCTTTATTACAGCTGAAAGATGCTACCTTTGCTATAAAGGTCTGCTATAATGGCCTGCAACAGTGTTTAGGCAGGTAGTGCATTTCATGCAGCAAACATCCTGGTGAATGCCAGGTCCCAAGCACACTGACCAGAGAGTCATGCTGCCTCTGACATCTGCCTGCCATGCGCATGCACCCAGCTCTCACCATGATGTGCAACAGAACATGATTCATCAGACAAGGCCATCTTCTTTCACTGTTTCACTTCTGATGCTCCAGTATAAGGGATCTCAGCAGTGGACAGGGGTTAGCATGGGCATTCTGGCAAGCCGGTGGCCATACAGCCACCACTCATGCACCGCAGCCAGCATTAACCCTGTAACACCAAGTTTTTGTGATCTCAACGTCATTAGACTGATGTTTTATTTTATTTTTATTTGTCAGAAGGTTCAATAAACAGTTTGAACAGGTTTAAATAGAAAAATTACATTTTTCTGGCAATTATTTCATATTTCAGGCTTTGCGGTGTCACAATTTCTAACAATTTCAGCTCAGGATCAACCCATCAGTTAGCCTTTGCTCCCTATGTGCATCTGTGAGGCTCGGACACCTATGTCCCTGACGACAGTTCACATGTTTTACTTCCTTAGACACATTTTATAGGGAATTACCACTCCAGATGAGCTGACTGGGTCAAAATCATTTGAATCCTTATACATCAGCTTAAGGTTAAAGGCATGTTCACTTGCTGCATAGCATATTCCATATTCTTTAACAGGTGCAGCCAACAAAATAACAAAATAATCTAACAAAATAACTGGTTGCATTCACTTTACCTGCCATGGGATTTAATATTATATCTGATCTGTATGTATTTGAGTGCTGTTCATAAGAAACTGGTATTTTCTTGCCTATTTATAAGAAATTAGTGTTTTCCTGCCTACAGTAGCAGCCTGTACCAGTAAACATATGTCAGTTCAGTAACCACGACCATAAAAGACCCTCATATCACCTTTGCATTCTGATTACTGCTAACAGCTTCGTCTAGCAGTCCCAGTCTTCAAAAACCATCCCCTGGGGCACACCTATGAACTCCTTTATTCAAATGGGAGTGGTGGGAAAATGGAGCATAAATATATCCAGTTAGATTTACCTGGCAGGTTGGTTCCCGGGGGCTGTTCTGTTTTAATCATCTTGGTTAGAAGCTGTTCCATGGCTGACCAGACTGACGTCCTGCTGAGCACACTACTTGCCGAGCCAAAGCAGCGCATGGTGCCGTCTTTTGTTGCATTTCTTCAGAGGGGGCTCCAAAAGAAATCTACTTTTACTCTGACAGGCTGTCAAAAGTATAAATGAATGCGTACACACAATGAATGCAGAGTTGTGTTGCCACGGTGTGGTTCTGTGCTCCAGCGCAGTTTATTCGGTTTCATTCAATACAGTGTTACAATATGCAATGAAAAGTATTACCCATTAAATGAACTCCTGTGAGTCCTGGCCATGGTCATGCTAAAAAACTTACAAAACCCAACAAAGCAAATTTCACATCTAATTATAGACTAAGCTGCATTCACACCCCTAGGCAAAGAAAATTAAACTAGCCTAAACTAAACTGTAGTCTTCTTCCATCTGCTGTTACAAAAATAGTTCAGTGAGGAGTGAGCCTTGCTTCTGCAGTTACCACAGAAACCATGGCAAGGTTCGTCAGCTCTATGGAAACACCACATGAAGAGAAGCACATGGAAACACTACTACATGAAATCACTCCATGAAAAAAAAGAGCTCCTTTAAAATTCCTGTGGCTGGTGTTTACTTGTTAATGGAGAAAATGGCATTTATAAGGTTTATCATGGTGGATGTGGCTAAGGACTTTGATATTACAAACAGGTCATGGTTTCACACAGACAGACACAACGTATCTGCCACCAACTCCTTAAAGGATACCTGATATAGTAATTTTGAGCTGCATATTTTTCCAGTCCCAGATTCTAATAGTGTAGCTTTGCATGATTCAAGTTGAAAATAATGTCTGAAACAGGCTTTTTTAGCTTCATGTCCTTTAAGGCCCATATCTCTTTAAGACTTCTTTCTGATTGGCTGGCCTTTGCAAACAGAAGATTTCAACAGCAGTTGGGTGGGACTTCTGCGCTCTAGTTGACATTGTGCTGCTCTTCATGATCGCTTCGACGCAGTGAAGAGCTCGACGTGAAACAAGGAAAGCATGACAAATATGAAATAAGACTTATGGTTATTAAAGTCAAGTCTTGCCGCTTGCAGCACAACATATTACGACATCAGCCAGACATTGCATTAGCATGTTCGCGGCACGGCTGCTTTAGCAAGACGACAGACTAAGGGAGGGCTTTCGGCACGTGGGTGGTGGTGTTTTACATCGGACAGATTTTAGTGCAGGTTAGAGCCTGACGTGATGATCCAGATGATCTTTTATGCGCATCTTTTCACATTATGCGTGTTTAAGTCTGAGATGGAGGGGAGGGCAGCTGGCAAAGGATCGTCTCTGTACTGTGGATGGCACACTGCTGTTTGTGTTTAGTGTGGGAGGAGGCACAGCAGAACCAGCCTGTGATACAGAATGTGAGGTTATGGTTGCAAAGAATTGGACCAGTAGCTGCAGTTAGACGTTCTTCTCTCATCACAGGAAGACAATTATCCGCACGCTTTTAAGATTACGACGTGACAGTGTGGATGCTCTCATCCACTTGAAGGGTGGTGCGGACAACTTCGATCCCGTTTTCCCCCTTAAATAGTTCCTGCAGCTACCAAAAGGAGAAAAACTGCATTCTAGTGGCTATGTATTTTTTCTTTTAGCTTTTTGAATGTGTTGAAGGGATAATGCACGCACCATACTTCATACATAATGGATTGCTCCAAGTCATCGCTGTTGGTGATGACTCCATTTGGGCATGTAATATTTATACAGCTGGGTGAATTCGCAAGAGAGAAAACCAGGAATATCCTATCTGAAACCTAACAGTTTGCCTGTACTACAACTTTTGTGTCCTGCTGTTGCACCTGCAGGTTACCTTTAGCTTTGTGCAGCGTTGGGGTCAAAGGGTTTTTACTGATGACAACAAGTCCAGTTTAACTTTCTCTGACACTAAAGAGTGAATTCATAAAATATTACACTCGAATGCATCTCAGCTAACATTTTGCTTCTAGTAAATTAGTTTTAGCTCGCAGGCTTCTTTGATATGAAATTATGCCTGTAGATGCTGCAGGTCTGTAGTCACTAAATAGAATCAGATATTCACACAGAGAACTTTCAGATATTGTTGGTTCTGTGTAGGTGTGAATACTATTATTCTCACCTTGTGTGTTTTCCTAGTCAGGAGAGCTGAGGCAGTCTCAGAGCCTCGGGAGATTCCCAGTTGTGTTTGCGTTTCAGTTCCGCTGTTCCGGTGTCAAAGCTGCTGAATGCTGGAGGTAATGGAAGGCTCAATACTAGAGAATTGTTCTGGAAGTGTGATATACATTTGTTTCCCCCCAGTTTGCTGCCTTCTGTGACAGTAGTTCTACACTTTCAGTGAATGCAAACACTAAAGCTGTAATTCCTTGTAGGTTTTTTCCTCAACAAACAACTATTTAGAGAGCGAGCCCAGACAGAGCAAAACTATTTTGTCATCCATGTTTCACATGTTCCATCAGATTATGGCTTTTTATAAAAAAATATAATTGGTAGATGTTCGTTTTGATTTATTTCAGCATGGTGTATTATACAGTAATGTGGGATTTGTAGGCTTTGGTATGGTCATGTTAACTTGGTAGTCCAAACCTATGTTTTAGAGATTTCAAGAAACAATCGGCTGCATGGTTCAAAAGAATGCAACCCACCATCAAACTACAATTTCGACACCTGTAACTTGCATGTAAGCAATCCACTAAGCAGGGGATGAATATACAAGGGGATTAAATCAGATGGCAAGTATTCCCCAATTGGAGATCCCTAACAAAGTCAGCAAAGAGCACATTTAGTGTTGGTCAGGCTTGAAACTGTATTTTTTAAATGATTAATGCAAATATCATGTTTTCTGGAAAGCTGCAGGGAACTCATTTTAGAGGCCCTTTGTGGGATTTCTCCTTTTCCCAGATCTACAGTATAGATTTTGGAGAGATACACCAGGTTGAAATAAACCACAAATATGCGTTAAATTAAAAACACATTATAAAGTTTGGAAAAACTGTTATGCAATGGCCACAATCAACTTTATGGTGTCATTATAAACTGGTTCCGATATGGATAACATATGGAATAATTACTCTGCACACATTTACATTTGGTGAAAGGTTTGAGGCTAATATTATTGTTATTTCTGTTGGCTGGACTTACAAAATATGCTCTAATTCATAAATCTAAAAATCTATAGGCAAAATGAAGCAATATCAAAGTGCATTCATTGCTTTATCTAATTTTGAGATGTTTATTTATATTTAAGAGTCTAATAAATAGAAAACAGCAATAACATTTAGCTGACTATAGTTGGCGGAGTAGGATCTATTGATCACACACATCTCAAAAACGAGGTGAGCTAATCTAAAAGCATGAACATGCTGTGCATTTTAGATGGGGATGTGGGGAGATTAACAAATGCATCAATGAAGACTGAATATTTACATTTTAACACAATCAAATGTAAACCAATCAGAATTTCAGCTTTGATTTTAGCTTTAATGTAAACTTTCAGCCAACCACCACAGCTAGTATGGAACATCTGGCTCTAACCTCAGGGCAGGCTTAGCAGGGTTTCGGACACTCACAGCGTCAGTGAACGGCTCTTCTCGTGAGCTCACTGTGTTTCTTTAAATTCTCTGTCCATTTGAGAAAGACCTGTCACGTGTCTTGCTTGTGTCGCATGTAATAGTAGCATGAGACACCTGCTTTTATGAAGACAATCATCCGTGACAGAAACAGTCCTGCTATACAGCCAGTGACCAGAAAGCTGCTGGCAAGAGGACTATTTGTTAGGGATCTGCCACCCTTTGCAGATGTTGTCATGGAAACACTCTTTTGGGGTTCTCTCTCTCTCTCTCTCTCTCTCTCTGTTTCTCTCATACAATGCAGCATTAGGATGTTAATGCTATACTCAAAACAGTTCAGGTTTCCATGTGACTCCCACGCTTACATAATACTGTAGTTGAAGGGAAAAGCCACTTACAGTATGCCACAGAAATTATACTGTACCCATGGTATATTATACTTATTATACAATACCTGTGTACCCATGTATTATATTGTACCTACGCTGATAATTTATGACGTTAGTCACATCAGTTTTTGTGTTAATTGCATGTTAATACACTTAAGTGTTGCATAAAATGGGTCACTTCTACTGTATATGTTGATTATACACTATATATTAAAGATTGATGCATCTGGTCTGGTGGCCATTGGCCTAAGCCTCGAGTTAAGGATCTCGGTTTTCCTAAATGGACATGCTGAGTATGGCTGACTACAAAAGCAGGGATACAGCACGCTCAGATGGTAATAACTTTGAAATCACATGGTAGCCTCTCATAATTAATTTTATTCTGTGTTAAATAAGACTTGCAACGATACCATTAACTCATCATGAAAGTGTTTATTTATATATCAAACCATGTAAGAAATGGGCGTTTAAGAATGAGCCTCCTGCTGGTAGTTACAAAACTGCAATTTGTTTTGTTTTTCTGACCCAGCAGCTACGACCATCTTTTATAGTCTATGCAAACAATTCAAAGCTACCACACAGTACGCTAGCATAGTAGCCAATAAAGTCAGCCGTTTTCTTTTACCTTTGAACCAAAGCTACACAAAAAATAATCCATGATTTGTGAATTATGTGCGGGTAATTTGCTACCAGAGGCCCCCACTGGTCATCAGAAAGAAAGCAGGTTTCAGGGATTTCTGCCTTCCAGATCTGAAACCTCTATGTTTATGTACAGTTTATAGTTATACTTAAAAAGAAAAAAAAGACATGTCTATGTCTACATATTTTTAATGAAAGCATTGAGAGGAATCCCAGGCATTCCTGGGTTGTTTATTTGGAGGTTTCTCTATTAGGAGAGAAAGAATAGAAAATAGTTCATTTCTTTTTCTTGCCAATGATATATAATTTAGACCTGTGATATGAAGGCTGATTTGAACCAAACTGAAATGAGACAGACTTCTGATTAGATGATTAGTTATTGATATTGTGACAGTACTCTTTAAAGAAAGTTACCTTCAGAAGGTGGAGTGTTGACAGGGGAACGCAACACACATAAAAACTGTGTGGATGTAATTCAAGTGGAGGAGTAGAGGAAAACGCGTGGACTACCCTTGTGTAATTTTGAAGAGGTGGCCTACTAAAAGTCTGTTACTCACAATCTTTTTCAGTATACAGTCAGCAATGTGCGCTATCAAAGGGCATTCACCGCTGCAATCGAGGACAGACTTTCAGTTATGTGCATAAAAATATATATATATATATATATTCATGGTAACTGTTGTAGCTCTCAGAAGTCCTCAGAGTGATTAGAGCCAAGAGTCCAAGTATCAAGCCTGGAAGTAAAACATTTCCATAAATAAAGAGTACTAAAAGACAAATGTGAAGCAAGCAAAGACTCAGATGACTTATAAAACAGAACATTTATGTGATCAAGGATTCTCTGCTTATGTTGATGATTACTCCCTGAATCACATGACCAAACTAGAAACTTTTAATTTCTACACACGTCTTTTTTGGTCATTGAGAGAGTTAACTCTAAAAGAAAAAACATTTTTAAGCACCTGGCACTATAGTCTAATTCACACTGTGCTGTAATGACCTCCCCATGAAGATCTGTGATAAACCTGCTGATGTCTTTAGCACACTGGATATCCCCAGCTCTATAGGTGGGAGATAAGGGTTTTAAAATATATATATCAGCAGCACACTGGGATATCTGGAACAGTTTCTGTGTTCGATTTAACGCTGACGTCACCCGGGAGCATTGAGCCCTGCGCCGCAGTCGGTCCTGAGATGAATGCACAATATTCAAATCTTCCCTACCTGGTTCTCTCACTCCACCCTGTGGGCTCACCATGCCAGCACAATCCCACGAAGGAGCAGAGACCATCAAAATACCGAATGAAAACTGAAAAACACATTCATGTTGTGACAGCTGTAAAGTGTGTGTGTGTGTGTGTGTGTGTGTGTGTGAAAGAAAAAAGGACAATACCTTATATCTATGTATTTTATTTTGAAAACACCATTAAAAAAAAATCAAGAGTAATTTTAAAATTGATTTAACTTTAGGTTGATTCAGTTTTTTGTTTTTTTGTTTTTTTGTTTTTTAGTTCTGAACAGCCAGCCAACAGCCCAGCGAAAAATAAAGGCCCACTTTCAGCACTTCCGTTTAGCACAAGTGGCTCTATTCCCTATAACAACCATCCAGATCATGCGCAGTGTTAGCTGAGAAAATCCAAAATAATGACACATATAAGTACTAACACAACAGCAACAGAGTCTCAGCTTGTCAGTCCTAGTTTACGTCACTATTTCACACTATTACGACATTTAAGAGAGGGCATGTGTTTGCTATACGGTCAAACACCGTGTGCTGATGAATGAAATGAAGACGTTTCGCATCCCTCCTCCTGAGTTGAGGGATTTCAGCACCTTGGACAGCAGCCTACACGCCATTTTCCCGGTGATCCATCGGGGGGCGCAGCAATCACGCTGTTACATGTGGAGGAGAGCGAGGATGTTTGTGTAGCATCAAAAAATGCTCCCCGGCTTTCACTGCTCTCGCTTTGATACTGCTCCACTACTACTACTACAATTTCCACGCAGACCCAAAGGATAATTGATAATCGCTCTCCCGTCACTGTCTGCGCGGATTTCCTGTAAGATTCCTGCTGCGCTTTACGTCCAAACTTTACGGCTCAATCAAGTGAAGCGCGAGGACAGAGAGAGAGACGCGGGGGGTTGGTGGGGAGGGAGACGCTATAGCTATGGGTGACGCTTGCTGTGTTCAACCTCTGGACAATATGGCAACGTACAGGGAGCAGTCGACTCTTTAAACGTAAATGTGAAGTAAATGTAAAAATAAACGAACAAATAAAGCAGGAATACACCTCACGCTTCAACGGGGCAGCCCGCCCATTAACGGGTATCACCGGCCCCACACGCCCCCTCCAGCTTCCGCGGCTCTCGTCTAAATTGCACCGTGGCTCTGAGTGAGAGGCGGCGGACCGACGAGCTCTGGTGCTGTCTGCCTAGTGTGAGGGCTTCGGACTGATGTCTCTGCCTGTCAGGAATTTAAAGTGTCTTTCTCCGGTCATGTGCCAGTGTAAGGTCATCTGCAGCAACCGGACCCTGTCTCTTATGTTCGGGTGCAAGGTAAGTCTGCAGCAGCAGCAGCAGCGACTGTCATCTGGATGCACTTTGTTCAGACACCGAACAAAACCGAGCAAAAGGCCTCTGGGAGAAATTAGCTTGCGTTCCTTTTTTATTATTTGTTTATTTTTTGGAGGGGGAGGGTTAAAAGCCATCTGAACCGCGCTTTTTTTCCCCTTCCAAGTGCAAATCCACGATAGTAATTAGTGCAGTGAAGTGACTTGACCATATGTCTTGAGCCAGCAAGCTTATTCACATCTTAATACCTTTACACCGCCGAGTGGTCGGGGTTTTCGTGCTCAGATGGTCGATTTCCATTTACACATAGCATGCTACGGCATCGCTGGCAAGCACTGTTGTGTTTAGTGTTAGCTGCTGTTCAGCGTTAATTCACAGACTGATGCTGCTTAATGAATGGAGCATCGCTCCCTCCTGTATTTCTCCTCCGTCTCCATTGGGCAGGTCACGGTAGGGCTTGACCACAGGTTCACTTTGCATTCCAGCAAGGGAAGATGCATGTTGTGCTTTTGACCTTGGAAAAACCACTTTATTGCTCAGGGCCACTTAAATAGCCTTCATCCTTAGAGGAAGCTGCAACAGAGCAGAGCCAGCTTGGAGTAGGGTAACATGAACGGAGAGTAGTCTGCTCTTAAATCAGACCCAGGGGGTGATGTTTGCTGTTTATCAGGAAAAATCAGGCAGTTTTTATTTTCTTGGATGTTTTTTTTGGTGTTTGTCTGTTTTCCATCATGATGAGAACGTGTAATCCAAAGAGAGGACATTGGTCATTCATTCACTGATTCTCTGATTGTCCAGATTTTCCTCCCTCTATCCCTCCCAGCTTCAGGTGTTTCTAGTATTGCAGCCAGCTCAGAGTTTCCCTCCACATGGCACACTAATCTGTTAGCTTTACAAAGCCAAATCCGACTACACTGCTCTGCTCTGGCCAGTAATTGTTGCTACACTTGCCAAAATGGTGTGTACATGTGTACAGAGCTCCAGTTAATTGTTTGTACATTCACTGCCGACATTTTGGTTCGTGTTTTGTCCTGTCACTAGAATCCAGTTCACTTCCTAGTTTGTGGCTAGGAGATAAGACAGCTCGGCATCTTCGTCGTATCCTACTACCTGCAACTGTTTGAAATTTTGTCTGCTGCGAAGCTGGTGAGGTTTTACGTGGGTGTTCCCTTTTCGTGTCTCTGAAAGGGTGGACCTGCTGTGCTCAGTATTGAGTTTACTAGCAGAGATAATCCCATTTGTCCCCATGCATCACTCCCTCCTGGCTCATATCCTCCTCTGCATCTCCATCAGGAACACCACACCTTCCTCGTGGAAAACACATCAACATTCTTCTTCCAGTGATTCAAGCTGTGTCTTCTGTAGTCATGACCATCCAAGTGAAATGCAGTTCCACAGCACAACATTTACTCTGTCGTGAAGAGCAGGTTTCAGGTGGGATTAATGACTCAATTAAAGCCACTTGTACACTAATTCTGTTTTAATAGATCTGGCTTCTAAGCATGGGATTCTTTTCATTTCAAGCGTAATTTATAAGCAATTATTTTAGTTGAGATTGTTTGGGAAATTTCTGGTAAGGCTGTCTCGATGATGCCACTGTTAACTGTGTTGGAGCTGGCTTGTTTTGAGGGGAAAACACACAAATCATCAGTGCATTCAGGACTAGCCTCAGCATTGTTCTTTCATGTGCAAACAGTGTACAGATGCAGGTTCAATAGCCCTCCAGCAGCTTGTGTCCAGTCGGTTGCAGTCTCGCAGGGAGTTGTTATAGGTAGGGCTTAATTTGGATCTCTGGGATATACAGTGTATTGGATCAATATTTTTTTTTTCACCTCATATCATGTATTTGCACCCTTTGCTCTCACCATTTTTTCTTCGATAAACCTCTATGTTACACTAGCTACCTCATGACCGGTCGTTTTCCAAGGGCTTTCAAGGTGATGTATTTGCATAACCTTTGTTCTTAAACAATGCCCGGCACAAATCCACTCAGTCATTTTGAATACAGTGTCTTAATTAAAAAGGTCTTTATATGGCTGTAGGCACTCAGCAGTGCTTTAATGTGCTCTTTTATGCTTAATGGCCATTGATGGCCTTGCAACATTCAGTCAAGACGGCCTGCCTCACTTTGTCTTTAAGCCACAATCCGGAGCAGTACTTCTACTAAAGCTCGTGCAATGTAAACAGGCCAAAGGATAGAGTTTTAAAATCGAGCGTTAATGCAATGAATGATTTATGACACAGGTATCAGCGTGCCTTCATCTCAGTGTCAAGGTCTGTAATCAGCTCACCCTGATAATCGATTTCCGCTGTCTCTGTATTGGAAAATAAACAAAAAGAAAGGTCATTCATTACCAGCCCCCAAAATTTTAAATGCTCAGAAGTAATAATATAGAAAGGAGATAGCAGAGAGGATATATTTGGGGCACTGATATCACATTCACCATGCTTAATGTCCCTGTTTTTATAGTCTTGCAAATACACTTCTTCCTATGGATTTGACCTATTTTACTCTGCTGTTTGTGTCGCCTTCTTTGTTACAGAGCAATGAGCCCGAGCTCAGCAATAAGCTCGAGGATTGCCATCATTGTAGTGGAGTGTACAAAAGTTCTTCTCAGGTCTAAGATTGAACCATTTCCTTTATGTGCTTATGTGAGCCAAAACACCACACTGTGTTATGAGAGAGGAACATTTATGGTATGAAAACTAAACCTGTTTTGAAACTGACCTTACTGAGTCCACCTATCAAGGTCATGCAAAAAAAAATATATATATATAAAATAAATAAAAGTCTAAGCAGAATCTAAAAGAGGTAGCTGTTGTTCATAAACATAAACTGCATCCTATTAATGGGATGGTTGTACACAATACAATTTGTAATTTAAACAGCTCTAATATTCAAGCTTACCAACATGGCACTTTACAAATGCAACAGTCACCAGAATTAGACATAAAAAAAATGATGGCGGAGCCTTTGATTAACCAGTAGAGGCCCTTGTTACAGTTAATGGTACTGATTTACTTTTAAGCTAACTTTATTGATTGGCAAACACAAAACGGACCAGAACATTACAAATTAAAAACTCACCTCACTGAGCATCTGGCACATGGATATGCATCATCAAACATTAAAATTAAAGCCATTTTTAGCCTCGCTGTAATGCAGAAAGATTCAGAGTTGCTTTACCCTCCAGGAAGTAAACATTCACAGAAGGCACAAGCACGTAAATAAGCTCAGCATTTGTCTCCGAAAGCCAAAATGAATCACTACCAACTACTAAACATGAAATACATTTATTTTTAATGTTCAGCCATTTAAAAAGCCTCTTTGTTTTCGATGCTTTTTTTGAACCGTTTACTTTCGAATTGTGGTATAACAAGGTAAAGCTTTTTATTCTATGTAAGCCATTAAGAAATCAATGCATTTCATCGAGGGGCGCTTCATTTGCAATATTTATTATTGGTACATTTAAATCTACCATCGCTGCATTTTCATTTCTAATGAAGTACTATGGTAAAATGGCTTCTCCATGCATGACTGTGTTTGTGGACAAGTCAGAGAGTGAGGGTTAATGCTGCAACCCCCATTACAAGTGCACCATACGTGAAATTGCATGTGGTCAGCAAAAAAAAAGAAAAAAACATGATGTGTGCATGCTTCTGTGGACCAAGTGAAAGGAGATGAAACGTTGGGTTACTTAACGTAATCCCTGGTTCTTTGATAACAGAGTGAGGTGTTTCACTATGGGAATCGCCTCGGCGTGACCAACTACGGAAGCTCCAATGACACCACGTCTGTCTCTGACAGACCTGTCGAGCCGTGCTCAGGGCTCTGCCCCCTCATTCTAACACGGCCGACCAGCTCCTCCTATCTCATTCCAAGTAGATTTCTTTCCGTGCCTAAGCAAGGAGGGAAGTGTTGGTGAAACACCTCACTCTGTTATCAAAGAACCAGGGATTACGTTAAGTAACCCAACGTTCTTTTTTAACTTCGCTCGGTGTTTCACTATGGGAGATATGGCCCACTCCTGGATTGCGCCAGCTCCCGAAGCTACTCTCCAGTACTACTCCAGGATCTCAGGTCGAACCTGAGGCACCAGAATCCAGCACTGCCTGAGCCAGGGATGACTGTGCAACATCCAGCCGATAAAACCGGACAAACGTGTGCGGCGTAGCCCAGCTTGCTGCCGCACAAATATCCTGGACTGATACACCTCTGAACAAAGCCCAGGATGTGGCCACACCCCTAGTGGAGTGAGCTCGAAGTCCTGGGGGGGCCTGCGAGCCCTTACAGCTATAAGCCAGAGCTATGGCCTCTACAATCCAATGAGCTAGCCTCTGGCGTGATAAGGGCCTGCCCTTGTGAGGGGAGGCCCAGGAAACAAACAGCTGATCCGACTTCCTGAATCCAGCTGTTCTGTCAACATAAGTCCCCAACGCCCGCACAGGGCACAAAGTGTTCAGCCTCTGCTCCCTCTCTGAAGAGAATGGAGGGGGGTGAAAAGCCAGGAGCTCTACTGTAGAGCACCTGTATGACGTTTCCAACACTTTAGGGACAAAGGCAGGGTTAGGCCTCAGGCGTGCTTTAGTGAGTCCCAGGGCCAGCTGTAGACAAGAGGGGTGAATAGACAGAGCCTGTAATTCACTAACTCGCTTGGCTGTGGTTAGAGCCAACAGCAGAGTGGTTTTAAGAGAGAGAAACTTCAACCCCACTGCCCCAATAGGCTCAAAGGGGTGGTGGGAGAGGGCCTCCAAAACGACTGACAGATCCCATAAAGGGACCAGTGGTCTAGAAACTGGGAGCGTTCGACGCGCCCCTCTCATGAAGCGACATACAAGGGGGTGCTGACCAGCAGGTTTATCACCAAACCCCACGTGGCAGGCTGAAATAGCTGCTAAATAGACCTTTATGGTGGAAAAAGCTCTCCTTTTGTCCAGCAAGTCCTGAAGAAAACACAACAGCTCCACCACTGAACACTGAAAAGGGATAATCTGCTTTTCATGGCACCACTCTTCAAAAACACACCATTTACTGCTGTAAATGGAACGAGTGGAGGAGGCTCTGGCATTCTGAATGGTTTCAATAACCTTCGGAGGCATGCCTGCTGCCTTCAAATTCCACCTTTCACGGGCCAGGCCCAGAGAGCAGCCTGTTCTGGATGGGGATGGTATATCTCCCCATGCGCCTGAGACAGAAGGTCCCTGCGGATGGGGAGTGGCCATGGCTCGTCCACCAGAAGCTGGATGATTTCTGCTACCCAGTGTTTGGATGGCCACCGTGGAGCTATTAAAATCAGTGACAGCCCCTGATCCCTCACTCTGATCAGTGTTGGGGAGATCAGGCTGAGGGGAGGGAAAGCATACAGCAGAGTTTTTGGCCATGGATGGGCCAGCGCATCCACGCCCAGTGGCGTGTCTGTGTCTGACAGGGAGAAAAACAGAGGGCACTGTGTGAGGAGCCAAGTGCTGCTCCACACAATTATTTCCCTGGCTAACCTGTGTAGCTGCCGGGAACGGGTGCCGCCCTGGCGGTTGATATAAGCAACTACAGTGGAGTTGTCTGTTTTCACTAAAACATGTTGTCCCCGGAGATACGGCAGAAAATGCCGTAAGGCTAGGAGCACCGTGCGGAGCTCCAGCACATTTATGTGATTCAGAGCGAGTCTCTGTGACCAAACGCCATTCACTGCTCTGCCCATCATAGTTGCACCCCAGCCTGACAGGGATGCATCTGTGGTCAGCGTCACCCTGAATGACACTGCCCCAAGAGGTACCACCGCAGCGAGAGCTGTCGGGCTCCTCCAAGGCCGGAGAGCCGCGATATACGGCTGCGTTATTTTCACACCACGACTGAGATGTCGGCGAGGGCACAGCTGCAGAGAAGCGACCCACCGCTGAAAATCTCTCATCATAAGCAGCCCCAAATGTACCACCAATATCACCGAGGCCATGAGGCCGAGGAGGCGGAGACAGAGTCGGAACCGCACGACTTTCCCCAGCTGAAAACGGGAAAGACAGTGAGTGAAGGATGCGATCCTCCGCTCTGAAAGTGCGATACGATAAGAGATGGAGTCTATTCTGAGTC
Source organism: Oreochromis niloticus (assembly GCF_001858045.2). Taxonomy (NCBI): domain Eukaryota; kingdom Metazoa; phylum Chordata; class Actinopteri; order Cichliformes; family Cichlidae; genus Oreochromis; species Oreochromis niloticus. The sequence continues at coordinate 12,511,937 of NC_031975.2, read as the reverse complement.
CCAGATACTCTGTAAACTGTGCGGGTTCCAAGTGGCTCTTTTCCAGGTTGATAGTGAACCCAAGCTCCGTGAGATGATTCACTACCACCTCGGAGTCTTTGATTGCCTGCTCGCGCGATCGTGAGCATATTAGATAATTGTCTATGTAAGAGAATATTCTGATGCCGCTGTTCCTTAACGGAGACAGCGCTGCCTCCACACATTTGCTGAACACCCTTGGGGCTAAGGATAGCCCGAATGGGATAGTTTGAAACTCGTACGCTACGCTCTGATAAGCGAACCTGAGATATTTCCTTTGTGGAGGATAAATGGCGATGTAAAAATATGCGTCTGATAGGTCGATTGTAACAAACCAATCTCGGTGGTTTTACCGCAAACTGTAGTCTGTAACCCTGGGAAATGGTTGACAAGACCCAGGGATGAACTGCTCATGCGCGCCACCGCTCCAGCCGCGCTGCGAGCGGGCCCCTGAAGACGCGGTAGCGTGACGTCACCCCTGTGACACAGAATGTTGCAGGTGTGCTAGGCTGACCGCTTCTTTTTCCCCTCTCCAGGGTGTGACGGCTTGTTCTTTGCAGCAGCTGCTGCAAAGGAATGCTTGCTCCAAGGTCTTTGGTTCTCTACCTTGGCCTGGTGGGCACCCTGCTGGCCTCCTGCTCCTCTCTGCATTCTGACCCCACTCTGTCTCCCTCTCACAGCTGCTGCTGTTGCGGCAAAGCCAGCTCTTGGCACCTGCTGGGGCTGAGAGTTAGGTTTTCTGGGTAAGCAGAGGTTGAATGCTTCTCCCTCTTGCTTTCTGCGGGTGCTTGTTTCTCTCATTCTCTCCAGAGCTGGGCCAAAGAGACCCTTGGTTGGGTCATAGGCTGCATCCATTACCTCAGCCTTCTGAGCATCACCTAGGCCTGACAGGTTTAGCCACAAGGCTCTCTCACCCGAGACTGCAAGGCCCATAACGCGGCCACACCCTTGGACTGCTCCCCTGGAGGAGCGAAGAATGAGATCATTAACCACGCAGATTTCATCCCAGAGGGCTGGGTTCGGGGAACCCGAGTCAAGCTCACGGCCCATGTCTTCCAGAATTTCTGCCTGATATGCTGATAACAGTGTGACTGCATTAAGCGAGCATACTGACTGTGCAGCATATTTGTACATCCTTTGATAGATAGATGCCGTGAGGCGATCTATCTAGTTGGTAAAGAAACGCTAGAAGAAGCTGAGATTGCCCTGCGGTTAGGGTGAAGGTGATACGCCACTGAAGGCTCCACTGCTGGGGGTTCGGTCAGCCCCAGTTCACCCATCCCCTGGATCTCAAGCTTAGAGCAGCCCTTGGTCGGAAGCTTGCTTTTAAAAGGGGTTGACCAATAGCGACTGATTTCTTTCATGCAGGCCGGGACTGCTGGCAGAAGCTGCTTCGATGGCGGCAAGGCTGGTGGGAGCCTCTTGCCGTCATACAGGTCGCGTTCTGCCGCTTTGGCATCCTGGGCGGCTGGCCATGGGATGCCTAGCTTGGCAGCAGCCCGTTTGCAGACCTCGTACAAATCACTGTCCACCGGGGGTGCAACTTCAGCCCCACTCGGTGGCCTGGACTGCTGGGGAGGAAAGGTAGAGTCATCCTCCTGTTCCTCATCCATGTCCTCCAGGTCGAGGAGGTCGGAGTCGGCATCGCCCTCCGCGTCCTTGCCACCTGGCCCGCCCACGTTTTGATCGAGGAGGTCCTCGAACGATGGGGGCATGAACGGGGACTCTTCTTCCATCATGTCCGCCCAGCTTGTGGAGGCTCGCGGATGACGGATATCGCTCGTAGCAGTAGCGGCCGACAGGCAGGGGTCCTGACTGTTCGTTACTGCTACTCTCAGCCTCCTTTCCAGGACTTTCTCTGGCATCAAAGCACAGTGTGGGCATCCCTGAGGGTCCGCCAGTGAAGCCTGAGCATGCTTGGCACCCATACAGACGATGCACATTGGATGAGGGTCCCTGCCCGAGATGGTGGCACCGCATGATGCGGGGCACGGGCGGGATGCAGCCTCTTTGGCCTTCGGCTCCGACCTTTTGGCGGGAGTAGGAGCCATTGACATGGTTAGCGGAAAGGGGTGAGACTAGGCTACACCAGGCTCGTCTCGACACATTAGCCTGTAAGTAGCTAGGACTAGCAGCAGGTGTTAAATCAGAGCTAGTCACCGCGGGAGTCAGCTTGTCGTGACACGTTAGCTGCACTCCTCTAGCCAATATCGTTAGCAACTTAATGCTAACTGAACCCTAGGTCGACTAACAAGCTAATGCTAGTGAGACGCTAATGTGGTTCGTGGCCTGCTAACAAGTTAATGCTAGCCGGACACTGAACGAACAGCTCGCCGTAACGCGTTAGCCCGAGTTACACAACGTCGGCTACCTCGCTAACTAAAACCAGGAACCGCTGGGACAGCTCGCCTGACGCGGTTGCTGTTCCACAGTGCGACTCTAAGTACACTTCTTTCGAAGGACTTACTCAGCACGATCCAAACTGGAACCGGAAAAACTGCGTTCGGCGACGTACTCCTACACGGAACGCCTGATAACTGTTAAGCAGCTAATCAAGTTAGCTTGGATGCGCTGAGGGAGCTCAAAGCAGTTTCTCACAGGAAGAAAGCGAGAATGAGTTAGGAGGAGCTGGTCGGCCGTGTTAGAATGAGGGGGCGGAGCCCTGAGCACAGCTCGACTGGTCTGTCAGAGACAGACGTGGTGTCATTGGAGCTTCCGTAGTTGGTCACGCCGAGGCGATTCCCATAGTGAAACACCGAGCGAAGTTAGAAAAAGAACGATTAACACTGCTGAGCTGTGTCTGACCCGCAGACTTGCAAAAACAATACAGCAGTTTATTTATTTATTTATTGCTAATTAAGGGTAGCATGGCATGACGTACTCCTCTCAGTGCAGCGAATATCCAACACACCCTTTTATCCACGGGGTTGCACTTAAGCTGTCAGGGCTCTGCTTGTTGCATTGCCTGCACACACTGACCACCAGAAATCTAGTCAGCTGTAGGCTCTGACTCTAGCTTCCTCACGTGTCACGAAGCCAAAAGGAGGGAGCATGTTTGCTCTCCCTTCCCTCCCTGTCTGATCTTGATGTTTCCCTGTGTGCATTAATGCCAAACATTAATTCAGCAGTCTGCATTTACTTCCATTTACATAATGATAAATTTCACATGAGCTGGCCTACTACTGCAGACTCGTGAAAGTGTTTCTTGCCTCGCAAATAAGTGTGAAGTTCCCGTGAAAACAGGCTCTAGACAGACACGATGCCCCCCCCCGTGCCCAGCCCTTTGCAGAAGTGCCACAGCCGAGCACCCGCTATGGCAACATTTACTGTAACTCTGATCTGATTATTGCGTTTGAGGATGATGCATCTGTGTGGGTCTTATCAATGATGAATCATCCCACAGACAGGAAATTCAGAATGGTATTAACATCACACGAACATAAATTAACAAGGAAAAAGACTGAAATTTGAGGAAAGTTAAAACCGCACTAAACATGCACCAGCTAACTGCTAAAGTTGTTTTATGGCCTTTTATGTTTCATTGTGTTTCACTGTGATATGGAAGCTACTTTCAGCTGCTTGCTTACCACGAGGGGTCCCCACAGCAGGAAGCTCCACATGTTTGATTTAGCAGTTTTTAATGCCAGCTGCTTTTCCTGCAATGCAAAAGGGGATTCGGGTCATTGACTGTAATTGAACCAGCAACCTTTTGCTCGCCAAGCAAATGGTTCCACTCTAATATAAAAAAGCCTGTTTTTTGTACAGTGGTTAAAATGGGTTTCGAAGCATGTACTGCTGAAAGTATTTCTTTGATTAAAATGTTGATTTTGAATAGGTCTTCGGGGCAGAACTTAAATCGCCTCCCTGTGGGACGACGCGGATGCCTTTCTGTTGCTGCTCGCTGTGTAACACCTTCGTATTTCAGCCCAGAAGATGTGTTTGCACTTGCTTTTCATTCAATTATGCTAATAAATCAATAAATCATGATAATAAATCATTTAATTATGCATTCTTAAATAAATATTCACTCTTTGCCCTTTGTCTTTCTGTCTTTTGAAATTGTTGTCGGCTCATGTGTAAGCTTTGTACTTAATGCTAATTTTCAGCATTGCAAAGGCATTAGAGTGACAACTGCAGACTTAAATTTGGGTAAAGAGGGGGTGAATCTAGAGCATCTCCATGGGGGTATTGGATACTCCTCTTTGTTGGAGCTCCACTTTTTGTTTTGATTTAGGACTGATGGATTCTTACATTAACATCCTTCTCAGCGCAGCTTTAAGCAGTCTGCCCCATGGTAAATGTAAAAGTCTGTTGTTATTGTGGAAGCCAGCATAGCTACAGGATACTAACACTCGTCAAAGTGTTGTGCTGAAACACCTTGGAGAATAGTCTGAAGTTACCATTGGCAGTAGATGAGTGAATTTTCTGTCTTCTGGGGCTCACATATACATGAAAAAAGTGTTGTACTGGTAGGTGTTGGCTGGCAACAGCAATTGTGATAATGCAAATGAGATGAAAGCTGTGTTTGAGGTTTGGCTCTTGTGAAGACACTTGGGAGTGAAAATCAACTGAGAAGGCAACAGTGACTGTATCTTGATGGATTGTAGTGGAAAAGAGGACGTTCACATGACCGTCACAGGCAAATCTTGCTCTCTTTTCTGCGCTCTGTCAAAGTGACAGTGAGCGATGATGTTGGGCACCATGGGTGTTATTTCACCCGCATCATCAGTCTGATTTTCAAGATAATGTAAGTAGTCCACGTGAGTGTGGTTGATAGGTTCTAGTGGGCTGGTGTGAGGGTTTGTTCACCAATATCCAGGCAGAGCTGTGGCCTACATACAGTGTGTGAAGGGAAGAACACAGTAATTAATTTTTGTTGCTCTTTTTCAAAGGAAGAGCAAGAAGTAAAGTTAAACCCCAGGTCAAAGACACTTTTATTTGGCGGTTTTTACATCAAGCAATTGAAGTGCAGACTTTCGGGTTTAATTCAAGGGACGGCAGAGCATCTCAAGGAACACTTTTCTACTCTATCTGAGCACTCAAAGCGCAACTTGCCTCACCCATTCCTACAATGCTTCTTCTAAGTAAGTGCTTTCTGTCTAACATTCTCACACATTCATACTCTGATGGATGAATCTTGCCCATGCAGACTGGAGTAGCTTGGAGTTGAACAATCAACCTTCCAATTAGCAGAAGACCTCCTCTACCTCTTGAGCTACAACCACCAATGTTGATGGTTTTAGATGTCAGGCAGTCATTGGCTGCAGGATCATCCAATAATTAAAAGCAATCCTTACACTTAAAATGATGTTAGTTTGTCCAATTACTTTTGAGCCTCTGAAAATAGGGCATGATGTAATTCCTAAACAGTCAGTGCAGTACTTTTGCTAAACCCCTTGACTTAAAGCTGAGAGTCTACAATTCAATCACATCTTGATTGCTGGGTTTAAAATCAGCTGTGTTGGTGTACAGAGGTAAAATTACAAAAATTGTCCAAACCCTTACAAATCTAAGTGTATTTCTTGTCTAGCCGACCAACATTATGCGTCAGTGAATCATCAGTAATTATATGTATGTTTGTTTTGCTGATGTTTGATCCACGCATGAAAATGAACTAGAAATGCAAAACCGACCAAGCTGTTCTCTTCCCCCTACACAACACTGCTGAGCCTGTTATTATTCGTTTTAACCATAGCAAACTTGTATAACATTCATTGACTGTGAGTGCAATATTGTCCAAGTGTTTTATTTGTCTGGGATATCTAATTTGTGAATATTGCCTCCCGTGCACATGTGGTTTTCTACCTTTTCACGTTCATTCATTCAGATTATCTCTACCACCCACAGCGTACAGGTCACTGTGTCATCTCAAAGAGCCTCCGGGCGCTTGTTTGGGAAGTTTTATTTTGAAAAACTATCCAGATTTAGTTAAATTCAAATGGTCACTGCGACATGAAAGCTGATTGAATAAACAAAAGAAAAAGTTAAATATCACCACAGGTGACTGTGTTTCAGCACAGGGAATTCGTGCATAATCTATGTTGTTAAATATATAACAGGAACATTTTGGTCAAAAAGAGGTAACACATCCTCATCACTTTCATAGGATGCAAATTGATGATGCTGTCCTGCCTAGTCATCACACCACAGGCCCATTCTGTGGCAGGAAAAACTCTGATTATTCATATTTTTTTCAAAAATTAACTACTGTTAATTATTTGTTAAACTGTCAGGTTTCAAACAATCAGTTGCTCCTATCTAAATGTGTTAACTTTGGCTTTGTGTTTTGATTTTTATGCCGTTTTATGTATTTAAACACAAATCTTCAAAGTCATTTGAATAGAAATACATTTACTTTTCATGAGATATGTTGTGCTGCTTCCAAACGTCATATGGTTCATTCTTAAAGTATTTGCAGTACCAAGCAGACTCGGCGCTCAAATAAAAAGCCCTCTGGGTTGATTTCTAAGAATCAAAGGACATGTAAATAGATGAGCATTCACCTTTAATTGACACAGATTTGCAAGCGAAGAACTTCTAATGGTTCCTGTAATGTCTTCCATATCAAATGCATTTACCATATAGGTTTGTTGTAAATGATATGCCTGAGGGGTAAGGTCAGCTTTCATTCTATTACTTAATGAAAATAATTTAAAAGCTCATGCTTGGTCCTTGAATTACAAAGTAATGTGATGGTAGACAGCATTTGACATTTGCTCTACAATAACTGAACTCTGTTAAACATTAAATATCTTACTCACACATAGTACAAGAATTTAAGCAAATGCTACTCATGCTGCTCTCCTAACGATGACCTTTAAGTAAGGCAGGCCCTTAGAAACCTCCCTGCCTGTTAGAAAACGATCCAGCACAAACAAATTTAACTGATCTAATGAGAATTTATGTTTATGAAAACAGATTATATCTTCTTATGTATTTGTGTTGTTGACAGTGGATGTCAGTGCATGCTGTGTATTACAATTCAGAGGGTAACAGCGATGCTTTTCCTTAATTTACCTCATTTTGTCATGCATATACTGTGGAAAAAGTCTCAAATAAAGAGGTTGGTTTATGTGCAAGTGATCCCAATCATTCAAAAATGAAACATTTTCCTGGCTCTGTAGAATGAGCATCCTAGAAGCAGGTCTTGTAAGTTGCCAGCCATCTTGAAATGCCTCCAGGTGTCTATTTATGGACGTTATTTTGCAGCTAACTTTAATTTTAATGATCACTGGGATATAAAACAAACAAACAAATAAGTAAAAACAAATATTTTAAAAATTCTTTGAGTGGTATTATATGATATTTATCCCGAATATGGTTGTTGTGCAAGCCAAAGCCCCACCCACCTGCCGTTCAAACTTTTGATTTATGAGGGGCAGCCAATCAGAAAAAAGCTGGCTGCCTTCAGAGTGACTTTAAAGTGAGTGGAGCTGAAATAGCTTGTTTCAGCCGGTTGACAAACCGAGGAGCTGCACCAAGAACCAGTTTAGACTGGATTGGCTTGACTGGCTCAGACAGAGATATGCTCTATTATTTAGAAAATGGCCATTTCGCTACCGAGCTGTGCGTGGTTGTTTTGTTATCAGGCAATGTTGATGCTCTGGGCATCCAAAAAGGTCGGGGGCAGTTATATGTGTGTCAGATGTGGGCTTAGCTAATTACTTGTTTATTTTTTTATACTGTTTGCTGATAATGGCCGCCTTCAAACCTCTGAATTGTGAGATGACAAATGGATTTATTGTTCATTGAAAATAGCATTAATGACACCGTCACAATGCTTTTATGCACAACAAATAACCCAAAACCTGAATTATCAAAGAAAAAAACATATAAAATTCTGGGAATTCTGCTTCGGAGTGGAAATCTTTTTTTTTCTTTTAGGACTTTCCAAGCTGTTTGTGTTGAATGCTAATAAACAAATAACCAAAAACAGCTGCCCTCCTCTCACACTGCAAAGTGTGGAACAGCCAATCATATCTGATGGTGCCGGGGCTCATTCATTCTCTCAAATGTGATAACGAAATATTAAGCATTTTGTTAATAAATAAATAAAATGTTCATTTGTGCATATCAGTAACATGGTTCAGAAGGAGCTACCATATTAATACCAAAAACAGACGCATAATTTTCACAGAAACAGTGTAAATGATGGAACACACAACAAAAAAAGGGAGAATTTTATTGTCTTTGTACTTTTAGTTATTAAACCATCCAGTCAGTAGTGATATCCATAACACCAGGTGAATTCAGTGATGGTTCTTTACCTAGCTGGAAAACCGAAACGATAGGAGAACTTTGATGATCCGTGGCTGTTGAGAACCCCTCTGCCGCCCGCCCCTCAGTCATGCTGGCTTTGTTAAAATGTTTACCAAGTCTCAGTCAGCTTCAAATTCATTCATAGTGTTCAAATTGATCATTTGTCTTCACCCTCTTCCAAATAAACAAATCCTGTGTCATTTTTAACAATCACACAGTTTGCTTGTCAGAGAAAAATGCTCCAAACCTCTCTCCAGAAGGACACTGTGTAACATATCTTTGAGTTTAATGTCACATCCCCCACCAGTGGGACAGAAGGCAACATGGCAGCGTGAAGGCTGGTCATGCAGGAAAGGGGGAGGAAGTGAAGACCAAAGAGCTCAGGGCTACTCTGAGCGGTGATTCATGTAATATACTTATCTTTCCAGGGTTTAAATCAGTGGTTTATATTATTTGACGGAAAGACTTTACTGATACAGTTGGGGTTAAAAATACTTAATTAACCACAATTAGGACTGGGGAAATAGATCAAATATAGTCAGTATATTATGGCTTGTTCTACGTGGGATGTAGTAAATGTATTGGGAATGCTTGGTACAAACTGTCATATTTTTTTTAAGCTGCCAGCATGACACAAGCTTTGCTGTTTTGCTTCTCGGGCTCTCTCCCACGATTCCCTCGCTCTCATGCACATAAAAATAAGTAGATAATAATAAGTTACCAGTGCCTCCTTTTAAGTCAACTGCCTTCGTTTTTTGAAGTAGGCTTATATTAGTGGCAAGCCTGTAGCAGAATCGTTATAGTGCACCTTTCCTTTCTAAGCTTACGGTACAAAAGGTTTCACGCGCGGCAAACCTTCTTATGAGAGCAGATTTTATTACAGTTATTACAGAAACGTAATAATAGTTTGCCTCCGGGTTTTACAAATTGTTGAAAATTCAGTACATACACAAAATATGAGCAAGTTATGGCGTATTATGAAAAATGCAATGTAATTTACATGATTATGTGCATTCCCTTGTAAGTTACGTTGATTTTCCGAGCTGCTGGATGGTTGTGGGACTCCATCATCTTTTTTTTTTTTATCAAGGATGCTCTGCTGTATATTCTGCATTTAAAAAGACAGGAAATGAAGCAGAGAGGTGGCTTTAGAATTTATAGATTTGGAGCAGCTGTGGGTTATTGAAATCAATAATTTCACGCAGTTATCTCCCTAAACACATAGACCAATCGTTTGGAACCAGACCATAAATTCTTAAACCAAGTGCATAATTCTTACAGAAACATTGTAAATGATGGATTGCACATGCAGTAACAACAGGAAGGGATTGGCTTCCCCCTGGCCTGTATTTGAGGCTCAGCCTTAATTTGTTTGTTATGACCATGACCCAGATGTTATTAGAAGCACCTTAGCTACTTTCTGCAGAAGAGAGCCTCCAGTGTTGCCCAGAAAGTGTGATGTCTTGCCACAGATACGGCTCTCTCTACTTCTGCTCTGTGGCAACAGCGACTTGAATTGTGTGTTTTTGTCAGACAGTGTCGTGGTCAGGGTGGCGGATGAAAAAAAAACTAGGATTTCAGCAGTGCAGAGGTGCTGCTTGAAGACGGCTTTTTAACTGGCTGCCAGTTCACGCGTTGTTTCATATTTCATACTTGCTCTGTTTTCTAACAACAGAAACAGAAAAAAAAAGTGGAAATCAGAACAGCTTTACTGGGAATTCAGCTTCATTAAAAAACATGCTGCTGTCTATATGTGAGTATAGACAGCAGCACAGTAGCTCCATAGAACTAGGCTACATTAATCATAGCTACATCATGCCATTTCTTCTTTTAAAAAATTAAATATATTCATTTAACAGCTGATAAAAGTATCCAATTACCTAAATAATAATAATATTTTACTGGGTTGTGTTTTCTTTTTATGTTTTTGCATGCAAGTTTAATATTGTTCCAAAAAAACTCTTAATGAACATAAACAGGAAGGTTTTAAGGCAGGTCTATGTTGCAGGAACTATTAGAATATGCATGAAGGAGGTAAATGTGCTTGGGAGGAGTTTTAAAAGCATAGAGAAATATTTTGCATCTTATTATGGACCATATCTCCCAGTTGAGCCACATACTTAATTGAATCTGTTCTCTTACAGTGTGCAGGTAGTTGGTGGTATGCAGTTACATAATATTTAATCTATGTATACAACAGTGCAGTAATATCAGACTCAGCGCTTTGCACAGAAAAAAAGGGCTTCCAGCTTATTAACCTGTAATTATGCAATAACAACGAGTCATTTCTTTCCTGCCTTCATGCTGCTGTTTTCTGTTGGTGGGCTCATTTTTCTTTTCTTTTTTCATTTTTACCCATCCCCCTCACTTTCTCTTCTATCCTCATCTCTGTTTCACTCCCTCTCTTTCTTGCTGTCTCAGTGTAATGTGATCCAGGACCGATGCTGGCAGCCCCAACTGTGGCACTGCAATCTCTGCTCTGCTCTGGTTGCTAGGCAGCCTGTCTGAGACAGAGCTCGGTGATGCACCTCTCTCTCCAGTCTGCCTCCAAAACATAAATAAATATATATATAAAAATGAGAAAGGGGATAGTGACAGGGTTGGCAATCGGGCCACCAGTCAAAATTCTGAAGAACCCACCAAATGCTTCCATTTTTTAGATCGGCCGCTTCACATCTGCAGTGCAGCACGGTAGTACACTGTGAGCCTTCGAGGCTTCAGGAGCAGCTTACAGATATGCAGAAACCATGAGCTCTAACCCGCAGGACGAGCAGATATCCACTGTGATGCTGCCCACGTTCTCGTGTGCTTGTGATGGAAAATTGCTGCGTGCAGATTTTGTGTCATCACGCCTAGAATGAAACCTACCATGTGTGGCTAAAACAGTGGGCTGCTGGCAGGCTGCCCAGGTGTGGGATATCGGTAGGGGAGTGAGGTTACTAGGAAGAAGCCGCATGATCGGCTACTTCAGAGCCGCTATGAGTCACGGCTCCAGTTGCTCCATGTGGCTGTGGAGGACGTTAGCTTCGCTCAACGCACAATGGAAACATTTTGCGGCCTCCGTCTCTTCATTGTTTGTCCAATTTGCGCTTGTGGGCGTCACACATGTTATGTGATAAACGAGATTTGCATATAGATTGTCTGCTTTTAGCTAAAAATCCCTCTTTAGTGGAAATACTGCGCTCTGCTCTTTGTGCAGGTAGACTGTCTTTTACATCATAATGTGTAAGAAGATCAGAAACCAGCGAAAGGTGGCGGTAAATTCTGTTTGTGATTTACCTGTTATCGAGCTCCTTTTACATAAGACCTGGCGAGACTAATACCCTCGCCTGTATCTGTGTGTGTCTACAGAAGTACAGGTACCAGGATGAGGAGACGCCCCCCTTGGAGCACAGTCCAGCACATCTGGCTCAAGGGAAAAGTGCAGAGATGCTTCATATGAGTGACAAAAACCTCGCCGCCATGGAGGCCATCCATGGCTACACACCACACACGCATATCTCACCTGTCAAGGTAGGATACGCACGTTCCAAAACACACTCGCTTATGTGCATTGTTAATCAATAGACAGCACGATTACAACAGCACAAAGCACTCAGCTGTCAACACTTAGGAACGACGCCGTTAGCCCACGGTGCCAAAATAAGCACACCCTTGCTCGAGAGCATATTGCAGAGAGCTTCACACATCATCGTTCCACAGCCAATTATATATATACTGCAGTGCTGAATATTCAATGCAACATCAGTGAGATAACTCTGACTTCACATTTACATGACATCATGTGAGCCACTTTGCAATCTGAGTGCATCAGAGATTTATTTTTTTCCTGCAGTGCGGCTCAAAAACCCTAATTACACACGTACTAATTATGCTAAATGTATGTGCCGTGGAAGTGGATAATTGTATTTATAATTCATAATATTTGATGAAGACGCTTGAAAATTGCTGTTATTATTAAAGAAGATTGTTTAACACCCCTCTAAGAAAAAAACAGTATATATAACTGATTATTAGATTTCTAGTAGCTTTTTAATTCAAACACACACACACACACACACTATCTATCTATTATAGGTTTTCTTAAGATGACGTGTTGTCCTTTTTGAATCATGGTCAACTTAAGTATGGTAATGCGAATGTAATACATTTATGCGGAATAGATACGACCCCTGGCACCTTAAATGGTCAGATCAATTTTGCACTTACATGAATTTGCACAGCTTCAAAATCAATGTGCAGGATGCATTCAAGAGTTTTAAGGTAGTAATGTGAACACTCAAGACATTAAAGAATGCATTCAGATATAGGTTTAGTTTAATAAATGATATTGTGTGACAGCAGCAAAAAAAATCCAACAAATTGAAATCAAATCTCTCATTCTGAGTTTGGTGGCAGCAGATAGCTTGACTGGCGGATGGAGTTGCAGGTACAGAATCAAATGTTTAGAATAAGGAAATGCTTACGATTCTTTTTTGCAATACAGTATTTAATGTCTTTGAGCGCTTCATGACAAAGAAGGAGGCAATGACACCAACAGCACAGGAGATGCCGGTCACGCAGTCAAAAGATACAGCTGACATCAGTAGGAATATGAGCACTTTGCTAGGAGTGCATTAGCAAATACCTAGTGTAGCTACAAATGTAAAGGTGTAAGCTATAATGGCCACTTAATAATGATCTGTCTCCTATGCCCACATGCGTTATTTAACAGCATCCCTTGCTATTAAAACTTAAGAGTGCCTGCATTTATTTAGTTTTACGGGGGTTCTTTGAGAAGGGGGGGGGGGATCTTTTTCCCACAAGGGAATACAATGGAGAGGCTGAGTTATTGTTGTCTGCTGCTGCTGTTTAAAATATACAGCTGCATGTTCAGCATGAGCTCTGGTGGCCATGGAGATTTCTCCTTGAGGATGCTGTGAGGAGGTGCTCTGTATGGGAACACTGCCAAATTAAAAACCACCGCAGTAGCATTGGAGAGTTAGGTCAAGTCGTACAAGACACTAGAAAAAGTTCCTTACTCGGTACAATGCACAAAAACTTGTCTAGATAGAGATTTTAAATGGGTATAAGAGTGTGTACTGCAGGAATAACACAGGGTAATAACATCCAGGAGTAGTGAAGAAGGTGTGAAAACCCATGTTTATTATTCATCATCTTGGTATTATTATTTTAACCGGACATGAAGATATGGGTAGATATTTGCTTCCATAATTTGTTACAATAGGAAACTTGTGACTTTGGTACACGCTTAACAACAACATACAGCACTCACTTATCAAAGCAGCCGATACCTTAATTATCCTTAAATTTAAGCCTTTGCCTGATTTGAAGGAGTAAATTAAATAAAAATCAATCGCCTGTACAACTGTAATGAGGTAGAAAATAATGAGAGCAAACTGTTTTATTCCAAGATGTAATCATGTATATGTCTGCCTAAATTTGTGTATTTTAACATGAGAGTCGATTAGGGATTGGCTCTCTTTTGAAGCCAACCTCAAGTGGCCACAAGAGGAACTACAGTTCTAGATTTCATTTTGGCTTTTGAGGTTGCTTATTGATGGGCACAAAGAAGAAAGTGGTTACAATATATAATATACATATATTTTGGTTGTGGTAACTTTGTCTATCAGTCTGTGACTCTTACTCTAAAGTTCAGGTGTCAAACAAAACAATGCTGGGCTGATTTTGGTCAGCCCAGCTTGGAAAACCTAAATAACTTAACTTTTAATTACATTTTACAGCTTTCAACACCATTACCATTTATACTAGACCGATTATTCCGATTATTATTATTATTATTTTTATCATCAATATGTTAAATTCAGTCTGGACAATGAACTACCACAGCTTTTGTAATTTTAGACATTTATCACATAGTTTCATTGGTCCGGACAGCTGGAGATCACAGTGGGCTGTATGTGTCCGACGATGTAATATGACTTTGACGTCCCTGCTTTTGAGGCTTTACCCGTGTAGTTGTTCAAGACTGACAACAAAAAGATGACGTGTTTTTCTCTGTTAAACCATTTTTTGTACATGTTTTAGGGGGTGATGTGTTGTGACAGTTAAAATATATATTTAAAAACAACATGACGTGTGAAATCGTCGCATTATTAGCTTTTACAAAGGACAGACAAGCTCTTTTTTTTGTTACTTTGAATCCCTGTGCTCCCAGTTGAGTTTGCCATCCAGCACATGCCAAGGGATCAGTAATTATTCATAGTTGATGGGTGCACCATTTATTATGGTAATGAGGCAGGAGAGTTACTCCATTCTCTAAAAACCCACCAGTATGAGGTTTATTAAGTCAAATAAAAAATGTAATGCGTGCCCTCCAGTGGTTCAGGTCCATTACATGACTCATTCAGTCAGTCCTTTGAGGCTTGTGGTATTTTTTTCAGTATATCTGTGAGTTATCATACAGGAAATATTATTTTATGATCTAATAATGATCACGTCTGTGGTGGAGGGTTTTTTTTAAATATATGTTTCAAACTGGCAAATTGCCCGATTTACTTATTGTATCCCATTACATTGAAGAGTATTCTATATGAATATCAGCAGGTCCCCCTTTTATCGTGAACATGGAGACTGGCCACTGTATTAGGTACACTATGCATGACTCCTTCTGCTTTCAGAACTGCCTTAATTTTTCACGTCACAGATTCAACATGGAAACATTCGTCAGAGATTTTCGACCCATATTGACATCATACTGGTAACATGACATTGCAGAATATTTGTCAGCTGCACATCCACAACGCAGTTTCCTGTTCCGACGCATCCTAAAGGTGCTTTACAGGATTGTGATCTGATGAAGGTGGAGGCCATTTGAGTAAAGTCACTCTCATGTCCCCCCTCCCAGCAGTTTGAACCATTATACGAGGCAGGATGGATCCCTGCATTTCATTGCAATTCTGACCATAAATTCAACAATCTCTGAAGTGCTCAGAGTAGCCCCTGTGGTACCAACAACACCGCTACATCCAAAGCCACTTAAATCACATTTTTCCCCCATTCGGATTCTCGGTTTGCACTGTAGCAGGTCATCTCAATCCTGTCAAAGTGTCCACATGTACAGAGTTGCTGCCACATCATTGGCTAATATTTGCATATAAGCTATTAGGTATTAGATACTTGCATTAATGAGCAGCTGAAGAGGTCTCCGCTAATAAAGTGGCACTTAGTTTATAACTTTTTCTGTGAACTGTTTCATTAGATGTGCACTTTCATTAGAAAACAAATTGTGTTGATTCTGGCATGCAGAAACAGTGTGGAGAATCAGGAAATTGGCATCAGAAATATGAAATCATTTCTGCTTTTCTTCTGTTATTTGTATTTCTCCTCACACAGTGACTGACTCTGCTACACTGTATCATCCTCAAGAGTCTTGACTCTTTATTATTTTGACTGCTAAAGCATTTTATTGGTGGACTTCAGTTTGTGCAGTATACCATGACTTTGTACTCTTAATCGGCTTCATAATATTTATAAAGCATGCTTCTAATGCACATGTAAGCCGATCAGCACTTATCTAATTATTTTCCAGAAATGTAAATGTATTTATTTTCAAGGGGAAATTTATAAATTCCATAGAATTACATATTAATTCAAATTAATAACACTGAATTTTTAATTTTCTTTGGTGTGTAGAGAGGTGTTATAATTGTTTAAATAAAATTCCTGCTTGGTTTTTGTGTTTTGTATTCCACCATTAGACCACATGTATCTCAAATTAATAGTAGTTTGACATTATAGTACAAATGTAATCAGTTTTTAATTGCCTTTAATTACCTTTAACTTAATTTGTTAGCTAGCATAAGTTTAAAATTTACTTACTTATATAACATTATCTACCTTTTTGCCTGCAATGTGAGGAGAGAAGTTGTACATAATACTTCTAAACTGCAAAGTATAGAGACCTACAGGGCTGCTGAAGCTTTAATTTAGAGCGCTGTGATATTTTTTCTGTTATGTGTTTAGATTTTGATTCTTGTTGAAGTGTAATGTCGTTTCCAGTGTGTGGGCAAGAGAAGTGTAAAGTCAACAGGGCACCACTATTGCAACTTCTGTAGTGATTAATGGCCCCCAGTCACTGGTCTTCTTTAAGGTTGTTCTTCAAATGTTAATAAAAGCAGTATTGCTGTTTAAGTGCAGTGTGCAGTCTATGGCACACAGGGATGCAGGAAAAAGTGAAATCTGTCTTCAACATGTCATGTAACCACTGTTAAATTTCATTGGTTTTATGTCTTTCTAAATAAAAGATTTTTTTCCATAACATTTTTTAAATTAATTTTCAGAATTTATTCATATTTATTGAATTGAATGTATTTAATTTATTCATAAAATCCTATTATAATACAAGAAATTGTTTGCCCATCATCTCCTCCTACACACGGGTATATTTTAAAGGCCCTGAAGGTTCTTATCTATATCAGATATGTCATCACGTTACCTAGCAACTACCTATAGACAAGCTAAAATGACCCATTTGTAGTATTTATGTGCAAATTTATTTAATTTATCAAATCATTACAGCATCATTACATTTTCAATTCATAACAGCAACATCCACTTAACCCTCTCAGGCTCAAATTAAGTTTTAGTTACAGGAAAAATCTGATATTTGGGGAAAATTATCAAAAAAAAAACCAACTCATAAAATATGTATGTGGGGTAATCAGGTTGTTAGTTTTTAACTGTTGCAAATCGGCAACGCCTGCCTCGAGAGGGTTAAAACTCAAAACTTAAATTCTCGGTACATTATTTTGCTGTCACACTGCCTAGCAACCACCTAACAACGGACTAAAATCACAAACAATACTTGGGTGTGGGCGTGGCCTCTTTTACTCCGGTAAACACCTTATTTGATACATGAATTTTTAAGATTTCTACAACATCAGTGTGTGTTTTTATCTCCCCGAACAACCTAAATAAATTTTCTAAACCTAAATAAATATGTTGCAAAATATGATGCACTTTAAATGTTATATATGCAAAATAATATATAATTATATAAAAAAAGAATATGTCAGAACATTCAATAAACATTTTTTTTTCATTCAATTCTCTGTCAGTTATGTCATGGTTTAGGCTTTAAAAAGTATGACACAGTCACTATAGCCAAGCTGGAACTGTACTGCTCACCACTTTTAAGTGAAAGTTGCATCATTCCTGAGGCAATGAGTTTTTATAATTCTAAAACTAATTTAGCAAATATTAAAGTGCAGGCTGTGAAAGCATTTCCTTGATATCATCCCTCAATGTGTAATACTTGGTGTAAAATGCAAGCGTTTTGCAATATAAACCAAAACCATAATGAGGTTTTGCATTGTGAGTGTCCCATGTCTCTAAAAGTGTCCTAAAATAGATTTTCTACAGTCTCCCCATTTTGCCCAAAGACATTTCTGGTGCTCAGTATGTTCACTGCATCAAAACAGAGCAGTTTATAAACCACTAAATTGAATTATCAGCAATAACACTGTTATTAAGACACCTACACTGCAGTGAAATTCTGTCTTGAGGATATTTTTCCTAACATTTGAAAGAGAGCATGTTGATGTTGTTTGCAGTGGTGTTTTTTGAATCAGGATTGGCCCTATTTCTATTTTTGGAATACCGCTATTATTTATGAAGTTTTGTGTTTCTCTTCAGGGAGAGCTGAATGCACGATGAAGTACAAAGGTCTGCCTTAACTTAGTTCAAAGTGAATTGTTCGCATCACGCTCTGGGAGCTTTGTGTGTGCATCCTTGAATAGCTATAAAAACAAATACAAGAACGTAACTCCGTCCTAGGCTGGCTGGATGCATGAACATGTGGCCACCCTTATGTTTGTCCCACTCAGAGTTAGACGAGTAAAAATCATATTGTGATCAGATTTCTGCGATATTATGAGGCACACGCAAATATTAATACAGGTCTGATAAATTATTATTGTTGCATATGGCCTACAGATAATTGTTTTTTTGTTGTTAATTGTTATTTTGGTGAAGATTTAAAGACAGTAATGGTTAATTTGAGTGTAACTATGATGATGATGATGATGATGTCTGGTTTATCTGCACTGTGTTACTCCATTTACTTTACTGTGTCCTCACACAGTACCCCCGAGGGCTCTTGTGATCTGGTTTGTTACTTTTTGAACAACACTGGAAAGCCTGGCCTTCATCAATTGGAGATAAAGTATCTGAATTTCAGGAGCAGGACTACGCCTCCAAACACGCTCCTCTCTGTTCTCATCTATATATGTTCCCCCAGTTATACAAGCTGTTCATTCTCGTTTATGGAGAGGATGTGGGCCCAGCGAGTGAATAACATTGCCCATTCCACACGACCTAACCCCTCCTGCAGCCATCTCACATGCTTGAGACTGGATGCTGGCAGCAGAAACATTGACTCGTTGCATTTTTTCATACTCAGTGAAGCACTGAAAAGAACGCAGTGTCTATATTAAGAAAGACAGGTAGTGTCTGTTAATAACAGGCGGAATCGGCATGAATTAACCGAACAAGTGCTGTGCTGGATCAGCAAATGCAGCTGTCCTAACATTCATGCTTTAATTACATGCTTTGTTGTAATATAAACCTTTTCCAGTGGGAGGAAACGGGTCTCCTGACATGTGAAAATGCTGCAGTGTTGCTGTTTGTAAAATTCATGGGCACATGGTGGATTGTTTAAAACTTCAGCTGTGCAGAGCAATCAATTCCGCTTTAACAAGCATTGACAGTCCCACTGTTTCTTAATGGTTATATGTACCTGAGTGTTTTTTACTCTCTCATATATAAGCTATCAGTGAGTAGTAGAGACAGTCCGTCAGTGTCACTGTGTATTCTGTTTAGTTTGATTGTTTGATCGCTGTTCTGCATTAATCCATCTTCAGGGCTGGTGCTTGTATGAATGATCAGTATACAATTTTTAATCGATGTTTCACGATGTGCTGTCTGTGTGGTACACTGTTTTTAAGATTTTGCATATATCAAGTATTTTACTTTCAACACTGTAGTGCAGTATGTTACAGTGTGGGCCCTTTAACTGTCACATTCAAGGCCTGCTTTTAGGATTTCTTAGAAATATACAACATCAATCGCCACAAGAGAAAAGACTGAGCGGTACCCACTGTTCTTCCCTGTGCCCATGTAAGGCCTGCACAATTACCCTCTCCTTCTGTTGTTTTGCAGCCTGTGTTGATGTCTACGGGACACACTCCAATGTACACCTCCGCTGTTTCCACACTGGTAAGAGCACAGCAATCCGTGCTGGTCCATCAATGTGAAAGTTACCGGTATCATCATCAGTCATCATAATCAGTGTGATTTTTTATCTTTGTTCCGTGTCTTTGGCTGGCTGTCTGATTGCAGAGAGACAGCTGCCCATTCATCGCCATTTTATCTGTACTGCCAGAGTATGAGGTCATCTGTTTCTGATCATATCGGCGGCTTCATGCTCACTGTCATTCAAATCTCCTTTGTCTAACAGATTTGTTCTGCTTGTACTCAGTGGCTATTTTTGGGACTAAAATCACAGAAGTGGAACTGAATAGTTTTTCAAATGTTGAAAATTCAATCACACTGTAAGGCTCAGATCTGTCGCTACGTGCATATTTCAGTTCCTATGTTCTAATTAAACAACACATAACCTACTATAGCGTTTTTGTGCGTGTAGAAGTTCCCAAAACAATCCCAAAACATGTAACACAATGAGAAGAGAAGTCAAAAGTAATCCTGATGTATGTCACTGCTAAAAAATTTAGTGCTACATTGCCAAACCGTTGTGGCATGGATATGGACAGACAGAGACAAGCAGAGATTTGCAAGGGGAGACTGAAACCTGTAGGTGTCAGTGTTAGACCGTGCACACTCAACTTTCATAACCTTGAAAAGCTGGCTGTCCTGCTGCCTCTATAAAGCATTTTTGTGAGGTTTGTGAGAGGCTGCATTTGCATCATGCTCAATGCGTTGCTCGCAGTTGCAAGGCGCCTCGTGGTGCTTTAGATTATAAGGTAACCAAGAGAAAACCCCAACAATCGAAGGACCCCCTTTGACCCCTTTTAAGCAAGTGCTTTGGGAAAGGTGGGAAGGAAAAACTTCCTTTTAACAGGAAGAAACATATGGCCGAACTAGGCTCAGAGACTGGCGGCCATTTGGCCAATTGGGGGTGAGGGGAGGAAGACAGAACAAAAGACACACAATATTATATTGTGTTTCTATTAGTCGAAAATCTGAACGTTAGAAATGAGCTGCTACATAATTACTTTAAAAGCAAAAAGACCGGATCATTGAAATAAGTGCACTGTGGAGTTTGGCTTTCAGTCTCTCCGTGTCTCTCGAACAAGTAGTTACTCTTGTAACCTATACGTCATTCTTTGTCTTTGTGGGCCTGCCCTGACTTTGAACACAACGCATTTAATAACACATGCTTAGAATTAAACTGTTTAACATATGGGAGACCGCGCAGCCTCCAGCATGAAGTCATCAGCAAGAAAAATGTGTTTGTATGCGTTCCTTCAAACATGCACAGAACGACTGCATTCTGTTGATGCATGCACTCAATTTTCCCCACTGGTCGGGTTAAGTGTGTCCTGTCTTCAAGATGCATTGCGGCAATGCCTTTGTGTGTGGACGTCTTTGCAGCCGATGTAATGCCCGTGTGGTTGTCATTGATGTGTAGGCGGTATCGTCAGTCTGTGTCTTTATTGCTCTAATGGTGTGGGGTTTGCCAGTACCACTCCAGGGCCCATTGATTTATGGGTAGGATTGTCTCTGGAAGCACTGCAATGGTTTGGCAAGTAATAGAAGGTCTTTGGGTTATGTACATGATTTAGCAAAGAGGTGCTTTAGCTTCAAATGACATCCATTTTTTTAACTTATCTGGTAATGTAATTAGAAATCTTTTTTTTTCTTCACACTGCGCAGAACTTTTGATATCGATCTGCGCTCATGCTGATGAATCTTCCCGCCTCTTACTCGATGTGACTCTTCGAGCCCGCATAAACATAGAAACTGATGTGTTGACTGCTCTGCTTTTATTTATCTGCTGTTGGTTTACTTAAAGTTCACGGTCTAACAGCAATCGCAGCACATGAAAGCTTTTTTGTGTCACATTGTATCCAGTCTGTAACACATGGAGATTTCTTTAGGAAGCAAATTCACTCTTTGTTTTCTTATTACAAATTTATATGAAAATAATGCTTTAAAGGGTTATCTTGAAAAACCCAGCCTTAATAAATCTTTGGGGCTTCAGCAGCAAGGACTTCAAACTTCACATGCAATCATGAACAAAAGCAATAACTGTGTTTTTAAATTTCATCTGATTCAATATATTCTGAATGAACTGGCCTGAAAGCACTGCTGTTGTTCTCTTTCTCTTTATATAATTCTCCTTAAAGACAGAGATCTGTCTAAAAATGAAAAACCAAAAAACATCCTAGGGTAGGCTTTTTTAATAATGTATGAGGTACTTTTATTGTGACAGTTTTGAATTGTTGAGATAAAAACTCTACACAGTGCTTATCTTTGCCATTAATCCTTCACCTGACAAGCTGAAAGTGAGAAGCAGAAGGCTGTAAGTGCTTACTGAAGACTCCCACCAACCCATTTGTTATACTCCCTCACTTCTAATGAAAAAGGCTGCATATCACTTTTCTTGTCTCCAACCACAGACGCAGTGCGCAGCCCAAATCAGACAAATCCTTCTTCAGACAAAGCAGTTAAACCCTCTGACACGTGTCTGACACTTTGCGAAAAAAAAGAAGAAAAAAAGACAGTTTGTTTTTAACGTAAGGATCAGTTACACGTTTCTGTAGTGATTCCCCAAGAGCTCTCCATTATACCTTCCCCCTTTCTCTTCTCCATTCTTGTCTGGTCAGTATCTAGTTTCCATCTTCATTTTCCCATCCTTCCTATTTTTCTTTAATAAATGTTTAAATACGTCCCTGCAGCTTCAGTGTAATTACTGTGCAGCCGCAGCTCAGGTCCTTTGGGAAGCAGAGGGGAGAGAGAAAGAGGGGGAGAAAAAAAAAATGCTGAAAGAGGATGAGAGAGCTGTTCATGCTGAATGGCGGAGTAAAGGATAGAGAGGGCCTTGCAGAAGGGCGAAAATATTAGATAGGTAAATGGAGGGATTTTATTTCACAGAATGAGAACGTTTGCTGACAGCTTGTCCTTCGGCATGTCCTTGCTTAAGTCTGTTCAGTGTGCGTGCATGCATTTGTGCATATATATTCCACGCCTGCCAATCCATCTGTCTTTCTGAAAGAGAGAGCTTGCGCAAGCTTGGAAAAAGGATCATTTAAGCCTTTTTTTCTGTACATGCTTGTGTGCTTTCATAGTAACCTCACGTCCTGTTTAATTATTCAAGGTAAAAATGGCAAACAACTCCATATTCGGTCAGGAGTATTGCTGTCAATAGTGATGACAGGTCCTTCAATAAGGTCCTTACAGATGTCTTGAGAGAATATTAGTATATTCAATGTTATTTTCAATTATATTCATCATAACAAAACAAAAATGCATTTGCAGGCAGCTACATTGTTGTTGTTTATGTAAAATGATGTTTTATACTGATCCCCCATCTTGAATTGCAGTAAAGCTGCAAAAAGCAATATTCACAGTGAGCGGATGTCACACGAGGGCATTGGCATCTTAAACCAAGATAAACAAATGTTAAACCGACCACTCTCTGTTGCTGTCCTCTGCTCTCTGTTTCACCCTGTGTGAGTCTTCACCACTCTGTGCATGCCAGAATGAAGCAGAGTAACATGGTGAAGCAGAGAGCCAACAGACACAAATATTGAGCTGAAATTAAATAAATTTAATGAAATTAAAAGGAGAATCTGTTTATTATCTGCAAACGCTGCCCTGCAATTACTCCAGCTTCTCTTCACATCGCAAATCAAAATCTCCTTTGAAGGGCCCTAATTTATCGACATATACACACTTTCAAAAACAGCTCAGGTCTGGCAAAAATGTCACATGGCAAGCTTCATTTTTTTCCACTCAAGCTGTCACTACTGTGTTCAGGCTTCATTCTTTTTACTAGAACTGGTACAGTACTTACAAACCTTTCAGTGTCGAGTGTTCCCTAAGAAAAAAGGGAGGCCAGTTTGCGCCACTTGTCCTTCTTAAGTTCAGTCAAAGTATAATTCCTCAGCCTTTCACATCACCAGCGTAGACATTATACAGAGAGACAGCTAAGTAATTGCCATCAAACTTTCCTGCCTGCTCCTCTTTCTCTCAGCAGCAGGGATGGGAGGGGTACAGTACAGTAGCAGCAGAAAATGTGAACTGCGTTCTCTCTGAGCACAGACCAGTAGCAGGGAGGCACGGCTATCGTAGTCCACTACCAGAGAGGATGGAGAATGAAGGGATCTATTTCTTTTTATTCTGGATAGATGGCTTTCCGAAGAGTGGATGATCGGGTATCAGATAATATCAAGACTTACTGGCAACAAGTGATCAGCCTCAGCCTTGGTGGATGAAATCTTCAGCACCGACTCAGCAGGAGGAAAACATTACTGAGCTGTGCTCTTTGTGTGATTCTGGATATGAAATCGTTGCATGTCTTGAGCATGCCAGCAGGGTTCGATTAGATCTGAGTTAAATGTAAAGCTCAAGTGTAATATCTTAAGTTGAAATAGGTATCTTGGACGCTAACTGTTATGGCAGGGCCTAGACCTAATGGCTCGCTTGGCAACAATACCTTGGTGGTACTTTGTGGTGAATTTGAATGAAGATGCTTGCAGAGGGTACTCTAAAAAAACACCTTGACCACACTCTCAGTGTGTCTGTATATCGTTGTAAGACTTGAACAGGGTGTGATATTGAATATCAGTGACTGACATCTAAGGACAGAAGCACAATGTTCATGTCTGTGTGGTATGCCAAAAAGATGGGCTGCCGATTCCTCAACAATGTACGGAAGGGCAAGAAACGTCGGCATCATAAAATGGTAGGCATGTTTTAAACATGTTTACTTCATGTTTGTTGTTCGCATGACTCCACCTCAGCATAGTTGCACAGATTTTAATGAAAATGTCACCGGTGCAGAAGATTACATTAGTGTGTTTTGTTATTTAAATATTTTAAGTATGTGCATTGTGTTATTGTGTGATTTAAAAGGCACCAGGATTTTTTTTAACTTCTCAAATTGCTGCCATTAAAGCTCATAATAGACATTTTAATCACAGTGAGATCGAGTAATCAGATCTGCTAATACTAATCAAGTCCTGCTCAGGCCGTGTGTGAGTAGTGATGCAAATTTGCAGAGTCCTGCTTGAATTGCGATTTAATCTTTCAGTCAATAAACAATCAAGCACACCACATACGTATGACTAAAGGAGGCGGTAAATGAGAAATGTGCATAATGTGACGCTGAAGTTCAACGCTCTTGTTTCCTGCACAAAAAAACAGACACAAGTGGAGAGGCAGAAGAAATCTCCAAACATCTAACCGGGCACCTAAAAAATGACAGTCTTATACTACAAAACACTTTACGAAACCTGCCAGCAGCTCACTGATTCACAGTTGTTAATGAGCAACAAAAGCTCATTAAAAAGCACTAATTCACCATCCTGCTGCTCTCTTTCTGGCTTCAGTACAGTGCATGTGAGAATACTGAAATGTGTTATTTTATTTAGGAAGTTTTGAAATCACGACTGCTAATTCGGCTGCTTTTTTTCTTGTTTTGTTCATCTCCACATGCATATTGTGAAAATGAGCTCGCTGCATGTAAAGTAAATGCATTAGGGTCTGTTTGCTGATGGATGGCGGTGCTGCCTATAGAGCCATGCCAGGGTTGGCTGAATAGGTGGTGTTAAAATATAGGTGGGCAAGAGCAGCCAAACACTGTAAATCCTAACAGCCCTGATGTCGAAAGACTTGACAGAGCGGAGAGACAGAAAGAGAGCTCTGTCAAAATCCCTGCAGGGAAATTGCCTGCACTAGGCTTAGATTTCTGCTAGCTATACTCATTATTTCTCTCTCCAGATAAGGATGAATTTGACGTAATGTTCAGTAGCACCGCTGGATGCAGCTACCGTGCGTGATGAAGCTGTGCACAGGCGATGCTGCAATCAGACAGTGAGCAGTTGAAACACTCGTCAGAAGAGAGATTTGTGTCTTTTCTTTAGGAGCACTGACGTTTTGTGAAATTGCCCGAGTTGTCGGGCAATTCCACACATCCAGCATGTTTAAAAGGCTTCACTGAACTTTTTGGCTCCTCAGATATAAATAATGTTATTAATGAAATAATTTTGCTGTGCCAGGATGTTGTTATAGTGCATGCTAGCTCTGGGACACAGAGTGAAACAAAGGCTTCATTAATGTCATTAGTTAGCCCTGCACTCTTCCTGCTGCGCCATGGAACGCCTAATGAAACTGAACCATTACAAACAAAATGTAAATTATCTGCATTTCCTGCTGTGATCAGTCAAAATGCCTGTTGTTAAAAGTCTGCTGAAAAGCTGCTGCACTGCTGTAATGTATTTCTACAGTGTATCGCATCCAGATGTTGTTTTCAGAGAAAATATGAATGAACGGATAACACTTCTTCCTCTGGCTAAGCTTGAATGTCTTAGAGAGTGTAAACAAATAACTTCCCTTTGCATCCCATAAAGATCACTGGCTAGGATTGTGAAGCCATTTTATTGAAAGCGCATGTGTTTGGATTGGCCGCGTAGCTGTTTGTGTGTGTCAGAGCTGTCAGGTCTGTGAAGGTCAGCAGGCTGATTTTGTGCTGCTGTTTGCTTTTCTGTAAGCACTTTTGGATGCACAGTGTCTTCCCCATGCTAATCAGCGTGCGCTAAAGAACAGCAACAAAAAAACAAATGAACAATGGAGTTTGCACAGGGAGTCGGTCAACAGTGTATTCGCATTTTAGAGCAACAGACTGAAGATGTGAGTGAATCCCAGAAAGAATGATGAAAGAATGAGAGTACAGTGTTGATGTCTGCTGTGGCGAGCTGGTGCTGTATGAATGAAACTGAAGTGAAATAAAAGAGCGTGGATAAACTGTGACACTTCAGGTGAGCTGGAAGAAAATTCTTGGCAGGTAAATCCAACCCACCTCCACGCCAAAACTCCTGTCCATCCACTGATTTGCTGCTTTTTGTGCTATTTTCTGCATCACTTTGATCCTGATGGATAACTTGTTGAAATGCTGTGGTTTAATCTGGCTCTGTGAGCTTTGCTGCAGTATGGTTTTGGACAGAATCGCCGACCGTTAAGTGAGCTGGCATTATACTAAATGGGCTAATCATGCTGTGTGTCATTGTCATTATACCAGTTTACCGTGTCTTCATCATCCTCCGACTCTCCACAGACATTGCCATATGTACGAAATACTGAGATGTTTGTTTTGAAACGATGAGCAGGAGGCATATCCGCAATATCCATGAAATGACCACTTAGTGCATCAGCTCTGTAATTCAACTAGCAGCTAGAGCAAAAATAAAGCCATGGCCATGAGTATAAGGGCCTGCGTGAATTATTTCTGTGCCCATCATGGACGGATGATAACAAATGGTTTCGGAGCAGTGCTCTCCATCCTTTAGCAGAGTGATAACCAAAGCATAGTGAGAGCAGTGTCATCACAGCTTACAGCTAAAATGGTCATCAGTCTTGGCTGCGACTGCAGGTTTCAAGGGTATACTGAGAGCTCAGCCGAGACTTGCCTCACATTTGAATTTCTGCCATTATTTCTTAATAATGTTTCCTTTCTCTCTGCCTCCAGGGAAACACTCCTCCAGTGGTCGTGAACACTGACACACTCGATGGCTCCCCATATGTAAGGATTATGTTTAATCTTCCCTTTATTGTATTATTACGTTAGGCTTAACCACATGGCTAACTTAACTGCCTTCATATTCATTGTACATTATCAGTTCAATTCCACTCCTTTCCCACCCTGCAGGTAGGGCTTTGCACACTGTTTTAATCTGCACGGTAACGGTGATGAATTCTTGCTCCATTTTAATTAAATTAGCTTTCTTTGTTGGATATACATTTGGCAGAATAGAAATATTCTTTAATTTGCTTCAGAGTTCTGAAACAGTGGCATATCTGTAAGGAAAAGCAGTGACCATATCATCACGAGTTGTGTAGAGGATGAGGAAATGCCTGCAATCACAGAGCAGCAGCAGCATTTTCGCACCACTACGGCATGAAGAGAAGTTGTTTTCTAGGTCAGACACCAAAACACTGAAGTCTGAAGTTGCTTAAATCTCCTCGTCCTCTTGAACTGTAATTGCAAAGGTAAAGCTGACGTGGAGCCAAGTCGTTCATCCAGAAGGAAGGATGGGACTGAAAGAACAGTGCGGCAGTCAATAGTGCACATATGATGATCCAGTCCACGGGACTAATGCTAGAAATAAAATTTAGCTGACTGGTTGTGACAAAAATGGTCTACAGGGACACCACCCTTAAACTGATGTCTTCTTGACAGGTGAATGGGACAGAAGGCGAAATCGAGTATGAGGAAATCACACTGGAGAGAGTGAGTGTCATGATGTGATCTTTTAAACCTCATTACACATTTACAGTCTAGTTGCACTGTGATTCTTATCATATGGACACCATCGGGATTAAAAGTTAGAGCGAGTCAAAGTCAAGCGTTGTATGACCGCATGAATGTGAAAGTGCTGTGAGTTATATATCTATAAATGCCAGTTATTCAAAGACATGGAAACACGAAACCTTCAGATGATGAAGTGAAAAAGTACAACCTCACTGCTTCAATTGGGATTTAAGAATTAAGTAGCAGCAAGGTGCTGCTAATCAAATGCACGTGATTAAGTGATTTTCAACAAGTAAAAGCTCAGGTTTTGACAGTTTGCTGGTCTGGGGCACTCAGGTGTGTGATGTAATTTTCCCAAGGTCAGACTGTGCAATGCTCAGAGAAATTTCCAAAAATCCAAGAGTTAAATGTTAGGTTGATAACGGTACAGTTATAAAAAGACTTAACAAGTATGGCATGTTTGGAAAAGTTGCCAGGAGAAATCCTCTTCTCTGTAAAAAGAACATGGCAACACAGCTTTGTAAAGGTTTGCAAAGTTTTATGCAAACAAACCAAAGTGGAAAGTTTTGGCCCAAACCAAACACAGCATATCAGCGCCCAACACCTCATGCCAACTGTCAAGCACTGCCTTGCTTTAGAGCCACGGGACCCAGGCACCTCATGGTCATTGGGTCGAACATAAACTCCACTGTTTACCAACGTAATCTAGAGTCAAACGTGAGCTAAAGCCCAAACGGATGATGAAACAGAACATTAATCCCAAGCACCTCAGCAAATCTACAACAGAATGGCTTGAAAAGAGAAAAAGAAGGTATTTTAATGTCCCAGTCAAAGTACAGACATCAGCCTTATTAAAATGCTGTTGCAAGACCTCAATAGAGCTGTGTTTTTTGTTTTTTCACAGGACTGCATGCAGTCACAGGAAAACTTTCTCTTTCACATGAATGTAGATAACTGTTTTGTTTGCATTGAATTGTAGGGTAACTCAGGCCTGGGCTTTAGCATAGCAGGGGGAACAGACAACCCTCACGTGGGCGACGACCCCAGCATCTTCATCACCAAAATCATACCTGGAGGAGCTGCTGCTCAGGATGGACGGCTGAGGTAAAAGCGCACACAGCGAGCTACAATAAACACAAATCCAGTCTGTATGCACATACATTCCCAAACCCAAGACGAGAGAAGCGGAGGCTTAAGCAAAGCCTCCCGTCTTCTTTTTTTAAGTGCAAACTAATGTAACACAGTACTGTACATAACCCGTTGCTTGTTCAGTCTGCTCAGCTTCAGAGCTACATGTGAGAGCATCTGTCTGTTTAATTCAAGAAAGGCATGCCTTAAAGGTCTTTTTGCATTTTGATGCCATGTTTAAAAGAAGTAAAGTTAGGTTTAAATATGTTGTATATGACAAATTAGTTCCCACTTTAAACTCATGATATGGAAAAGCAAGTTTAAAATGTGGTTTGTTTGTCAAGGTTAGTGCCATAAATCTCCACACTCTCACTTAATGGACAAAACATGTAGCGGCAAGCTGCAACATATTTTTGGAAGAAAAGAACTGTTCTCGCCTAAATTTAGATGAAAAAATATGGAATCCTAATCATGCTTGTTGCAAGAATATGTAATAATATGCATGTTTTGCCACTTTCATAATAGGATGTAGTACAGAGTTTGCCTTTCTGTGGGAAAAAAACAAAACTTACGATCCATTTCTGTGACTGTGCTTTAACACAGACGCATCGTCTTCTTTACACTTGACCTATAAACATCCATCTGGAATGATGAGTTTGAAGAAAACCTAATGAAAATGCTCATATTTGCTTGAATGCAAGTATTTTTTTTGTCCTTGGCCTTTAATTAAGCTACTATCTGCTTATTTTAACGTGATTGTTAAAAGGTTCTTCCATCAAGGTAACTGATTTATTTATTTTTTGCAGTTAAATAAAGTTATTTGGAATATTTAGTCCCCTACACATACACGTTTAATAAAGGTTGTGCTTAAATCAACACAGTGCATCAATAAATATATACGGATGCTCTGTGGAGGCTAAAAAACATTGCATGATAGAAACTACTCTGCACAATGACAATGTTTTAAATCTTTCCTACATGCAGCCTCGCAGATAATATGCAGCTCGGATGATGTAACATCATTTGCATGAAGATGTCAGCTGTGATTGGGTCCCTTTGGATTTGGCTATAGTGATGTATTTCAGTGGTTAAAGCTCCGGCAGCCTGCAAGAATAATTTCAGTCCTATTTACGCATCATCATTTTCATGGCCATAAAATACATTTTGAATACATGAATGGAATCACGAGAACACGGCCCTGGAGGGGAAAAAAAATGTGCGTGTCTGAAAATAGCAATTTCATCGCTGAAAATCAGCTTCTCCTATACACACAGGCTGTCACTTTCACTTCACCTATCAAGTCATCATCATTTTTTATGAGCGGTTAACACAAAGAAGCTATACTGCAGCTTTCCCCCCGGTGCTAAATCAATAGAGCAAGAGATTATACCCTCTTTAATCTTAGTCACTGAGAAGTGGAGAAAAAAAAAGTCTGCAGTGAAACTGGATCCCCAGCGCGGCTGTAGCTGGAGATTGACTGTTCCTGACCTCGTCTGGTGGAGGATCACACCCAAACTTCTTCACCAAAACAAAAACTCATGCGGTATTTTTTCCTCTCGCGCCCACAGTCTCCCTCTGTCTGTCTCCATTTCTTAGTGTGAACGATTGCATCCTATTTGTGAA
The DNA here is from genome assembly GCF_001858045.2 of Oreochromis niloticus. Lineage (NCBI taxonomy): Eukaryota > Metazoa > Chordata > Actinopteri > Cichliformes > Cichlidae > Oreochromis > Oreochromis niloticus. The sequence goes on along the minus strand of NC_031975.2, from coordinate 12,481,396 downwards.
TGATGTGGACGTGAGGGAGGTGACACATAGCCAAGCTGTGGAGGCTCTTAAGGAGGCAGGTGCTATCGTCCGCCTCTACGTTCTCCGCAGAAAACCAGCAGCGGAAAAAGTCACTGAAATCAAGCTCATCAAAGGGCCTAAAGGTATGTGCAAGCGCGGACTGGTGCAAAGCATCGAGGCTTTTGCGTGGGCTTACGGATGCCTCATGCACCAGCTAAGCTGTGCCCTCTGGATTTAGCAAATCTACTCTGTGTTAACCTGCACCTCCTTTGCTCACGCTCTGCTCCCCCTTTTCTCAGGATTAGGTTTCAGCATTGCTGGAGGGGTGGGGAACCAGCACATACCAGGAGATAACAGCATCTATGTCACTAAGATCATTGAAGGCGGAGCAGCTCATAAAGATGGGCGTCTGCAGATTGGGGACAAGATCTTAGCGGTCAGTCACTCACATATAATAGCTTCCAGCATGCAGAGACATGTGTCCTCATACATGGACTCGTGTTTACCCGTATGCACACTCACACATTGCGCACATATGAGGCACTGGTGTATCAAGAGCCAAGATAAATTACAGCTCTCAGTTTTCATGGTTTGACATTCCAGTCATTAATATGTTAACAGATGTGTAGGATGGAGTGAGCCTTAACTACAGCAATGCCAGAGTGATTTCTAAGCAGCATTACTGCCACCTGCTGGGGAACACACAGCTCAACACCACCAGCTTCAAAATGGTGCTGTTCCCACTAAATGGTGTCTGAGCCGTTGCTTTAACTCGAAATGGGATGTGGCAGCATGCTTTTGTTCCCTGTGAATTTGTTAAAAAATACATTATGTGTTCTCTCTGTAACCTACAGTTAACACCACGCAGCCACAGTTTCTTTGATTTAACTCTCAACCAGCTGGAACTTGTCTCTGCATGTCATTCCAACTATTTCTCTCCCTGCATTTCCCGTCCACTTTAAAGGTGTCTAAACCAATTTGAGTTTAGCGATTTATACTCTAATTTCTGCATCAGAGGTGTCAAACATGAGGTCAGTGAGCCAGAACCAGCCCTCCACAGGGTCCCATCTGGAACGCTTTGCTAAGTGTGACTGATACGATTTTTCCACATTTGACAAAGCGTTTGGTTATACTAACAGTAGACTGACTGAATGTGGGGGAAATTGTTTTTCTTAAGATATATATTCTATTTTATTTATATAGAGCCAAATCTCAACAACAGTCTCCCTGAGGCACTTTACATTGTAAGGTAAAGACCCGGAAATAGTAGAAGAAAGACCCCAACAATCAGACTACCCTATGTTGCCCCAAGCACTTGGCAACAGTGGGAAGGAAAAAACCCTTTTTAACAGGAAGAAACCTCTAGCAAAACCAGGCTTAGGGATGGGCAGCGATCCACCTCAACAAGCTGAGGGTGAGAGGACCTCAAAAGGTTCAGACTCCTGGATGCTTCATAAAATATGAACATTTTTCAAATGTATCTTGTACCTTATTACAGTAAAAAACAGGGAGAATTTTAGATGTGTATATTTCTTCTAAGTTATTAGGAAGTGGTTTTACTGGCCTGGCACACTTGATATCTCATGGGGCTGAATATAGCCCATGGATGGAAATGAATGTGACTCCCGCTTTTAGACAAAGAGAGATTCTCTCGTGGAGCAACTTCACTTAGCATATTATTCAAACTGGTCTGTGTTACAATAAATCACTTAAAACTTATTGTTCTACCATTAAAAATTAATGTTATTAACATCTTTCCCTAACATGTATTAACTGTCCACAGACTAAACTGTAATTTTGCTTTCATTACTGGAATCTAGCTGCTAAATGTCTCTGTTAAATCTAATCCGTGAGTGCTGCTGTATCACACATAATGAAGTCACACACGCAAAATCCTTCTTATTTGCACTTTGTTACCTTACCTGTGTTTCCTTGTTTGTTGCGAACAATCAGGTGAACAACGTGTGTCTGGAGGATGTGATGCATGAGGATGCGGTGGGGGCTCTGAAGAACACAGCCGAGGTGGTGTACCTCAGGGTGGCCAAGCCCAACAACCTGTTCCTGACCAACTCGTACAACCCTCCAGACCTCACCAGCAGTAAGCCTCCATCCTTCTGCCCAAATTTCCTCACCCCGTATTAAAGAGAACTTGAGCTATCAAAAACAAGACCTGCTGTTTTTGTGTTTGGAGCAGCTGTCAAAAATAGAACAGAGGGAGAAAAAGTCTTATTAAGTGCTAGAGATGACTGTGGGATTTCTATGAATAGTAAAAGCTCAGTTCAGAACCAGTTTCTACCAGTTTTCTCTACAACGTGAGAACTGTGCTGGTCCCTGGGAGGTCACACACACAGGAAAAAATGCTGTAAAAGCAGACGAAACACAATGAAAAGTGAATAAAACACAACAGAAATATAAATTTCACAAAACTAAGTTTTACAAAACACAACAGACGTGATTTTTGGGAGACAAAAACTTAATGGAATAGCAAGCTAACAGTAAACGTCTAATAGCAAACATGTATCTACAGTATTTTATGAACCATGCGATTAAAGCACAGATCACTTTCACCTTTTCTCTTGTACTACACTGATGAATCTTGAAGCATGTCTCAGTGCATGTTTTGGTTTCTGCCACTTTCATCATGTTATTTTCTCCCCAAAAACACAGATTTGTTTTCCGCTACTTCCGTAGTGTTTCCTGTTCTATTTTTCTGGTGTTTGCTTAAGTTGCAGTGCGACCTGTGACCTGAAACCAAGAAAAAAAGTTTGCATGAAAATTAAATTACAATAAAATCCACGTGCTTGGTATGTTACACCTCATTTGGTTTTGTGCTTATTTTTCCAGCATATTCCCATATGGATACTGAACTTAGCCACCCAAACTATCTCGGATCCGATTACCCACAAGCCCTCACTCCCACCTCACCGAGTCGGTTTTCTCCTGTTCTGCACGGCATGATGGGAGATGATGATATACCCAGGTGAGCAATGATCCTCTAACTGCAGTTTTATCTTGTTTATTTATTATTATTATGGGGGCATTTTAGCCCCATAAAACTTATTTCGTCTCCTTCATCGCTTTTTCAGAGAGCCTCGTCGAGTTTTGATCCACCGAGGCTCCACAGGTTTGGGATTCAACATCGTCGGAGGAGAGGACGGCGAGGGGATCTTTATCTCCTTCATCCTGGCAGGCGGTCCAGCTGACCTCAGCGGAGAGCTGCACAAAGGGGATCAGATCCTCAGTGTAATGACAGTTTTCTTCATTTCACACGGAGTCATGTAATCCTTAGCAGCACTGGGTCGTCAGGTGTTAACAGTCATGGTATGTGTGTGACAGGTAAACGGCGTGGACCTGCGTATGGCCACACACGAACAGGCAGCTGCAGCACTGAAGAACGCCGGCCAGACAGTTACCATCATCGCACAGTACCGACCCGATGGTAACACCACTGAGAGACCTTCTCACAAAGAACTTTATATGTTGCAAAACTTGTTTGAGCAATGAGTCTAAAAATAAGCTTCAAAATCAATTTTTTGAATAAAAAGACTTAATGCAATGGTAGGACTAGTTTTTAAAATAAGGTGGAAATGTAGGCCACAGGCTAAGAACAAAACAATGACTTAGTAATTTCTCATTTAGATTCTTTTTGAAACAAAGAGATCAAACATCTGCAGCTAAATCCATTTATCCACGCTTCAGCCAGTGAAGGACTAGACATGGAAAAGAGAAAGATCTTTAGTGTTATTGAAGCAAACATTTTAGGTGTCTGAGAGTAAAATATGGAATCTTATATGTTTGTGTTTCTCTGTTGCAGAGTACAGTCGCTTTGAGGCTAAGATCCATGACTTGAGGGAACAGCTGATGAACAGCAGCATGGGCTCTGGGACGACAACGCTAAGGAGTAATCCAAAGAGAGGCTTCTACATCAGGTCTCGCGCTAAAAGCAGAAAAACTACCTTTGATATTAGCCTTATAGGATGAGATCAAAGTGGCTCGAGGATACGGTTTTTGGGTTAATGCATCGTTTGAATGCAGCATAGCAGAAATCCACAGCTTTTTATCAATAATAAGAGTGGTTATATTGCAGCATATATCGTATGGATGTTTCAAATACTTCAAATAATGCCGACTTCAATTTAATGTTGTTTAAAGCATTTTGAGTCAGAGAGCTAAAGATCTACCCGCACAAAGCCAAAAATATGTCAAGCATATTTAATAAAAGAAAATGTCATCATTAGAACTCAGCCGTCCTTCCACTTGAACGCCATTATGCTGCCAACTGTGTCTGCTACAAAGAAACATTTGCAAAGCCTCGTTGAGTTGAAATGTTGAGTTTTGAAAGTCACAATAGGATCTATAGCCGCAGAAGCGTTATCAGAGGCAATGTATAGTCAGGCTTCAAAGGCACACAATGTGAAGTAAGAATAGAGAAATAAAATGACAAGGCAAGCGCTATACATACAAAAATCACAAAAGATACAAGCCTTAAGAGGAAGAAGGAAAGAAGAGGAAAAATGTAAAGTATCTGTCTGCAAATATCGTCTCAGTCATCAGCATTAGAGTGTTTATTATTGTTGATTTACTTACAATAAAACCCCCTTGGTGAGGGCTCAAATCACTGTTTCCTGGGCCTTTATTTAGCTACCATTTGATGTATTCACCACCAATATTAGATTTACAGGGAGTACCAGCAGGACACCATTGCATTACTGTGTTTACTGTGTATACAACAGACTCACGTGTTTACTGAAGGTAATCATTTAGAGCAGTCAACACAACGTTACCGAAACGCTCTTTATTTTCTGCGCAGTTAAATAAAAATGTCACGATTAATCCATCGAAACTAAGCTCTGCAGCCACACGGCAACCGACCCACACTGAATTTACTCTGAAATGTTTCTTTTAAATAGTTCAACAACCGACTTATTAACTATGTTTATTAAAGACAAACTAAAGAGTACTTGTAGTACAAATTATCTTCAAAATCACTGCAGGCTGCAGAAATACTTTAAGCCAAAAACCAACAAGCAAACACCACATCACACTGCACAGAATACACACTGGTCTTTATAAGAAGTGTGGGTGAGAGGACTAGTCGCTGGTATTCAAGGTATGTTTTGCTCGACAGAAAGAAATCCTGGAAAGAGAAGCAGGTCAAGGTTACAATTCACACCAGTGTGTTATACGTCCACTGGCACACGGTGTGTCAGTGGAAAGCAGACGCTGTCAGTCATGCTTTTAAAGCCCATAATTAGGCTAAATCCAACATTTCGTACAAATTCTTCTTTTCTAAATAACTGAAGTCGTGCGTGGCGCTCAGTGCTAGCCACAGGTGGCTGAAAACAATTATTTTTAAAAATGCCAGTATAGCAGCGTACCCCCAATGTTCTATTCCTATCCACTTAGGGTTTTGTCTTTATGAAAATGTCAAGCATGTTTCTGGTCCTCTCGCTCCATTTAGTCAGCACACTTGTTAAAATTCAAAACTTCTTTTTTTTAGCACACATCTCTTACAATGTAACGTTTCCAACTGTACGGATGTTTCTGTTATCACGATGCAAGTTAAAATATACTAAAAGCGCACTATTTGGAATATCTGTGGCTTTAAAAAAAAAGATATTTAAAGGCTTTTTATGAAATGTCTAATTGAAATCCTCTTTTTTCTTCCAGGGCTCTTTTTGACTATGATAAAACTGCCGACTGTGGCTTTCTCAGTCAAGCACTTGGGTTCAAGTTTGGAGACGTGCTGCACGTGTTGGACTGCGGAGATGAAGAGTGGTGGCAGGCCCGTAAGGTCAGCCCGCAGAATGAGGCTGAAGAGGTTGGCTTCATCCCCAGCAAGCACAGGTCAGACACTTTATATGTAGCAAACTAACTGAAATGTAGAGTAAAGCGCCGCAGCTCGGCGCTAATGACAGGTTGTCTCACCTTTGTCACACATTCTTTGTATTCCTGCTCTTCTTTACAGGGTGGAAAGAAAAGAGTGGTCTCGTGTTAACACCAAAGAGAGGGTACGTTAGTTCATTATAGCTTTCTGAAGGAGGGGAATTCATTCAAACTGTGTCCTGATCGGTAAATATCTGCTCTTGTCTCTGTTACAGGACCTTGGTCGGGACAGCTTGAGCACACAAGGTAATTCGGTGGCATGCTCTTTTGCAGCCATTAAGAGATTAGTAATATGCATTAAAGGTGCAAGTAGCAGGAACTAAAACAAATGTGTGAACAAAGCAGTCTTATCGTCACCTTTGCTCTACTTTTGGCATTGCTGATATCTCTAAATGCCTCTCCACTATTATTTGAGCAGCACGTTGACTGCCAGATATGAATCTAAGACTTCTCCTTCAATATTTCCCAGAAGGCTGTAATCCAAAGCACACATTACGTCGAACACCTTGCCAATAATGAGATCTCATACATTTGCTGCCACCTTTGAAAATACATCATCTGCACTGCATATAAGTATAAACACACGCATGCCGATGCAAACGTGTCATTTTTAAGAAGGCAAAAAGAAACCGAACGCTTCTGTGTTCTGTCACCAGGGAGAGATAAAGCCTCACACAGTTATGAGACAGTTACCCAAGTGGAAGGTAAGGTGAAGTCTGATCTTTCAGGCTTTTATATCAATTTCCATTGTTTTGATTTTCTCTTTTGTGAATGATCCCGCTCTCTCTTTTTCCTTTCATTCTCTTTATGATAAGTACATTATGCAAGGCCCATCATCATTCTGGGTCCTGTGAAGGACAGGATAAATGATGACCTGTTGTCTGAGTTCCCCGATAAGTTTGGATCTTGTGTCCCACGTAAGTAATTACGCTGTCAGTCTCGGAGACAGATGTGTTCGCCAGTTTTCACTTGCTGCCGCCGCTGCAAAATGCGACGATATTAAAGCGATGTGTGCGCAGTGCATCAGACAGAGGTAATGCTGAGATTCAAAATGAGGTGCGCTTTCTGTTCTGTTTAACAGACACCACGCGGCCCAAGAGGGAGTATGAGGTGGACGGGCGAGACTATCACTTTGTGTCCTCCAGGGAACAGATGGAGAAGGACATCCAGAGCCACCGGTTCATCGAGGCCGGACAGTACAACAGTCACCTGTACGGCACGAGTGTCCAGAGTGTCCGTGAGGTGGCTGAGCAGGTGTGCAGCAGCGTGTTGGATAATGGGTTTTATAAAATGGGATCATTACCTCCAGATTCATTGAGATATTGAAAAATAATGCCATAAAAACCACTACTCAGAGTATGAAGTCAGGCACAAGGACATTACTTAAAGGAACAGTTTACCCTGAAAATATATTTACATATTTTACCTCTATACCTGCTTTTTATTCATCTAAATGGGTTTGGGTTTGAGTAGATATGTGCAGACTCGACCTTCTATCATGTATAATATACTAAATAGCACTTGGGCTGTGTGGTGAAAAATCACTAGTAACGCTTCTTTCAGAAACCACAAAATCACAGTTTTTAGGAGCTTGAAGCACCACAAGGCAAATATTTAAGTCCATAGTATTCAGGTGATGGCAGATATCTCTTCAAAACCGACGCCAAACACTGTAGATAAATAATACTAAAAGACATGGAAAAAAAAAAACCTTACCCCTTTAAGTATGATGAATGCGTTTGCACTAAAAACACTTTGAGTTTTATAAAAGCAATGCTCCGTTTAAGTAATAAGCTGCAATCTCTTGTGGCTCAATTAACCTACAATATTCATTACTAAAATAAGATTCTATTTTTGTATTTACTTCTCATTTCTGTTCTTGCTTGCATGCATGAGCAGCAGGGGAAACACTGCATCCTGGATGTCTCAGCCAACGCTGTGCGCAGACTACAAGCAGCTCAGCTTCACCCAATTGCCATCTTTGTGCGGCCCAAGTCGCTGGAGAATGTCCTGTATGTGCTCAAATCTTCTATATGCATTTAGAAAAATAATTTCTGACAATGATTATTCTTTACAGCTTGAAAGCAGGTGTGATTTTATATTTATTTGATTTGATTAACAGAGAAATCAACACTCGCCTGACAGAGGAGCAGGCCAGGAAAGGAATGGACCGAGCCCTCAAACTAGAACAAGACTTCCTAGAGTGTTTTACCGGTAAGAGCATGCAGCAATCACATGTGCACGAGGTTTGGTTTTAGATTGTACTTATATAACAAAATTACATGGACATTTTAAATGTAAAGTCAACAAAAAAGTAAGCTTTTTTTAATGCACTGACTATCCACTGTATTCTTAGCATTTAGGTTTTGGCAGAACCAGATGGAAAAACAGGATTTTATGCATCTGTGTTTGCACTCAAATGTAGGATTACTCATAATCTATTTGATATGTAAAAAAAATCATCTCTTTTATCATTACAAGATTGTAGAAACAACAGGTTGACCGTGTTTTGCTGGCGCTCCCACGCACACTTTAGAAGGTGATCAAACTTCCTCTTGTAGTTCTCGTAGATTTTTTTTGTTTAATGCCAACAAATGCCAGCGACCGGGCTCCGCGTTCCCGTTTGTACTGGCACGACTGAACGATCTGAATAAGAAAAAGGCCTTTTGGGAGGACTCAGGGCATTTCAACATTTAAGCGATGCATTTAGGGCAAATCTCAGCAGTTGGCAGAATATGAATGTTAGGTTTCACAGCAAATTCAACGCTGTCTACAATTTCTAACAAATCATGAACAGTGGGGGGGGGTGACATTTCATCAACCACTCAAAGCACGTGGGAAACTGTGTAGAACTACTTAGCTGATGTAAATGTGCCTCTTCTTTGATGTCGTACACAGATTGTAAAACTATATTCATAATTGATTATATCTTAAATTGTCATTTCCCCTGTTTCTCTTTATCCCCACGCCACCACCCAACCAATGTTTCAATTTCATCTCCTGTCTTTGCTCTTTTCTCTTAATTTCCTGCTGCCTGTGTCATTTTTTTCTTTAACCCATTCCTTGTTCTCTTTGTTCTTTTCTTTTCTCTCCTTCTGTCGCGCATGCTGTGTCCCGCCGCAGCTGTCGTGGAAGGGGACAGCTTTGAAGAGGTCTATCACAAAGTAAAGACAGTGATTGAGGAGCAATCAGGGCCTTACATCTGGATCCCCACTCGGGAGAGGCTGTGATGCTGCACCCGCTCGACCACCCCTCCCTCACAACCACCGACCGACCGCCACCCTTCACCCTCACAGCCAAGCCAGCCTCGCCTGCCTGCCTGTCTGTCCTCCAGCAAAGTCAGTGCTTAGGCAATCACTGAGAATGACACAGAGAGATAAACGCATACTAAGACAAAACACAGCGACACCGCGAGGCAAAGAACGATACCAAAAAATAAAAAGGAGAGAGACTCTGACACAGATGTAAATGCAGCGATGTATAAAGAGACTGAGAGAAAAGACTAAACCAGTATCCCACTATAATGAAGCCGACCCAGTTCACACTTTGCATTAAAATGCATCTCGGATACACAAGTGGACAGCTCTAGATGCAGCTGTGACTGCACCCTAAACTGGGTGCTGGTGGGGGTGGGGGGGATGCAAATATCCAAATCACAGTTAATAACTTGTGTATATGTAATGTGTTTAACCTGTGTTTGGATACAGGTGCACTTTCCCACCAGATAGGGAGCAAACGAAGTGACTATTTGAGGCGGATTTCAGTTGCATTTTGATGCCGGGTGTGAACTGCAGCCCACGTCACCTGGAGCTCAACACAACAGTCTAGATGTATGTGGACATGAGACATTAATTCTGAGCAGGGTTGGAAAGAAAATAAAGGATGACCTTGCAGAGATGGACCCTGAGGTGCTATCGCCTCACCTACAGAGCCATCTCGAGTCTCATGCCGACATTGAACACCTCAGTGCACCGATGTCTCAGATGGAGGTCCCCCCCTCACTCTCAAACAAAACAAAAGACAGTGGCCACTCTTTTTATAACACCTCCTGGCTTTCTGTCCTCCTCGTCCTGCCAGCTCTGCCTTGTTTCAGGACGGGAACGGGGAAGACCGAGAACAGGGGGCCCAGATCCAGCTGAGTCCCACGTGACCAGGAGTCCTTTCTCAGCAAAGACCCGCCTTTTTTTTTTCTTTTTCTTTATTTTTTTCTTTTTGTGATTCTCATCTTGGTTCTGGGTGTGAACTCAGAATAACACCTCAGTGGCCAAGACTGACGTTTGTTCGGGTCACCCCATGTTGAATATTGCAAGGCATTATTTAAAGGCAGTTCAAATAATTATATTGCTAAAAACCTCATACGCTGAATTTCTGCATGCATCCTCGAAGACAACGGAGAGAGGAGAGAAAAACAAAGGAAAAAAATAATGATAATAATCTAAAGGAAGGAGAAAAAAGTGAAGGAGTTTGGTTTTTTTAGCATGTCTCAAGAAGAGAAGAGAGACATGATCATGTGATTATGGTCATGAGAGGCCAGTGCTGAGCATACTAGATGCTCTGGCGTGTAGTTTAGCCTCAACTCTCTTATGCACACATGCACTCATGCACCCACACACACACACACACCTTCACTCCCTTACAGCGGCACACACACACACGCACACACACACACAGACACACAATCGTAGGGTCGTAAACTCAGCTGTAACCTAGCACACCTCTACAGGCGGATTGGCTGTTCTGACCTGCTAGTCAGCATCCAGGATGAATGTTATCTCTCTAGGCACAAACAGCAGAGCTCTTAGCTTCATCGCACCACAGCAAACTCATCGGTCATTCTTCCAAAAGATGCCCCCCTTCCCCTGCCGCAGACGTACACGCCGTCTCCAGTGGTCGCAGTTAAAAGCCATGGCGTATGTGTGTGTGTAAGTGTGTGTGTCTGCGTGTGCACGGTGGTGCTCGTTCATGTGCGGGGACTCCTCTGTGTGGGAGGAATAGGTCCTTTTATCCTTTCTCTCTCTTCCAGTTTTCCCTGCTTCTTGTGTCCACACAAATTAAAGCTAAGTCATGTTTAACAAATAAATAGCCTATATATATAAATATATATATATGCATATATATCTTTTTTATGACAATTTCTAACGGGATTAAGTCTGTAAAAAAAATCAACATTTCCAAATAATATTCCATTGATTTTTTTTTTTGGGGGGGGGGGTAATATTGCAGTTTGGTTTTTGGATTTACACACAATCCCATTTTTTGTGTTGCAAAGCGCAGCAGAAAGCTACACACAACTAACTGAACCATTGAAGTCAACGTTAAGCAGACCTCACACTAGAAGTGACAACACGTGACGTGTTCTCGTACGCGCTGAAGACAAACTGAAACACATGTGCAATGCAGCTGCGTGCGTCTGTGTGACTGTGTGCGTATGTGTTTGCCGCTTGCGTGCGAGAGTGGCAAGAAAGCGCGTGTCGTGTATAAAATAGAAGCAATGCTATATGGGAACATCCATCCTTATGGTTGTAATGTGTGTGTGTGTGTGTGTGAGTGAGAGAGCGAGACACGCACACGAAGATGTAGTGCAATACTGCTATGATGTTATGCAATGAAGATGGTTTTATGGGCCTAAGATTTAAACTGTATAAAGTTTGCACTGACGGCATTATATGCTACAGGTATCAGCGGGATAAAGATGGCGAGCGAAAGCAGGAGGACCCCATGTCAAGATTTTAAGAGCATGTGTTTTGTATTTACTTATGATTTGTTCTGAATTAAAAGAGTAAAGGTGGAAGTATCGATGGAAGTGACCATTCATATTTATATTTGTTTACTTTATGCTCACATGCTTCTGTGGGCTCAGTTTGGAATAGCTGAAGCTTGTGAATGACGACTATCAATTTCTGTTTGAAATATATATATATATATATATATATATATGTATATATATATATATATATATATGATTTATTCAGAACTGTCACTAGTTGCATAACATGTCTGTATATTTTTGTATTTTTTCACATTGAGAGAACTCTCGGGTCTTGGCCAGAAATGCTGTAAATATGTTGTTGGAGTGCCGTGTGGGTTTAGGTTTTAGCCGTTCACACTGCTAAATTGGTGCAAGTGCAGCATCCATCAGAGCCACAGCCCAGTTTCTAACTGCTCAAACACAGAAACGACACACGCAAGGAGATATCAGCACGTCCACACACATGCATTTAACATTTACACATAGAGAGAACTCACGGAAACTACGACGCACCGCGACACATCCATGAATTGAACAATATGTTTTGGGTTTCTTTATTTGAGGGTTCAGTGTATTTCTTAATATCTCTCTCAGCCATCCTTATCATAGTGTGATATTCCTTATAAAGTATATGAATTTTTACAGAAAAGACTGATTACAAAGTTACAACAGAGTCAGCTGATGCAGAAAAATATATTTAACAATGACAGTATCAAGCAAAATAAAATGTTCCAGTTCAGTGAAGCGCTTGTTGTAAATTAGCTATAAAATAATAAAAATTAATTTAAAAAATGCTTTCTGAAAATGGACTCAGCAGCCTTCTTTTTTTCCTTTGTTCACTTGTTCCTGTTAATAGTTGGATTCCCACCCCACACCCACCCCAGTTCCACAGGTGAAGACTTGCAAGAAAACAACAGTCCGGCCAGAGGAGGGCACTCATTCTCCATTTACAGCTGCTTACACAAGCTCCTCTCAGATGTATTTGCACAGACTTGCTCTGGTTCTTATTTGCTGGTTGCTTCCCCACCCTGCCTTCACTCATCGGGGGAACCATTTTCTCTTTAGAAAAGCACACAATCACGAGGATCCCTTCTTTTGATCGCATGATATGCTGCAGTGCGTGCGTGCGTGTAGGTACACATTCAGATTGTGTGATGCTATATCCCCGTGATTGCTTAACCTCTTTGGATTAGAAACTCACAAATTCCACATTTATTTATTACCTGAGCTCGTTCTCTTCATGAACTCTGAATTTATTTCTTATTATGAAGCCACAAATTAACTATCGCGGCTTAATAAAAAAGGCCTTTGGCAAAATAAAATAAAAATCCAGAAAGCTTTTAAGCTTACTGACTTGCCAATGGGCAGGTCATTACAAACTCCTGCTGTGCAGCCAAGCAACCCACTGAACTTTTGTTTGTGCTTGTGTAAATCCCATTTTCCCTAAGATATCCCGGCTTTGAGCAGAATCAAAACATATCACCTTTGTAAAGCTTAATAAGAGTTATTGAAGGAAGTTAAGTGGTTTAAATTACATTTTATCTTAAACCACTTATTCGGTTCCTGAAATACAGAACATTGTTATTCTATCTGACCCGAGCCCAGTGCCTGATGTATTATAACTACAAGTGACAAACAGAATCAGGCAGAAGGATGAGAGAACATCCATCAAAGACCATAAACAGGATTCGAGCTGACAAAACGGTGAAGTCTTACAGCCATCAGGTTACTAACATCCACATGATTCTGTTATCCTCCTATCAGTCATCATGTCTACTTCATGTACCAAGGCACGCAATGCATATACCCACAAGCTGGTGTAAGAATGCACAGTTGGACTCTCGAAGAAGCCAGATGCCTGACAGATGGATAGATGCGGGGAGAGAGAAGAGGGGGAAAAAAACAACAAAATTAAGTTGCTTACTTCAAAGTTAGAATTTGAAATTTCCTCCTAATTAAGAAACCGACTCCGTGAATAAACTCCCTCTTTAATCATTAAAGTGATTCATGGTTTGCAACCCTGATTCGCAGATGTACAAACACTCCAGTGCATGTATCCCGTCTTACTGCCAGGATGGGAGGGGAGGGGGGGGGTCCTTTTAAACAAAAAAGGGCGCTATGATTTACCAATGACTCGGGCCCAAAAGCAGCACAAAGTCAAGGGGAAAACGTCTAAAAGATTTATTGACTGAGAGATGGTGGACTGAGTAGAGGCTGAGGAGTGAGTAGTCTTTAAATGGCGAGCTGGAGAGTAATGCATTGAGCAGCCAGGGAGTGATTGAGCAGGGAGGTGGGCGAAGAGAATGGTTTGGTGGTCATCTGTCTGCAGACAAGCAGATGACAGTGAGCAGACAGGCGAGTTGGCACACACAGGAGGCTCAGCGGAGGTGACCGTGCGATCTGCCTCGGAGGAGTACCGAGGGGTCTGTGTGCCGCTGAAGCTGACTGAAAGAGGACGTGCAGGTGTGGCAGCCGCAGGGACCTCGGGCAGGGAAAGGAGTGGCCATGGCCAGGGAAACGCAAACACACAGAGATACACAGAAACACCCACAGAAACAGAAGGGAGAATGCAAGAGAGACAGAAACACTGGGACCAAACCAGATTTCTGGCAGAGCCACGACAGAGGGATGAGGAATGAACGCTTCCAAATGTAATAATTAAATCATGCCAGTTATTAGAATCAAATTTCTCTCCAAATATGAAGAATGTGAAATCTGGTGGAAGGAAATTAATCGTTAGACTGTTTGATCTTATAACTCTGTGCAATGGAGCCTATAGTCATTACGAGTTGCAAGTCTGTCGCGTTCCACCAGCAATTATTCACAGTGGGCTTCACAACGGGCCGATGAGGGAGCAGTGCCTCTTTTTACCTGTTCCCGGGGTCTAGAGCTGCAGTGACAGGGCTGGATTTGGATGAAAGAACAGCTGACGTGCGAGTGCTGGAAAGAAGATTCAACTGAGAATATTTTTTTTTCCTAGGTATTCAAAGCAACCTCCAAACCTCTGAACTTCTGTACGGGGAAACCGGTGAAGCATTTCAGTACAACACAAGCTATCGCACAACTCAAAGCCAATATTATCAGCAGACCTGAAGGCCCCCTCCTGTGGTCTTCCTGGAACCTTTACTTTTAGTCCTAACTTCAGCAGGGGTAGCCTTACGAAAACAGTGGGATATTTTCAGTAGATAGGCCCAATTTTTTTCTTCTTTTCTTCTTCTTTTTTTTTACACTTGCATGAGCTGTCAGAAAGGTGTGCCTGTATTCGTCTGAACAGCTGTAACTCTTTGGTTAAGCTAATCCTCTTACATCTACATGATAATATAGCAGGCATCCAGGAGTCTTAAAAAAATTCACCAGGAACAGTCAGCGATAGGCATGCTTCACCGAGATGTTTCAGTCACACAGCCAAACATACGGCTCTAACAGACGACTGTCAGTATCATTTGTTACCTTAATTACAACATGACAGCGGCAGCCTGAAGTGGAGGATCAAACGCAGAGCCATTCCTCCTCGTTCATATTTCATACCAGCCCGCTGTGTTTGACTGATCCCTTCTTATCCTTGTTATGCTCTCGCACCCCCGAGGCCCCACCTGGTGCCAGCCTAGCTGTTTGTGCAGGATGACTTTGAGTTCATTGCTCAATTGTTCGTGTCTCTATTGTTTATCACATGCCATATTAGTAAATCTGGATGATGTCACTTTGGATGCTTCATTGCTCTTTATCCATGTATCAGACTGTCTGCATGAAGATGAGATGATTCATCCTCAGACCGGTGACGGGCAGGGTGTGGTGCAGGATTTTTGCCATTACGATGCCACTTTACGCCGGTGTGAAAACAGCTGTCATCCCAAATCCCTAGACCAAGATAATAACTCCTCCTGCAGTTAAGTCTAATGGGTTCCTTTGCTTTTCTCTGAGTCTTAAAGGCTCATTAAAAAAAACACACACACACACAGTGCAGTCAAGACAACCATCAAAAATATTTGTATGTGTTTTTTTCCCTTGTTTCTTTTTGTGATAATGATTTGAAATGGATTGTGATTTTACTTCTCTTGAAAAAGAGACAAAAAACAAACTGAATACCCATGCGCACCCAATTAAAGTGAGGAAGGGCGGTTTGTGAGAAATTTTACCTCGTGCTTATTTAGCCGAAAAACAGCGACGTGGAAAAGATTTTAATTTTGCACCGTGAGGTTTTGCCGACCCGAGAGAACGACAGCGATTTCAGAGTACAGCCTTGTGGTGTCACTTTTACTAAGCTGCATCTGCAAAAACAGAGCTTAACCCGTGAAAGCTTATAATGTCACCTGAGCCAAATGCACACGTTTCATTTTGTAGTATCAGCGATGAGGTACGATGCCAGAATTAGGATGATGGCCTACAGAAACATGCCAGCATTTGCATTTTTAAATTTCTGCTTAATACCCCCGTTTGCCTACTGAGTAATACACAAAATACTAAATGCACATGTGTACAGCTGGAAAATAATAGATAATGAAAGCATACAGACTTTTTAGGGCATTTGTGGACGGCTCCTGTTCTGTCGCTTCAGAAAAGGAAGAGAAGCAGAGCTGAAAATACCCGATTGTGCAGTGAGTCAAGATAGAAGCTCGTGCGTGGCTCTGCCAGTAGAGCTTGGCTTACAAAATGTTAATGTGCATTTTTACCACTTGTTCCTGATGCTTAACTAGCTCTTTAGCTCATTACATGCTCTGTGTCATTATGTCACTGTGAAAACATTTCACATCTACTGAATGTCAGGCTGACCGGACTTAGACAAACCTGAGGATGCTAAAGATCAGCTAAAATTTGATCTGCTATTGACTGCAAGGTGATTTGACATCCTTGGACCATCAAATGATTAGTTAAGTGATCTTTAGAAAAATGCAGAATGCCAAACGTTAAACAAAATGTGTATGCATAGGGAAACTAAAAGCTTTCAGCCAGAGTTGTGCAGAAGGAATACTTCAGATCAGCAAAGTTGATTACCTAAGATCCACAGACGGGTCCAGATTCTGGGTCTGAAAGGTGAAGTGCATTTAGTTTGCATTCTTTCTAATGGCCACCAGGGAGTAATCGCTCTCATTTTGTTCTACAAACCTCTATGATCAAATTCTCCTACTTCTCCCTTAGTTTAATACCTCCATAAACATGTACCTGGTGACTTTCTTGTCTCAATTGCTAGTTTGAAGTTCCATCTAATACAGCAAGGTGTCTATTTTGTAAATGATGGTGCTATTTAGAGTAAAAACGTATGATTAAGCCGAGTATGCTTTAGGGTGTGGCTATACTTGTGAGTGACAAGTTGCTACTGGATAAGCAGTGTTTTTGGTTTCTCAGACTTGGCTTCAAAAACCAAGATGTGGGCAGTGTGGCTACATTCATGCTTTACATACAGTCTATGATATCACCAGTGTCAGTGAGGTCAGTGAGATACATCACATGAGCGATGTTTTAAAAACAAATATTTCGGTTTTCCACTTTTTTTGACACATTTTACACAAAAAAGATAGACAGCGGTCACCTCAAGGTTAATGCTGAGGGAAAAGTCAAAACACCGCTGAGGTCGGTATGATTTTTTGCTTTGTGGTGATGATTTTTGCAGCTTTACATCCAGTTTTTATTCTAGACCGAAAGGACTAACCAGCTGACAAGCTAACAGCTTCAGTGAATTCTCTGTGACTGTGAAGTGTCTGCGCTTTGCCAAAGAAAGTAAAATGACCTGCTACGAGTGCGTTTTTACGTACAACATCAACACTGTCACAAGTCTGGCAGGAACGTTTTTATGGCTCCATAACATTTATCCAAGTACATCTTCTGCTCACTTCTATGTTTGAACCCTCAAAACAACTAGCTCTACTAGTCTCACAAAGCTCTGCATTTTTACAGGTTTTGAACACTTCATGGCAATCACTGAAACAGGGATGACATTCAGATGTCCTAACACAGCGGCGTCGACAATAAACGGGGTGTGAAAAAAACAAAGCTGACAAATAGCTTTGTTTTCTACCTTTAGTGGGTCATTCTGGTCTAAAGGCTCCTCTGGCTCACACTCTGGAGGTCTTAGAAGTTTTAGATTTATATTTTAAAGACAAATTGAACTTCACAAGGACATTTCTCATTTTATGTTTTCCTGTTGAAGCTCCCATTGCATCTTCCTGATGCTGGAAGTGAGAGCCTTCTTTAGGAAGAAGAATTTCATGCACTGAATACAGTAAATATGACAGCTTTGATGATATGGACACCCTCAAGCGGCATCTGAATGCATGCTGTCTGGACCCTCTGACCACTTACGGTATATAACAGACAAACAAACAGAAATAAAGTTTGACTCTTAGCCTATAAAATGTGCAAAAAGGCTTTGTTACTGAGTTGGGATGAATTGTTGACTTTTTGCTTGTATGATATTTGCGCTCCAGTGAGATCCACAGAGATGCAGACAATGCTTTTTCTAACATTTGACCTTTATATTTTCCAAACAACTTTCACAGCAAGTAAACAAATACTACTGTTGTGCACACGATATGTAGAACATAGACCCGTTCTCTTCATCAGGTTCACATATAGCTCATTACAGATGTTTGCACATCGTCACAATCCATCCTCTGACATTTGTATACTAGTTCGATGAGTCAGATATACCATGTGCTGTGTTGTCAATGGGATGGATCATTTAATGGTTGGAAGTGGATGTACAGTAACCCAAATGTTTTACTTAATTATTCTGCTTTACAGACATTACATCAACAAAAACAAAAAAGAAACAGCTGACCCCAGGAGAACAGGAATTGCTGGTCTCGCCCTGCCCAAATTAAGTATTGGTCTGGCCTTGTTAGCAAGCTCGAAATGCTAATGTCTGATTTACATTTTGTCATTTAGATTTAAAATATGCATTTTCTCTTGTTTATGCTGCTGTCTTTCTTCCCAGAAAAAAACAGCCATTAATTAAATAAGAAAATAGGTTGTGCTCAAACACCAGTGCTGTGATTTAGCAATGTTATTATCTCTCTTGAAATCACACTGTGGTCAAAATGACTGAACTTACAGAAGAACAGGCGGATCCGTGGCACATTTCATTACTTAAGTACTGGCACATCTCGTGGAGAGATGTCAGAGAACATATGTGCTTCAAAATGGACAGAGAGATGGTACAAATTCATGCGCCAGATTTCTAATGCTATTTTTTTTAAAAAGAGAACACAACTTCTAATAGCCAAAGGCCATATTGCAGAAAAGTTGCATCATGAATCAGGTGAAGTAGTACTGAGCTGATCCATCATCATTTCGTATTCTTTAGCATTCTTTCAGACCTTAGCTCGATTCCATCATACTTACATACATACAGGTTAATATCCCTCCCTGCTCCTTAAAGGCAATAAAGGCTCAAAAATTGTCCTCTCTATTTTGTCCAAACACACTGATTTCTTATTCATGGGGATTAATTTAAGGAATATTGGCTGGAGTCTGTTGGGCTGGATTATAAGTACCGCCAACTTCCTGCTGATTTTATCTACAGCGCAGTTTACAAAAACTGCATGCCAGCGTTTGCAATAGGACGGAATTAATTGTAGTTTTGGAGTCAAGACGCTCATGAAAGTAATCTAAGCGACACCGGAAATCGTGTTAAATTTTTGTCAAAATAAAGGCATTCCAGAAAAAAAACGATACCAGCTGAGCGCGAAACTGAGATGCGCAAAGAAATGAAGTGCTTCCTATAGCGCTACAAATAAGCTCATGTTTTAAGATATTTTTATTCAACAAATGTGTGAAATACAAACATGTTATCATACAGACACCGAATACATTAGTTTGCAAATAAGAAATTATTTGTCAAGACAATGAATGGTAAGTTGCGAATCATGTAAAGGTCATGTATTCTCTATTTAGATCCCCTTTTTCCCAACTTGCTGGTTCACTCGTATAAAATGCTATCGGTTTATATAATTTTATTTTGAAGGTGCTTGCCGGAAATTCCATAACTTTCTTTTGACCTACGCTTTTGACGCTGCTGTTATGGTAACGAGAGTGGGCGGAGCTTGCCTGTGCCATTCGACTCTGGGTTTGATGCGGTGTTGAAGTCCTTGGTGACCAGCGTACAGTAGTCAGAGCCACGAGCGCCCAACTTTTGATATCCAGCGCACATTCAGTTCGCTGACTTACTCAGAATACAAAGTAGACGTTTTCTTCCAGTTTCAGTCTAATTTTTCGAGTAAAACCAGGCCAGCTTAGACCTGTCGCGCAATATATCCCCACCACCTTTCGTTGGGGTTTTTTTTCCCCCGCAGCCAAATAGTCTGGTTGCTGAAGGAATTAAAAAAAGGAAATCAAATCAGACTTTTTTCCCTGGATTTTTTTCCGAACGTGGAGATGTGGAAGAAGGTATGAAGCGACTGCTATGTGAGGACTAAATGTGCATCTAACAGATATGCAGTGAGGTGCCCTGGTTGCGGTCTGCTCGGTCATCGAGCTGAAGGGGGAGAATCTTTCTCTTTTTTAGGGGGAGAAGTCGTGTGGTGCACAAAGAGCTTATTAAGCCGAGCATACAAGTTTTTTTCTCAACCATGCAGCCCGTGTGCTGACAGAGGGCTGAGCCTCACGAGGAGTTGCAGCACCGCGGTTTGTTTCTTCCTTGTGTGTTTTTTCTAGACTTTCACCACAACACAAAGTTGGACAAGTTTTGAGCCTGCTTATAAACGCTCACTGTCAACGGAGCCACGCACGGACAGGCGTTAGTCAAAGTGTGCTTTCTCTCTGCGGCACAGTGTCGAGGCTTTTCCTGAACTGAAGTCCAATTTAAATGCGGACTGGTTTTCGGTCAGTGGGTGCACAGCCGAGCTGCCAGTCGAGTGGCTGCCAGCGCCACTTGGTTTTTAATTCAAGTCGCTTCATTTTTCACCTTCTGGTAACGACACCATGGAGCTGATATACCAGAGCATTGTCCTGCTGGGGTGCATCTTCCTGGACTGGGCTCTTCTGTCGACTGCAGATGAAGGTGAGTGGGGTTTTTTTCCTCTTAAATATTTATTTATTTTCATATTATTATTATTTTCTTGACGTGCTGCCCACACTTGTCTTCTCGGGTTACATGGGTGAGTGAAATGTCCAATTAGCATCACATCCCGTCTCTTACCAGCGGGAAGTGTCGTAAAACCACAATGCATTTTAAAAAGCATGCTGTGCAAAACACCACACAAGTCATTTTTTATCCAAGTAATCGCAGAGAAATCACGGCCACAAGCTCACTGTTACTGATAAATAGCAGTAAGAATGTCACTGTAGACACTGTGTTTGCAAGAAATGGCTTTTTTCTCCTCCATCTGGCAGTGGATTATTTAGTTTGTTTTGACAGAACTGTGTCACCGTGGTGCCAATCAATATTGTTTTTTTTGTTTTTTTTTACAAGCTCCTTGTGGCTTCAGAAAGGCCATTTCTAAGACCAGCTCACTATTGTTTTTTTCTTCTTTTTTCACTTTCAAGTCATCACAAGGTTCCCACTCTGCTTCCCGGGGGATCATTAACCAGCTTACCTTAAAATCAATACTAAAACATTCAGTGGATAGAGACTAGTACAGGCTTGGTGTGGTTTTAGTGGGTTAATGTAGAGTGCTTTTTAACTTTTAAATTAAGCCCTGGAGGGAAAAAGGAAAACAAAACGAAAAAAAAAAACATCTCACATTTCATATCAAATGTGTAATCTGGATCATAATTTCTATTCAGTTCTGGCAGCAGGCTTGACATTAACAGGCAAATTGTCCTGGATCAGCTTTGTGAACCATGAAGGGGGAGAAACAAGGCAGCCTGAAATTATCTGTCATAATGTTAAAGAAGATGATGGTTTCAAATGGTCTGGTTTTTACAAGGGAGTATAGCTCCACATCATCAGCATAACAACAGGGGCAGTGTCTGGATAATTTGCTTAATGCAAGGGTGGAAGAGTAACTCTGAGTGAGCCACGCTGACAAAAAGCAGAGGAGGCTGAGTGTTTATTTGTTCCTAGTCTTCTGACACGTCTCTGTCTTACTGTGACATTAATAGGGACGTTTCGGCTATGCGGAGGGTACTGCAAACTGATTTAAGTTTGTTAAGGCTGCTGCCGAAACATCTCTCTGCAAAAGCCATTTATAGAAAATGGTCTTTGGAAATAATGGGCCTGTGTTTACTGAGGATCAAAGGATCACAACTGGGTTTCTTTAAGAGCTGTTGAACTGCAGGGTCTTTAAAAAGTACCTTACTGCTGTGTAGGCTGTTCGCTCTTGTTCACCTGCGAGGACTACTTTTTATTCCACGTTGTGCTTTTTCGTTTTTGGCACTGCTTATAACTTTGCACACAGCACTGTAGTCATATTTGCTCACTGGCTCACAGCTAGTATGTTTATTTCCCTCTCCATCACCTGTTGGCATCAGTTAATCAAGGGGAAATGACATGCAGTCTATATATTAAGTTAAAGCAAAATGCTGGCGTTTCTCTTGTAGTTTCCCAACGCGTGCTTCTTCAGGTAGTTTTACTAATTTTACCACTAGGAAAAAAAACCCCCCAAAACAATAAGACTATTAAAAAAGCCCACTTTTTCCTGGGTATTTCCATTCCAGTCAAAAACCGTTCTAAACAGGAACTCCGTGAACATGCATGACTTCACATATACAGTGCTGTGAACACAAATCTGTCAGCTGCATCTGGTTTGAGGCCTCAACCCTCCCTTCTTACTGAGGCTTCCACAGTTTGGCTTCATGCTGTACATACACATGGATGTGGCGTACATGACATGGCCCGCAGTTTTATTAAAGGGCTTTTAAGGATTGGATTTGCCACTTGTGCACGCACACCCGTCACATGTAGAAGTTAAATTACTACAGCTACCGAGAGCCTGAATTCTTGCGGGGAAAACTTTGTTGACTTTGTATTTTGAGAGCGTAGTATGGGATTTTCCCAGACACTTAATTTTGGTCAGTTTTCTGGGAGTTCGGAATTCGGTCGTTAGAGGAGCTGGAGATTCTCCTGCAGCTGGAGCAGCAGGTTTTTTGCAGCTGAGACCTGACCTCTGACTCAACTTTCCATTTTTCTTCTTCAGTCGTTCTCTCTGGGACACAGCAGATCCTTAACCTCAGGCTCTGTGTGGGAGGTGACGTCCCACATGTTTTTGGTGTCAGAGTTATTGAGCATCTCTCTGAATAGCTTGTCAACTCGTCTCCGCTTGACCTTTTCCGCATGTTTGCAAAGATGCTGGTTCCAAACAGGTGCGGCGCAGACAGCGGCGGTGAAGAACTGGCATGTAGACGGGAGCCGAGGCCTCGTAGCACCTTGTCGGCCGGCTCTAGAACATCTGTGTCTTGCCAAGTGTGAACAAGATGTCTGGTTTTTCGTGTCTTGGGTAATGGCCCACTCCTCTGCCGGCACACTCTGGATCACTCCCCCCCTTGTTCTCCACCTAGTAGGGAATTCTGTAATGAACTGATGGGAGGGCAGATGAAACTCACAGCTGCCAAATCTCTCCTCCTTTTCCAACTAAAGGATAAATGACTCATTTACACACACCACTTGGTTGTTCAGCGCATGGATCTCCCTTCCCTCTGTCTTTGTGAAGATTAAAACACAGACCTTTTGATCAGATAATTAGTTTGGCTGGAAATTAATACCACTATCTTTTTTTTTTTTTGGTGGAAATCTGCAGCGAGGATGAACACATACAGGCACACCAGACAACATTTTTGTCTGCCTTCCACAGAAAACACATAATTTACAGAAAATTATAACCACGGGTTTAAAGTATTAACCGCTATTAATAATTCCCACTAATGTACTACAATTTTAAAACATATTTGACTTCATAAATCTAAGCCATAATGACTCCTTATCCTCCCACACGCACACTCAACCTAGAAAGTGCTCATTTTGTTTCTCTCCCAGCCCCTTTATATCTTTCATGTACAGTTTCTCTTTCTCAGCAATGCCAAGATGCAGCCGGTGACAGGACCACTGCAGTCTTTTCCACCTGTTCGGGTCCAGAGCTTTAATGATATGCCAACAGTTATCATTTATCAGTTATCTGTTCCATCTCGCAATATGTGATGTGGCTTGAAGCCATTTTTGAGTGCTAGTGCACCTCTGTCACCCCTGTGATCATCTAAGAGGCTAGACATAAATTCTTGATATGAGTAAATGCACTTAGTTGCAGCAGATTTAAGCCAAATTTCATAAAATCAGGAAAAATGGATTAATGTGTGTGTGTGTTTTGTTGTTGTTTTTTCTCAATCCATTATTACACTACTGCAATTCTCCAGCGGGGTGCCATTAAACTGTAATTAAGTAATTAAAGAATGACTTCAGCTAAAAACAAATGAAAACAGTGTGGAAAGCGTGATGGGGAAAGGAAATGGCGTTTATGTTGATTTCATGTATTAATTTGAGGAAGGTTGTCCTCATCGGTCCACAATGATGACTTCACTGGTTCTCTTCTATCCAGAACAACTTGTGCTTTTCTCTTTTATCAATACATCAACTTTCCACGTTAGCCAAGTGTTATTTTTGTAATTATTTCTACGATTCACCTTCTTTTAATCAAAGTCAACTGCACGTAGGTTTAATTGGTGGTGGAGAAATGGCTCAGTTGATGAGTAAATGTCTCTTGAACTTAACGCAAACAGTTTTGAAATCCATGTCCATCTCTCTTGAACGGGAATGGGAAGTACATCTTCTGCAATTATGGATTTTTTTTTTTTTTTTTTTTACTGCAGCTGTTACTTCCTTATAATTTACAAGTCATCTTTTCACATAATGCACAACAAGAGAGTGCAGCTGCCAGAGTAATTTATTTGGCTGAGGCCTGGCCTGTTGGGTTGAAAAATACAGACAGCACTTTTTTAGCTTCTGGCGATGGAGCGGGGAGGGGGAAGTGTCATCCTGTCTCTTTAGTGGTTTCTTCCATATCACTTTCTCAAACCATGGCTACCCTAATGCTAAAGCAGGTGACATCTTTTTGTGTGGCACCTGAAAAGATGCACTATTCACTCTCTATTCCAAACAATGAGTTTGCACAGCTACAGGTTGGTGCCTTGGAGGCAAAGCAGTTAGTAATGAAGCCACTTTTAAAATAGTCAACTGCGTCAAAATGTATTGTGATACTTTGTCCGCAGGTAGGAATCGTTATCGACAGAAGCGCCAGGATTTTTCACTAACGAAGTTAATGAAGCTCCTGTTCTATTTTGGTGCAGATGCTTAATTAATGTGATTAGCAGCACCTGTGTTTACCTACTATTTCCTGTCCACATGGCAAATTTTTGCTGAGTAGTAAAGGCACTCAAATTCTGGCATATTGTTAATAATTTAAAAAAAAACTAATATAAAAGTATTACACCATCTGTTGAGACTATATCTATTTTTCCTTATAAAATAGGCTAACCCCATTAGCTGACAGTGGTGCAGCTCGTAGCTGACAAGTGGTGCATCTCCAAGGTGTTTTGGGTGAAAGTCACATGGAATGGCGAAGGTGAGACTACCCTCTAAAACCTCTCAAAAAGCAACAACACCCATCATTGGTTTATTCTTTCTCCTCCTAGCTCGTCCAAGGCACAACTGCTGTGATGAATAGCGTAATGCCGCTCAGTCTAATCGAAACCACAGTGTCTCAAACGGAGAAAGGATGTTTTTTTTTATTTTTTTCATCCGAGAGGCCTTACTTGAGCCTCAATCCTTTCTTTCACAGACATGTATCCTTTTCTTTTGCTACTCCTTCCACATCCTCTGTCTCCTTGATGTTTGACTGGTGCTATGCTGTTTTCTCTTGCTGACTGTCTCCCCTGCCGTGGAAATGTGGATCGTTTCCCAGAAATCCTTTTAAATGGAACCGATTTTTATAAGAAAGGGATTTGCATTTAAAGCAACCTCCCCCCTCTCTGAAAGCCTGTAGCCCATCATCCTCAGTACCTCAATCCGATGATTAGCTTCCTCAAGAGTTAAACAGGCATCTGAGTGCCACAAGTACTCTCAGTCCGTGTCTCTCTCGCTCCCTTTCTCCCCTCCTCCTCAGAGAGGGATACATATGGCAGCTGGGAGTTGCAGGTGGATGATAGTTTAGCTTGGTGAGAGGATACACCCCCAGCCCATACATCCATGTCAGGCATTCACTTTGGAGAGCCAGTCTGTCCTCCACCCACACGCTACTCTCTGAGAGTGGGACACAATGGGGACAGGCTGCAGCAGAGAGGGAATGAGGCCACAGCCTATCAGCCATAAGCACCAAGGAGAATGGCACTTTTAGAGGGATGGGGGTTCTCTTTGAAGTGAGTCAAGGAGAGATGGGCAGACCGGCATGAGTCAACGAAATGGAAAGAGCAAGTGCAGTGAGGGCAAGGAGGGTGCAAGTATGTGCACGTCTGCACAGCGTATAATGAGCAAAGTTAGGTATACTGCCTATTTGCATTCTTTAATCACACACCTAGGGCCAGATATGAGAGATCTATGCAATGGGCTAAATATGTGATTATAATAAAGGGATTAAGAAGGCCTTTAATTAGAAGACAACAACAGAGAAGGAGCTATTTATCTCGGGTCCATCTTTCTCATTTATCTTGCACACTAATCACAGTTCTCATTTGAGGCACACCGAGCATTGTGTTGGAAATAAATCCTTTGTGAAACGTTTCTTCGTGCCATTGTCGCACGATACCTTGTGATGTTTTCGTCGCTACATTCGAAAATAGAATGAAGTCTTAACGGGGAAGAAGCAACATGAGGCCAGCGAGACGTCTGAGGCTGGATGTGCAAGAATTGATTAAAAAAGGCAACCTTGATTTAACAAAAAAAAAAAAAAAAATTCTCTGCTTGAAGCACGCTCCATCAGTAGACTTGATTCGATTTGTGTCTGGGATATTTTTCCTCACTGCGTCAGAGGTTGACCTACATCTTCCGTTTGGCCGTTTTGAGTTAAAATGCAACTCATTTGGTTCGACATCAACCTAGAGAGCACGTGCATATTTGATCCTACCTTCATGCACATGCACACATCTTGAGCGTGTCTCCCAGGTACTGCTTTCATATACCGCTCTGAACCAAGTGGGCTCTGCTATATACGGCATAACATAGAAGCATTGCCGTGTAGCTGCCCTCCTACAGTTCTCACACAGCTTAAAGCTTTAAGAGAAAGTCATGCTCCAAAATAGAGAGGGTCAAGAAGCATTAAACACCTTTCTTTTTTTTGCAGCGTGGTATCTTAGTATCTAAATTTCTATGGATTTGCCACACATGAAAAAGTTCTTTACCTTCGTGTCTTCCTTCATATCCACAAATAGCTGCTCAACCCCATCCAATCATTGCGCTGTTAAACTTTGTCCTTTTTTCTGTCATTGGACAAAAGCGTGGTTTTGCAATTCAAACAGTTTGCAAACTACTGAATCCGCCTCCTGCTGAAACCATAATGTAGCTGGCTGAGGAGGCAAAATAATGCTCTTTGTACTCGAGCAAATAGCTCCACATCCGAAGATGAGTTTATCTTTATTCCAGATATATCGGTCACCGCCACACAAGCAGCCAATTGCAGGCTCGTAGCGGCAATTCATGGCTCAGTGGAAGAGAATTAACTCTCAGTTGGGTCTGTTGTTGGTTGAATGTGGGAAAAGTGTGATGTGTCAGAATAAAAGGGAAAATTCTCGCCGAGAGTCTGTTCTCTTGTATCTTTACTTAGATGTGTCAATCCTTAGATGGTTTATTTAGCTGGAGTCTGCACTGTTAGCTTCAAGCTGTCCACCTCCCACAGCAGATTAGTCACTGGGAGCTGTGAGAGTGTGTGTGTGTGTGCATGCATTTTCTTCTGCAATTTCTTCCCCCCAAAAATGAATTGGAGATTCTGCTTTAGTCAAGGCTTTGATAAAAACTCAGTTGTAAGTACAGCAGCAGACACTTTTGGGGCTCGTAGCGTGGTCGTTAGATGCATCACAGCAGTCGATGGCTCTATGTGGGTTTTTAATCTTTTCATCTAGAAAGATTTGAAATAATATAGGTCACCTGTTATATATTATTTTATAAAAGTGAAGATTTTCATGTCTTTTCTCTCCTTTAACTAATATATATATATTTTTTGCAGCTTCCAAAGCTGTAGTGCATCAATCTTCAATCTTTGTGAATGAAATAGTTGGGGTGTTTTTTTTGTAGTCACAACTAAATGGCACAAAGCTCCAATCATGCTAATAATTAATCTATAGTTATCTAGCTTGCAAACTAGCTTGTCTAATTATTAAAAGACTAAGCCAGCACGGGGGTGGAAGAGTATCCTGCTGGTTAGGAAGATCATCCCAGATTTCGGCGCTGTGTGACTCCGAAGTATCCACTCTGCAGGGGTGCCAGCCTGTTACTGACCCAGACATCAGCCTTCCTGACAGGAGAACAAAAGTATTAATATCCTCTTAAGACACTGAGAAAGTGTTTGAAAACAAGAATGCAATTTGCACCTTCCCCTTTTGCTTTTGTCAGCTCTGTGAACTTTCAGTTTACGTTCTTCAAACTTTTAAGATGCTGACCTAAATTGAGGCTTGCAGGCATTTGAGAGCAGTGTTGACCACAGCGTGATGGTGTATGATGGGTCAGTTATAGGGCAATGAAGTGTCTTTATAAACTGGTCACAGCTGAATTTGGACTATGAATATCTTCTGCTCTGGTTAAATAAGCAAATTAATTGCGTGCTGTAGGCCAAATGTTTATGCATGTTTATAGAGGTATTTTCCTTCTTTGCTGTGATCAGTGTTGGAGTCGTTACTCAAAAACGTCATTATTACACTTATTACACTGAACAACTTTCTTAAAAGTAATGCAGTACATTACCTAATTACCCCCGGGAAAAATTAATTTGTTATACTATTCGTTACATTACCGACTCGTTACGCTGTAAAATAGCTGAAACACACTGTCTCATAATCACCGTTTAACAATATAAACCTCAGGCTACAACCCCACACACCAACACAAATCCCTAATGAGGACACACATCTCTAAGATCTTTCTCTTAGTAGAATACAAAGCTGTCCGCACAAAGCAAAGATGAAAACCAGGACAAAAAAAGCGATCACCGCAGTGATTCTGGTTTAGAAACATGAACAGGTTAGAAAGGGTGATTGTCACCTGACTGCTCATCTGTTTGTTACCTGTTGAAGTTCTGTATCTCAAAAGACAGAACTTCAGTGCTGATCCCAGCAGCCAGCATTCACTCAGCTTTCGCTCTGGGTTCTTGACTATCTTAGTGCTAACATATTGTCTGTGCAGATGCTTGCAAAGAAGTTGTGTTAGCAGCATAATGCGGTTGTTTCTGTCCCGGATGCAGTTTTTCATGTTACCATTTATCTCGTCCTTTTGTGAAATAATAAATAAATGTCCATATCCACACTCTAGATTGCGTCACTATTTTCCTCCTCTGACACGCGAACTGAAATCAGCTGATAGTAGTGCAAATGCAAGACCCGATAAGTGGGATCAATGGGCAGGCAGACTAACAACTCCAAAGAATTGGACTACTTGAAACCAGTTTTCTTCAAGAACCGGTTCTCGATTCCCATCTATAATCCAGGATGATTTTTTTCTGATGTATAGCAAACTGAAAATTTGTGACATTTGTCTTTTTGCAGTCAAACGTGCAATTGTGGCAGTTTCTTCTACCAACTCTATCACAGGATTCAAGACTTTTTTATACCCAAAGTCAATGTCAGATTGATGTTGTGGATAGATGTGACTTTTGCATGATTTTTTTTAATCTGCTGCTTTGTGCCACTGCTGCTGCAGCTGGGTTGGAGACACATGTATGATGGTGTCAGTCATAATGATATGTCAGTAGAGAAGCTCAAAGATTTACAGATTACACCGAGGGAGATATTGCGACAGTTTGAAAAGATTAAACTTTGTGGGAAAAACTTTGAAGAAACACTGTAAACATCATATTTAAATGGATGATTTTTCATTTAGGCAGTTTCTTTATATCTCTGTACTCCAGCAAATATCAGCCTTTGTATCAAAGAAAAACTTTTTATCTAAGGCACAGCTGTGCAGCCTTCCATAACAGAAAATGGTATTGTAAAAGTCTCAAGCACTAAAATGCACTGTCTAGTAAATGTCTGTTTTGTAAGATGCTTTGCTTTCAGTTGTCTGACATCAAAATCCTTGATAATGAGTGATAATCTTTCAAGATCAGAAGCTTGAACTGAAAGATTAAAAGGTGTAGCACCCTCGCAAAAACATACCAAGGAGTATTAGGGCCACCATTAGCGCAGTATTAGGGAACAAATTTTGTTCATTTTGAAAAAATTTCAAAGTTCAAATTTCAACAGCAAAGTTGAAATACTATTTATAGTATAAAGAAAAAATAAGGTCAACTCCTTTAAGATGAATTTATGGCCCAGGTTGGCTAATGTGTTAGCTGTCCAGGGCTAGCGGGTCTGCGTCCAGAGAGCCTTGTTGCTAGTTTGGGGCAGTGTACAAAGTATGTGGCCACTACTGCTTGTACTGTTGTTGGTCCTTCAACAAGCCAAAGAAATCAGCAAATTTATAACATACTAGAAGCTGGAGCGGAGCAAGTGGTAAAAAACAATGAAACATGTCCACTCTCTGTCTGTGCTTTCCATGCTTTATTTTTATATTTGAAGTTGTTGGGTTTTTTTCATTGCTCTTCCATTCCCGGTGAACTCCGATATCGCTCATTTCCCTATTCCGGATCACTTGTCAACCAGTCAGCATTTGACAAATGCATACTTCATCTGCTTTCAGCAATGCAAGGTTTTGGAGAACAGTACAGGAGCATGTAATTTGGCTCTAAAAGGAAGGCTTTACTTGTCCTATCATATTTGCATTTGGTGCCAGCTTACAAGATCATTTTTTTCTTTAATTCAATTAACTTTCAGTAACTATCCTGTGTAAATAATGTTACATTTAAAAAAAAATCAATACTTATAACCCTAATTTCAAGGAGCCTTCCTTCTCCTATCTCTGTGAGTAACAGCAGGGAGAAACTAGATCAACATTTTGATGCATTTCTACATCAAAATGTAGGACCATGGCCACCTTTAATTGTCTTTTGAGATACAGAATTTAAGTTAAATTGCATAATATCGGTGATTGGGGGGAAAAGAGAATATGAGTATAAAGAAGACCAATGAAACGGGAGAATCAAGAAATCAGTCAGCTGGCAGGATATACGTTGCAGGCATTTTTTCTGATTAGACTAGTTATTTGTCTCTTTTTTTTTTTTTTTTTTAAGCAAAAATGTCCAACCATGGAGCACTTTGCTTTTTTCTCTATGATACTTTAAAAGCAAACAGATTAATTTTAAAGAGTGCATTAATCCATTAATCACCACTAGTGGTGAGGTTTCATAATTATAGTCTCCAGATTTCAGTAAAAATGATGCATGATCTGTTCTGCCTCGAAAGTCAACACAATCAGCCAGCACCAGTAATTTGTCTTCTTTGTATTTTGGGCCTCATCTTAAGTTATGTGTCTGTCTTTCTTTTTTTATACGTTGTACAGTATCCGAAAGCAGAATGGCTTGTGGAATAGCAGAGCTTTTGAGAATTGCACTCTACCCTCCAAAATAAAATAAAAAAAAAAAGTCTCATCAAGAAAATCTTTTTAACTTTTCCTTTGTAATTCATTCTTTCTTTTATAGGATTCTGGATCAGGAGGCCACCAGGGAGCTGGTGCAGCCCGCAACAATGTTCTCAAAAAGCCTTTCAGTTTTTCTCAGACTTGGGTTATTTTTGAAGAAGATTTGAGAAACTGGTGCCCATAATTGGAAGTAGCAGGAGGTGAATTCTCACAGTGGCAGATCAATATGCCAAAGAAGGTGAAATATGCAGCAAGGCAATTTAACCAATCATGCTTTATAGAAGTGAGTGCAGGGCCTTACGTGTTTAAAACTTGAAGTTTTTAAATGTGTCTGCTTGGAATTGAATTTGGAATGATTGACAATTTGGGCAGAAAGAAGGACGATCAATTCCTTTTGCTGCTTCTTGCCAATATTAGCCAGTTACTCCTGTTTGCGGAAGTCCATTGGCAGGTACTTTATTATAGAAGTACTCGCATCTATTGTCAAATACTCATAGATGTCAAATCTCCTTAGGTGATTTTACTGTGAGGGAATACCTCACAGCTGTGTGTGTGTGTGTGTGTGTTTGAGATAAAAAGGACTGTTTGAGTCTAAGTTGCACAAGTGCTGTTCAGCAGTTGACACCACAGGTCAAGACTCATTATTCGTAGGCGGCAATATAAAAAAGCCACGGAGCCAAGCTGATGTCTCATATCCTCTTAACCTTAACCTCTCATTTTATTCCATGGCTAAAACTTTTTCATACAATTGAGATTAGAGGTAAATATTCGCTGTGCGCTGACATGACTTGAATAAGTTAACAGTTTTTCTTTTCACTTAAACGCAGTTAATTAAGAGTGAATTGCAGTGCATTACAGGTGCACCCTTTGAATTCTTTTACCTTTTTATAAATCAATATTTGTTTTGTGTTTCAGAACCAACACTTTCTGGTGCGACATACAATAAAAGCTACTTTCCCTTATTCACAAAGGGTCACCACAGAGGGTAGCTCTGCATGTTTGAGTCGGTGTATTTTTATGCCAGATGCCCTTCCTGGCGCAATCTCAAAGGGATTCGTGTCTCCTCCTGGGATCAAACCAGGTATCTATCGCTCGATAGGCGAATGTGTAAACCCTTTACGCTATAAACGTTTTATTTTAAAAGGTGAATTATCCAGGGATTAGGGCATACCTTCAGCAATGCAAGCAGTTTTCGTGTTGTAGTGAATTTATTAATAGCTAAGGAAGAGAGGGCGATCTTTCATACCGGTTCTCCAGCGTGAACTCGAAGATTCGCTGGGGAAATACACCTTCACTTGGAAATGATTAACATAATGATTCTGTCGAGCAAATCTCAGATGACCGTGTAAGCCGGAGCCAAAACATTCAGAGGGCAGGTATTGTAGACCTGGTCTTAATCCACAGAGCTTTGGGGTCAGTGGGTTTAATTCGGAGCACCGTTGATCTCTCTCGCAGCTTCTTTTGGTTTCTGTCCAGATTGAAGCTTCCTCCTTAACTAGGTCACATCCTGTCCTGGGACAGAAACCAACCACAACACTTATTGATATGCGTCCCTGCAGGCAAAAAAGAGAAAAGGTGTCGAGCATTAACACCTTCCCCAGCTCTTTCATCTTACTGCTCCTGTGAGGCTTACTTATAGTACCTGGGCTCATCCACATGTGCCTCGAGGGGAGGGGGTCTTTGTTATACAGTAGGTGGGGAGTGAAACTGTATCCTGCCCGGCTGCTGTTCACGTGAATGATGTATGCATTGGCGGCACCAGACCAGGAGACAGGAAAAGGACAGGAACTACAGGAAGCTGGTGTCTAATCCCAGTAGACACAACTTTGTCAAAGACACACAAACACGCTTTATACACATACATTCATTTCATAACTCGCTAAGCATTCATTTTCACGTGTGCTCGCCGTATAACAATAAACTGTTGAAATGTGACGGAAAATCCCCTCTTCCTTTTCCATGTCTTCATTTGCACTGTGAGATAAGCTTGGTGTACCAAAAATGATCATTCTAGCATACTGTCAGTAATGCCTGGAACACAGTCACTTCTACCTCCTTAGCTTAGCTAATCATACAGACATGACAGCGCTATCAATATTCTCATCTAAAGCTGGCTTATTGGTCGGTGAGCTTCAGAATCTCTCTCTTTAACACCTTGCAGCCCATTACCCACGATCCTTCATTCCTCCCACTCAGCGCCGTGTTTGGCCAGCTGAGTAGAGGTGACAGAGGAGCTGGGCATTGTACTCCTCACTCTCTGCATTTGCAACTTCACAATATGCGACACTTCTCATGCGACCAACCCAATGCAACAATCTCTGTGTCCCCGGAGAGCCTGTCTGAAAATGTGCACCATTATCGCATCTTTAAACAATATTGCATCTCTCTCAGCCATTCTCTGTGGCGACTTTTTACTCTAAGCTGCTGCCGTGGACAATTGTAACCCATCACTCCAGCCTTAATTCCTGGCAGGAAAGCAAAACGCTGAATGTTTAAATGTGAAGCGTGTAGCTTTCAGATGGCTCCCGGGCAACAATCATGTCTGATTTCAGGATATTGGCTTTGTAAAATTACATGTGCCAGCAGTGTCCCCTGATAAACAGAAGATTCTCAGTTATAGCCAGAGGACAGAAAAGCTCCTATCAGGAATCTACTTTGCTGCCACCGAGAAACAGAACGACCCTTCATATCAAGCACAGAAGACAGCAGATTATATTCCAAAACTATCAAATAAGTAGTATCCAAGTGCTTTCCTTTATTTAGCTGTTTATTAATTATTCAATTTGTGTATTGATTAGAATACTTGGGAGGGAAGGAGACCTGATAAATGGTATCATATGTTCAGCTGATGTGATATAAAAAGGATAATGTGTTCAAATAAATTGTCAAGATGACATCAAGATGTTAGCGTGTTAGCTGGACAGGCTAAATATTGACAGCAAGTCGCTGTGGAATGGAAAATACATTGAGCCCATCCACTTTTTATACATTCGTCATCTGTGAATTCCAAATTTTCCCCTACTCACATTCCTCTTTTTCATTATCCCTGCTCTTCTCCTCTGTTTCAATTTCGCTAGGTGTACAAGGGTAATTGGCTCTCTGTTTCTTTAATTAAAATGAGGTCTAATTGTAGCTGAAGCAGGGCAAATGTTCTTAGGCCTATAATTTCCCTATCACACTCCAGAGCCACAGAGAGAGTGGAAAATAGGCAGCAAACGGGCATGCAGGGAAGGAATGAACATACAAGTTAAGGATGGAGAATGAAGCAGTTGGGGGTGGGGGGGTCATTTATAATGGCTCCTGATCTTGAATATGAGGGCAGTTTGAAACCTGAACACGGCTCGATATAGAACATGGGGGTGAGGTGTTTTCTGTACATGCCCCAATTTTAAAAAATGAAGGGTCAGGTTTTACATTTCAAAAGAAAAGCATGTACAACACTCCCTGTTGTTGTCTTGCTTTGACATAGAACAGTTAAACCCATTTGCTTTTGTTTCCACAATATTTTTTTTTACTGTTTGCATTAACAATATTTAACATGTTGATACTGATGCCTCAAGCCACCTACTTTCTACTACTCTGTTTGTTCTGCTTGAGAGAAATCCTCTGTGTTGTGTTTTGTCTGTAATTGTTAGTTGAAGGCTAAGGCCTAATCATCCCGCCACCACCCGTATCAGTTTAGACTTCTCCAGTGTAGTATTGCGTACAGTTGTCCTGTAATTACTGTACAGTTGTTTGTTTTGGATGTTAAAATTCATCCAGATGACGAATTTTCATTGTTCCTACATTTTTCGAGCACTGGGGGCAATTTTCCGGCGGTGGGTGGTCGCCGCTGCTGAAAGAATGCAGGGGAAAAGCCAGCTTCCTCTAACAGGGCTTAAGACTGAATCTACTTCAGCGAAAGGCAAGGCCAAGCAAGCACATAATAGGAGCGCTCACCATCTCATAGAAACACTCACGCTCACGCATCCTGTCTCATAAACCTTAATGATAGAGCAGTGATAAACAGTGATTACCATGCCTGGGGGGGTGGGGGTGGGGATTTCATCTCTACTCCTTCAAAAAAAAAAGAGAAGAAAAATAATTATAAACACAGAGGCAGGTGTGTATATGAAATGTGGAGATGTGGAAATATGTATAGCGAAGCCTTTGTGGTAAGGGTGTTTTTTAGATTATGCTGGAGTGAACTCAGGGTAGACTAAATGTGGGGAAATCACCACTCTGAACTTTGTCACCCAATTATCCTCCTCATCCACCTCTTCCCTCTCTTTTTTCCCTCTCTGCTCTCTGCAGGCTTTCCTTTCTTTTCCTTTGTCACCTTAGATTGTTGTTAGAAAGCTGGTGGGCTTCTGTGGTTTTGAAGTGGAAATGGCTGAGAAGCACGGTTGTTTCTTCAGCTTTCAAAGAGTGTAAAATTGTGAGATTATAAAAAGCGAAATGGGGGATGAGAAAGGAGAACTTAATGACTAAAGTGGACCCGTTATGCTCATTTTCAGCTCGCTCTTTTCACTTTTGGGCTCTACTAGAATAGCTAACTTTTTTTCTGATTGGTTGCACCTAACAAACAGAAGGTTTGAAGAGCAGGTGGGCGGAGCTGAATCCAAACTCAGAGCTGTGTGTCTTGACCATATTAAGGATGTCCCCTCTGCTTGACATCATACAGAGCCAAGATAAGGGGAAAAAGCTCAGGATTTACCTGAGTTTAAGTTCAAAGAAATTGTTTGCACATATGTTGAACTTAGTATTTGAAACTTGCGTCCATGTTTAATAACATATATGCAACATAAAAATAGGACCAATCATAATAGTTCCATGCTAAAGTCACATGTCCCTTTTGCTTCTCAATATGATGCATGACCTGTTGCATATGCAGTGCTGATGACAAGTAATTCCATGTCCTTGCTTTTATATGCAGGTGGAAGGCAGTAAGAAAGATTTGACTAATTTGCCTGTACAGCAGGGAGAGTGCTGCGGCGAGAGTGGGGTCGAGAAGAGTGAAAATTCAGTGTTTGTGTGTGTGTGTTGGCCACAGAGAAAATGTATTAAATTAGCTGGAGAGAGAATGTGAGCGGTGGTGGGCGTGATTGAGTGATCAATGAAATCATTATGGGGAAAAAACAAAGAAACAAAGAGTGACCTGTTATGGATGAAACAGTTTATTTTTATTTCATAATAGTATTGTTATTGTGTTACTCATGTATTGTAAGTTATGTTTGGTGTTGCGGATATGCGTGTTTAGAATAGGTTTATTTAAAGGTACATTATGTAAGATTATTAGTTTAAAAATAATTGAGCACTGAGATTTAAGAACTTAATTACAGTATAGATAATGTATATAATTTGCTTGCTTTATGCATCCAAGGATGCCACAACTGCAGCCACTCTCACAGAGTGACTGTGTCGATGTCTTCAGCTCAAACTTCACTGGGTGTTTTCGCCCTTAACCATGAGTAACCAGAGGTTGTGGCTAAATCACTGCCCACCAGCTCCAGGCTTCTAGCCCCCCCTCCTCCCTTTTATACCCGAGCCAACAAGAGGCTCTTTCTGTTGCTTCCCCAGTCCTGCGCACAGCTGTTTTCCTGCTTGTTCCCTGAAACTCCAACTGTAGTGTGCGACTGTGCTGGGAAACCTCTACACTCAACTTTTACAGGAAACAGCCATACTTAACACCTTTTCTCTCCACACTCCTGGATGAGGTTATGGTATTTTAGATTTGTCCTTTTTATGAGACTCATCACAGCCGTTTTCCCATGGCCACAGTGGTATTTGACTTCTGGTGCCGTCTCCGCCGGTGTTGTTTGAGCAATTCTTCTCATTAGTCGTATTTCAGTCCTGCCCATTACCATTGTGTCTCGCCTTTCAAGCTTCTCATCCTCTCCCACTTTCAGGAGACTCTGGGGGTATTATTCTGTATTGTAATCGGTAACATGTTGTGGTGCCCTCTTGCACGTAGTGTACATCAGGTAATTAATCACCCATGCCAGACTTTTCAGCCGTCTTTCACCCGTCTTTCCAGCATCACCAATCATTCTTGTTTGCCATCCAGTCTTTTCCTGGATGTCACTCGTTACCAGAGTTTACTTGCTGAATAGGATGCCACAACTGCAGATGCTCTATAGGGTAACAGTGACCTTCCACCTGGAGCTGATGTGTAGAGCAGCTTTGACTTATTGATAGCTTCCCTTTAACTTTCTTCTGATTGGCTTCACCTGGCAAACAGAAGGTTTAAAAAGCAGGTGGGTGGTGCTTCTGTAACTAATCCCTACTCTGTGTGTCTGTGTGTCAATACAGAGTCAGAGAAAGACGTAGGACTACTCAGAGATAATTTTTTTCATTTATAAAGATAACAATGCCGATCTGATCAACAATCGCTGGCATGTTCTTTCAGCAGAGCGTTTCTTCTTGCACTTATGCTTTCTCACACCCTGCTTATAACGCCCCTCCCCTGCCCAATGGCATCAGGCAAGGCAGACGAGAGGAGACTGTGTAGCTTCTCTGGCAGATCACCGTATAGGTTAGTTGTATGATGATTCCTATTCTCTAGTACCATCAGGTTACACTTAAACACCGGTTGTTTAAAATTAAAGAAAAGATTTAGCACAGCCTAGCATTTGGACACCAAGTGTTACTGAATAGCTGCAACCCCTTTAATACAGTAAGGTTTTCTAAATATTGCTCCCTTAATAATATAATCGCAATCAACGCCCACTTAAAGTCTTAAGGTCATCTATTCAACTGCTCGTTAATGCAAATATGTAATCATCCAGTCTAATGACTGCATATTTATGCATTTAGGTATGTCGACGTGGTCCAGAGAACCTGCTGAAGTTCAAACTGAGCATTAAAATAGGGAAAGAAGATGATTTAACTGACTTTGAATGTGGCCATGGTTTGTTGCTGCAAGATTCGCTGGTCTGAGTATTTTAGAAACTGCTGTCTACTGGGATTTTCCTGCACAACCATCTCTAGGGTTTACAGTGAACGGTCAGAAAAAGAAGAAAATATCCAGTGAGCAGCATTTCCCGTGGGTGAAAATGTTAGAGGTCAGAGGAGAATGGCCACGCTGCTTCCAGCTGATAGAAAGGCGACAGTAACTCAAATAACCACTCGCTACAAACAAGGAATACAGAAGAGCATCTCTGAATGCACAAGGCATTGAACATGGAAGCAGATGGGTGCCATTCCTATTAGCTAAGAGCAGAAAACACAGTCACCAGATCTCAATCCAGCAGAGCACCTGTGGGATCTGGTGGGACATCATGGATGTGCAGTCACCAAATCTCCAGCAACTGTGTGATTCTGTCATGTCAACATGGACCAAAATCTCTGAAGAATGCTTCCAGCACAGCTTCGAATCTGTGCCGCAGAAATTAATGGCAGTTGTCTGGATTTATAGGACATAAAGACTTGGTGAGCTAGAGTTGTAGCGCTTGACTCAACAGGAGCCAGATTCAGTTTTACCTCAGAATCTTTTTGCACCTTCATGTGTATTTCACTGGGATGTGGGCTGGTAAGTGGTAAATGCGATTGCCTCTCACTTCACACAGGATCACAGAGATTAGTAACTGTAGGCGTTGGAGTTATTTTTGTAAAATACTACAAGTGCTGGTGTTTTGCAAAATATATTCAAAGAGCACGAGGAGTCCATGAAAGCCTTGACGTCCTCGTAATGTTCGGTGTTAAAGGTTTCCCCAAACACCCTCTTATCCTGTACACAATCTTCCACAGGCAACACAATATCTACAACATCCACAGAAAATGAAAGTAACTGAGAGAGCGATATTAGGATTACACTGCGAGGATGAATTTTCATAATTTTGGCAGCAATATTTATCACACTGACACTGCTAGTCATCAGTCTGGGGATGGTGCTGTGAGAAATGGTATTAGATGCAAGTATTTTTCTTTACTTAGGGCTTGAGCTAATGAGTGTTTTTATTATTGATTAGCCTCCTTCTTTTTTTTAATAAATGCCCAGCATTGTTTTGTTTTCTTTTTTCTTTTCAGAGCCTACGGTCAAATCTTCACATAGTTCTCACATTTTTAGAGGCATTTTTGTTTAAACTTATCTGATGGTAAAATTATTGGCAATTCATCATAATTAACCACTGTGTTTTATAAGCTGAAAGTTGCAGAGGAAAGAGAGAAATCATTTCTACTCTTGATGTTTTGTAATGTGTTCTGTGTAGTGTTTAAAAGAAAGTTTAAAAGAAAATGCCTTTAATAAGCCACTATTAAACTTCAATGGCTGAAGTCATTATTGAAGCAATAAAAGAAGCCCCATTGAAGAACTACGGGCTTTAGATAAATGCAGATGGAATCACAGAGTTTGTGTTTAATGCCGGATGCGTGATTGTATGACACACGTACGCAGCAGATGTTTTGAAAAACAAAGCAACATGTTGAAGCGAGTAGGCGGTGGAAACGCATCTTAAACAACTGAGAAAAGCAACACGTTGTCCTCATTGAGAATTCAGAGTCATTGTTTAGTTTCTGAATGAGCTGTTCAGCGGAGTTTGTCAGCTCGAGGTAAACGAACGGGCAACAATGCGAGGCAAGATATTGATATGTTATTAAAATTAAAATTTTATTTGAAAGTATGGATTTCCGAGGAATTCGAGCACTGCTTTATTATTTATGTGAAGGATATTGATCTAATGGGAAAACGTTTGAGTGCACAGATCGAAACGGGGGGGAAAAAATAAAGCAGAAAAAGTGGAGATCAGGGGCAGATGAAGCGTTGTTGTATTTGTCTGTGTGTGCAGAGGGTGTACTGCGGCGTTATGGCATGCTGACTTAACTGCCGAGCCTTATATTGGAAGCCTAATTCAACAAAGCACCTTACTAACCCCGATGATAAACCTCCTGCTGAAACCCCCATTTCCTCCAGCATCCATTTTCATGGAAGCGCTCCTTGGTTTGTAGCCACATTAAATCTGTTTATTCGTAAAACCAAACTGCGCAACCCTTTTGGGATGAGCTTCTGTGGGGAACAGGTAGGGCACTAAAAGCCACTCTGTGACAGAAACCGCATCCCATCAGTGTAAATATGACTCGGAGCCTGCTAATGCAGCTAAAGGGGGGAGGAAAAAAAAAAGATGTCCTCACATCAAAAGAAGTCCCTGCACCCAAACTAAACTGTGCTTCCAGTTGCACGCAGTTCAGGTCTCGGATTTTATTGGGTTACTGAATCATAGCAGAAGTCCTCAGATTGTTTGCGAGCTGGCAGCCTAACCCTCAAAAGATTACAAAAAATCAATTCTATTGTAATCACAGATTGTGACTGGAAGGGCTTAAATCTTGGTGTGTCTGTGCACACGCCTGTGTGTGTGTGTGCGCGCGTGCGTATCTGTGCAAGTCTGTTCGATTCTGCTGTTCTACTTGTCCCTGCTCTCCCTGGACAAAAGCAGACTCCTTTTTTTCGAGCAGGTTCAGTTCGACCGCAGGCGTGGCGTGTCGCTGGGAACTGGGGGGAGATGGGGGGAATAAAAACAAACATGAGAGGAAAGACAATTTTAGAGTAGTGGGAATGTTTCTGTGGATGTAATTGACTGGTGAAACCTCATCTTCTATCCTAATCCCAGCATAAGCCATAGCTGATACTTTGCAGAGCGCTTGGGACTCAAAATATGTTCTCTCTGTGATTTTTAGATTCGATTGTGTGTTTTCTGAATGTAAATGAGCCTTATACGTGTCGTTTTTACATTTCCTGCTGTGAGTGGTGATATATTTTTTTTTTATCTCTTCTGCAGAGGTCCTGATGAACACTAAGACAGAGACTTCGGATCTCAAATGGACCGTCTTCTCCCATGCCAGGCCACAGGTATGTAACCTCAGCTTCACTGTGTTATCTGTATTCCTGCCACAGAGCCTAGTGGTGACTGGGGATTTTTGGCCTCCAGCTGTTCCTTTGTTACTTTGGCTATAAAAGATTTCCTTATATGGCAGGTAACTGACAGAGTAAAAGAAACACCAGAGTGAATGTGGGATTTAAAGTGTATTGGAAGCAGATGCTTTGATAGATCTCATCAACCTTGGAGTCGAAGTCACAGGCTGCTCGCAATTTTTGGTCCTGCAGCCAGAAAAAGACATATTTGTAATTTGATCAGCTGAGGAGTGGTTGCTAAGGTATTTCTGCCAGCAGCGTCTGTGACCAGAACTGCTCAACTTGCCGATTGCCTTGGAAGGAAAATGGTCCCAGTGATGGCGGTAGGAGGATTTCTGGTGCTGGACTGAAATACTCAACAAATGTGTCTGTGCTTTTG
The DNA here is from genome assembly GCF_001858045.2 of Oreochromis niloticus. Lineage (NCBI taxonomy): Eukaryota > Metazoa > Chordata > Actinopteri > Cichliformes > Cichlidae > Oreochromis > Oreochromis niloticus. The sequence continues at coordinate 12,439,917 of NC_031975.2, read as the reverse complement.
ATTAAGATGCAAGGCTGAAGCAGGCAGACTGTCTCTAAATAGCCTGCACAGCATTTATCATTTGAAGCAGTTTATCAAAAGCTCTGTGCTGTCAGAAGAGTGGCCGGGCTTGTGTTTTTAAGCATTACCTTGGCACAAAAGAGTATAAAACCGTGATTTAGTCAATGATGACAAGCAGCGGTGGGGAGATGCCACGAGCTGTCTGCTTCAAAAAGTGCAGACATAAAAGGGATACTGTATTATTCTTTATTTTTAGGATTAAAGGATTATGATACCCTTGTAGGAGATATTTGTGGCAACTTACAACCCAGTCAGATAAAATTTTCTGGCTTCTCAATTTCAAAAATACTTGAATGTCACTGTTGCATTAATAATTCATGAGGAAGCCAGATAAAGCTAATAATTCATGTTAAACCTTTTGGTGTAATGATGCGAGTGTGACAATTGTTTTAATGAAACAGGGATGTGCTTCCGGCTAAATCTGTCACAGTTTGACCCTGTTGCATATTAACACAGGTTGAATCTATGGGCCTCCATCACACAGACACGCACATTTGAAGGTAGTGCCATTGCACTCTTTGTGCAGAGAGCATGGCTCCCAGTTTTTGAACTTTTTAAATAGTTGTGCATCCATTTAAAACTTGACTGTCCTGATACGACTCACAATCTTATTCATGAATCACTTGCCCTTTCTCACATATTAAGTGTATGCAAAGCTTTATTTATATACCGCATTTCATTCCTAGCAGGAGCACAACGCACTGCACAAAGCATAAGCTCCTTCAGAGTGTGTAGCACCAAAATATATAGATAATGTAAAACTGAAATGTACGTAAGAACGATGAAAACCAAAAGTCAGTACAAGGAGTAAGGCGAAATAAAGTGAAGTAATAATTATGATCATTTGTTGTCCAGTTAAAGTAATAAAAACCTTAAAGATGGAGTCCACAAACAGTCAGAAATAAAGTAAAATGATCATTAAAGCCAAACAGCATGGATAAACAGGACAGGTTTTAGTTTAGGTTTAACACTGATGATTTACTAGGTGTTTACAGTCTGCATTAGCCAGCATCAGATGCCGTCTCATTACTACATATTCAATGGCCAATTCATTAGTTACCAGGTTGGACCCCTTACACCTTCGTGACTGACTGAACGCGTGGCATAGATTCAGAGTGGCACAGATTTGTTGAACAGCAGTTTCTAAAATACTCAGACCAGCCCATCTGGCAGCAACAACCATGCCACATTCAAAGTCACTTACATCACCTTCTTTCCCCATTTTAATGCTCAGTTTGAAGTTGAGCAGGTTCTCTGGACCACGTCTACATACCTAAATGCATAAAGATGCCATAATTAGACTGGATGATTACATATTTGCATTTACGAGCAGTTGAATAGATGTGTGGGGAAAATCCCAGTCGAGCAGCAATCCATCTGACAATAACAGCCATGCAACATTCAAAGTCACTCGAATCACTTTTCTTCCCCATTCTGATGCTTGTTTTGAACTCCAGCAGGTTGTCTTGACCATGTCTAGATGCCTAAATACAGACATTTGATTGGCTGACTTAGATGCCGCATGAAGAGATGTGCCTAATGAAACTGCCAGTGTTTGTATATGTATAGTATTCGTATAAGTTGGATTGGCCATGTGTGCTACCTGCTGACTGCAACTCCACCAGAGGTTTACCTGGACTATTCTCACATAGGCGCCGTTAGACATGAACACACACTTTATGCTAAATAGCTGGCAAATCAAAGAACATTTATTGTCCAATCTGACTGCGTTAGACATTTGCTCTCTACGTGTCTAGTAAAGTTCAGCTTGCAGGGCATGCGTGAAAATGGCTCTAAACAACAAGGCAAATCAATGATTGTAAAAGATTGTTGAAATGTCATCAGTGCCGGATGTACGTCGTAAATGTCATCCGCTGTGATGTCGAGACTTCAGTACTGTTAAATACAGAAGGTGTGACTTGCTGCCAAAGAGATGTAATTATTTTTTTCAGTAGGTAATCTATATCTTGTAAAAAGTATTAGATTACTTTTTAAAAAAGTAACACTATATGCTTTTTTAAAAAAGTCCCATTTATGTAACTGCACTTTGTCTGTGTACTTGTAGCTCATTCTCTCATTTGCCTTCAAGTCACACTTCTCTTTGAATGGTTTTTGTCAAATCCAGATGAGTCCTCACAGATTCGGTGCATCTTCATCACAGAAAACATTTTGTTCACAGACACATGTGCTGCCAAAGTCCACAGTATTTATTTTTTTGGGATTAGAAGGGAAATTCTTCTTTCCAGCGTCTCAAACCTGGCTCTGGGTGCTCCGCTGCACTGTAATTCATTCACACCACAATTCTGCCTCACTCAACACATCATCTGCAAATGGATTTTTAAAGATTTACATATTTACATAACCGAATTTCTGAGCCTCAAGTTCAGCAAATCTGCTAAATTCTGCCCTGAGTATGTTAATTTCTTGCTTGTTTCCCGCTCTTGGGAACATAGTGATGGTGAACATTTTTGCTGTTGACTCAGAAGTCAAACATTAAAGCATTTTTCTGTTGCATTTGGCTGCCCAACAAATGTAGATTTCTGTGCAGGTTTTTTTTACTTCGCTCATATTTGCGATATCCCCTCTTTATTCTTGTGTTTTAGGCTATAAATGTGTTTGAAAGGTGAAAGCTTTGTCTGTCTTGGATGCTGTTTGCAGAAGTGTGCTTTGTTTGACAAGTGAGACTTGTATTCCCACTAGCTGTGCTGGAGCTCAGTGGGAGGAATGATTTAACAACCCAGATTCAAATTTGGGCTGGATTAAAATCCACAGTGGGCCAGATCTGTCCCACGGGCCTCTGACAGGTGCAGAAGGCCAACAAAAGATTGTAACATTATTATGATGAATAGGATTTTTAATGTGACCAATTATATAAATACCCCAGTGATAGTCTTTATAGGTGAAGTAAATCTACTCGGTGCTCACAAGTTTTCTGGGTCAATCTAACAGCCCTTTGTTCTCTCTGCTCTCAGTGGGAGGAAGTAAGTGGTTTAGATGAGGAGAACAACAGCGTGAGGATCAATCAGATTTGCCAAACGGACAGTTCATCCAGCCACTGGCTGCGCAGTGGCTACATCCAGCGACGGGGAGCGTCTCAGGTGTACGTGGAACTGCGATTCACCATGATGGAGTGCTCTTCCAGGAGCACACACCACCGTAGCTGCAAGGAGACCTTCAACCTCTACTACTACGAGGCAGACTCCAACGAAGCCACTGCTACGAACCCACCCTGGATGGAGAACCCCTACATCAAGGTACCCAGCCCGTTACGTTATAAAAACCAATGCAGTTTTCTTTTCTGTTGGCTAGTCTGATAAAATATTATAGGAGCTAATTCGTTGTGTAATTGTTTGAGAAAATAAGTTGAATTGAATTCTCGTGGTATTGCCAATCGGCTTGTGAGACTGTTGTATTATTATGTCTTGCTCAGGAGGAACATTTTTATATTTGACAGCGTAATAAACTACAGGGCTTATCTTGATTATTGATCAGTCTGCCTATTATTTCCATAATTAATCGATTGATTCCACTGTGGTGGCTTTAATTTGCTTTGCTTTACCCAAAAGTGTAAACAAGTGATGTATATCAAGAAAAATAGGGGGAAAAACAGCCTGAAATGGTCGTGTCTGAAATTGTACTCTTTTAAAAAAAAAAAAAAAAAAAAAGCAAATCAATGGAAAGAAAAGTTCTGTCACAACGAGGGAACTCGAAGCTCCAAATCTGAAGGTTGCCAAGCAGTGAGGACCTGAGAAAAATAAGTTATTGAACAGCTGTGTGTATTGCTACCAGTGAAAGTCTGTTGCAGTGAATTTGATGACTCACAAATACCCTCATAAACTGGATAAAAAAAGCTGTGCATGATGTCCAAATCATTGTGGGGGAAATAAACTTACATGATGAAACCATTAACAATAAGTATTCTTGCCTTTCACTTTTGCTGAATTATTTATAATCTCACCACGTTCTTGTTTTCACTGACAAACAACTGTTTTTGAAGCCTCATGTGTGTACAGCATGCAGTACTGTGAAAAAGTCTACCAACTCTCACTTCTCTATATAGGATATATGACGCATATTGGGTAATAGGTGTGTTGATTGACTGATGTGTCTGCAAACAAACATGGTATATAAGGCTAAACAGAATTTGAAGATGTCTGAATAGCTTGAAAGTCAATATTTGGTGTGACCACCTTTATTCTTCAACACAGCCTGAACTCCCTTAGACAAGCTTGCCTGTAAGTTCTTTAAATGTCTGCAAGAATAACTTTCACATGTTGGCTGCCTTTTTTTTCCATTTTCTGTAAAAATGATCCAAAACTTGCTTCATTAATGTTGAGATCTGGGCTCTGGTGAGACCAATCCATGACTGATAGTGTTCCACTGTGTGTGTGTTTTCATTCAGGTATGATTTTACTGCATTGGCAGTGTTTTTGGAATCACTGTCGTGCTGAAAAATGAAGCCATTGCCAAGCAGATGATAGCTGCATTGTGCATCATAATCTGATGGTACTTTTCTGTGTTCATGATTCCATCAATTTTGACAAGATCTCCACTGGCAGAAATGTAGCCCCAAACTATGACAGAGCCTCCATCGTGTTTGACAGATGGCTGTAGACACTCACTGCTGTAGCTCTCTCCTGAACTTTTCTGCACATATTGATAATGGTTTGAACCAAAAATGTCAAAATCTGAATCCATCACTCTGTAAGTCCAGTTATTGTGTAATTTAGCATACCGCAACCTTTTCTTGCCTCTTCCTTTCCTTAAGAATGGCCTTTTGACAGCAAACCTTCCACCAAGACTGTTTCTGATGAGGCTTCAGTTGGCCAGATGCATCTCCCAGGTCCTGTGTCAGGTCTTTGCTTGACTTTTTGCTATTTCTTAAGGACATGAATATCATATAGTGCCCATCTCTTTGGTTTTTAGGTCTGCGACTTATTCTTGTGTCCTCCACATGGCATTTTTTTCTCATTTTTCTTTTTTTTTTTTGGTTTACAGCTCTTTGTGAATCACCTTGTTGGTGCAAAAATAATATTTTATGCCTGTTAAACTGTTATTTTTTATTCCTTTGTTAGTGTTAAGTAGCTTAATAAACACTTATCTGAAAATGTCTAGGTATAAGGACTGGACTAAAATGAGTAAAACAGCAGACATGTCCAAAGAAAAACTTTAAAAGACCTTCTTCAGACCACTTTAAAAAGTTACAAGAAAGTCTGGCTCCTTGGAAGCAGGCTCAAGTCTTTTGCACAGTACTGTACACGTTTGTGACGGATTTCTTTCCCCCTCAGTGTGCAGCTTTTCATACAGATTCAAAACAAGTTTGCAGAGACCAAGATTTGCTTTAAATGTCAGTTTCACAACATCGTCAATGTTCGGGGACTTTTTTAATGTTCCAATCATGTTCTCGCCTCTTGGGAGCAAGCACTGCTTTAAAACCCACCTTGTCAGTGCATTCAATCTGTTTCACAGCCTGAATCTTTTCGTAATGTTTATCTTCTGAGTTTCATTTTCCAAACACATAGCTTAGGAATGCAGCGCAGTCAATCTAATTGTCAAACCTTAGTTGTTGGCCGTGTCCTTGAACACAACACCAAATAGTGGCGTCAAAATAGTCCCTGCTTCTCAACTTCATTACCACCTAATAATGTAACTTTGACAGAAAAATAAAAGTGATGAAATGTTCGCCGTGATGAATTGCCTTCCACTCCAGCAAGTTTCTCGTCCCTGCAAGTTGAGGTTCAAAGCACACTGTAATAAATGGGAAACAATGGCTGCCAGAAAGGCAGTGAATCAATGTAAAAATCACAGTGGTATGCTTTGTAAAATTTTCAGTAATATGGAGCATATGTAATTTCTAGTTAATGGACTAAACATGCAAAACTATCAGTTTGATCCTTTTCATGGCTGAGCAGTGCGTGCAGGAATCTGGATATTACATAAGGTCTTTTCTCTTTCTTCCTGTCTTAGGTGGACACAGTGGCTGCAGACTTTCTACTAAGGAAGGACGGGGAGAAGAAATTGAACGTGAAGACCTTGAGACTCGGCCCTCTTAATAAGAGAGGCTTTTACTTGGCCTTTCAGGCTCAGGGTGCCTGCATGGCTCTGCTGTCTGTCAGGGTGTTCTTCAAGAAGTGTCCTCCCCTGGTCAGTGCTCTTTCCTCTTTCCCTGAGACTATACCGCGTACTCTAGTGCAAGAGGCACAGGGTGTGTGTGTGGAGCACGCAGCTCAGCAAGGTCCCCGTCCTCGGCCGCCTAAGCTCTTCTGCGGGGAGGATGGCCAGTGGGTGGGCCAGCCAACAACCTCCTGTGCATGCGTACCGGGATTTGAACCAGCTGAGGGGTACACGAGATGCACAGGTAATGAAGGAGGCAAGGTTAAGCCAAATAAAACTGACATGCGTGCATGTATGCATATAGACTACACCCATATAGGCAACAGGGCAGGCAGACTAAACAAGAACACAATGGTAAGGCGAGGGTGGCGGGGAGTTCACTGAGGGTTGAAGTGTTTGAGAGGAAATGAGAGACCGAGCAAGTTAATGAGGCAGGGGAATGGCTGTGACACAGAGGGGACAGAAAGAGAGGTCAGGTGGAGCAGCACTTATCTCTGAAAGGAAGAGCAGGGTCAAAGGCTTACTGCTGCGACAACTCCTGGCTCAGCCGAGATAGAAGGAGTGCAGGAGGACTGCAGAGGTGAGGGGAGAGAGGGGGGGAGGTGGTGCTCGGGGTAAAGATCATAACACTTTGAGAACATCAAAGCAAAGCAGACAAAAAAAGAAGGAAGAAGCAGGATGATTCTCTCAGGAGCCGTGCAGCAGCTCTGCCTAATGAGTCCAATTAACAAGCCTCGCGCATGGACTACCCCCACACACGCGCACACACTCGCCGCATCGCAGCGACACAGATAAATGGCGAGCACTAAAAACACAGAAACAAAAGGAGAAATGCCACATTTTCCCAGGGAAACGCCTGGTTTCATCTGTCTGTGTTTGAAGGTAGGCTGTAGTTTGATCTCCGTGGGCGGTATAATGATTTTTCATAACAAAAAAATAATTTCCGACATTTTGCTCCTGGTGAGGTGGCATTTTCCAGTGTTCTGTCACAGAAGAGAGTTGCAAGGCAAAACATTCACAAGGCCATAAAGGGAAATTGCCTCCGCAGAAAAGACCGGACAGTTAATTTGCTTGGGAGGCTGGTCATTTCGGAAAAATGAAATCGACGCCAGGGTTTAAAATTAAAATTCATTTTGCTGTAATACCATTATTTGCCAGAGACTATACATATATTTTCTGGGGCAAACATGAGCATTTAAATGTAAAAGTTATGAATGCTGTCAAGTTGATTTAGTGTTTCATCTAAGTATGGTTAGAATATTTAAACCAGGTCTCTGAAATGAACCACTATAAGACCATAAATACTGCTCTGGGGGAGGGGTATATTTCTCCTCATGTGGCGGTATAGCTTTATTATTGTTAGACAAATACATGATTATAAAGATTAGAAACTAAATAGGTTAGAACTAGCCCCTAATCTACTCCAAAAAGATTCATTTCTATTTCAAAAGCTTTGTTTCCTTCAGGAAAAAAAATGCCTGAACCAGAATACTGACTTATCTTAATGTGGACTGCTGCAAGTGCTAAACAATCTTACAGCTGAATTCACTGAAAAGTTGCACAGTAATCAATAGCGACTGCTTCTGTAAATCACAAAGTGTTATTTGTGTCATCTTGCGGGAGCTCGAAAGCACCGAGGTTACAGGCGGCTCTTCACATGTGGCAAATTCCTTGCGGTAAATGTCAGTCAGGAACGATCGGCGAGAGCGTTGACCCTGTGAAATGTGTCAGTTTTTCACTGCAGCAATGCTCCCGCTCGGTGTGAAAGTTTATTGTTGTATTTCTCTCACTCAGCAGCTGCGTATCAGCCGCCCAGACTGAACGCAGAAAGTAAACACGTTTGCTGCCATTGTATGCGGTATTTAGCAGGGTGACAGCTTATTACACATTCACATGTTAGAACAAGCGTTGGATGGGGCTTTGCTGGTGAGCAGAAGCTGAGGTGTGCACGGTTTCAGACCATGTAGTGGCTGCGGCTAATGACTGTTGTCATACTTAATTTCTACGTGTATTTATTTTCTTTGATTGATTGATGGTTTAGTCTGAAACGTCAGACGTGGTGATGTTTACTGTGATATGAAGCGAAGAAAAACAGGAGCGGTGTTGTAGATTTGGTCAAAATTGTGCTTAATTGTTTTTCCATCGCTCGACTAATTGATTGTTCAGCCAGTCCTTTCAGCATGAGTTCAGACTCCGTTCACGGTGTCCTTACATCTTACCACGGTCCTGGTTTGGGCTTTACAAAAGGAGACCTGGAACAATGTTTGAATCAATAAGCAATGACAGTTTTTTCATAAGGACCGCCACATGTCTGGTCTCATTATCCAGATATGGCCAGGTAAATTCAATGATAAGCAGCATGTCAGTCACAGGCAGTTTTTTTTTTTTTTCTTCCTTCACTAAATTGACTATTAGTGTCAGTCTCATTACTGTGATTGTCTCAGTTTATAGCCCTCATTACATGCTTCTGTCTGTCAATCTGCAACCATCTGGCACCTAAGCACACCGAAATAAAGGATTTATTTGCAAATTGAGTTTGACCCAGGCCTATACAGGACACAGTGAAGGCGTTATGCAATGTACTGTTGTATTTAATGCTAATGTGCCTTTATTTGTTCTCACATCTTGTCCTCTTCAGCCTGTCCTGTGGGCCAGTTTAAGTCAGGCGTAGAGGGACAGTGCAGAGGCTGCCCAGGATTCAGCCAGGCCACCAACAGGGGAGCGTCAGTGTGTGAATGTCGCCCTGGGTACCTACGTGCCGAATCAGACACTCCTGACACCCCGTGCACTAGTAAGTAAAACAGTGCTTAATCCACATGCAAATATGGAGGTGCTAAGCAACACTCTTTACTGTCTCCTCCTCTCTTTTTTTGTCTTCCTCTGACATCTCTGGTGCTACTTCTCTTTTTTCCCCCTCCGGTGTCATTTAGCCAGGGTCCGCTGAGCTGCTTTGTGGCTTTTGTCTCACGGCTGGGCATTGAGATGCATGTCCTTTGTGACAGGTTGTTGGTGAGGGTGGGAGGGTAGGGCTTTCTGTCCAAAGTGAAGTAGGCATTGATGGTCTCAAGTGACACATCCATGCGGATTCAGGAATTTCAATTCAGGCTCATTTTGGGTGTGTGTGAATGGGAAGGGGGGTCTTTAATTAGGTGCGCTCTCTCGGAAGGGCCACAAAGCTGATGTGAAACAATGTGACACTCCGCATCAGGCTGTTGACTGTGGCTGCTACCCCTGCAGGTGTGATACAAATACCAACTGGAATTCACATCCACCAATTTTATTTTTTACTGATAACTTTAATTACAAAGGCTTTATCTTAATAATGGATCTCTTTAAGAAGCTAATTTCTATTATGTATTCTGTTGCTGTGCCGGATTGCCTGAGCAGTTCGGCACGTAATGTTATTTTCAATTTGTATGCAAAATTTTAAACCAGCCGAGCCACCTGAAATTCACGCCAGACCTTTTCCCTCCTGAAAATAGGGTATACGTTTTTACATTTTTGTGACAGGCGTGGTGGTTTTTAATTAAGCGCATTGTGATTGCCAGGACTTAAAAATGCGTCACCTCTAAAAATCCCCTGTTGCCAAATGCTGAATTCAGAATTCATACTCGCCCAGATTGAGCGCGATGTTACTCCACTCGGGTTTCCAATGAGAACACCATTAGCACTTAAGTTAGCTGCAGGCTCAGTGACAAAGCTCTCTCTCCTTGGCAGGAACAGAAACTCATTCACAGTGCCTGAGTGGTCTTGCTGTTTAGTTATGCTTGGCTTGAGGCAATAGCTATCTTCTTACAATTTTCAGGCGGTGATCATTATCATCCAGTTTTAGACAAACGTAATTGCACCAGTTAAATCCAGCAGCACATATGCTCCCGCTGTGACGCAAAGCAACTGCAAGAGCATTGTTCTGCTTCGTGACTACATGTGCGGGCTGAATAAAATGGCTTCAGCTTATATCAGAAATCATAAAGAAACAATATGTGTGGGTCATGGAAAAGTAAAACAGTGGCAAAATGGCACAGCGGAGATCAACACAGAACTTTCATATATTGTAATTTCACCGGGGCAACTTTCCACAGGGGAAAAAAACATGAAGTACGATTCAATATTTTTCCCCATATAACTTGATAATACTGGTGCTCTCTGAAGGCACTTTATCATAGCAAAAACAAAAAAATCATAACAGGTGATGCTGCTATGTTGATATTGCTTAAACGGTCTTAAGAGGTTTAGAAAATGCTGCCTTTGGGACCGGGAAAAGGCCAGATTGAAGGGAATAGTTTGACATTTTTGCGATATTTGAGTTTGATCGGATTAATGTGTAATTCTGTCATGTATATATGATGCTCCAGTTCTGAAAGAGATTCATGTTCGGTGGGTTATGAAATCCCAAACAGGTCTGACCAACCATGAATCCTGCTTTTATGGTTAAGTCAAGCTAAATGGATGCTGCCTGCAGCTAGAGATTTACTCATAATCAAATTTAACAACATCATTTGTTGTATTTTGTTTTAGTTTATATTACCTATACGTAAACACATTATAGGTAAGCACATACATGAAAGTTTCATCAATTTTCTCAATCAGCTCTTTTTTTTAAGCAGATTGGTTCGCATACCGGAACTTGGATGACTGCCAGTTTGCAGTATTTTTTAAATAGGGAAAAAGCATGCTATTATAACTATTTCTCTCACTGTAGGAACTCCCTCGGCCCCTCGCAGCATAATCCCTAAGGTCAACTTCACCACCGTCACTCTGGATTGGAATGAGCCGCTGGACAGCGGCAGCAGAAACGACCTGAGCTACGCCGTCAGGTGCTCTCTGTGCAGGTCACCAAAGGAAACGTGCCTCCCCTGCGGAGACGGCGTCAGTTACCGGCCTGCGAAAGACGGCCTGCTGGGTCACAGGGTAGAGGTGTGGGGCCTGCTGCCACACACAACGTATACGTTCACTATTCAGGCACTCAACGGAGTGTCTCAGCTCAGCGAGAAGGAGCCTGCCAGCGAAAGTGTCAACATCACTACAAGCCATGACGGTAAGAGCTGCAGGAGGATAGGTGGAAAGGTATAAATAGTCCGAGTTTCACTGTATTTATAATTCTGCTGCCATCTGTGCAGTGCCGCCACTGGTGTCTGTGATTCGGAAGAGCGACTCCACAGAGAGCAGTCTGACTCTGCACTGGTCGGTCCCGACTCAGCCACACTACACCATCCTGCAGTATGAGCTGCGCTACTGTGAGAAGGTAAGAGCTCCCTGACGACATCCCCCGAACTGTCCGTTCAGATAGATGATCTCTTTTTTACAGGCTCATAGAAGAAAGCACTCTCAGTGCAGATGTAGTTAAAGGGGCGCGACACGTGGCTTAGACCATGTGGATCTGTGAAGAAGCTCTCTAAACTGTGCAGTATACACTTTACATGAAGGTGTTTAACAATTAAGATATTTGTAACATATTTGTAATGTTTTTTTTTTTTATTATTATCTGATGTAATTGAAGTTAGTGTTCATTTCAGGACAGTTTGACTAATTAACTAGCTTGACATCATCATCCTTTCTTCTTTCACTATTGCCTTGGCCTCATTCTTTTTTTGCTTTTAGAAGGAGCAGCGTAGCGAGGATCAGTGCCACTCCATACAGAGTAACAGAAACCAGGCTGTACTGACAGACCTCCGCCGGGCTAGCCAGTATGAAGTGCAGGTCCGGGCGCGTACCCAGGCCGGCTACGGCAGCTTTAGTCCACCAATCATTTTCCGCACGCTGCCCGATGGTAAGAAGAGGTCTTCTTTTCTCTTGAAGAAGAGCCACACACACATTACTCTTTTTTTTTTCTTATTTAAAAAAATCATTTCCAATGACAAACTGCATTGGAAATTGGGGGTGTGACAAACATTTATCCCTGCATAATCAATCCCTGCACAGTTTCTTTTATGAATTTATCATCTGCATCCTTGTTGAGTCTCATTAATAATCTAAATTCCTGTCGCCCCCCCCTTACCTTTCTTTACTACCTATGTAAACCTCCTGTCATGGCTTCTGTCATTGTGTTGCTCTAACTCTCTCACTTTCTGTCTCCTATTTTCTTGTCTCTCTCTTTTGTTTGCCGTCTCTCCCAGGACGTGACTCTGGCTCCGAGTTCTTGGTACCTGGCATCTTTATCGCTGTCGGGATGCTGCTGCTTGTCACTTTCGTCTTTGTGGCCGCCTACTGCATACGGTGAGAACGGGGGAAAGGGAAATAGGCACAGGAAAACAAGACAGATTTGCAAGTGAAAGAAGCTCGTGGAATAACAGGAAATGGAGCGAAAAGGATAGAAATCAAAAACCAATAACAAACGTGACCCCAATTTTACAGTTTTGCACTGCTTTGTTCTTTTGTTTATACAAATCATATCTTATCAACGGTGGTTTTGCACTCTGTTACTCACACCTTTTCTTTTTTTTTCCCCCCTCTGTGAAGCAGTTCAGACACAAAGCAAGGCTCATGATTTCTTTTGCTTACACAGCTAAAAGCTATCCTGCTCATTAGAACATTTTCCTTAGGCTTCATTGTTTGAGTAAATAATGTCGGATGGCATCACGGGGAAAAAGAGAGGGAGAAGGTGCGTGCATTTGTGTGTGAGAAGGATGACGATAGAGGTAGAGGGCAGGGAAAGACAGGATGCAGGCGTCCCAACCCTGTTTCCACAGGACAGAACAATAGCTGTGACCTTGTGACACGCGCACACACTCGCTCTCAAACATACACACACACACACACACACACACACACACACACAAACCAGTGAGTAAGGCCCAGATCTGCCACTAACTGAGGGTGGTGCATTATTGCTATTTTAGGCTTATGAGGTGGGAGAGAGAAATGGAGGAAGGCAGCGATCCAGTAGCTACAGGGTTGTTACTGTACTGTAGGGATGAGTTTGCACCAGCAGAATTTTAATGGAGCCGCTTGCGTCAAAGAGCAGAACCATATGGGTTGTCTCCGGTATTCAGCACCACCACATGTCACTGTGTATTGCGTGTTTACGGCACGGACAAAACTGTCCACAACAAGGCGGTGCTGGCTTCTCAAACCATAAGAATGATGATGTATTTTTAAGAGTGCATGTGGCTGAAGTGACCTCTGACCCGTCATAGCTTTGTTAGGTGTTGTGTTGTTCTTATTGCATCTGAACAGTCCCATTGTGAGGTGGTTGATGTGCATCACGTTGGGTTGATAAAGCATTAGGAACACTTGTCCAAAAAAAAAAAAAGTGAAATAAAACATAAATTCTTCAGATAACTGCGCTGCGATCCTAATCTTGTTTCATTTATACTGATCTCTTTGTACCTGCAGCCGGCACAGCCGAATAAAGGATCCGGAGCTGAGTGACAAAAACAGCCAGTACCTCATTGGCCAAGGTAACACATCAAGGACATGCACGCTGAACCACAGCTCTGATTTACAATTCATTCACGTCGGGGAAATCATTTTTAATGTGACCGGGCTCTCTGTCGCTCATGGTTCTGTAACATTTCTGCTCTTTCATTTCCCACGCTTCTGTTTGTCTCCCCTCTCAAAGGGGTCAAGGTTTATATCGACCCTTTCACCTACGAAGACCCTAATGAGGCAGTGAGAGAATTTGCCAAGGAAATCGATGTTTCCTTTGTCAAGATTGAGGAGGTCATTGGTGCTGGTAAGCCCATCCGTATGCTTTTCCTGTGATTTATAAATCTGTAAACTTTGCACTGGTCCGCTCTTTCTGAGGACTTGCAGACTGCACAGGTTGCGTTTTGTTGTGATGTGTTGTTTTTATTTTTAGCATATTGTTATCTCTCAAAATAACCTTATTAAAAAATACCTAATTACTAAATTAAATAGATTCTGTGGCATTTAAAACCATTGCCCGGATTCTTCTTTATCACTCAAAATTCAATTTGGCTGCAGAAAAAACACAATTAACTGATAAATATGTTCCCAATATTGGTGGCCCTCATTCAAACCAAAGGGCACTGCTAGCTGCGAGCAAGCGTTGCGTTTGTTAAATGTAACAGTTGTCTTCATAATGAGGTAAACTCATGCCGGGGAGGAAAAAAACGGCCATAATAGTGTGTTTACGTGTCTGTGTGCTGCAGGCGAGTTTGGGGAGGTGTGTCGAGGACGGCTGAAGATACCAGGAAAAAAGGAAAACTACGTTGCAATTAAAACTCTAAAGGGTGGCTACACCGACAAGCAGAGACGGGACTTCCTGTCTGAGGCGTCCATCATGGGACAGTTCCAACACCCCAACATTATCCATCTGGAGGGAATCATTACAGCCAGCTGTCCAGTCATGATCCTGACAGAGTATATGGAGAACGGCGCTCTGGACTCATTTCTACGGGTCAGTATGAGTCGGAAAAACCAACGCCAAAGCACGCTTCTCTCAAAACACTGAAACACACCGTAGTGCCGCTCATTCTCAGACTGAACTGGTTCTGTCCTCTCCGTAGCTGAACGACAGCCAGTTCACACCCATCCAGCTGGTTGGTATGCTGCGTGGCATTGCCTCTGGCATGAAGTACCTGGCAGAGATGAGCTACGTCCACCGAGACCTGGCTGCCCGCAACATCCTGATCAACAGCAACCTGGTGTGCAAGGTGTCTGACTTTGGCTTGTCACGCTTCCTTCAGGAGAACTCCTCTGACCCAACCTACACCAGCTCTCTGGTGAGACAACAGCCATCCTCAGTTAATGCTTAAGGAGAAAAGCCTGTCATTCATTGCATACGCAGTAGTCTAGTAGGATGGAAATCATAGAAGTCATCCCAATATGTTAATTTTAATCTCTAGCACAGACATCAGGACACTAATTATCAGCAATAGTGATTATCAGTGTGACTTCTGCTCTACAATTAGTTATCAGTTAGATTTTTAAGATTTAAATAAATGCATAAATAAATAGCAGACTGTTTTATTTATCCACATACTTTTCATCTCTTGAAATATTATGTTGATCATAAAACATTTTTAACTTTAACTTAGGATGTTACCTACCTTCAGTTTCCTCCCCAGCTCCCTGCTGGACCATGTTTACGTGAAGTTTCTGCATCACTCACTGTTTACCTTTCTGTGCAGGGAGGTAAGATCCCAATCCGCTGGACAGCACCGGAGGCAATAGCCTTCAGAAAGTTTACCTCAGCCTCAGATGTGTGGAGCTACGGCATCGTCATGTGGGAGGTCATGTCTTTTGGAGAAAGACCGTACTGGGACATGAGCAACCAGGATGTAAGTTGAAGCAAGAAAAGCCTTGCTGGGTTGTTTCTTAGATTTTTGGAAGGACTTTTCAGGTTTTGTTAGCCGAGTTTTTCCAGTCATTTCAAAACACTTGGAACTAGGTGATCAGTGAAGTGTTTAAATCTTGACCGTGACTATTAAACTCATGTTTAATGCATGTTTCCGTCAGGTGATCAATGCCATAGAGCAGGACTACCGCCTGCCCCCGCCGCCTGACTGCCCCACCCACCTGCACCAACTGATGTTGGACTGCTGGCAGAAGGACCGGTCGGCGCGACCTCGCTTTGCGGAGCTCGTTAGCGCTTTGGACAAACTCATCCGCAACCCCGCGTCGCTGAAAATAGTGGCTCAAGAAGGAGCAGGGTGAGAGTGCTGATGTGTTTTTACAGTTGGATCAGCGAGGTTTTGGACCACCACGGTGGATTTTAAACCTAAACAAACAAAATGTGATTAAAGTGCAGCTTTTAATTCAAGATGTTTAACAAAATTATTGCATTAGTTGTTCAGGAATTTCCTGTTTATATGTAGTCCGTGAAAAATTGATGTCCAAAAATTTATTGGCCTTACTGTATGCACAGAAAAACTCAAGCATGTCTTCACAATGTCTTATTCTTAGTGTCCATTTAAAGCCCTGACAGTGACAGGGCAGGCATTAGCCTCCTGCTGCCCAATCTTGTGCACCACCTCGGTGTCCTGCTGTGACCTGTCAGCCACTTGCTGTTCCCATTTCCCTGTCTCAACATTCTGCCTGTCGGCTAGTTATATACAGCTGAGGACACTCCACCCCTGACAAATCCCATTGTTTGTCCCTGTCAGTCACTCAGTTGGACTTGTCACCTGGAATGTTGCTGCAGGACATGTATAAGCTCCTCACTGAGGTTTTGGTGACGGTGAATGTAAGTTATTCCTTTGTTTCTGCACCCTGTCCCCTAGGCCGTCCTACCCCCTGCTGGACCAGCGTGCACCTTTAGCTCTCCCGCCGTGTGCTTCGGTGGGGGATTGGCTTAGGGCCATCAAGATGGAGCGTTACGAAGACAGTTTCCTTCAGGCTGGCTTCAACTCAGTGGACCAGCTGGCCCAGATCACCACACAGTTAGTTCATATTCCCATTTTTTGTTTTTCTGCTCACTTATTTTATCCAAGTAAAAATTAGTTTAGGAAAATTTGTCTCTAATTAGTTCATTTTTTTAAATTTCTTTAGGGATCTGCTGCACATGGGTGTGACTTTGGCTGGGCATCAGAGGAAAATCCTTTCCAGCATCCAAACAATGACCTTTCAAAACAAGAGCACTGCAACTGTGACCTTCTAGCTGACCTGCCTCTTATTCTGGACATGACCCCAGCACACAGGTGCTGCCAAGTACTGAGAGCACTCTGGATCCTCTTTCTGTGAGCCACTTTGAACACGGACTCGTACAAGGGATTGGCGACTTTATTCGTGACCAGAAAAAATAGGGAGAAAAAACTATGGTGTGAACTGTTGTGCAGAGATTGGCAGGTCTCTGCCACACAGAGGGACCAGGTGATGAAGCTGTGCGGACTGACTGCTTCTTTATTTTTTTGTGCTTTTGTTTGTTTTTTGCAGTTTGTGGTCAGTGTTTTTACATCCACCCAAGATTTGGACTCAGTACATGTGGTGAACAAAGAGGAACAGCAGACCAGAGTTTACACAGTTCTGTATTGTCATGTCATTACAAAAAAAAAAAAAAAAAAAAACCCAAACTGGTTTGTTGTCCCAAAATGTCACTTTGATCTTTCACCAAAGGAGACAAAAAAGACGAGAAGAAATGCCAAGATTTTTAGTTTTCGTATTGTTGTGTAATTATGAATGGGAACCGCTCTCGATGCCGACTACGTTACTTCAGAGACACTTTTCACATCAAAACGTGAACATTTTAATGTGAGATTTTACATTTTGTTGTTCTTTCTCCCCCATTTGATTTCAATATTACCTCCTCTTTACTCAGGTGTGATGTGTAATGCAGACTTTGGAGAGCGCTGTACTTGCTCTAATCAGACTCCTGATCTTCCTCAAGTCTGGCTCTCACTTTGCCAGCTCAGCAACATGTGAGAAGAAAGGCACAGAGACATATCAGCACTTTTGTCATTTCAGAGTGAATCGTAATCTTCAGTAGCTCCACGTGTTTCTCGTGGAGTGTGGTTGGTTATTTCTAACGCTGGTGTTTCTGCTGGCAGCTCAGTTTTATTATAGTCGAGCTGAACAAAGACCAAGTGGACTGAGAGACCACGGAAAACTGTAGAATTGGTTTTCTTTATAGATAATAACCAAGGACGCAGTCTGGCCTCAAACTTGTTTTTTCTTGATTATAACTGATACATTTTTAATTATCTTATTCTGTATTCTCCATTTTCCAGTGCCATTCATTTGTCTTTGTGAACTAAAATGCCATTTTTATAAAGCAGAAGCCTTTCACGAGTGATTCAGTTCTGTCTCTTTTGAATGCACCTTAAAGGGTAACTGAGCAAAATATGTCTGCTTTTGCTCTGAAGCGATACAAAAAGAGGTTCCTAACAAAAAGCACGAAAAACAATACATGACCTTAAATTAACACGCTAGCTTGTAGCCACTTTGGTTGGTTTCACCGGCGGTTTCGCTCTGCAAAACTAGTGATTCTCAGAGCTGTTGTCTTATTAGCAGGGCAGCACCTCTCACTTTGCCGGATGTAATGTCAGTAAAACATTTCTGCACTTGCACTAAAACGGTTCCCTAAAATTTTGGAAGAGGAAACAAAGCACGGCTACCAACTGAGCAAGTCTGCTCAACGCAGTGTTTTTGCGTTTCTCAGAAAACTGCCTCACATACAAATATACAGCTAGCAGGCTCGCTGTATCTGTTGCTTTCACTGTGCAATATTATTGTTACTCATGAGCTGCTCACAATGCTTACTGTTTGCAAACGCAGATGACGTGTCCTTTGGGCAGAGTTGAACTTCCAGCAGAAAGTGCCTGTGCTCCAGGAGCGTATCTTTGCATACTTTGTCCATATGAAGGCAAACAAATCTCTTGACACACACAAGTTTGCACTTTTCAGTCTTATCCAGGACCTGCCAGGATTTGCTGACTGATTGTTGTGTACTACCTACAGCTAGAGGCAAGGACTTACGATGGAACAAAGGCTGGACTCTATGGATACATGGATGCCTCCCCTGTAAGATATCCTCTGTCATCACAATGTAGCAACATTAACAAGTCGTCCAAAGGCTTTGCTCAGTTTGTCTTCAGTGGGTGTAAAATAAATGTCACATCACTCACATCAAACATCAAATACTCTGTTCACTAAATATTTGTAGAATATCTGTTTACAAGCAGTTTGAGTTATTTCCATGCTACTTCAGCTAACGCACTGACGTCGCTGACATAGTATCTACAGTACTGAAAACTCGATGGGTAAAGATTCCTTATCAGGCAAAACCCGGAAACATTGGCTGATATCATTTGGAGTGTAATGCAGAATGATTTCATGCAGTCCGGTCTGTCCATTACACGGCTTGTAACCATTAACATCTGCGTTTTGCTTCAAAGGCGTCTCTTTACTGACAATATTCTGGCATTAAAAAGCATGAAAAGACCATTTTTACTTATTTTGATGATATTGTGGTGTCTGCTGAAAATTCTGGGTTAAAATGTTTTTTTTTTTCCTTTTCTCCAGTGCTACAAAATTAATTAAGATTCAACATGGGAAAGGATGCACAGCTAATAGACAGTGGTCAGCTCACTGGATTGAGTGGGTAACCCATATGCTGAAAGGCTGATGCAGAGGCCAGGGTTTAGGCTATGCTTAAAGTCTTCCCCCTGGTCCTTTTAAAAATCTATTTTGCTGTCTCTGTAAAATAAAGGGTTAAAAAAAAAAGACCCAGAATGTGGAAACTGGATGCACAGCTAGCAGTAAGATCTGCAAATTGCTTTCTACTTTTCCCCCACAGCTCTGCAGAAACAGCTTGAAGTCATCAGTATCTTGTGAAATAAACATTTAACTGACTGGAGTTCAAAATGTTGAAATATTGCTCAAAGATGTTGCAAATGTTGAAGGATGAGACCAGCCTTTTGGACATTTATACGTATTTTACCCCAGATAGCAGTGCTTCAGGATACACCTGGGCTACTAAAACATACAGAAGAAGCACTGAATCGCTTCTTCTAAACTTTTTAGGGTTGCACCCACAAGTGCATAACAGTCATTCAAAATGTGATGCAATGCAAAATTGAAATGAGGTGCTTGTTATGAGCTTACACTTACCCAATGACAAACAGCAGACCAACACCTTCCTTTGTAGGCTTCATATTGAAGATCTCAATAGTGGCAACTCTGAATAAATGATAATGTTTATCTTGTTTATCCACCGTGTATATAGGTAAATATGAATATTTACCATCATTTCTCAGCTGTTTAACATGTCAGAAGGGCTTTGTAGACAGCCGCGCTCATTTTTCACTGCAAGCGAAGCATGGAAACTGTTTAAATAAATGGATGTCGTAGGAGGTCCATATCTGACCTGAAGTGATAACCCACATGGTTTACCTGTCTCCGGTCGTAAGGCAGGCTGCTCTGTCCCAGTGACCCTGTTCGCTCCCGTCCCAGATTCAAAGAAAAAATGAGCACGCGACAAAGCAGCTACACTTTTGTCAAAAGGCGCACTGATGCTTCTGGATGTCTTTGAGCCTTTTTATTCCAGTGCTACTCAATGTGAACTAAATAAATGTTACTTGGTTGTCTCGTTTTAATCTTTGGTTAAATAATGTCTTGCCTAAGATCATGTAAGTAAAATGTCTAATAGGATTTTTCTTTGTCTCCTTTGTGTGTCTCGTTTCAGCCCTCCTCATCTATCCCGTTGGCCCGTTTTTAATAATGAGATAGAAACAAGAGAACGCAAGGACTCAAAATGAGTCCCCAGCTTTGCTTTCTCGCAGCTTTTCCTCTTGCTTTCTGTTCCTCCAGAGAGCCTTTACCCCCGAGGGCTCAAAGCTTGTCCTCTTCTATGTTTCCTTTCCTGGTCCTCAGCCCTTTTAATCATGAAGAGATGTTCTTTTCTTCTCCTGTGCCTTGGGCTGAGAACAGCTTATGGCACAGCATAAGCTTAAACTCTCTCACACACTTTTCCCCCCTCTTCTTCTCCCATCTCCAAAGCTACCATAAACAAGCTAAGCTGCCAGGGCTTCCAAAAGCATTTAGGCTCATTGATTAATGTGCTTTGATTATCTCTGTGTTACTGACTCATTCCTCTTGTTCTATTGTTCTGGTGTGGACCACAAAGTATAGACCTGCGCAAGTAGAGCTCCAGTACAGTTTTTGTTTTAAAAAAGAAAAAGATGAGTAACTGTTGACTGTTGTTATGGTTTATTTTCAGCCCCGCGGTGCATTTCGGTTTGCATGAATCCCAGTGTTGGGAGTGATTCAGTGCTTGAAAGAGAGAGATAGGCATTCATCTAGTTTCTACTTCTGTCAGTGCTTTGAGTGACCCCTGACCCTGCTGCATAGTACAAATCCAGCCTCAGCTTTGTCTGTGTATCTGAATGGCCATTCATTAGGGCTGCTGTTGGGCACCGGGTAGACCAGGCCGAGCAAGTTTTTAGCATTTGGTGGATTGTGTCATTCCCCTCGCATTCCTGCGTGCATTCAAGTGTGGAGAACGTGTGTGTGCGTGCATGCTGATGGTCGCAGTGGGTGGGGGGCTATCCAGAGGGACAGGTACATGTGGATTTAAAGGAAAGGGGGAAGGGAGGTGATTTGAAATGGTTTCACCCTGTCTGGAGCAGTAAAACTCTCAGAAAATCTGAGTGTGATCCTGTATTAAAGGTGTATTGGGAAAGGTTTAGTCCAGCTAAGTGCACTCGCACAACATTGCAGGACTCAGAAAACTGATTTTTTTTTTTTTTTTAAATCTATGTCAAATTTAAAACAGCTGAGTCTGAAATGTTCTGGATTTGAGCTTCTGAAAAAACACTTTATACCCATATTTGAATGATTATCCTATCTCACAGAAATCTCGGATAAATAAGTTTGCTTTGAGCAAACCCTCCCCCCCAAAGTATCCCTCATGAAAGCCCCACTACTGCTTTATCATTCCATCCTTCAGTTTTTGGAAACCACCGACTAATTTCATTTTCCATTAGTCTTCGTTTTCGATCTGCAGCATTGGTTTGATTTTTCCACAACAGCACTTATCTGAAGATGGAAGTTTAGGCTGGAGATTGTCACTCCTATGCCACTCTCCCTCCGCTTCAGCTGCCAGATTTCCTCCCCGAGATGACTCCCAGACAGTTTGCTCAAAATGGCCCAATATTTCTGAGCAAATCCACCGAGCAGCCAGCTAAGATTATTTTTCACCTGTGTACGCATTGTGATTTCGGAGGCACATTGCTCGGCAGAGCGCTTCCACTCTGTTTCGTATTAAATCTGATCACTGGAAAAGTTGTCACTCCTCGCTGCTCTACAGCATTTCTGTTGACTTTGCAGGAGATTGTGCCAGGCCATTGCTGTAAATAAGAATTTGTTCTTTGCTGACCCACCTGATCAAATAAAAGTTGTTGGAATTTAATTATACTTTCATGCTGCAGTACAGTTTTATGTGGAATTAGCCTAGTATTTTTAATCATGTAGTTAATCCACTTAATCAATGTAAACTTTTAGACCACAATCCCCTGCTGTCTCCTCAGTACTGATGTAGAGGAGTATTCAAATATTGTTATATTAGCTACTGTCAGGCTGTTGCTTTCACAGTTAAATCGTTTGGGTTTATTTAAATGTATTTAAATGTACTGAATAACTAAGATGAACTAATAACTGAGATTATTCCCCACAATCATCTCTAGGGTTTACAGAGAATGGCTCTAAAAGACAAAAATATCCAATGAGCAACAGTTCTCTGGGCAAAAATACCTTGTTGATACCAAAGGTCAGAGGAAAATGACCAGACCGCTTCAAGCTGAAAGGAAGGCAGCAATAACTCAAAGAACGACTCGTTACAGCCAAGCTATGCAGAAGAACATTTGGAATGTGCACCACACTGAACCCCGAAGCAGACGAGGTACCACGGCAGGAAACCACAATGTTAGTTATAAACAGACAACTAAGGGTACGATTCACACAGATTCACCAAAACTGAACAAAAGAAGATTTTAAAAATGTATGTGTCTTAATTTCTGCTGCAAAATTCAGATGATAGGATCCATGCTGCCTTGTATCAGCAGTTCAGACTGGTGGTCTAATGGTGTGGTGAGGGTAGTTTCTTGGCACACTTTGGGTCCCTCAGTGCCAGAGCCTAACTGCGTATTGTTAGTGGCCATGTCCATCCCTTCATGACCACAGGGTACCCATCCTCTGATGACTGCTTCCAGCAGGATAATGCTCCATATCACAAAACTGAAATCATCTCAAAGAGGTTTCTTGACCGTGACAGTGAGTTCGCTGTACTCGAATGGCCCAAACAACAGTAGGGGTGGGTGATATACCCACAAAATTTTATCATGATATTTCAAAAAACATTTGTAATAATGATATTTGTGACAATATAGAAAAAATACCGAAGGAACATTTTATGGATGCTTGCACCTTTCAGGCAGCAGCATTTGTACGTGTAAGTAATGAAGGGCCTTTTTCCATCCTTGTTTTCCAATGAGCCACTGTCTCTGGTGACAGACTGCCTAATTTGAACTGTGAATCCATTGAAATAAGGTGCAGCCAGCACAGCATACAATGGTACAAGTCACGCTTAAGTAAAAAGGTAGCCTAGACAGCCTTGAAATTTAACACTTTAGTTTAACTAGAAAAACTTAAGCTTGTAACTTGTCAGGAGCTGCACCATACTGTCACGGATAATAACGCAGAAATATATTTTCTACCTGAAATGCGTTATCTTGGGTTGAGTTTTTTTAACCAGCTGCATACAGCCCTCCTTTTCCACCATGTAACTCCATCAGTAATTTCCATCCACCGTTTGCTCTTCCTGTCGTATGGAGCGCGGCTTGTGATGCTTGGTCGAGCCATTTGATTACTTTTGGGTCACACATCACCAGCTGCTAGTATCTCATCCTTTGCAACTTGGTTGTACTCAACAGTGTTTTTGCCTCATGCGGTGAAACGAGTTTGTTGCTTCCACCTTTAGCGAGAACAGGGTTCTGACTGTGCTTTGTTGGAGGTTGTTGAAGTCGCTCCCTCTTTAGGTACTAAAATGCCATCAGACACTGACACCTGTGTTTTAGTGCCAAGCATTAATGTAAACCCATGGTGTTGCTATAGCAATGATATCGCGATATGGTACTTTTATGTCACAGAAGAATTTATACCGGTATTATTATGGACCATGTGATATGGCACAACCGCAGTCTGGGATAGTAAACTGTTGGGATGTGGTGTGGTAAATATTCGTGCATGAGGAATATTTCCAGCACCTTCATGAAAAATTAAGACAGTTCTGAACTCAAGAGGGAGTACAACCTGGTACTAGCAAGGTGTACCCAGTAACATGGTTGGTGAGTGTATCCTAGCTAAACCTACAGATGGATCGTTTACTTATAAAGCGGTCAGATAGTTGGGGTTAGGTTAGGATGCAGTTCAAACAACCCTTTTTTTGTTTTAAGATTTTAAAATGGCTAGGTGTTTCTTTTTATCCAGCTGTTTTATATTTTAATATTTGCTACTAGCTATACATTTAGCTAACTGGTGCATCTTTGTAAGTAAGGTTTTTTTTAAGTTTAACACTTTGATTTTCATTTTTAAAATAATTTTTTAGCTATATTGGATATATCAACATCTATTTATCCAGTACTGTATATTTATTTACCTAACACTAGGTAACATAAATGTTTATCCAGACTATTAGCTAACGGTTAGCTGTAGGTTTAGCTAGCTTTTTCTACCTTTTGTTGTTCTTGTTTTGTTTTTTTTCCAGGTACTTTTATTAGTAAGCCTTTTTATTCCTTTTTGCACAACTTTTAATTATCTAAGTTCTTTATTACTCTTAACATTTCTGCTCAAATCTATGGAAGCTTGTCCACCACTGGGGAAACCCCCCCCCCCAAAAGACTTTATAGTATAAATAGTTATATATAGTTTAGCGATACTGATATATAGCTATGTACTTTCAACCAGACTTCACAGAAGAGACCACATTTGATGGAGGTGTTAGTGTGATGAAGAATGCGAATATGGGTTTTATCACCTTCAGGGTGAGTGAATGGCTCCTCCAAAGGTGTTTGCTGGTTCTTGCTCTGTCAGCTTTCAGCAGCCATCCATCTCCCCCGTGGCACCCTTTTGTTTTCCACTCAGCTAAGATGTGCCCCTTGCCTTCTGTGAGGAAATGAAAGCCGTGTGACCTTCCCACTTCTTATCGTCTTCATGTGAATCACTATATATTCTAAAACTCAAGCCACATGCGTCAAGGACCACTATGTTAAGTGGAGGGAAATAAAACTAGTGGGGCTTCATGTGGCAAAAAGGATTCTGCATATGTGTCTGAGGTGAGGGAAAGTTCAAGAAAAGGCCATGATAGGAGATGGCAAACATCTCATGTGAAAGCTGTTTCTGATCAGTGAGATTGATTGCCCTTTGTGAACTCAGATTGATGGCTTTACTCTTCAGTCTTGCACTTAACCTCTCCTATAGGTCTCACCTTTAAGTCCTAACTCATCATAACTCCTCCACACTTCTGAACCCACTGGTATAAATCTTTACCCTGAGCCGAAATGTGTATGCACCCACAGTCACCTTGTCACTAACAAAGAACACACAGGCTTCATAGCGACCACTGGGCATTTTTGAGGTTTGATTCAATCAGACAAAGTTTGTAGAACTTTGAGGATTTAGAGAAACTACCAAACAACAGCAATTTAAAACATGTACAGGGTTATTTTTACCACGCCTCAAAAAGGCTTCTAGTTTTGTCTGTTTTCTCTCTTCTTCATAATTACAGTAAGGTTTGGCCTTTATATTTGTATTGTGGCCATAGATGTTTACCCTAACTGGATGTTTATCCTTCTTCTTCTACATTTAAATTACAGTTTGCCGCGCAATTGCCTGAATTAGCTGTTTTCATAAATGTCTACAAAGCAAATGAGCAGTAAACACAGAATATTCCAGTAAACAATGACACACATGGAAGGTTCTGCACCGAGAGCAGATTTTGTTTTCAAAAGCAAAGGTAAAGCCTTTTTCTGTCTTTTTTTTTATTTTTTGGAGGGGTTGCATGAATGCGTATCCCCTCACAGCAGGTCTCAGGATTAAAGCACCCCCTCCTGATCCCCTGTGGCCCTCCTCCCTGAACCTACACCCACTCCTTTACCCTGCTTTGGAACGACAGCCTGTCAGAACTATTGATTATACTGCAAAAACATGACCACTCACGTTTAGTACTGACCCCATGAGCACATTTGTGGGGGGACGGGGTGTGCTCAAATTGTGACAATATGGAGGGTAGTAAAGTGTATGTATGCGTGTGTGTGTTTGTGTGTGCCCACTTAGAAATCTGAGCATGGAGCATATGGTTATGATTTAACCAGCATCTGGATGCAATACAACAAGGTTTACAATACAAAGCATAAACTGTGTGTGTTTGAGAGAAAGGGTGTAGTATTGAAAGTAATCAGATTACAGAAATGAGGAAACTGTAACCTTGGGCATATACCATCACCCATCAACCAAAATCGTACCCAGAATGGAAGAAATAACCGTGAACACACACTCGCTCTCAGATCTGTATTTACTGTGTTTTGAGCGCCCTCTAGTGTGCAAAAACTTGGTTTATTCGATTTTTATTCTAATGCTGAGAGGAAATAATTCATGCTTTAAATTCTCGTTTATTTACGAATCACGCGCTCAACCCTGATCATTCGGTAAACATGAAAGGATGAAATGCGTCCTGACGCTGCTTATCAGATAAGGGTTGAGGCTGCTGTCTGTGCAGGGTTGGGCTGAGCCTCGCAGACAGTGTCTCAGCATATTCTGACCCAATATCACTCCCACTTTTTACAATCGGAAAATCTGATTGTAAACACGGCGTGCAGCCTGCGCCACTGTCTCGGCTGGCAAAGTCACGCAGAGGCGGAGAGAGGACTGGTCATTAGCAGTGATCTGAAGTCATGATAAATACATTCTGATTCCGAATCTGTTCTGTGGTCGTCCATCCGGACAGATTTGTTATTCTCGAGTTTTAAAGGTTGGGCGTTCAAGAGCTTATCACAGAGAGAGATGAGGAGCCCTCTTGCAAGGTAACTTTGAGGCATTACTCACCCGCGCTGCTTTGTCGCCGCCTGGTGGCCATAGCGGACTCTGACACCCTAAAGGAAAAGCAGAGTCATGTTTCAGTGGGTCGAGCTTAGGCCTGAGAGGATGCAGAGGAGGCGCCTGCTCTCTCAAAATGAAGTCCTCCTCTCACATCGGTGTATTGTGCAACTATCGCCTCTGTAAACACAGCTTCTGATAGAATTTGAACTATTTTTCGAGGAGGTCGAATGTGTACTTGTCTTTAAACAATAATGGTCCTTTGCTCTCTCTTCCCCCCCCCCACCTAGGCTACACTACATTATGCACTGTGTTAAAGCAAACAAAAGAAAACAAAGACCACAGAAAAAATAACAGCAGTAAGAGCCACACCTACATAAATAACACACATGACCACACCTCAATGCCTGGCAGTACAACAAAAAAAGAAAAAACAACACAAGACAAAAAGCTATACCAATGAGTCCTCCGGCATTAAACTTTTAATTTTAGAAATGGAAAAAGAAAAAAATGCATTTAGATAATCGCGTGCTTTCTAAGCACTGAGAACAATTATTTGAGATACAGGGTTCAGTAAAGACAGAGCGTTAGTGCCTCTGAATCAGCATGCGCTTATGTTTAAGAGACGCAGCCCTCTTGGAGTCGTAGTAATTACGATAGAAGTGATGGATGAAGTCATGCACTGTTGTTATAGTGCGACTCTGTGCGCAGGCAGGTGGTCAGGGTGGAGGAACGGGTCAGCAAAACGCTGGACACAAATACATGAGAGAGCCGTGTTCATTGTTTCCATCTGGCAGCGGAGACGGTGAGCTTCTAATTGTAACCACCATGTTTCCCTAGCTTTTAACATGCTCTTTTTTTTAGGCAAAATATGATCTTCCTCTAACCCTAAGCTGTTTTGTTGTCTGAATTTAACCCAGCCTTGAGCCTATGATGTGATTCGTAAGAGTCTTAAAGGATTTGGTAAACTTTGTCCTGCTGATGTAAGCTTGTCTTTCATTTTTAAGGGGAAGATTTTTGTACGGGCCCCTAAGTGGGAATTCCTGATGTGTCTGCCTGATATTTACAGATTGCTTTGACAAGCTGTATAAAAGTAGTAGCAGGTGAACAGCGCTGAAGTCGGGCGTGATTTAAGATGAAAGGTCTTTCTGGTACACCGTAGGGAAAATGCCTCCATCTGAGGCAGCCCTACTACTCACACAAACAAGCGAGCTCGCCTCCTTCTCATCACTGTACAGTATGTACAAGGTGGCAACAAATAGCTTGACTCCATCGTGCTCTACATTCCTGGGTTACTATATTGTTAGACTGACGAAATCTATCTTTGCGCGGTTACGCAACAGATAACTAAAAACAATCTTCGCTGTTCTAACCCAGATATGTGATAGTTATACAATGCAGACAGCAGGCTCTCTCTCCTTGAAATCGAAAGGTAAATTTCTATCATCTGGCCCTTGTGACATCACGCATAATTATAGATGCACTACTTTGAGGAAATACAGAGTGCTATGATTTACACTCGCAAGATCAAGACTGACCTCTGCCAGCTGCCTGTGTGACTGTGGTCAATTGAATGAGTGATTGTAGCAGCTTAATCCCAGATGATCTCTGGCTCTGAAAGCCACTACAGCAAACGCAGGAAGGACTGCACTTTAGGAACAGTGCCTGACTGCCACGGCAGCTGGAAGATGAAGGGGCAGAGATGGTTAAACAGATGCATGAATGAGCTGGAAGATAACCATTGAGCTAGATGTCTGAGATACTGATGCACTTTTTTGTGGTTTTAATAATCCACATTTAACCCACTGCTGAATACGGCAAAAGAGCAGATCCGAGCAAACATTTCCACCAACTTGGAAACATGAATCACAGCTGATCTGATTGTTTTCCTATCAAATTGAAAATAAAAGGAAAAGATATAGATATCAAATCTAAATAACGGCCTGCAGATATTTCACAGCGTGAGGGAGTCGCTTAATTATTTTCACATTTGATGTGAATTTCATTTTTGTTTCCGATATTGGCTTTTAAGCTGGGACTTAACAGCCATGCACGGAGGAGATTAGAAGCTGGATTTCTTTGCGCAAACTGTCGAAAAGCTGATGGAGAGAACTAATCCTCTCTATCTGCATCATCGTTCTTTAAAACTGCACGCTTTCTGTCTGTCTGTATTTCTCTTTTCAGCAGTTCAATTTCATTTTAGTGCACAAAAGATGACCTGCCCTTTTTTATGTTTAATTTTTTATGAACAGGGCACCAGTAGCCGCTGATTTTTCTTTCCCCTCCAGTGGAAAAAGGGTTTCACACATTGTGCTCTCCTTTATGGTTTGTGTGAAAAACTGTCGCAGGAGGTTTGGCTCGCGCATTAACCCAGACCCCGACAATATCACGCTCAGCAGTGGCCTGAAGCCGGTGCCAGGCTTTGAGAGGATGCCACCCTCGCTTTGTTTGAGGGACCGAGGGCTCGAAGGCAGCAAGGGTGCTGGTTATGATGACAGCGCCACTGCAGATCGACTGATCAGTTATATCCATGCAGGTATGAAAAACAAAAAAAGTCATTATTACTTTGTATCTGAAGAAAAGGTCAGCGAGCTGAACTCTCACAGCCGCCGCTGATTATAGTCACAGAAGAACAGATACTTCATCCGGGCACGCTCTTAATCTGAGTAAATGTAAGCTGGTGGTGCTTCGACACAAATCCCCCACTGTCCTTCCTTTGAGAGATAAAGAGAGAAAGATACTGATTGCTTTTCCTGTCCATTTTTACTCAAAGACGCACCTCACATCAGCAGGAGTCATTGTTTGTGACTGGGTGTTGCTGCTGACATGTCGGACTGGCTTTGTTTTATTTTGGAATTAGGCTCCACAAAGGAGAAATCAAGACTTTTTTTTGATATTTCGCAGGTGCTTTAAGTTCTCCTTTCCAGCAGTTTGATGTCTGACACATCCTCGGGCCGGATGCTTCAAATCTACATGAAACTCCATCAAAATAGCACTGCCTTGTTATTTTGTTTCAAACTTAGAAGCAGCTTTTGTTTAAAGTAGATGTAGCAGGCAAAAAAAGAAAAGAAAAAGTAAGCAAAGCAGAATCGAAGAGCCATTTCATCAGTCGGGGTGCTCGAATCTAGGCAACAATGTTTGCCAGCCGTGGTGGCAGCGGAGGGGGTAAGGGGGGGAAATACTCCGTGGAGGACCTCTATGGCATCAGTAAGAAGCCCAAGGCGTCGACCTCCTCGGGGAGTATTGTGGCCAAGGCTGGGACCCGGAGCGGCAAGAGCTCGGAGCAGAAGACTGAGTCAGAGGCCTTGGCCTCTCAGATCCTGGAGGCAGCCCACAGGCTGGTGGAGCGACGCCGGCTGGAGCTGTACCTGAGGGAATGTGGCCTCTCCCTGGCCGAGTGCGAGGCTGAGCGCTCTGCGATGCCGTACAGGTATGAGGAGAAGACTTCACAGCATGAAACCATGATGCAGTTAGAGTTTGTAGTTATGACTCAGTATATTTAATTAGGCCACTAAAAAAATAAAAGCAATTATTAATAATAAAGAACTGGAATGTACAGCCTACACTGGGCTGCAGATTGAACTCAGATCTGGGTTTCGGCTGCTTTTTTAGCGAGTGCAGGACACACACTGAATGTCTGGATTTTACAGAGATAATAAGAGACCATCCCGAGCACTCAGCCATCCGTGGATGATCCATTTTAATAACATGGTTAATATTTTTTTAACATATTACTAATGCGTTGATGTAATTGAGTGTTTGGAGAGGACTGCAATTGAAAGGCAGTGAGTGGAGACATCATTCACGAGAGATGGGGGGGGAAAATATTAGGTTTTTTTTGTTTTTTTGTTTTTTTTTTCTCACTGGTGACCTAAAAAGAAACATCAGGCGTTTGATGAGATTTCAATGCAGAGGACTGATGAGTGTACGTGGCCGGACTGCAGAAGCATCCGGTTGTTCAGGAACACTAATGTGACTTGCACGCGAGCCATTGTCTAATTCCAGCCTTCCCCAAAAACAGCCTGACGGGGTCAGGCATCAGTGGTGCAGAAGTTTGGGGTTAATGATGCATGATTTGACAGCAGGGGACGGGCGGTTGGTTGTTATACCGCGTGCGTCTCTCTGTTTAAAGTGTGGAGGCGAATGAACGGTGGTGTTGGCTACTCTTCAATCAATTTACCAAAAACCTGGGGGAAAAATAGATTTTTGTAAATTGAATGAGACCTGAAAAAAAAGGGGGTGGGGTGCTTACAGAGAAGAGGAAGATACAGGCCAAGCTGCTGCATATTTCATTATTACTGCTTAAACACTACCATACTAAAATATTGAGTACGGATTCCATTACATGTGTCATTTTATTTGCTATAACACATCCAAAACATGCAAACACAGTCATCTAGTCTCCAGCACAGTTGCCTCTAGGTGGCAGCGTCTTCATGGTGTGAAGACAAGTCTGTGACCAATGACTCAAAAGCAGAAAGAGGGACAATAGTGCAGGCCAAGGGGTATCATTTGTGTAATCAGGTGACATTTGCAATTTCACATCACTTTTATGCTCAGATCTGGCGCTTACTTTAGAGCACATTTGTGCTGGCAGCGTACATTTTGATAGCTGAAACAAACTAACGGCTTACCAGAGTATGATTCAGTTGATTCGACCACCTCTGGCAGAACTGCTTCCATCACTTGAACTGCCCCACAGAGCCTGCAGTGGAAGTTGTTTCCACAGCCTCTGTGTGCCTTCATTTGCATGAGATCTGGACTCCCTCCTGACAGAAAATGATTACCTGTAATCAAAACAGAAGCCAGCAGCTACCTTGACGTTCTCTCTCGTTTTCCCCGGTTTAGCTGGAAAGAAACAGTTGAGCTGCAGAAATGTGAGCTATTAAGATTCTGAAAAACAGACAACAAGGGCCGAATGAAACGAAGCTCAAAGGTTAGACAGATTCAAACACGTCTGAATCTTCATGGATTATATCAAAGTAATTCTGTCCTTTTTTCGAGGAGCTGAATTACTTTTGAATAAAAACCGCAAGAAGAAATAAGATGCCTTCAAAGTCACAGGGCCAGCGCCATCAGCTTTCTCAGAACGTCATGTGAATTTCATGTTGAGGCACACCTGCAAACACTTCTTAGCGTTATTTAGTGCTAGTTTAGTTCAAGCGTGTCAAAACCAACATTGGGTGAGCAAAAAACACAGTGGGAGAGGAGTTTTCTTGCTTCATCCTGCTTTAAAAAAGACATTTACACATTTATTTATTTCTCTATTTACCAGGTGTTACTTCAAATTGTTCTGTTTTTAAGTGAAAATGGAGCCAAAAAGGTGACAGGCAAGTCCAGGTCATTTCATTCTGTAGCATTAAGTGAATATGCTTGCAAGCACTTTGATGATGGGGGGGAAGGTTTGGCAGATTTTAGGGGATTATAGCTCAGAAAGTCACACTTTGTGATGAGTTTTTACGCTGAGCCTGAGTTGCATGAATCACCTACCTTTTCAAGGACATTCAAATTATAGCAGCTCTTGTATAATCCAGCTTGAGAAGAAAAAAGCCATCTACTGTATCCCCTTATTTTCTGATAATATGATTCCATAACCTTATCATTACTAGGAAAATAAGGATGCACCACACATGTGCTCATTTTTGGTCTATCTCCACCCAAATACTTCAAGATGAGGCTCACAAGCGCTGGTTGTGTCCCGAGGTTTTAGTGCTGTAAGCTTCCGAAGTGGAGAACAGACTGAGTCAGTGTCATTACTGTGTAATACGGTGATGCCAGTGGCCATCATTTGGAGTGAAGGGGAAGGTTAAGCCAACAGGGAGATGAAGATAAAGAAGTCGACATGATTATGCAAAAGTTTGGCTATACAAAAATAATGTGCTTTCTGGAAAATAAGCGCCTTAACAGTGAAGTGGAAGTAATTAAATCTTCTCCTCTTTTGAAACGCCACCACGGGCAGCATTCGTATTTTCTCTCTGCCTGTACAGCTGGAAACTTCCCCGTCCAAACTTGTGCTGAATGGTTCTTTAGAAAGAGCTGATTGCCAACTCAAAGTCACATTCTGCTGGCAGTGGATGCCCTGCAATCTGCTCTGGGACTGCAGATCTGCTTCAAAACACTAGATGTGAAACCAAATTGACAATAGTGACAAATGTGGGGTATTTTGCACATCGTCCTGCTGTGTGAAGCAGACTTAGCGAGGCGAGCACTAACCACAGAGTAAAGCCTTTTGGATTGACAGTCCTCTCTAAGGATATGGCATCACACTTTAGATGGTAAACAAAGCCTGGAAGGGGCTATTATCATTGCTCGGCCACCAAAATGACACATCCATTTCATTTCATTATGATGGGCTGCAGGATGATCTGATATGCCCTGCCGTGCTATGCCCATGATGTGATGTATTGTGACTTCGAAACCATCTATCCTCTGTTTCCTCAGAGGTAGTAATGAGTGTAATTCTGGTGATTGGGTCATTGATGGCAAATCAAGCTATCATTGGGAGGGGGGATGTTTTGCATAGGAAGAATAGGAATAATGGGAGTGGTGGGAAGACAGAATTCTGCATCTTATGGAGGGGAAAAAGATGGTTTGGGGAGGGGGTTAAGTAAGTATAGCCTAATGTGTGCCTTTGTGATGAAATGTGTGCGCATCGGTGTGATGAAAAAATGTGGATCACACCCGAAAGAAAGGGAGGGAGAGGGAGTATCTATCCAAACCCCCACACTGCTTGTGTGTCGTGAACGTTTTGAAGCCTGTGGGAAAAAAAAGGAGGGGGGGCGGTCTCCAAATGATGCTGGAGAGCCGAGAGGCGGCACCGAGCGTTTGAAATGTCTGCTGCAGCTGATTTTGGGGCCAGTATGCCGGCATTTTTTTTTCCCAAATCCGCGCACCCTGAGATCCTGGCGAACAACGGGAGACGTGCACAGTTACCGCTGCTGCCGGTATGTGAACAACTTCACACACTGAAGGTAAAGATGAACCGGCTCCGTGCTTGCTGAATTTGTTGGTTTTTTCCTTCTCTTTCTTCTTCTTTCTCCATCGCTGTTGCATCAATTGGATGCTGCGTGAAGCCGCTTGGTGATGATCCATTGGTGGGGTTTGAGTGTCTTTACCCCCGATCGGACTTTTCTCCTCGGCGATGTAAATTCGCGCTATTGAGCCCGATCTTTTTTTTTTCTTTTTTTTTTTCTTTCCCTCTTTGCTGACCCACCTTGCGACAGAAAAATAAAAGGTGGGGGAGAAATATGAGTGATTTCGACGCGAGGTGTGAGGATGCCTGTAGCTGTGGTTGTGTCATTGCTGCGGCACGTTCCGGAGCTCCTCAGCTCAAGACAGTCTCAACAAACCTCAGCTGAAGAGAAAACAGCAAGCTGGCAAGTGCTTTATCACCCTACATAAGCCATACAGAGCCCGTGCATGTTATGTGGGACGAGGCCACTCTCCAGGGAGGGCATCTATTGCACTGAGATTTTATTGGGGTGGGAGGGTGGGGGGGCTTCCCAAGAACTGCCACATCCCCAAATTCGTCTGAGGACTGCTGCGAGCACACAAGCTCCCTGATGATTTTTGGAGGGCAGCCCTGATGCATCGTGTGAGTGTGAAAACTCCGAGAGCCTTTTTGCCAGGTTTGCATCACCAGACAGGAGACTGAGCAGACGGTAACTCCGTGTGTGTCATGTTTAGAGGCTGGACTCTCGCCTGCTCCCTCCAACTCTGAGCCAAAATCTTTGACCTGCCCTGTCTGAGCCCTTTTGTATGAGCATCACGGCGCTGCCACAACAGCACAACGGGAAACGGTGTCGAGCAGCACCGACAGTTTGTAGACATTGCTGTTTGTGTGACTCCTTGTTTAAAAGACAAAAAACAAACCCAACCCTATACTCAGACTCTCAGAATAAGAGACACAGACATCAGCTGCCAGGATGCAGGTGTCTTTTGCATGCACTGAGCACAACCTCAAAAGTCGCAGCGAGGACCGGCTTTGTGGCCTTCGCACCGCTCCACCTCCTGGGGGGAGCAGTGGTGGAGTAGGGGGAGGTGGTGGCGGTGGAGGCGGAGGTGGAGGAGGAAGTGGAGGTGGTGGTGGTGGAGGAGGAGGAAGCGGAGGTGGAAGCAGTGGACAAGGGAGCAATGGCAACTACATGTCTCAAGGTTCTGTCAAGACCAGGGAGGGTCCCGGGTCTCGTCAGACTCCTCAGGGTCACGCCCACATGAAGGAGGCTATTGGGCGCCACACCAATATGAAGTACAGGTGAGTATGAGCCTGACTGGGGGAGATGAGGAGCCGGAGCTTTATTGGTTGGAGAGATGGCTTTCATTTCACTCTGATCACTGTGGCCTTTTGACCTCCAGCAGAGGTGAAAGTCCTCCACCAGAAACAAGGTGTTGGGCTCCAGGTTTGGGCCTCTTCTTCACATTGAGGCTCTACCTGCCCTGCCGGGCCTTCATTATTCCTATTTCTGCCAGTCTCTTTGCTGAGATGTGAGGTGAATTCGAGGTTAGCTTGTCACCAAACATATCACCAGTGAGCAGACTGTGCAGACTGCCTACATATCCATTAGCCAGATGAGAAACACCTCAGTGAGAGCAATGACTTCTCTGACATTGTAAAAATATGACATTTATTCCTAAAAGCGCTTATGGATATAAATAAAAAAAAAATGCTTATATAAGTCATACTAAATAGCCCTAATGCTATCACAATATTTCAGACAGTATGCATATGGGAGCATTAGCCACAGACTTTGCACTAGCCTCTTTCTCATTTCAGCAGATTATTAATCTGCAAAAAAAAAGCTTTCCTCCAATAAAAGCTTCCCCTGAAACCACACAGGACGCCCGGCTTTTCTTAGAGGTTTTAAACACATGTATTTTCATAAAATAGCCTTGCAGGAGACTATCGTATGCACAGAAAATCTCTGCTGCACACACACTAGGTCTGAGTCATAATGTAGGAAGGAAATCCAACCAGATAAACAACAAGACAAGAATGCAATGTATGTTTTTCCTCTTTTAGTGTGTTGGCAAACTTGTGGTCTACCTTTGATGGATTAGAGCTTGAAGCTAAACAAGGACAGCTGTTCATGCAGAGCTCATGCATGAAGGAGGCTCGTATTTATACATAAACATTTTTTTAAAAAAGGGGGGGGGAAGCACAAAGCATGCACTTTAACATTAGGCTGCAGACTTCCACAGGCACACACCGTGTTTCCATCTTTGGGCTGTAAAATTCGAGAACTAGGAGGAGAGTTTTAACGACCTGCTTTCTTGGTAATCAGGTTGATTGAATTGCTGCCATTCTCTTCAGTCAATTTAGTTTCCACTTAATAAGATGCTTAAAAAGGGAATAAGGCACACGACAAAACTAGGATATTTCCACTCCTATTTTTTTTCCCTTTAGAGTCACAGACATACAGGACTTTATGATTGGGCTGGATTTTTCCGGTTGTTCTGCCGTCTCTAGAAAAGTGTCACTAATAGGGAGTGCAGCAGCACAATAAGTCTATACAGCATATGGCCACTTCCAGTTGCCATTGGCAACACCCCAGGCATTGCCTTTAGTTTTTGTCTTATTTTCTAATCAGCCAGCACTGCTGTCGCTTATCAGTCCTTTCCTTAACGGAGTATGCTCAAAGCTCCACCACCTGCACCACAACAGTCTGGTTGTGGCGGCGTCGCGGTG
Organism: Oreochromis niloticus; assembly: GCF_001858045.2. Taxonomy (NCBI): domain Eukaryota; kingdom Metazoa; phylum Chordata; class Actinopteri; order Cichliformes; family Cichlidae; genus Oreochromis; species Oreochromis niloticus. The sequence goes on along the minus strand of NC_031975.2, from coordinate 12,403,568 downwards.
GCCGCACATTCCTCATTTCACACCGTTATTACAATTACACAGAGGTCAGGAAGGAAGCAGGCTTCTGCCTGCACTCTAAACCACCCGTGAACTATATAGATATATATAAAAGTGGGCCATGGCCACTGTAGTGTCATCCACTGGTTTGTGGAGTCCCGGATTTAACCATGTTTGGATGAATGGCTGGAATACAAAGGTGTGTCCAGAGACTGTGTAACTGCATCACGCAGAAACAGATATCTGCTAATTATTGCTAAGTAACATAGAAATAGAATAAAAGAATATTACTTTGCAAAAAACACCTGAGCACAGATCTCTTGTTGGTGTCATTAACCACACAGTGAGCCCTGTGACTTGATGATTGCATTAAAAATGTTCCAGGGGGGCACAAACACACAGTCTGAGGTTGCGATGGGTGACAAAAAATTTCCCAGCTTCTGCTCAATGGTGATAACTTTGAGTATAAATGAAATTATATTATATTATATTATATATTTAGTTGTCATGATGGTGAAAATTAGTTAAGGAGACCAATGTGCCAGGCTGTAAACATGCCCTTTACTGCTGTTTAAATGCACTGGGGGATTGACTCACTCTTGCAGGCAGCCTCAAGTGGCCATTTGAGGAACTGCATTTTTTGGCACTCTGGCGCTGGTTTCTATTTCCAGTTGCTGCTGCTTGCGTTGACCACATCTTTGTGGCCCTTCTGTCTCATTAACCCAAGTATTGATCACTCACAGGCAGGTCACAGATGCTCAGAGTCTTTCTTTGTGACTCTCTCTAGCTTCTTTTTTTGATCTTGTTTAAGCTTCTCACTGTTTTCTTTTCAAATGCTGCCCTTTTTTACTCCCTTACAGTGCACTGCAGCATTCTGGTGTGTGTGTGTGTGTGTGTGTGTGTATGTATGTGTGTGTGTGTGTGTGTGTGTGTGTGTGTGTGTGTGTGTGTGTGTGCAATATGCTGTGTGTTCAGTGTGGCCACAGGGTATGCATTCGAGCTGATGGAGAGGTGACTGTAGCAGTCAGTTCTGTCACTCAGCAAAATGTCTATTTTTAAAGTAACTAAACCTTCTGTTTTCAACACCAAACTGTCCAGATGGCCCAATTTTATGGTTCCATTTGGCACAATATGCTCAAGTTTGAGAAAATTGAATTAAAAGATATGACAAGAGAATGCACATTTCACAGACAACGCCAAAAATGATTCGACTTTCCTCTGGAATCGCATTTTTGTCATGTTTGCACCTAAATATTTCAAGAGGAATTTATCTAAAAGCATCATTCACGAAGTTGTCTGTGCAAATTAAAATTCACATGAATTAGAATCAAATATGGTATATCTGAGCATCATGAATTTCTTAAAACATTTTTTTTGGTATGAGTTTTAAAAAAAAGAAAAGGGAATTTAATTTACATTAATACTGGAGAAGACCATAGATCTATCTACCGCTGTTCCTCACAGATGGCCCCGGGGCACGCTGTGCCTGTGGCGGATGCCTATTAATCTTAATGCATGCTTGAGAGACGGAGAATGTGAATAGGGAAGCCCTACTCAGATAAAACATTCAGCACTGACATGCAGTAAACTGTGAAACAGAGTCTTGTTAAATAGCCAGATGTGAGAAAATCGAAATAAGTTCAGGACAGCTGGGAAGACATGCAGGAGTTTAGCAGCGATTACCCAAGAATGCCGTTCTACTGTATCTAAAAGGACTCAAGTTAAACTTAAAGACGTGGTTGTGAAGAGTGAGAACAAACTATTGATGACACTCGCACGTGATGTTTGACATCACAGCCAGCAGCTTAGACCAAAGACTGGAGACAAGGAGCTGTTGCTGGTTCCATGGAGAGTCTGTGACCTGATGGGAATTGCTGTGGTGTTTTTGCACTTTGGTGTTTGCAAGGATTAATCAAGTAATAGAAACCATGTTAATCAATGAGCTTTAAGTTCTGTCACCTTAGGTGCACCAGTTGACCTCTATCATCTGCTTTGGTGCAAAGTAACCGCTCTCTGTTAGTGATGTGGCTGTACTCGTGCTACAGATCAAAATCTTAAGCTCTACAAAAGTTCCCTGGTTTCAGATTATTTTGCCAAACTAATGTATTTCCAACATTTTTAAACATTTAGGATATGCTGCTCCAGTTAAAGCAGACGACAAACAAAAACCTCAGCTGTACCATAAAGAGAAAAACAAGAAAAAGAAGATGTAGCGTTCATAATAATACCTGATACTGGGTTGCATGTTAAACTGGAGAACAAAGCCTTCATGTATTTTCATGAGGATTTGAAGTGTTCTGACATTCAGCCATGCAGAGAGGTGCCGTTGTCTGGAGGAGTGCATGCTGAACAGCGGAAGGTGGAAATCTCAGTAGCGTAGTCGCAGCAGCTGAAGCTTTGGCGTCGACGAGCGGCCCTGTCGACTTTTAACACACATCTCATGCTCATGTAGTGCTGCGAGACGGTGACCTACCCTCGGTGTTATTACTCTCGCCGTGTGCCTCTTCTTAGCATTCAGATTGTTATCTCGGCCGCTTTTATGCGCTCTGACGGCACAGCGGCGTCACAGGCGCGCTTTGTTAATTTCACTCCATGCGCCGTTCACACGCGTGCCACCGAAGGCAAAGCGAAGTGTAACAAATCCCCAGCAGCGTCTAAAATATTCATCGTAACCGGCAGGTGAAGCGATAATGCAGTGATTTTGACCTCACGTTGTTGTCATGATTAACCACGGGAAACAAATGGCCTGTGTGGCAGGGAGGAGAACACGACTGCGGGCTGCAAAAACCTTGACCTTCAGCTCTCCTCTCTGTCGCTCTGGGGCATTTATTTATTTTATTTTTTTCAGGAGAGGTTCCAGTTGACTGGGCAGATTAGTGACTCACTTTGGGAAGCTCAACTGGGAAGTTTTAGGCAAAGTAACGCCGGGTGTTCACTTGCTTGATTTCAACCAAAATATAATCCAAACCATGATCTGTTTACTGACTGCTAAACTGTGGCTGCTTATTTTCATCTGCCACCCACTACTACAGCACGCTGTACGCTGCTTAATGTTATAATTACTGCATATATCATGCATCTGAACAATATCTAGGCTGTTATTATGTGTGCAGCTGCTTGATGGGACTTGATTAAGTGTATGCAGCGGACAACTTAATCTCCTCAAAATGCAAAGTGACCTGCGGGTCAGTGTTGTTTGATGAAGCTCAGAGTTGTCAATAATTGACTGCATTTGGCGGCTTACTCTTAACTGAGAGGCATCGTAATCGCGGCCAGAAAATCCACATCACGTCCTCGGAGTAAGGCTGTCTCATCAAAGGCCAAGACTGGTATTGTCTTCTGGCGGAGTCATCATGGCCGCATGTTGTTATTATGTAAGAGCAGAGGGCAGCCTAATGAACAAGTGTCCACATGCTCTGGAAAAGACTCAGAAGGCATTTAATTAGATGATATCAATTCCTCCTTCTTCTTTTAAAACCTTACTTTTATTTGAAACTCTATTTTTCGGTGTTTTAATATATTCATTTATTTAAATAAATCTCGGTAGCATTCATTTGCCTGCCATGTAATACACTGCAAAATTCATTAAGGCAAAGTAGTTGAGCTGTTTTAAATCACAGGGAAACAGGAACACCAAAGAAAACTGGAGGACGGCGTGATACTCAAAAACATGCTCGCGATTGCATTTAATCACTTTAAATTCACTGCGCTGTCACTCACGAGGGCATGAGATCCGGAAAGCGCCACATCCCTCAAATACTCGTCTTTATCCGTCTGCCAGCGGACATGAAACAGCGGCAGAGTGCAGCGACCTTCTCAGCGAGCGAATTTCATTAACATTTGATAACATGTTGGGGCGAGTGAACATTTTTTTTGGTTTTTTGTCGCAGTTCATGTGTGTTCCCAAACTTGGAATAAACAGTAATGACAGCGCATTGTGTCAAATTCGGCTTGTGTGAGCTCTTTCCTGCACCACTTCATTACATGCATTTTTAGTTAACGGGAGAGTCACGACCACTAATAAAGTGTCAGCAGCTGATACGCAGAATTGGAGGAGAGCAGCTGAGATTGTGTGTGTGTGTGTGTGTGTGTGTGTGTGTGTGTGTCTTTGTGCCTTTTTTCTCCATTCGCTCCCTGCACAGCATGTGTATTTTATAATTAGGACAGACCTGATTTCCTAACTGTTTTAATATAGCTGAATTAAAAACATCACATTTACATGAAGGGTCCATTGTTTAGGCTAATGCTTTTAAAAATAGCTACATCAATAATTAGTGCACTCTTAGATGCTGGGGTTTTGATTAGTGCCAGGCCATGTGGCTAATTTGGTTTCATTTGTCATATAAACCCAAAAATGTAGCTCTGTTGGCATGTCTCTGGATTATTGAGAATGACAAGACAAAGCAAAAGTTTGTGGTGGCGTTTTTTTTTAGTGCCATAACTTCTGCCCACTGCATTGATTGTATTTAGGTAGAAGCAGACACAGGTGAGAAAAATCTGTTCTCTGTAATTTAGGTGAAGTGACCCTTTAAAGCCACAAAAACAGTGTGTGCAGCATTACTGAAAGAGACCAGACAGTCCACCATCTTCCCACACTCTGTGCTCAGAAAATGTGTGTCTAAGCATACACATAAAACTGACGTGAGTGTTATTAATATCTAGGTCTTCCCTCTGGAGAAGAGCCTGCTCAGCATGTGTGTGGCATTTTATGACAACTGCAGAGGGAAGGGGGAGAAAAAAAGTCCACCATTAGCACCTAACCATCTGTATATAGTGTCTTCCTCCTGTCTCAGGTGAAAACTAACTGTGAATGTCAGCACAGGTTAAAATGCTGACTAAACCGTGACGGAGCACCTGTGTGTCTCCTCTGTCTCTCTCTCTCCAGTGTTAATAATGTATGGACGGGGCAGCCAAGTTGCTACAATCATCTCGTTTGGAGATCATGATTTATGGCAATGGAAAAAATAGAGAAGAAAACACTGGAAGACCTACTTATGAAGGCTATAGAGAAGCATCTGTGTGCCCTGCTCATGAGTGCATTCATGCATGTTTGCATGTGGAACTGTGCCTGCGTTCCAATGCAATTCCCATCAAGCGTGAATATTCACGTGAAAGCATCGAACCCCTCCCCATAATGACACTTGCCCAGTATAGATGTTTTCCGTTTATTGCACAGCGTCCCTCAGATCCGCCTCAGATGAAATATAGGCCGAGCGTCTGGGTGTACTGCGTGCGGGAGATAGTGGGAAAAGACTGTCAATAGGGAGATAGTGCGAGGAAAGACAGAGCATGTGTTTCTCCAGACTCACTGATAGTAATTTAGCAGACTGCAGCATTGCAGAGAGCGGCGGAGTTGAGCGCAAAGGAGGGGGCGGCCAGTTGTCACACATGGAAACAGTGACATCCTCTATTGCTCAGAAGCACACGCGCGCACACAGACATAAAAATGGGATTTTTATGTGGCTCGGCAATTGTGGAATTCGCCCAGTAATGCACACCGGTTTCAAATTTGCTCCCTGTCATGATGCGTTCACAAGCAGCGTTCACCAAACACGAGGCTGTCAGCCTCATGCACTCATCTTTAAAAAGCATATTGGATAGAAGAGCATTTAACAGAAGAAGAAGAAAAAACAAACAAACATTTGTGTAACAGCTGTATGCCACCGAATGCTGACTCATGTTTTGGTGGTATGTTTTTTTTCCTCACACGTAAGCCTTCTGTTTGCCGTCCTAGTCCAATGTGAAAAGGAAAGTATGGACAGAAGGTGTGTGACTAAGCTGGGGAACAGATTTTTATTGTCCTTAATTCACAGCTCAAAGCCATCATGCATAATTATAATGCCTTTTGCTCAAGTTCCCTAAAAATAATAATAAAAAAGAAGGTAATAAACAAAAATAAAGTTGGGTATAAACCATATCGTTTATTTGCTCCCGGTGTGCAGATACAGAAGCTACCTCAAAAGTAATTTTGAATCAGTTTCAAGCTTTGCTTTAGAAGCTGATTAAAACTGTAGGGAATATTTTTTCCGGATGCTGTTATTGGCCCCACCTTGTCAAATGTTGCTTGACAAAAAATAAATAAAATGCCCTTTATTCTCATCCAAAAAAAGGACTGATTTGATGGATACTACAAAAAAAAAGAAAAGCCAACAAAGAGAACAAAACAAATGGTAAAATATTCAGGTAGCTGATTTGAAATAACCCAGTCTCTGAAATATGTTTTTCCCATGTGCCTCATTTAAATTTACTCCCAGTGTTCAAAGTGGCTGTCAGCGTGAGAGAACAGGCAGAGCTGTCATTGGTTGACGAACCACGAAGAAAAGCCAGCTTACCATACAAGGAATCAGCTACATCCAAACCCCGCAGACACATTTCCCTTTAAATAGCTTTCCTGACCTTCCACCTGTGTGCTTTTTTAACAGTTTAACATAATGACACAAACAATATGTATTTCACACCCACATGGAGTGCTCACATGAAGACTGATGCCCCCACTACACACACACACACACATAAAGAGCGTGAAACAAATGCTTACATATGCAGGAATCTAAAAATAGCATAAGGTTGGGAATTGAAAATAGACCAGGAAAATAAAAGCGGGACTTGTTCGACTGAGTCTAAATGCTCTGACAGTCTGTCTTTGTGCATTTGGCTGTTTTGCGGTGGACGCAGGCAGACAAGCCGAGAGGGGAGAGGCGCTGGAGATGAAAAGACGGCGAGCAGCGAGGTGCACTGCAGTTCTGCCGGCTCTCCAGCTGGCTCCCCGGCTAATTAGAATGGGGGAGAGCACACAGGAGAGCAAAGCATGAAGCCCACATCATTTTCAGCTGTACATGCTCCTGTGGTCAGAAATGCAGCTCTCCGCTTCTCCCCCGCCTGCCCTTCAAAATTCAGCTGTCTGAATAATCAGATGTGGCATGTCGGTTAATGGACTCCTCTTTAGCTCATGGAGCATTTTTGGGCCATTTATGGTGCAGACCAAAGAAGCTTTTGCTGGGACTCTCTAACTGCGCTGAGCTCCGTCCCCTCCAGCTGTTTCACTGGCCCAATGTAATACACTGAACTGCTAACATACGAGGGATGAAAGGTCAATTGTTCAGAAATAATTAGACAGAGGAAGTCATTTTACCAGAGGCGAGAAAGACTTTCTCTCAGCAGCTGCAGTGGAGGAGTGAAGTGTCGGAGACTACGACAGAAATAAATTACATCTGTGTCAGGTTTTTAATTTTGTGTCGTACTTTTGTTTTACACGTGACACCAGGTTTGTGTTACATGTGGCTTTTCCGCTACAGAATAATCAGGATCTCATCAACAACATCGCCATATTAAGATGACGTTTAGCTTTCAAAACCTAATGTGTCCAGTAAAGTAGTGAGCCAGCTCCCTCATAGACGTGAATAAATAGTTTATAACGCTGTAATGTAGTTGTGAGCGGATGTGATTATTAATAAACCGAAACTACTTCAGATGGCTCGGAGGCTTGGGTAGAAACAAATAAGACAAAAATGTGTGTTAAATACAGTGTAATATTGCAGCTGCCATCTTTTTAAAACTTCACTTAGAGATACAAGTAGCTCGAAAGGCTACAATTCTTAGTCTCATCACTGCTTAACCACAGTGTCTCCCTACTGAGGATTGCTCATCACTCACATGCGTACATCTTACTTACTGTGTTTGAAGATTGTATGTCCAGATATATTCCAACTGCCCACACATTTTGTGTGTGTGTGCTTTACAGGCATTTCTCATCTAACCTCCTGATTTTTTTTCCCTTTCTATAGGAACCTGGGAAAATCGGGCCTACGTGTTTCCTGTCTCGGGTTAGGTAAGTTGGGATGAAGGCAGGGAAATATTCAGCTCAGCTTCAAACCCTTAAATAAAATCCGTCTGTCTGTCTCTCCCTCTCTCTCCTTGTTCAGGCACCTGGGTGACATTTGGATCGCAGATCTCTGATGAAGTGAGCGTTCTCTCTCTGCGTTTGTATGAGAAATCGATTCCCGCACACCTTCACTCGTTTGGTTTTTGTGTAACACCGCTCGGCGCACTGTAAACAAATCTCAGTGTTCACGATCGCAGGAATATGTGTGACAGGCCTTAAGACTGCTGTAGCTTGGCGAGATATTGTCTGTATTATCCTCCCTGAGTAGTGCCCTTCATGAACGACCTTTGGGTAATTGGAATTTATCCGCCGTCTGCTTCTCTCAGTCTCGGTTTTTGTGTTCTCTCAGATGGCAGAGAACCTGATGACCGTAGCTTATGAGAACGGAGTGAACCTGTTTGACACAGCGGAGGTGTACGCCTCTGGAAGGTCAGACTTCACTTTCCTCTCCTGAGCCTCAATTAAACTTTTTTTTTTAATCGTCTGATTTCTCTCACAGCAAATACAAAAATTTAAACCTGTTTTTATGTGACGTCTTCCATTCTTCTTCTTCACATTAATCTTGTTTTCTTTGGTCTGTGTGTCTTTATCAACTCTGTCGTTAAACGTTACATACAAATAAAGTTTATTAGCCTCAGCCCGTCACAACCAATGATGTGTTTCTCCACAGGGCGGAAATTACTCTAGGGAACATTATCAAGAAGAAAGGATGGAGGTGAGATTACTCATTCTTCCTAACTGACTCACAGGCATGCAAAGCTTTTTAACTCGACCAGATCACAGATTTACTTTAAATAATCCCTAATAATCCCTTCCTGAAATGAACTGCATTACTACATGTTTTTATTACTTTTGATAGCGGCACACCATTAAATTCTCTCAAGGGAAAGTCATACTTGGGGAAAAAAAATGTAGAGCTTTATCCTCAGAGAGACTAAAAAGGATAAAAATGTTAAATTCCCTGATCAAAGATGGTGGCTGACTCACCCAGCTGCCTAAGAGGCACATATTGGTAATAAAATGTTTTAATTTTAACACCAGAAAGAGAGAAAGACTGTCAGCAACACTGTCTGTACTATTAGATTTAGGATGAGCTGATTCCCTTAACTTAAATGTTATGCTGCAATCAAAATACTCACGACTTTGTCCTTGCCAGACGTTCAAGTTTTGTCATTACGACAAAAATCTACTGGGGAGGCCAGTAAGTATGAGACTAAAACACTAGACTCTTCACATTTCTTCAACCCAGCCTCTTTCCGTTCATCATTTTAAATGAGGATCAATGATTTGTATTTTCATAACTCCACAGGGCAGAGACAGAGAGAGGACTCTCCAGAAAGCACATTATTGAAGGTACAGTCTACTCGTGTATTTGCAAATTGTAAACCAAATAAGGGGTTATTCTGGTCCAGTTTAAAGCAATTTAAATCAATTTCAGTTCAGTTTTATTTATAGAAGATTCAACAGATCACACAACAGTTGCCTTAGGGCATTTTATTTTGTAAGGTAAATACCCTACAATAATACTGAGAAGACAAACAGAGCAAGTGCTTTGGCGACAGTGGGAAGGAAAAACTGCGCTTTAACAGGAAGAAACTTTCAGCAGAAGCAGACTCAGGGAGGGACAGCCATCTGCCACGACTGGTTGGCGGTGAGAGGAGAAGACATTGGATAACTATTTTTCTGCAGCTTGACTTTAAACTGACTGTTTAAAATAGAAAATGGGTCATTTGGAGCTGGACCACATCATCACCACAGACACTGTGGGGATCTCCCACTCAGTGACTCAAATTAGCTGAGGTGAAACCTAGCGCACAGCTGGCAGAACTTCGATATAAACTGAAGCGGTGATTTATATATATATAAAAAAATCCAGCCCACATAGAAGAGTCACAAAGGGAAACATTAGCTTTAGAGACCAAAACTATTTTTTATGAGAGACTATAAACGAGTTTATTTTTGCTCTGAAGTTGGACATTTTAACACAGGAGTCTATGGGGATTAGCTCGCTTATGGAGCCAGCCTCAAGTGGCCATTAGAGGAACTGCAGTTTGTGGCACTTCTGCACTAACTTTGGGCTTATTATACATTAAAGACTATAAATGAAAACTATGATTTATTAGGTTGCACTGCATCTATATTTTGTACAGCATGTTTTCCTGTGTGTTACTTCAACCACTAATGATGTGGTTGCTATCATTCATTCGAAGCCCCCTTTACCTTTTAGTGTGAGCGTTGTTTGACTCACTCAGTCAGCTCCGTGTTACACGTCACAGTAAGCACAGCTTCTTTTTTAACTGTGATGTCAGTGGACACTATTGGGATATGAGGTGCATTCACTTTGAAGCTATATCACTTTAAGTGCAGATGTTGATGGGTAGGATGTTTCAGAGGCCTGTCATCAGATTTGTTGGGTCAAAGAAAATACAGAGGTCAGGTGAAGGTACATGTCTTGATTGCCGTTTTCCAGCCGTTTCATCGGTTCCAAAAATAATCCTAAAAAAGCTAAAGGATATGGTGGTGGTCTTTGTTCCTTTTGTAAGCAGCACGGCCGCAGGATGACCATTTACCTTGGACTTGAATGAGTTTTTTTATGTCATTGTGATGAAGCTTTTGATTTGGGGCCGTTGCATAATGAGTGAACTACGTGCAGCTCTTAAGGCTTGCACCGCGTGCAGGGACAACGCTCAGATTTCGACTCTATGCACTATTTTTCACTTTGCTCAGGAAAAAAAAAGTCCAACTGCTGACTTACCCAAGGTTAGACGCTTGCCCAGAACATTTGAGAAGCAGAAAATCGAACATAAAACAGAATCACTCATTTTACCCTCCACCAGCACACTGTACTGAGGATAATCATTAATATCTTGGGAGGAGCTGAATGCTATTTTGATGCCATGTAAACTTAAAATGTAAAAAATAAATCACTTTTGTGATCTGGCCTAAGATTAGGCACCAGCATGAAGTTCGTATTTATAGATCTACTGGATGAAACTCCATGAAATTCCAAACACACAGTCATGTCTCAATCAGGAAAAAAATGTAATAACTTTGCTCCTTCCCTTACGCTTCATTGAGCATGATTACCAGGTCAATATAATGCAGCCTGATACTTTGGTTTATTGCCAAATAACTGCAAAGCTATTGACACTGTCATTAAACTCTCTGTTGTGTAGCGGTGGCTCAAAACATCACTGTGCCTTAAAGTTATGACTCTTAGTCCAACAATTGACTCGTGTTTATCACAGGTTTACGAGGATCCCTATCAAGACTCCAGCTAGATTATGTGGACATCGTTTTTGCCAACAGAAATGATGTCAACAGTCCGATGGAAGGTCAGTTTCAACTGCTTATTACTGTTCTAGCACAAATATGGAGGGTTTTTGTATGGTAGTATGTTTTATTTGTGGAAATAAGCTTTAATCAGATGTGTTAGAGTTGTCAAATGAATGTAATTTAAGTGTTTTGTGCTGTGATTTGCAGAGATTGTACGGGCCATGACGTTTGTAATAAACCAGGGTATGGCTATGTACTGGGGAACCTCGCGCTGGAGCGCAATGGAAATTATGGTGCTGAGCTCTCACTCTTAAAGTCTTACTCTTCACAAATTCACGTGTCAGCTTTTTTCCAGATAACGCTGATCACTTACCATTGCATTGTGTTTCCATTTCTGCGGCACCAGGAGGCATACTCAGTGGCACGCCAGTTCAACCTGATACCACCTGTGTGCGAGCAGGCAGAGTATCACTATTTCCAGAGGGACAAAGTGGAAGTGCAGCTTCCTGAACTCTACCACAAGATCGGTCAGGCATCCAAAAATCCCACAGCAACATTTATCTCTTCTTTTTAATTAAGTTTCATTAGTTTCATTCACACTTTCCTCGCTCTGTCAGGTGTGGGAGCGATGACCTGGTCTCCGCTCGCTTGTGGTTTAATCACAGGCAAGTACAGTGATGGTGTACCGGAGTGCTCCAGAGCAGCAATGAAGGTCAGTTTGATCTTCCACTTCCTCTGGCTCCAAATCAGGCTCACTATAGTTCTCGATTTTATCGGCATACAGTGTGAATCAGTGCCGCATCAGTGATTTTCTCCATGTTGGTCCTGATGAAGGGGTACCAGTGGCTGAAGGAGCGAGTGAACAGTGAGGAGGGTCGGAGGCAGCTGGCTAAAATCAAGGAGCTCCATCTACTGGCAGACAGACTGGGCTGCACTGCTGCACAGTTAGCCATCGGTATGATCCAAGCAAAGGGCCTGAGTTTTCAGTGCAGACATACAGAGATGCAGCTTTGCTTGTTTTAGCATCATGTGGCTGCAGATTAAGACTGAACTGATTCATATCTGCATGATTTTCACTCCTTAAATGAATGATTCATTATGTTTAATCTTACTGTACACACGCAGGTAGGAAGTGCTGTAACAGTTCTGGGAGAAGTGTAGAAAATCTATGTCTCCTGCATGAAAATAACATTACATAATCTGTGATCTTGTTAATTAAATGCTTTGTATATGTATGGTCTGCATAAAGGCTTTCAAATGGAATCCAACCACTGGTTAAATCTGTTAACATTTTTTTAAAAGAAGTCTAAAAAATCAGCTACTTCGGTTACAAACTGATATTCCTCCAGCAATAAAGTTTTCCTGGTTTGCTCTATTTACAGCCTGGTGTCTGCGCAGTGAGGGAGTCAGCTCAGTACTTCTGGGTGTTTCTAATACAGACCAGCTTCTTGAGAATCTGGGTGCCCTCCGGGTAAATATGTGCTGTATTCAAATATGCTTTTATGTTTTGTGCGCAATAAGAAGAACCACCCAAAAAAACAGCAGATCACACTTTAAGCTGATGCCATCCTCCCCTTCTTTCAGATTTTATCTCAAATGACCCCTCAAACCGTTACTGAGATGGACGCCCTGCTGGGAAACAAGCCACACTCGAAGAAAGAGTCACGCGCTTGAAGATTCAAATCTCAGCCACGGACGATGTTTCGAGAAGACGAAGAAGACTTCGATGTTGGGGAAACATCGCTTTTTGCTCTGCTGTATACTCAACAACTTGCATGTCCTCGGCAACATTTATGCTTCCAGTATGTGCGCATATCCATTCTGCGCAGTACATTATATCATGTAGAAGAAAAAAAAAAAGGAAAAAAGAAAAAGAGAACTCTCTCAATTCTGGAAGAAAAAAAAGAACATAACCGATCATATATTGCTCACTGTTGATTGTTCACAGACTAATTATTTCAACATAGAGGAAGGCTAAAGCTGGTCAATCAAATGTCAATCCTAAAGTGAGGAAAGAAAGAAAAAAAAAGGCCACTTCTGCCCTAACATGCAACTTTACTGCGTGAACGGTGCTTTCATTAGACGTGTGAGTCTCCTCCCCTCACAGCTGCCTGTTATTCTGTGTGATGTTTAGTACCCAGCAGCCAGAGAGCTAAAGGTTAGTCCTCATGTGTCTAACCGAACATTTCCCGTAGTGTGCATGTGACTGCTCTGCCACACTCACCGCTTTATAGGGTTGGGAACAATGGATTACTTGTGGAGTAATAAAAAAACACAGCAAATAAGCCACTCTGGTATTACTTAAAAAAAAAAAATCACCTGATTTAAAAGGAAAAATTGGCAAATGAATTTCAAGCATGAAGGTTACAGAGTTAGAACTGTGTCTGGTAGAAATGTTGAAATAATAATAATAACTTATGTGTGCTGTTACATTGTCAAATTGGCAATCAGAAATCAATAGCCAGTGACATTTTGCAAAGTGACTTTTCCCAACCCTGCTGCTTTCTCAGCGGTCCGTTTGCCTCCTCTGTGCGCATGTCCCTTTAAGACAGAATAGCCCTAACAGGGTGTAAATGTGGCATGGCTTTTTTTTTTACGGCTTATGTAGATTTGCAGTGCCCTTGTAAGCCATTTATTTATTTATTTTTTAAACTCTAAGCGGTCAGATAGTTTTATCCGACATAACCGTCCTGCTGGGCACGCTCGCTTTAAAGGCTCTCAGCAGTCTGCAGACACGGCTTGTGAGTCCATGTTGCATATAATCTTTGTATCGTCCTAAACTATGTCAAAAGATGCTGACGTCACTTTCAGCGGTGCCGAGTTGCTGATGTCGAGTCGCAGGTTTGAGACGGCTGGACTGAGTAGAAAGGTTGCTGGGTGTCTGACACAAAGATTTGGACATATTGTGGTGAACGTGTAGTTTTCAAAAAGATGGGAAATAAAAACAATAAGTCTGAGTTTATCACATGTGATACAAGTCTTACAGACCACTTGGGGTAAGATTTCGATTAATGTTAACGTTTCTTTTTGTTTGTGGAAGCCTGAAAACACAGCTTCTCTGCTCATTTCTCTCTCTGCATCGCTCCAAATCCGTTCCCATCCTCAAACACATGCACGACAGATTTTATACTGTGCACTTTGTCTTTTGCCCTTTAGTTTTGTAATGACTTCAATACTTTGTAATGTGAAGGGGGATGTCTTTTGTTTTGTTTTTCTCTTTTTTTTGGTGATTTGCCATGAAAACTAATCTCCGAGGTGGAGTTTTTGATACACGGGAGTTGTTTCAGCAGACACGAGGTTGCAATATATTGTAAATAGGCTCATGTGTTTTGACGGTGATGTAACAAGAGAAAGTTCAAGTCTGTGGTTCGTGAAGGTTTTCTTAAAGGAGCCACTGAAACGTGGCTCTCTGTGAGTCTGTCATGATGTACAGTTCGACTGAGCGTAGCTTCCGGTGTACATAGGTCCTTCAATCAAACCCTGAAAATGTAACTTTGCCTGCCTAACTTATATTTTACTGTCTTGCAACAAAGAGAAACCAAAACACAAACAAAAAATAATAATAATAAGAGAAGAGACAACTGATTCTGAATGTATCATGTCTGTTGCTCAAACCTACTTAAGGGACAAAGCACATGCCCTGTTCCATAAAGTCCAGTGGTTTTTGAACCTGCAAACGTGCAAACATTTACATTGGGATTAGCCAACTCAAGCTTCTTGCACCCCCTTCATTCAGCTGTTAATAGAAAGTCAGATGAGATTTTTGTACTTCCAAAACCCGGAGCAGTCTAATCACAGGTGTGACGTCAAACCCCCAACTGCTAGCTACTCTTCCACGTTGATTTTTGGACCACGCTTTATTTATGTACATGTGCGATGCAATTTTATGAGTTGCATATGAGGCGGCATATGGGCCGCGAGCACTAGGATTAGTCACAACCTTCATTCTCGCATATCATGTGCTCCCTTGATGGGTTTTAGCTTCCTTATGTACACTTCGATGATCAACACAATGTTGATGGACATACTTAGATGACTAAGACACTTAAACCTGTAATTGCTTCGGATTTTTGTTTTGTTTTGTTCAACATTTTTATGCAGATAGAAAATAAAGCAGCTTTCAGCTACAGATTTTTATTTTATTTGTGGTTAAGCAGTGACTGGCACAGGAATGTTCTTAACTAAAGCCAACAGAAGCCAGCAGATAACACTGAGTGCATAATGCATACCTGCAAAGCTAGTTTGTTCCTCCCATTTGAGGTTAGCCTGCACCTTTGTGTTGCTGCTGATATAACAGAGCCTCTTTGTGTTGCACCAAAACAGCACGAGTTGACCGAGCGTGGCGACGGGTGCTGACCGTGGAAATAGTGATTTTTTTTGTGTGTGTGAAAAAGCTCAGAGAGATGTGTTGTTTCAGAGAAATTCGAAATCTCCTCACTAAAGCGTAAAAAACTTTGATTATTCATGTGGATCTTCAGACTGTTCTTTCTCAGAGGGGGAAAAACGTCTCTGTGAAATCTGGCATTAAGGACTGTTTGTGCTTATGTGGATTTACACTAATCAGCTCATTCTTTTCCTTAGTGCTTCTTGTTCGGGTGAAGAAATGCAATGAGTTGATCAAACTTTTCCTTTTCTTGTACGTTGACGATGGTGACGTTTGTGACAGGCAGCTTTGTTGCGCGCAATAGCAGACTATATTTGTAACAAAGGTCCACATCTGATTAATCACTGTGCAGGCGCTGGCTTACAGTATGAGCCCCAGAAATATTCAGCTGCACATCCAAAGGAGTCAAATTTGCACCTTGAAGTGTTATTGTACAATTACATTTGGGGGTTTGGTTAGCACTAAATCGCAGGTGGATTTAAAACACTAAAAAGCTCACAAGTTCAAGAAAGGTGCGAGTTAAGAAGCCATGCATTTATTTCCCTGCTTACATCCTGTTAAATGTGTGCCAGCTCTTCACCCCTGACTCTTTCAGATGGATGGTACGAGAACAATAACTCAGCCGTGTGTCCGGCGCTCTGTGCCGTGCCCGCTGGGACGCCACACATGTTTACAGCGAGCAGAAAACATCTGTGACGCCAGCACCGGTAGGCTTTCTCTTACTGGATTCCCAGGTGCCCTCGGAGCGACAGATGAAACACATGTGCTGAAAAATATTGACGTCCTCACCGCCAACACAGAAGGAGAAGGAAACAGGTTTTGCCACGTGATTCATCCTCTGTGCGGTGAAACAAGTTGGGGATAAGGTTATGAAGAAAGAAGAAAAAACAGAGCGAAAGATGCTCAGAAGCACATTGGAGATCTACAAGCTCCCACATCTAATAAAGCACATTTCATACCTTACCCAGATGCTGCTGTTTTGGTCCTACAGTGAGCCGATTATATTAGAGGTCAGACCCGGTGATGAAATCCCAGGTAACCTGTAGCTGCTGCTGTGTTGACTAAAATCCTAATACAAATGTAATAATGCAGTGGAGCAAAGCAACCCATGTCAGCATGAGCTGAGCACTCGTGCACCGACTACATTTACTGCATTTGTATCAATAAAGAGCCTGAAATCCTTCAGCCTCCATCAGAGTGCTGAGAATGAGCCCAGCTCAGTGTTTCTCGTAAGGCTCGCCTCTGCAGCCAAATCCTCACGAAGGTTATTGCTCTGTGTTACAGACCACTGGGTGATATCTCTTTGTTACAATAAGGATGGCTTCCTGCTACTTAGCACAGCGTGAAAATGTGCAACAATCTGCTGCTTAAAATATTCAGAAAGAAGAACTACGCTGTTTGAAGTAGAAACATTTGATAATACTACAGTGCCCTGCAGAATCTAAGACATAAAATCCTTTTTGTTCTTATTAATTTAGGGACCGTTTTTAAATATTTGTTTTACACAGACACCATATGGAAGTCAGAAACAGGAAGATGAGCTAAAATAATGTTGATTTGGGTCTTTGCTGATAATTTGAACACTTTGTAGTTATTGCAGTTGGCTCGCCAAGACAAGGACAGGACGGCGCCGCTGCCCGTTTCACATGCACTTATTCCAGTAGAATAACCTCCTTCGCACATTTCAAAAAGAGCCCATGCAGATCGTTTGCTTCAAGGACACATACAACCCTTATTCTCCTAATGTATGCTGTCTCCACTGTGCCAAGCCAGTTAAATCTCGACTCCTTTAATCTGACCTCACCTGCTGCCATACAATAAATGGATGAATTGGATTAAGCTACAGTGGACCTCCTTTTTATTGCTGTATTTTCACGTGTTTGGCTTTCAGGTCATGCAAGTACATATATATATATATCAGAAACTCCCATATGAGTAGAAATGTATTATTTAGGAAAGTTGGGAGGGTGGAGGGGGAAATAAAGAGCTCCCGCTTGTCCTTAATTCCTCCCCCTCTGTTTGCACATCTGCTGAATCACATTAAACTCCCCACAGGCCGCTTCACAACAGAAGTCCTCGACATCATTTCAGCGAGCTGGAGCCCTTCAGCCTCTGTTGGCTGCCATGGGAATGAAACACCCCCTGCATCTGAAGTGTTTTTTACAACTGCTTAAAACAAAAAACAACCAAAAAACACGCACACATCCATTTCTTTTATACTTTTCCTGCTCTAAGTCAGCTTTTACAAGCTCTTCAATTACTTTACATTGTCACAAGGAAAAAAAGAGAAAAAAAAGGAAGCCAGGTGATCACAGGTTACCTTTATTTTACTAAAATACACGTTTCATGCAGGGTTTTTTTGTCACTTTCCACAACAGAAACACAACTAAATTAATGCCACCTCGAGGCTTCTTTTTCTAAATGTTTTTTTCTTGTCTGCCGCACAACAACAGGCAAAGAGGGACATTAAAGTCACACGGTACAATATTCCGCATGTGCAAATTCCTAGTGGCTTCATAAATAGCGAGTCCTCATCTGATGTCACATGCCGTCATTAGCGAACCAACAGCGAGTCAGTCGTATCTGGTCATAGCGACGCACATTACGCTGGGAAAAGAAAGTCATGCTCAATGCGCCGGAAATCAACAATGACGGAGTGCTGTATTGCTTTTGAAAATTAATGTCATAAAAAAATATGTGTGCGGTAAAAAGTAGCTTTAATCTATCAGATGTTTTAAAAACAAACAAACAAAAAAAAATTAGATGTAGTTGGTCAGCTGGATCCCTCCAGTTTTATTGCCACCTTTATGGCACCGACTGTGACCCTGCAGGGGGGAAAAAAGCACTGACAGGCCACGTTCGAAACAGTGGAGAAGAAGGCATACGTGAATCAGAGCACATGACGTGTAAAAAAGGAGAGACTGAGCATGGAGGAAACTCTTTCCAAGGCCTGCTATGATCTTCGTATGAAAATAAAAAGAGGTAGGCAAATTGTCTCTGCTGCTCAGAAAACACTGGCAGTTTAATAAGATGCAAACGGGGATGAAGCGCTTATCAAACATGCTACACGCAAAGCCAGTTTTTTTTTTTCTAAGTGCCAGTCCAGCACAGCATGCCTGAAATAAACCACCTAGCCTATTCAGAATAGTGTTCTTCCTTATGCAGCTTGTTGCATATTAATAATATTTAATCTCATAATAACTTTTTTTCTTCTGTAAACAAGGAGACAGCGAAACACACGACTCATGCATGCATTATCATCTCCAGAATGTGGAACAATAGTAAACACAGACGGATGTTACTGCACAGCACATTTAGTGGCTTTTGTTTTGTTTTTCTCTCTATTTTTTTTCCTTTTTTTGTTTTTAGGCTGTGGGGGAATGTCAGAGAGCTTCGTTTGCTAACACAGAAATAAAAGCGACCGCAGTTCGACCACTCAACGCTTTTCTTTCCTGCCGCCTGTCTGCATGACATCATTAAGGGAGAACGACACGAAGGCAATCTGCTCGAGTTCACTCTCTTTCCCGCACTCCATCAGGCACGAAAACTGATCCTTGTCCCCGTTGTAAGCCAGGTCCGAGTAGCCGCTGGGCCCCCTGTGGATGATCCTGGGTCTGTCCCATCCAGATGAGTGCAGGGGGGATCGGTTCAAATACACACCCATGTCCCTTCTTCTGGACTTGCTCGTCGGGTGCATGAAGAGGAGCCAGGTTTGCGTGTCTGGTGACAGGAGCGACGTGCCGCAGGCTTTGCTTTCCGCGTCGTCGTTTGGGACAAATTCCGGAGCGGGAAAGCCGATGATGCTTCCCTGACATCCGTAGCGCGTTTCGACGAGCTCCGGAGCCATGTGGGGCTTGTCGAAGTAGACGCCGCTGTTTTCACTGAGAGCCTCACACCTGTGGCCCCCGGCATTACGAGCATTGCAGTAGAGGTGGCTCCTGCCCTCGTGGTCTATGATCTCGGCCATTTCACATTCGCACGACTTCTTCCGCAGCATCTTACCTATGTGCCACGTCTGTCCAAAGTCCTCGCTATATACTGACAGTGCACGTGGGTAGACTGTGCAAGGGATGGGGAAGGAACAGCATCTGTAAGGAATGTAGTAGGCGTACGCAGGGATGATCAGTCGGCCGTTCTCAAGCTGAACACCGTGGCCGGGGCCCACGGCGAACGTGGCCCACTTGTGGATGGCCTCGCCGATCACACTCTCAGTTAAGTCTGTGACTTGGCTCCAAGTCTGGCCGTCGTCTCGGCTGCTGACGTAGCAAAGGCGAGTCTTGTTCTTACCTGTTAGGATCTGCTTCGCTTCCGTGGTTGTGCCCCACACACAGATGAAAAACAAAAAGAGCGTTTTGGTGTTTTTTTCATACACCGGGCAAGGATTCATGGTGCGGTGGTTTGGCAGGCACACCGAGGACAGCTCCTGACTGGATGACCACTGAAAAAAAAAACAAAAGCCCCGAAACATGACAAAGGCAACATTTGAAAAGAGGACAACAAATCATGTTAACTTCAACTGTGAAAATCAAAGTGATCATGTGGCAATGGTAACCTGCATGGATCCATCCTCTTTCAGGGTGCCTCTCCTCATAACGAAAATTTTGGCGTCATTGTCACAGGGTGAGGATCTTTTCTCTGCAAAGGCGAGGAAGGTGTGACAGTGCCTCAGATAGACGAGAGCAGGGATTCTGTATGTTATCCCACTTGGCTCCCTTTCAAATAAAGTTGTTTTAGGAGGTTCTTCTCCGCTGTCTCCCTTCGACGACGTGTTTCCCATGGTGGATCAGAGCTCCTGTGAGCAATAAAATGTCCCAAAATGCATGACAGAGCCTTAGCTTCTTTTATAGTCTTGTTATAACAACCTTCAAAGCACAGACTCGGTGAAGAGTTCACACTCCAGCAGCTCCCCATAAACACAGACGGCTGCATTGCCACAAACAGCGCGCACCGTGCATGCACAGCAAAGCCCTTACCTTCACTGGTCGCTCTTCACAGGTGCCACTCGTGATCTTTGTCTGAACATCATACCGTCTATAATCGCACGCGAAACCGGAGACCTCTGATGTTCACGACACTGATGCTGTTGGTTCATCAGAAACGAAGCCGTACCTGAGACCGAGAGAGACTTTTACGCTCCCTTCCGCGTTCGCATCTCAGCTAAACTAAACGTCGACTTTATGCATTGAATATATCCACCTTCGTATTTTATTGTTTTTTTCTTACTAGCACTACCGCAATAATGACTACATATCAGTTATGGCTGTCACTAACTACGCCGCTCCAAAACGGCCTTCCCCCGCAGGGACGCTCCACACAGAAGCTAACTAACCAGCCGGTTTAAACAAACACAGGTCAGGCTTAAAATCTACCGAGAGTAATTATTTGCCAAACAATACACAAAATAAAGCATTTCCTGGTTGTAAACGTGCTTTTTAAATGTCTTTGAATGCCTCAGGTTGGCCCGGCGGAGTATCATCTTGCCATTTTAGTTCATCTTTGAACACCTAAACTCACCGGTCTCTTCCGCCTTTAGCTTAAAAAGAAATGTTACTGTCCCCTGCTGGACGGGAGAAGCGGCACTCGTCTTATGTGCTGTTGCTAGGATACAGAGAGCTACACTGAAGCTCGGGATCAAACACATTGTAGCAGTTTTTTAACATAAAGTGTGGTGATAAATGGATTAGGCTGCAGTCAGGATGACTTCAGCGTCCTACACCGCTGACGCAGGGCGGAGCTATCCTATAAAATGTTTCCCTGCCGGGACTTCACACCACAGAAGGAGAGACGGTATGTTGAAATAAAGCAAGGTTGTAACTAGCTTATATTAGTGAAATAAATATAGTGAAAACAAACAGCACCAAAACCAAGTTAACTGGTTACTCTAATGTTGTAAATGCTGTAATTTGAGCTACTACTATTTACAGTGCAAAGTAAATATTATTTATCAAAAAGGGGCCCAGAAGTTCAAGCAGTACCAAAGGGCACTTTTATGAATGGAATTTGGGCCATACCCTAAATAATATTCGTGCTTGGTCTACTGGGGGTGCTGTCTACACTGCATTAAACTGTATGTATGTGTCTGTCTGTATACAGGTGTATGAATGGAGGGATTAGTTGAGAGAAATCATAGTTGGCAAAAATCACAATTTAATTTTAAACATACATGCCTACATATCCGTAATCAGGCCAGCCCATCTGGAATCAACAATTATACCACTTAAATCACCTTTCTGATCCTCAGTTTAAATTTCAGCAGGTCATCTTGACATGTCTATAAGCCAAAATATACTGGGTTGTTGTCATGTCAGTGGCTGATAAGATATTTGCATTAGTGAGCAGATGAACTGCTCAGTGAGAAAAGAACTGACAGATCCAGGATGAAGAGACTAACCAATAATGAAGAGCGTTTACCTGTGTGAAAACACCTGCTGGCGTGTTTTTAGTCATCCATCTTTGCTTTTATAGGTGCTGGTCACTGGCTTGCAGCTTACAGGGAGGCAGAAGAGCAAAAATACAGGCGTCAACGCAGGAGAACAAAAGCAGCTTATAAAAAATGTGAGAGCGAGCTGGCTGATACTTCTCATGGAGTCACATTAGACAGAGCTTTCCTGGTATGAACCTTGAATTCAACACACAAATGCTTATTTGACAAAAGTTAGAAAAACAGTGATATTTTTTTATTTTCCTTTTCAGCTCCAGTTGCATCATGTTGACAGACCCTCTGAGCTCTGTTCTCTGGACATCAGCGAGCAGAAACTAAGCTCTGTAAGAGCCACCTTTTCCTACTTTTACTTACCTTTATCAGCCTGTTGGTTAAAATCATTTGAGATTAGTTCCTTTATACTGGGGGTCACAGGTCAAACCAGAAGAACTCGAGGTGTTTGATAACGTGGCTTACATCAACGCATCTATTAACTCCCTCTCTCTAGGTGAATATGCTAGTATACATTATCCTGCAAACTTCATTCTAGCATCGCAGTGTGTGCCTCTTCAATAAAGTCATATCAGAGGCTGTCCATTGTTTTTGCTGCAGGATCTTTCAGTAGTTTTGTGTCTCTAAGAGAACTCAACCTGTCATTAAATGAGGTTAGCGACTTGATGTTTGATGCTGCTGCCTTCCCTCTTCTCGAGGTAAGATGACTCAGTGGTGCTTGTTAACTGTGAATGTGCAAAAGAGACACTGACATTCAGAGCAAGAGTTAAATGTGTGCCATTTTTCTTCTTCTTCTTCTCTTCTTCTTCTTTTGAATGTGGTTAAGTTCACAGTGCATTTTAATCCTCGCAGGTTCTGGATTTGTCCTACAACTGCTTATCACCTGATGCTATTGTTTCTCTCGGTCGGCTCCCACGTCTTAAGGTCCTTCATCTAACTGCAAATCAGCTTCAGCATCTCCCTCCTAATCTGGGCTCCTCACACCAAGACCCCACTCAGCTGTAAGTGCCTGAAATAGCAATCTATTTTTTACCACGCTTCACCCACGATCAAGAGACGTTAGCCGTCCATCAGCTCAGATGATGAATTTGCTCATTTTTTCTGCCCACTTTGATGTACGTTTATGCTGAAAAGCTTCAAATGAATAAACTTCAGAAGTATGTGCACATTGGTACTGGACAAAAACAGAATTCGCGAGTGTAGTCTTGGTCTTCTGTCCCCACCTCACACACACACAGACACACACACACACACAGTTCTGCCCTGTTTGTGTTAAATGACTGACAACAAAACAAACTTTAGGTATAAAAAGCTGCCCGATTTACAAATTCAATAGTGGTAGTCATGAAACTGACTGAATCTAGCTGTACCCTCCCATAAATACGTTAGTAAAATATTCCAAGTTGAAATAATTTATGGCTACCTTTCAAAATGTGTGTTAACTCAGCATGTTTTAAGTGTTATGATTATCATGATCCATGAAGTTATCCAGTACGTTGGTTATGATTTCATGACACATTTCATTCCTGAAACATTCACAAACATAGTTTTCAAACCCACCAAAAGGGGGTGCACAAACGCTCCAAATTCAAACTTCTGATCCTGCAAACCTGCACTCACAGGCCACTTTGTTAGGTACACCTAGCGAATACCGGTTTGGACAGTGTTTTGACAACAGAACTGCCTTAAAGCTCCATGGAACAGATGGAGATGGAGACAGGGCATATCCTGCTGGAGGCAGCCACCACAAGATGGGTACTGTGGTCATAAAGGGATGAAAATGCTCAGCAGCAATACTCAGGTAGGCTGTGACATTTAGACTAAGGTACCCAAAGTGTGCCAAGAAAATGTCCCCCGCATCATTACACCACCTGCAGTTTCTGAAATAATCAAACCAGCTCATCTGGGATCAACAACCACGCCACATTAAAGTCAGTTAAATCACCTTTCTTCCTCATTCTGATGCTCGGATTGAACTTCAGCAGGTTGTCTTGACCATGACCACATCACTAGAGCCAGTGAGCTGCTGCCATTTGATTGGCTGCTTTGTGTTAATGAGGGGTTGAATGGTTTACCAAAGTCACTGATGAGAATAGATACGTTACAGAATACAAAATCTTATTTCACTTTAATTGTATCATCACACACATTTAGCATTTCTTTACGTGCAGGTCGACTAAAGAGGAAGATGCATGCTTTCAATCTCTAGAAGTCCTGATGCTTGACGATAATGAACTGACCTCTGGAGTCTTCAGCAGTCTTAAAAAAGAGGTTTGTAAGTTTTCCTGTAAAGACTTTTTGCATACAAAATATAATTATAAATGTACTTTTAAAAAGTCTGTATGCATATTGCCAGCCTTTGTGCATCACAGTGCAAGTGAGAAATTCCACTTTTAAACAAAGTGTTTCATAACATGGACTCCTCTATCACAATGCACAGCATTAGTGGAAACGTTCATTAAGCATTTTTAATTGTCGATTACAGGCTAAAGCGTTTAAGCCTACAGGGGAACTGCATTTCTGAAATACCGTTCATGCAACTGGTGGGTTATTCCAAACCTGTGCAGACTGCCACTGAAGAAGAGGCGGAAGAGGGTAAATACTCGGCATCAGCTTTGTGTAATTTACATGTGTAAATTTCCTTTAAAAATATCTCTCTCAATCCAGCACTCGCTCACTCGGAGCCTTCCGATCAGTATTTGACAAGAATCTCAGAGGTAATTCATCAATAATGTTTTAGATGTGTCATCACTGTAGCTTGGTGTTATTCTCCCATTAAACGAGTGTGTCTCGTGGCCACTTTCACAAACACAACTGGGAGCAGAACCGCAAAGAATCCAGTTTACCTCTTCCAGCGCTGCAGTACCTCAATCTAGCTGACAACAAGGTGTGCTGCTGCTTTTTATAAATAAATCCACTATTTTTGGAAAACGAGGTAGCGTGACACACCAGGGGTTTCTCATCAGGTTGCTAAGGAGGAAGCACTGATGGCTGCCACTCTTTTCCCGATGCTTCGTGAAATTGATATTCAGTTCAACCCCATAACCACGCGGAGGAGAGGTAATATTCCTCCTGTAAAGGATCATTTTAAAATAGGTGTTCAGGGCTTCAGAAATCACCTCATCATGTCTTTGTTTAAATACAGGAGACCCTCCCTTGCTGGCCTACATGCAGGAGAGACTTGGAATAACAATAAAGCAGAAGAAAACACAGGAGGTTGTGAAGCGCCCGCTGAAAGTGTCCAATGAACCAAAATGGAGGGTTGGACTTTTTTGTGTTTGATCACAATCCTTCGAATTTTGCTGTATCAATGTCCAGGCTGGAGTCTTAGGTTTAGTAGGTTTAGTGATTTTGCAGAAAGGACATGTGATTGACTCCAAGGTGGTCATATTTTTGGTAGCGTTTGCCTCTAAACTTGATTGTTTTTGATGAATTCTGATAAAACTCTGTAAGGGCGTAGAGTGGGGTCTTGCTAACAATCCATTAAAAATTGACTTACATCCACTAAGGTTTTCAAGGCCAACTTAATGATTTATTGGTCAGAAATTGATAAAAATAAGTCTGGTATGTGTTATCAAGCTTTTTGTATTAATAACTGTTCCATTTCAGTGAGTGAATCATTATTTTTTCAATGTTTTCATATTGGAGGTGGATGAAAAAATGCCAAAGGTGTCAAAGAAGCTATTACTGCTGAATCCACAAAGCCAGGCTGGCAAAAATGAAGGCAAGAGCAGCAGAAACCACACCTTCCATGAAAAAAGAAACCCCTTCTTTCTTACTCAGGTATGTTAATCAGTAGTTTTCCTCATTGGGATATAAAAATCCATCATTTTGCTAAGTTTTTTAAATGTTATTTAATATCGCAGCATTTCACGCAGTCAGTGTTATTTCATCCTCAGGCAGCAGATGGACCTGAGTTTGAATTTGGTCTTCTTCCTGAAGACAAAGAAACTGCAGACAGCAAGGAGAGAAACATTTCCAATCCCGAGCAGTTTGATTTCTTGATGGATGTCGAACCGAACCCTCGTGTGCTCAAGCTTAATGGTGAGGAAGGAGGAATGTATTTTCATCTGCAGCCATTTCGCTTTTTTGTCAATTGTTTCAAAGCCAATAAAGTTTGGCTATACAGTGAGCCTGTGGAGAATACTGACGCTTTCTTTCTCTCTTCCTTTCTTTGTGCAGGAATTCAAACAGCTGTTCGGATGCTGGAGCACACACTGAAGAATCTCAATGTTTACAGGGACTCGAAACCAAAGCTCGACAGCATCCAGACGCCATACAGGGAGCGAGAGAAAAGGGTCTGATGTTAACCACGCAAAGTTCATTTGCAGGCTCGTAAATTGCAATAAAGCGAGCGACTTTAACTGCATTTTTATTAATTACTGCACACAGATTAAGGAGCTGCCACCTCTGAAACCTGTGAAGCAGCTGACTGAAAGGGTAGATGACATGATCCAAGAAATCAGAGAGAGTAAAACAGTAAAAGTGGTCCCTTTAGGTATGCACACGTCCTACTTATACGCAGTGAATGCCAACTTATTTCACCTGTAAAGTCCTCTTTCTTTAAGTAACACTCTGTTTTCTGTCCAGCCACTGCCCTACACAGCAGAAGTGTCAGTAAGCAAGAATATAAGGAAGCTCTCTCGCTGATGAGGGACATGAAAAGAACATATAAGATGGTCCACGCGAAAACAATGGAGCAAGAAGCCGCCATCAAGTCTGACAGAGACTCTGACCAAATCTGAGCTGAATCTCCATCTGTTTAAAAGTCACGTCCAAATAATTAGCCGAGCAGATTTTCTTTGGCTTGAAATGTTTTCTTTACAGAAATAAGTAAATGGAGCAATTTTTTCCTCAACTATCAGCTCTGGAGTTGAAGTGCAGAGTTCACAAAGCTCAAGCAGATGCAAGGGTGTCTAATTGTAACTAAAAAAGTGTGCCACTGTCTGCTCCCCGTAAGCCTGACGGTTCTGAGCAGCTGTGCCGCCACGGCTGTGACCAGAATCCGTCCAGGATGAATGCATTGTATTCATTAGGAGTTTATCAGTTGTGAAAACAGAAAGTAGAGAGAGCTTTTTCTCTTTTTTTTTGTTTTGGGTGAGGAGAGGTGTTTTAAACTGTTTGTGCACATTTGTATGCAAACACCCTGTTCTGTAGAAGGAACACTGAGGTGGATTTACAGTGCAACAAAGTCCACATCAAGCCCTGCTCTAACTGTAAAACTGTGTGCATTACTGCTCTTATTTTATAGCTTGGAAAAATTTTATAGCACAAAATGATTTTTTTCTTAGCAGCCAGCATGTTGTTTTACCAGCTGTATTTGAAAATGTTGTACACCCTCTAATGGTTCCCAATCAGCTATTCTCCATGTGCATCACCCTCTCACTCACCTTTTATATGAGATTTTCAAAAATGATTATTTGGCTGATTATTATCTTTTCGTAACTTTGAACAGACTTCTGCAGTGCAGTGGTAGTTGTTTGTTTTCGTTGCTCATTCCCTTTTTGATTTCATGGTCTTGTCCATCATATGATTTTGATTATTTGTCTCGAGTGCAGCGTGCAGATGTGGAATGCATGTTCAGCCCCTGTGGAATAAATCACTTGGCACTCTGAAGATACTGGGTGCAGGGATTCTGCGTTTTTACATTCATGTCGGGACATTTTTCTGCTCCTGTATGGATTGAATCATAAACCATTTATGCATTTCTTACACTAAACCAAAAAGCGTGCTCTGGCAGGGGGTTCGGTTTAAGACAGGACCCAGATTCAACATGCGAGGAGGTTGTAGGGAAAAAGGTGATAAACTTTTATGGAACGAGCCGAGGAACAGCTGAGGTGTTGATCTTGGGAGGGGAAGACACAGAAGAGATGAAGAACAGACAGAATGGGCCTAATGCAGCACAAACAATGGATCAGAGTCACATGATCCAACCATAGAAGGAAATTTTGAAGCCTAATGTTAGATGCAGAGAGAGTCTGCCTTCCAAACCCAAACCTGGAGCCTGGAAGGGTTCTGCCTCTCATTATGCTCCCGGAAACAGTGGGAACCACAAGTAAGAATGTACTCTGAGGGTTAACATGCTGCTCCGGGAACTTTAGGATAAAAGCAGCTTGGTTATAATTTAATTCTGGATTTCACAGTCTTTTTCAGTTCGATCAAAAACGTAAACACAACAGAAGGTAGTGCTTAGTTATTGAAACCGGGCTGTCTGCATGATTGGGCGTGAGCTGCCTTAACATGGTGTTGTGGTTGTGTTGTATAGCTACTGTGAATTTTTGCCCCCGGGAAACATGCCTAATAATAAAAGCAGTGGAAAAAAATTACAGTAGCTGCTCAGCATATGGAGTGCATGCAGTGTTTCCTTGTAACTTTGGCTAAAAGAAGGAACTCTTGTAGTTTTGTGTGTGGAAGAGTCAGCATTGGGTTCCAGTGATATGTTCTAATGAAATCAATCACTGAGCTCTAGCATGAGAATCGCTGGTGAGTTTCTGTTCTGTGATATTTCATACGTGAGGAAAGCTTCATCCACTGTGTGTCATTGTAGTGTCACACAAATCTTAGCGATAAACAACTTTCAGCATTGCAATTAGTTTATAGCAGTGTTCTATTATTTTTTCACTAAAAAGTTAGTCTTGATGGATGAAGAGTTTGACACCGTGAAAACAATCGGTACAGTGCTGCTCAGTGCTATCAGGCAAACACCTGGTCTCCAGTCTGATGGCCTTGTTCAGGTCTTTTCATCCTTAACTATATTTTTGCTGGTAATGAGGAGCCTGTGCCAAATGGCAGAGACACCCTTCTACAGAAATACTGTTTTCCAGTCCAGTGGAGCTCAGCTCCACACAGCCGAGCTTGTCTGAGCTGCAGCGATATTCCACAGTATTGGACACAACAGCTGCTGAAAATACTCGATGCTAAATAGATTATAAATGATCAGATTGTTTTCATTATTGACTCTCAAATTGCACTTTTACTGCCTATCCAGGCTTGGGTGCGACTCCATTAAAGTGCCCCGAGATTTGTTGTTGCTTTCACTAACATTATGGATTTTGTTCTTCAGCCAGGAAGTCCTAGCATGAACTTATTTTCTTTGACCAGATTGCTGTTACAGAGTAATTTAGAAATGATAATGATTAGTACTTGCAGTCCAGTGCTGTCATGTTGTAATTCTTTAATGCTGGAAGAAAAATAAACATGTACTCTTGTGCAAGAGGTTTGTTACACATGTTAGTTTTCCACAGATTTGGGGAATAATCAGTCCCTCTGATGGCTGTCTATTCCAAGTACACTCTAGGCGTTTACTGACCTCATCACACACTTGGAGATCTCTCCAAAAACTCTTCACGAGATTGTGAAAAAATAACTCAGATGCACTTAGTTGGTAAATCTTCCACTTTTTTTCATCAGCTCTTTTGGGACATACACCTTCCTTTTCTTTGTTTGTGTTTGTGCCAACATGCACAAATTTTGGATTATGTAATTAATAAAGCAGATGAATCGGATCATTTCTTTTCCTGCATTACCGTTGTGTAAGCCTCAGATGAATCCTGGCTTCATGCTGTTACCTCAGGCTCCTTCTGCAGTTCTAAAAGAATCTGTTATCAGGAAAAAGTCAGAAGGGTAAATACCAAAGCAACTACAAATTCCCCTTTGAGTCTGATCAGTCGATGAGTAATTAATCACAGCCAGTTGTGCTTGAATCTGCCAACACAGTTTCAGTGTGATCAGTTGCTTTATATAGACATAAACAGTACCCCAAAATACCCCAAGAATGCAATACAAAGGGATGTTTTATACTAACAGATGTTTTTATATTTATCAGTTATGTCAATAAATAATGACAGATGCAGGACACAAAGCTTTAAAGGCCCTGTGGTACAAATGGCTTCAAAACCTCTGGATCCTACACTTCCCACAATGCAAATTGCCCAGTTTGCATTTAAACTCCACATTCCCAGCGTAAATAACCTCGATGACATCACTGTGATATCATGAGCATTATTTTTTGTTGTCATATATAATTGATTTACTTGTAGAAGCCTCATGGGGTGCTTAAAAGAGGACCTCTTATGCTTCTCTTTATTTTCTACCACATATGCAGCCACATGAAAAACAAAGTACTCTCACATCTGGTGAAAACCAAACACAGCAAGTCAGCACAAACACCTCAGACTAACTGTCAAGCACAGTGCCGGAGGACTGAAAATTTGGGCCTGTTTTGCAGCCACAGGACCTGGGCACCTTGCAGTCACTGAGTCGACCATGAGCTCGTCTGTATACCAGAGTATTCGAGGGTCAAACGTGAGGCCATCTGTTATCTGTCAACAATTAAAACTTGACTCAGACTGCAACAGGACAAAAATCTCAAGCACAGCAGCAACTCTACAAAGGAAACAAAAGAAAAGAACCAAGGTGTTGCGATGGTTGAATCAAAGCTCAGACCTCAACCTGACTAAAATGCTGTGGCTGGACCTTAAGAAAGCTATGCATAAATAAACACCCACAAAAAAGTGGTACAAATGGCTCTAAAACGAGGTGGGAAACTGATAAAATTGCATAGAAAACAATTCCTTTGAGTTATTGCTGCTAAAGGCTACAGACTCATTGGGCGTACTTAGTTTTTCCCACAGAGCTTCTGCTTTTTCACTTAGTTTGTGACAAATAAATATTGATTCATATTGATCTTCATCTGAGATTTTCTTTAACTAATTTTAGAACCTATGAAGGACTAAATCTTTTTGTAATAGGTCCTAACATGTAGAGTTTTGGAACTGTCTACACCTTCAGTTTTTTCGCACAACAGTAAATACACGCCAGAGCACTCTAGATGCTTGGACTTTTAGTTCTGTATGATAGTACCTTCATCTCTATGCTAAAGTCCCTCCTACATGCTGTTTAAGCTCTCTTTAAAAGTGGAAGCCAGGCATGAAGCTAGCTTAAAAGGGAGGGTGGTCTCAAAAGCCAGTTTCACACAGTGGTTTGAGTGAGATGCTGCCCTAAGGCCCAGAACAAACTAAAAACCATTATTCAGCACTGTGACTCATGCAACACTCCTATAGCAGGGTCCAACTTTATAAATAAGGAGCTGGAAAACATATGTCTATGTTCAAGACTGGAGACATAGTCCACATAGCTTATTGTAATACACACAAAGCTAGTTTTACTTTAGATTGCAGACCAAAGCCAATAGAGAACCCTGTTTCTTTCTGTTTTCATTGGATTTTTCCGCACATTAACATTAACCGCAGAATAAACACACAAAAGCGACTTCTTCTGTAACCTCTTTGATGTTACGATGAAAAACTGATGAGTTGAGTTATTAACTGAAAACACATTTCATCCGTGCTCTTGGTGATATAACAGAGTCTGGCAGGGGAGTCGGATACTCTGTCCAAGCGCAAAAAGAAAAATAACAAAAGACATGGCGAAGAAAGGCGCTGATGGCGTGTGTCTTAGGCACGGCAGATCTGTTTACATATCTATACGTCTCTTTTCTGTACGTTTCAACGCGGCACAGCTACACATCTGGAGCAGTCGTCACAGCAATCAAGCCTGAGAAATGTTTGGGGAAGGTTTGTTTGACTCTCAAAGTGAGGGCCAACAGTTAAGCTTTGAGGATAACCCTGTGGAGACTCAAACACCAGATTTGGCTCGGAAAGAATAGGCCTGAATACCTCATCAACACTCCTCATTACTCAAGTGCCAAATGAGCTCACTGCGGACTGAACCTATTCATTATTTCTTTTGATGGACAATTGAACTGTAACACACTTATCATGTAATCCTGGAAAGGCTTCAGATATTCTGGCTGACATTTGAAAAGAGGCCATTGTTAATTATAGATCATAACTGTAAAGTTGTCACTTATTTCGAGGTGGGGGGGTGGGGTATTCCGCCCCGCTGCGATCTGTCTTTAATAGTTTATTGCCATTGCAGGCATGCATTAATATTTCTGACCTTTAAGCCTCGTCGTTCGGGGGTAAAGGGATGAAGATTTAAGCATTCGTGACACGTAGCCTCGTACTGTCCATATTTTTTGGCGCCCGACTCCAAGCATCGGCTAAAATGATCAGGGCCAACTTAATTAACGGGAGGGTTAAGGGTGTAAAAAACAGAGCCCTTGATAGATTTCGGAAGTATTTTGAAGAAGCATAAACTCAGGGACTCTGCTGAGCACCTTAATCAGCTATGAAAGCAAACACATCTATCAGACTTAATTAACTTAACACAATTTGGCTCCCTTTGAATCAAAAGACTGCCTGATTGATTTGCAATGCTTCAGTTCCTCAAAAACACCGTACGCATCTGTGAGGATTTAGTTCCTGCAGCCATTTACAAGATGCTATATTTGATTTTTTTGTAAATGTAATAAGCTCTACTAAGCTGCTCTCTTTGTTTTCGTCAACACTGCAAGCTTAAAAAGCTCATGTATAACAACTCTGCACAAACATGCAGCCTTTTCTGCAACGTGCACCAACTGTTCTCACAAAGGAACTCACATTTTTAAGCAACAGCGAATCAGATTTGTTAATAATCACAATTTTGGCCAAGAAGTGGCTCCAATCCTGGGCCGAGTCGTGACCCCGAATCTCACATTTTCTTCCCTTCTCACTGAATCGGGGCTGCATGGGCAGCAGGGTGGAGTACACATACACAGGGAGCTGACCGACTGCATGATTTATACCTACTGACTGCCCCCAGCTGTTACAATTGCAAGAGCCAAGACTAAGCATGCATAGCTGAATTAACCCACGAGACGAATTCAAGCATCCACAAAAAGTGGACTGATAGGATTTCCATTAAAAATAAAAACATATCACAACATCTGATACTGACTAGGCTGCAGCGTGTTTTTTAGAGGTAAAAAGTAACTTGCAACTCAGCTGACTTGCTCAAAGGAAGGGAGGGCACATGGAAACGTTCGTTTAAGTTTAATGCTGCTAATTTGAGTTGGCAGCATCAAAGCAGAACACCCCTTTCTCACACTTTTCATTGGAACAGCCTGATTGGGCAACTAAGAGACAGACTGTTGTTAGCTGTCAGGTCTAACAGCTAACACAAAAATATGACAGGCTTTTTTGTGAGAGTAATGAAGGCACACAAGGGAAGTGCGTCGCTTTCAAAATATTGTTTCATGCCTTTAGTGAGAGATGGACAGAGCTGTCTGGCGCAAAGTGTGAAAGCAACACAATTGAGTCATTGTCTGAGGGGAGGGGACAGAGAGAGCATGTCGGGGGTTCACAGAGAAGGGAAGCAATATTATTCTGAAGCGCCCACGCAGTCTACCAAATCAGCAATTGCACTCTGACTGAAGCATGGGAACCGGCAGTAATAATTTGACACCTGTTGATCAAGCTGCCCCGTAGAAAGACTGCACACAGTGCTGCTGAGCAAAATAAACCTTTGCTGCTCCCACAGATCTGCTTTGTAGCTCATTATTTCCATGCGCAGGTTACACTGTCTACAGTGCTCTTACTAAAAGGTGGTTTTGTTGTTGCATTGATGTCCTTTACCCCGTTATTATAAAAGCACATACTTGCAGTCATTCATCAGATTATAACAACAGACATAAATTCTAATTATTTGACTATCTGTTCTTCATTAAACCAAGAGCTGAAACGTGAATCCAGAAATAAACAGTGTTGTCGGTGTGCCTGCACCATTTTTGCGTTTTAAAATGAATTTTTACAAAACAAATAAAAAAATCAGTATTTCCAGTTTTTTCAGGCAGTTTGTTCAGACTTGTAAAGACAAAACAAAAACTTTTGGGGGGATCAGATCAGGCTAGGATATCAGCCTTCACAAATCGTGAAGGGATGGCAACCTATGTCTGAAACATGAAGCACAGCAGCATAGACATACCAGACATTGGAGGATAGCTACAAAAGTGATTCCTCCCATAGACTACCATGTTAAAATGACCAACTAAAGACCATTTGAAAAAACCTGTGTGCTAAGCAGCACACCAGCATGGCACTGTGGTGGTTAGCACTGTTGCCTCAAAGCAGGAAGGCCCTGTCTCAAAATCCACCTTTTTTCTTTCTTTTTTTTTCTTTTTTCCTTCTGGAAAAACAACAATTAATCAATGTTAAACACCTGATTAATCCTCTATTGACGGTCTATAACATAGTTTGTTTGTTTTTTCATCCATATGGCTGCTAGTGAGGCTTGAAGTTAGGGGTGATCACTTTGCCTGACAGGTGTGCTAACACAACATCATCCTCTGTAGGTGAAGTCACAGAAATCTCCCAGCCTGTCTTTTTCTGTTTCTTAGCACTAATGAGCAAGTGTGTGTGTGTCTGTGCATTGCACCCATACAATTTAAGACTGCAGTTTGACTGAGAGCGTCAACTCACAACTACCACTCCACGCCATCCATCCATCCATCCATCCATCCATTCTCTTCCTCTTATCCAGTTCAGGGTCGCAGGGGAACTGGAGCCTATTCCAGCTACCAAGGGGCGAGAGGCAGGGTGCACACAGGACAGGTCGCCAGCATGGAGAGCATACTCCACTCATTTGTCCAATGGTAACTTCTTATTCTAAAGAAAACAACACACTAACACTGAGGCTTCAACAAACCAAAGAAGACTTCACAGTGGCTACGTCCATGTTGGTTATGATTCAGTCTTATTTGACTCATTCTGTGTTTTAATTCCACTGATCATTGGAAATTCTGTGAAGCACCTTGTATCTTTGGATTAAAAAGGTGCTTTAGAAATAAATGGTATTAATAATTTATTTATTTATTTATTCCTATTATTGTGTTTTGATAAGCCATAATTTCCTCTGGCCCACATCTGTGTAATGTGGGATTAATATGTAAGATTTACTGTGATTAATTCCACACAATATTTTGAATTTCTCCTCATATTCCTTTAAGTTATTCACGATGAATCTTAGAAGATTACAAAAAAATGAGTATGCTGACTTGCTAACGGGACCCTTTCCCCCCCCCAGTTCTGTGCAACAATGCAAAATCTTTTAGAGCTTTAAACTATCACGGACCTCCTGCAAAATTTTGGCACACTGTGAAAAGCCTAACAATTTTATTTGAATATTCCTCTCCTGGCATTGATTAAACCCCTAAAAACTCATCTCTATTCATGAGAATTATTTATTAGAGAGTTCTTCCCTGAATAATAATCCCTTTGTTCTTGCTGGTTTGGATGTAACTTCAGTTATGCTCGTTCAAACCATAAAGCACTATTAAAGAAGGCAGAGAGCACGATATTGCACATCCACCAAGCTGATTCATCAAAATAATGACGTATATAACGTGTCACCATTTATAACTTTACAAACATTACAGTGATAAATTCAATGAGCCCTTAGTTTGTCTAGGATATTAAACACTGAGTAACGTATTGCTAACAAGGTGCATATGCATCACATACTTGGAGGGGATGACAGGTCAAGACAGTTAACACTGCAGTTTTTAAATAATGATTTCATTTTTTAAGGGAAGAAAATTATTTCCCCCCCAATGTAATAACTGGTTGTGCTGGCCTTGGCAAAAATAAAGAACTGCAATCAAACATTTACAATAACTGGCAATGAGTGTTTCACATCACTGTGGAGGAATGCAGACTTGTTTTAATTCAGGCACACTGGAGGGTTTTTGAGCATGAAGGGCCTTTTTAAGGTCATGCCAAAACATTTCAATCTGATTATGATCTGGACATTAACTAGGCCACTGCAAAACCTTTATTTGTTTGATTTTTTTTCTTTCATTTGTGGTTTTTAGCCATTCAGAGGTGGACTTGCTGGTGTGTTTTGGATCATTGTCCGGCTTCATAGCCTGATTGTGCTTGAGCTTCAGGGATAAAGGATGGATAAAAAGCAGAATTCATGGTTCCATTGATTACAGCGAGTCTTCAAGGTTTTAAAACAGCAAAGCAGCCCCAGATCATCACACTACCACCACCGTGTTTGACTGTTGGTGTTCTTTTTATGAACTGCAGATGTAATGGGACTCAAAGCTTCCAAAAAGTTTTGCTTTTGTCTTGTCCATCCACAGAGTGTCATCAGTCTTGCGGCTCATCCAAGATGATTTTTGGCAAATACATTTGTATAATAATTTTAAGAAAGAAGTTATTGTAGAGGAGGATTTTACTATTAAGTGGACTTATAGTGCAGCAAATTAATTGTTGTTATTTTGGTTTATTAGTGTTGTTATTATTATTAATTGTTATTAGGAGGAAGGATTCAGTCTCAAATTTGAGTTTTGATACACCTTTGGTATCAATTTCAAACTCCATGGCTCCTCATTCTTGGCCACACCACCTGCCCGCCCACCCAGTTGCCTGATGACCTGGTGGAGTGACAACGATACCCATCAGCCTTTTACAGCTGAGGGGCAAAAAGCAGAGGGTAACTCAAAGTTAATTTGGGATCACTTAAATGAAATGACAGGATGATATTGTCAACAAAAAAATATTAAATTCAGATAAATGGAAATTTAATGTATATTTCAGTAAAGTGTCAGAATCTTTTGACCACTATTTTATAAATTTAGTAGCCATCATTACTCGGGGATTTTAAGAAATTGACATCAGGATGTGCTCAGACCAAATAAACGAGCCAACCTTTATTTTTAAGAATGTTTCAGAATTAGAGGTTCAAAATTATGAAATTATTGCGACCTTCACAAGCAAGGGATGTTTTTGGTAAGGACACAATGTAATGATGACAAATCCAGTTATAAAAACTGTCAGTTTGCTGTGGGATTGGCCCAGAGTATCTGGAAAAGAGCTGTTGCTACACCCATACACAAAAGCTGTGATGGTTACGGTGGCTGTAGCTCAGGAGGCAGAGCAGGTCATCTACTAATCAGAAGGTTGGTGGTTTCATTCATAGCCTTGGGCAAGATATGGAACCCTGAGTTGCTCTCATATTAGACAGAAACTCGTTTTAGCATTGGAAAAAAGTGCTAGTGTCCATTAAGCATGTTATATGAAGTGCTTTGAGTGCTCAGGTAGAGTAGGAAAGTGCTCTATAAGAACTAGTTCATTCTTTAAGTTCTGGACAATTACAAGCCAATCAGCATTCAGCCTGTGTTCTTTAAAGTGGCTGAAAAACTGATCAGACTGATTCAAACAGAAGTTCTTCTGCTTTACATCTAAACCTGCTGACAATGAAAATTAGCCCATGGCTAACTCTGGTGCATTTATAGGAGTGTTTATTAATATGCATTGTCTCTGCTGAAAATAAACAAATGAAATGAAAATGAATAAACATTTTGAGATGAGCCTGTGAAACTTGCCATTTTTGCCTAATCTTGTTCTTATTGCTGAATCATGAACCCTAACATTAACCGAGGCAAGTGAAGTCTGCAGCTCTTTAGATGTTGTTCTGGGTTCTTCGGTGAGTCCTGTATGCAGGTTCATCACTGTTCCAAGTTTCCTCCATGTTTGTATAATGGCTCTCACTGTGGTTTATTGGAGTCCCAAAGCCTTAGAAATGACTAACCCTTTCCAGACTGACAGATGTCAGTAACTTTGTTTCTCAGCTGTTTCTTTCTTTTGTGGCAAAAGAAAGAAACGGCTTTTTTGTTTGTTTTTTAGCTCTTTCAGCCTACTTCACTTTGTCAGATAGGTTCTGTTTAAGTGATTTCTTGATTCAGCCGGTCTGGCATTAATCAGGCCTGTGTGTGGCTAGTTAAACTGAACTCTGGTTTCCACAAAAATGTGGTTAATCATAGTTAATTAACAAGGAGGACCAGTTTTTTTCACATAGGGCCAAGCAGGTTTGCATAGCTTTTTTCTCTTATTTATCTAAGAACTCGATTTTGTATTTACCTGGTTTATCTTTGTCTAAAATTCTATTTTTTAATGCTCAGAGATGTGTAAGTATGATAAATATGCAAAAAAAAACTAAGAGTATGGAAGAAGGCAAACATGTTTTTAGGGCACTAACATCTCAATTCCTTGAAACCAACCTTTAGTGGTTTTCCAGAGTTTATGTCTTGATGTGTCTGAGCTGTATTTGGTGGCACAAATATACAAACTACATGGGTAGTTTCAATGTTGTGGCTGATCGGAGAATATGAGTTTCAAGGTTTAGTTTGAGCTTCTGCTTTTGATTTCCACGCCTCTGATAACATTTAATTTCCAGCTGGAACACAGTTTATCCGGCCTTCCGGAGCTCGATTTATTGGAAGCCTCCAGGCGATGAAGGTCTTAGGACTGCACTGCTGTAGCCGGCGTGCAGACCACTGATGAATCAGCAAATCATTCTCAAAAACAGCTAGACAACCTGCCTCAAGTAGAAATCCTGATTCCTACTGTGACTGCAATGCATCCTTTCATACATAACAGCAAGACACAAATCAGAGAAAACTTTAAGCTATTTATACCCATGAGGGGTGGTACAGAGTGCATTCAACTACATCACCCACTGTAAAATACACAAAAGGTACGTGGAGGAGTAAAATGTCAGGATATTACAACAAACTGTGCAGCTGCATACAAAAAGAAGCTACAATAGGTCTTTAGCTAACATCAGAAAAGGCAAAATTGCAAAAAGCTGTGCATTTACCCCCATGTAATGCCTCAAACTACTTCAAGAAAAAAAGAAAAACATTCAAGCAGTCACATGTATATACACAGAAATCATGTAGGAAACAATACCCTTTAAATAAGGCGACAAAAACTTGCTGTATTTACAATAAATACTTTGATGATCACACAAACAAACAAAATGTGGCTTCTATCCCAACTTATATTAAAATACAAGTTCCTTTCATGTACTTAAGCAAAGCTTTTTTTTTTCTTCCACAAATACTGATCCCACTGAGTGAATACCAAAACAGTCTTTGAAGCCTTCGTCCCAAAATTACAACTGAATGAAGCTGCGAAGAAATCTACATTTCTTATTCACATGTTCACCTTTCGTTTATAATTATAGCACCTAGCTAAATTCATGATAGTTTTTGAATTATTACAAGTACACATCATAAGCAAGTCAGCTGTCGAGCGCACTGCTACAGCCTGTGCTGTGCAACCTAACAGTTTAAAACTAAAATATGTGATGATTAAAACATGATGTTCAATGAAGGATTAAAAACAGTATAGATAATATATTTGACTTGCACATCCAAGTAGTTATTCTGAATAACGATACAAAGAGCGACAATTAGGGTGAACACAGGCCTTCAGTTTGCTTAGGATTTAGGAAAGTCACAATCTCCCGAATGCCATCTTCACAAATCGTGGTCTGAGGAGCTTTACTCAGATTTTCTCCTTCCTCTTTAAATTTTCTCCATGTCTCTGAAAAATAAATTAGAACTGATGTAAACCTGACACATATACACACAAAATCACAGTAAAATAAGTCTAAAATAATGATTTCAAAATCTGCCATATAGATCAGTCACTTCAAAAACAAACCTTCATCGAGTGTTGTGAGCAACGTGCAGTTCTCTGGATGATCCAAAATGTCTTTCCTTTGAATGTCGCCAATTTCCATTAATTGTAAAACGCCTGTAAAAATAAAGAACTCAGAGGAGAATCACACAGAGGTGCAGCCGTGCTGTATGTTTGTCTTGCTTTTCACATTTTGGAAACTATAACCCCAATTTCAGAAGAGTTGAGGGGAACAAAAATAAATAAAAACGGAATTAAATGATGTATTTTTCATAGAAAGATAGAAAAAATATTAAACGTTTAAACATGTGACTATTTTACAAAAAAAAAAGCTTATTTTTAAATTCGATGGCAGCAACACGTCTCAAAAAACTTGGAACAGGAGCAACAATAGGTGGGAAAAGTAAGTTGTACTAAAAAGAAACAGCTGGAGGAACGTTTTGCAGCTAATTAGATTAATTGGCAACAGGTTAGTAACATGCCTGGGTAAAAAGAGCATCTAGCCAAGGCAGAGTTTCTAAGACGTAGTCATCTCTTTTCATTCCCTGTGTGTTTATATGCCACTCTGCATTTAATCATTAATAGTTATGAAACTCTGTCTCTCTCTCTCTCCCTCCCCTCACTCCCAACCAATCACAAGAGATGGATGTCCCTTCCTGTTTCCTGCTAGGTGGGAGTTTTTCCTTGCCACTGTCTCCAAGCACTTTCTAATATTGTGTCTTTCTAATATTGCAGCATTTTTACCTTGGTGCTACATAAATACAATTAAATTGAATTGAAGGTAGTCACTAATCTGCAAAAACTGCAAATTGTGGAGCAAGTTCAGAATCATTTTTCTTGGCATAAAATTAAAAGATTTCATCATCTTTAGTACATAATATCACCAAAAGATTCTGAGAATCTGGAGAAATTTCCGTGCTCAAGGGAAAAGGCCAAAAATCAGTACTGGAAGCCCATGATCTTTGGTACTGCATTAATCACTGCGTGAGCTCAGTTCACCGTGCCATCAACAAATGCAAGTCAAAGCTCTGTCATGCAAAGAAGAAGCCACATGTGAACATGATCGAGAAACATCACTGTCTTCTCTCGAGGCAAAGTGGAGAACTGTCCTGAGGTCAGATGAATCAAAATCAGAAATTTGTCTTAGAAAACATGGATGCCGCATCCTTGGAACTACACAGGAGGAGCTCGGTTTGTTGTTCAAAAGTTCAAAACCTGCGTCTCTGAAGTGTAGAGGTGCATTAGTGGCTATGAGTTTGGCAGCTTAAAAGGCACCATCAGGCTTGCATCTCGGCAAAACAATGCTAAACCGCATACTCCATCTATTACAGCAGCATGGCTGTGTGGCAGAAGAGTCCGGGTGCTCAACTGGCCCGCTGCAGTCCAGACCTTTCACCAACTGAAAACATTTGGCGTGTCATGAAATAAAAAAAACAACAAAGAAGACTGTTTCAGTGATAATTTTATACCGGACAATAACGGGACAAGGTTCCTCTCTTAAAAGTCCACACATTTATTGGCTGTTGTTAAAAGAAGCGAGGTGGCTGCACACTGGCAAACGTTACCCTGTCCCACCTTTTTTTGAGGCATGTTGCGACCATCAAGAATATATTTGAATCTTAAAACTGTACATTTTCTCAGTTTTAACTTTTAGCTGGAGTAGCGGTGCATCTTTTATGTACAGTCTATTGGAGGGAGTTAAGTTACATTATCATAAAGACTGGAAATATGAGGAAAACAGCTTGGCTCAGGTAACAGAATCTGCTGACCAGCACCTCTAAAATGAATGAAAGCCACTCTGTATGCTAAGTGAGTGATGATACTGAACAGTCAGGAAACCTGTACATGCTCACAATCTTCTCATCTAATACTTGGCAAGAAAAAATGAGCACGTTTGAAAAAAATGTTACATTTTCCTATAATATAGCTCAGAGGAGCGGGTGCAGTACCTTCTATAGTGTTCCATACTTGTACTTCAACTTCAGCAGTACTTTGTCTTTCAACAGCAATGATCCTAACTGTGTTGGGTGAGTCAACATCCAGAGTTGATTCAACTTTATACACCAAGAGGTTATTTTTATGTCCGAGATAGCACTGGGTCTGGTTACTCTCAGCTTTAGTCTCTGGGGAAAACAATTAGGAGAGCGGTTGAATGGATGATGTTTACAGTCCATCAACATCAGATCTGTATAAACAGCTCATTATATTACAAGTATTGTTTGACTACCTGGACAAGTCTTGCAGCACTTTCCCGCTGATTTCATAGGATGTTGGCAAGGGTACTGGGTAGGACATGTGATGCGTTTGCAGTCCGAGATGCCGTCAGTGCAAGTGCACAGGATGCATTCCAGGACTTTACCCAAAACTGGGTGCCACATGTCTCCATGAGAGTATGTCTTGCCATTGTATAAACACGCTGAGAGAAATGGAAAACATCTGAGTGTTGTGCTACATATGGAAACGATTGTAAAGTTGTGAGAAGCATGTCCATAAAATAAAATACCTACAAATGATCTTTCTGTTTTGACAAAGTCTCACCTCTTTGGTGTTTCCTCTGCAACAAAATCTTCACGGTGGTCTCTGAAGCCCCTTTAAGGTTGAGTTTACTGAGACTCAGGCCTCTAGGAGAGGTCCTGGGTGCAGTGGCGCGGTTGGACCGCACCCTGCTCTGCTCTCCAGAGCACTGATCAACCGAATGCCTCTATGTAAAACAGAAGACAATGCAGTTATCCTTCATGTATTTAGCTACTGAATTTACTTGCTTTGCCCCCAAAGTGAAAGCTGAAGGAACATCAGAAGATGCCCCAAAGTTAATAACATTGCTCAAGACATCTGAGTCACTGCTTTTAGCTCATTTTTTTCCCTTTAAATAGGATGACAATGCAGCTCAGTGCTGTGCAGTGATTGGGCCAAATGAACCACAGATTGTGCCTTTGTCACTAACAATCACAGCAAATGGGTGATTCACAAAGAATCTGAACAATATGATGCCAAGTTGGGCGGATAACTGCATAAGGGAAAAAAAATCAGCCTGCTTGTTCCGACTTTTGTCGTGATCGCGGTGACACGGGCAAGGACAGCTTACCAGATCCTGTCAGATTTCAAGCCCTGTAATTAAACTGCAGCTGCTAAACCGGTGAGACCACTTTGCAGTCTTAAACTAAATTTAAATATAATTTCCAAATGCAGGCAAATTTTCCATGAAAGCAATCAGCAAAATACATACAACGCCTCTGTTTAGCTGATAGTTTCCATCCTCAGTTGATGAGGACCCACTGATGCCATGATCTAAGAGAAAAAGATCAAAGGGGAATGTAGATCAATATCAATAAAAACACTCTTATTAATCAGCTACATTGCTCGCCCCCTAACCTATATGTGAAAATCCTAAAAAAGTGCTCCTTATTGCTTTGTGAATTCCATCTTGGAAACTGAATAAAGGCATTTTGTCAGCTTAGAGAAGATTGACTACCTTTACAAAGCAAACAGCAGGTATCTGGAACAGACGCGGGGGAGGAACAGGTGATAGGTTGGCAGGTTTTCAGAGCACAGAAGATGTTTCCATCCTGTGATAAGAAAAAAATCCAGTATTAAGAATAAATGACATTCGAGAATTATCTATTGTAAAAAGTAGAACGAATTAGATAATATTATAATAATAATCACGCTGTGATAGCAACGTGTTGTAACAGCACATCACATCGCTACCAAAACAACAAATTGCTCCTTGTTGAGATACAGCACGGCAAAGAAATGTGACGAAAGCTTTTTTCACTGTTTTTAAACCTGTACAAGTTATTCACTGGTTAAATAATTGCTGTTTATTCTGTTTTTGTACAACATTTTAAGCAAAAAGCACTTAAAAGCTTATAAGATTAGCTTGTCACACTGCACTATATTTTAAAGTACACGTTGTATTATGTGCACATAACAGCTAAAGCAAGACAGCAACACATTTCACTTACAACTGCATAACACTGGCAGCTACTTCTCTTCATACATGCAATAACACTATACTTAAAAAACACCCCACACATGTATATAATGATTTTTCTTTACATATCTAACACTTCAACATGGATTACATTGCCAAGGTTCTGAATATTCTCCTATTTCTTTTTGCATTTTACATCCTTTTTACAATCACATGGAAACTTTCCCTGAAAAATGAAAACTCTTTATTCAGAAACTAAGACATGAAAGTATCAAATTAGACTGAACTCACAGAGCATGTGCACATAACACACTGATTGCTTTGCTTGGATGGGAAGAGGTTGTGTTTGGTGAATGTCTCCCCGGGCTGATAAATGCTCCCATTATACCTGCAGGACTTCACCGAAGCCCTCAGCCCTGCAGGAATCCTCGGCTCGTCTGGGAGAGGGGGGAGAACACATCAAGCAGGATGGGATGCTTTAAAAATCACAACAGGAGTAGTTTCTCTCAAAAGCCTAAGCTGACAGTGTGTGACGAGTCAGTCTACCTGTGCATCTCGGACAGCATTGCTGAGGCTCAGCTACAGGGTTTTCACATGGCAGGACAGGGCACTTGATTGTGTTACATTTCACATGGCCTGTCTAAAAGAGAGCAAATCCCAGAGTTTATAGGTTGCTATTTCAGCAATTTTGGCTTCTTTTGGTGTAATATCCCTTTAATGTATTAACTTTACCTCTGTGCAGACGCAGCGTATGCAGAACATGTACCCAAAAGGCTCTAGATAAGGATGCCAGCTGTCTCCTGGGATATATGTCTTGTCTTTGAAAGTACACACCACACCGGACCCTGAGAGTTAAAGAAAAAAAAAGATGAGCTGCTGAGAAACGCATATGGCGCAGATAAACGGATCGGCAGAAAATAAAGACAGTCACACTACTTCAGTACTGCATAAAACATTTTCCAAAGCAACTGTCACCTTTGAGTTGTGTAAACTGTGTTAAAACGTGGAAAACGTATCAGATGCCAAAGAGCGGACTGTTCCCTAAGACTATTTAGAGAAACAGAAGTCATGATTTAACTTCTGCTGACTTCTGTGACAGCAAGAGGGAAAGAAAACTGTGCAGCAAACACGTTAATCCTAATATATGAGTCGCGGAATCCGAGCAAACTTTTCTCATTTGAGTCGCATTTTCATGCTTTTCTCCCCCTCCTTAACATTTAAAGCCCCCCTCAAACACCCGTTTGATCAGGAAAGAATAAGCATCAACAGTCTGCTCTTACCTTTCCGGGGTTTTAGCTCTGCAGCTGCAAACCAAATGATGAAAATGAACAAAAACATGGACTTCATTTTTTTCCTGCCTTTTCTTTTTTTTTTTTTTTTTTTTTTTTTTACATGTGCCCGACTGA
This sequence comes from Oreochromis niloticus, assembly GCF_001858045.2. Classification (NCBI taxonomy): domain Eukaryota; kingdom Metazoa; phylum Chordata; class Actinopteri; order Cichliformes; family Cichlidae; genus Oreochromis; species Oreochromis niloticus. Next base: position 12,358,887 of record NC_031975.2, on the reverse strand, counting down.
CTCTTCAACGCGCAATAAATATGTGTTTCTGCGGGACAGAAACTGCAGGACAGTGTGAAACAGGAATTAAAAAAAATCCTACATTTTTTTTGTTGGATAATCTATGGCGCCTTCTTCAGGAGACAAACAGGGATGGCATTAGAGTGGACGTATCACAAGTGAAACAGCTTAAACAGTGACCACGTTACAGAAGTGGAAGTCACTGTTTCAGAAATAGTGTCAGTTCCTCTCTTTAGAAAGTAGAAAGTACCAAAATGATGGCAATCAAAGCACTTAAATAATTTAACCTTGCACTCATGTATTTGTATCAGCGTTAATAGGAATTCCCTAAAAGCGTTTCTTTAGCTGTTTGAGACAGGCGCCGTTTAAAATGTGGATTAAACTGTTTTAATCTTTAACCGTGTACTGGAGTTGTAGCAAAGAGGTTATGAACCAGGATTTATGCGTTGATTATTCATAAAGTGATCAAACAAAGATGTTTGTATTTTTTTTATTAAACGAATCAGTAAAAGTGACCCTCTGTGCAAATGATCTTTCCAAAAGCTGCTTGGGAGTCACGTGTTAAAGTTACTGCTGTTCACTGGATATTTACTTTACAGTTCAAAGTCACTTAAATTACCTTTCCTACTCATTCTAATGCAACAGGTCCATCTTGTCCACATTTTTTAAATCACTGGGCAGCTGTCATGTGATTGGCTAATTAGACGTTTATATTATCAAGAGGCTGAACCTAGTGGAGTGGCCATTAAGTTTACATACAAAAAACTATATTTGCTGGCAAAATCTACATACTTCTGAAAGATTCATCAGAAGAACCCGCTGGTAACAGCAAAATATCTGCACAACTCTTTTTTGTTTTAACATTTAATCATATGTCCATTGAAAGAAAAACAGTAAATCAAAGCATCGCTTTACATGTCAGGTTAGCAACAGAAGACATAGTAAACACCAAAACCTCATCCCAACCGTGGAAGGAGTATTGTAGTTCGTGGCTGCAATGATCAAGGAAACAAATTCACAACTGTACAGAAAGACATTACCGGATGATGTCAGAGCAGCAGCCCTCAAGCCAAGGCAGCGTGTGTGATATAAAACAACACATCAATAGAGAAAATGTAAAAAAGGAATTTAGTGCAAGTCGATACACTGTAACTGCCATTATGACCAGACAGTGATGTATCACAGATGCCGATTTGATTATAAGATGGTTATGCATGTAGCTGTATTGGAGTGAGAGCTATTCGCCCTGCTGAGAGAATAGAGACGGGAGCAAACATACAAAGATCTAACACTTTTCTCCATTTATTAATACATGTGGGGATAAAACGATACAACCATGTTAAAAGAGACACTAAGATGCCGGGAACTCCTGCATGAATTCTTGTTTATAACAAACAAAAGACATGAAATTAAAAAAAAAAACAAACAAACCAGAAAACAGAACTGAGGGCACAACATCCTAAGAAGTCTGGTACTCCAACTCCTATTATGATGCCTTTTGTAAGCAATCACATGGCTTTTTAATAAAACATTTACACTGGAGTTAAAGAATACACAGTCAGTGCAGGTTTACAGAAAGAAACAAAACTGATTTCTAAAAGAGGGTTTCCTCATATGACAGACAAAAATGGTATGCTTCCATCTTTACAATGTGACACAGGTTTAGACTAAAAAGAAAAATTCAACAAACCAAACCAAAACCTTGTTAAAATATGAGATTACGACTTTATAAAACTGCACTGGACATTTTGGACACTGTCAGTGGAGAGTTCAATTCTAACTACCTAAAAGCTGGATTTTTAAAGTTCATCCTGCGCAGCTGTGGCTCGATCTGCTAAAAATATTCTGCCGTTATCGATGGTTTTATGCATCTGAACACTCAGACAACATGTTTATACTATACAGTTCACATGTGAGTGTGAGGCAAATGTTAAATGTGTTTAACAACCCAGCTCTCAGACACCAACACACCTGAAGATCCTCCACTGAGCAAGTTTTTCTAATTTTAGCACAGTCTTGGTCACAAAGCATGATAAAACACTTGCTTGTTGATACATAAATTAAACTTTTGTACATCTGACGTACAGGATATTGCATTATAGGATGAATGAGACACACACAAACGCACTTACGTGCTCACACACAAACAGCAGACAGACAGACGGCAAACGTGCCGGAGACTCAAGAACTGCTGCCGTGTGCCCCCGTGTCGTCCTCGCGCTTCTGCCGTTTCTTTGCTCTGATTGCATTCATGGCTTCTTCTATGGAGCGAGTGTCCCTCTTGTTGGCCACCGGCACTGGGACAGAAAACAACCAGCACAATGACCAAAGAGAATGACACAAAGCAAAGGGTTTCATTCCTGTAAGTCGGCCTCTTCACTCACCACATCCATAAGCCCTGTTGGCCTCAAGTGTATGTGCAGCATCTTTTGCAGCTGAAGTGCCAATCAGGTGACTGTACTTGTCTCTGTAGTTAGAGTTGGGGCATATTTGTGACTTTTCTGTCTGACTGGATGCTGCTTCTTCCAGTGCAGCCTGTTCCTGAAGCGACAAGAAAGGGCAACATGGTGAGAAATTCAAGGTAATCATCATCAAGCACCAAAGTGAAATGTGATCAAGAAGTTTATTTTTTTTTACTCAACTTAATTTCTTTATCTCAGAGCGATAAAGTGCCGCCACTTTAACACAGAAGTAGCATAAGTAGCAACTACCATTATCACTGTTTCAAACTTTGCATATGTATGGTAATGTTTTTTGAAAGCTTCTTAGAAGGTACATTTGTTTAGTTTCTAAATATTTAAATTTAGGAATTATAACATTAGTCAAGAAGAAATATATATACACACACACACATATTAAAAACACAGAGGAGCACCAGTCTTACTTTTAGTCTGCGCCGCTGTTCTGCCAGCTGGGGGTCCCACTCTTCTCCCTTGCGATAGGCTTCCAGCTCCTCATCTGATGGAGCAAACTCCTGCCAGGACAACATTTTCCCATCAGTCATCTAAAACTAAAAATATTGTTTTCAGATCTAACACTGGATTTCAAAGCACTCGTACCTTCTTGAAAAGCATGACGTAACGGCTCTCTTCATCCTCCCCGAAAGAAAAAGACGTCAAACCAGCCACCTCTGCAACATCATGTCTGAGAGAGAGGAAGAGATGAAATCTTAACAGTATCGACAAGTGGGGGAGAAATATGTTTCAAGGCAGATAAATGCTTATTTTACTTAGTAATGAAAGAAAAATAGTATGTACAATATACTCCTTTCAATCTTCCCCATGGGATTGTATTTTCTTTTCTGTTGTGAACTGTCTTGGATGAAATCAGACACCTCTTTCTCCATCTAAATAAAAGATGCATGTGATAAATAGCAGGATTAATGAAGGCGGTCAGAAAAGCCCTGCACCACAAATTCATTTTGTCTTAGATAAGACATTTAAAGGTCTCACCTTTTTCCTGAACTCTGCTTTCTTTCTTTTCTCCTCTTCTTCCATCTTCTTGAGCCTTGCTGCTTGCTCTTCAAAGAACAACAACTGATTTTTAATGTGTTTACTCATGCATTTTAGTATTGCAAACTTTCAGAGTGCCCCGCTGTTAAACACAGAACATCTAGTCCTACTGCAAAACCTGGTCGTTTTCCTTAATGACCCAAGGATAGTAAAACAACAGGCTTCCTGTAATCCCAAAATCACCAGGCATCAGTGACTCAGATCCTATTATCTGTTGCATGTCTGTGATGTTTTATACATATGCACACTCTCTATACTTAATTAAAGAGATTTGGTTGTGCCCATGTCTTCGCCACAACTGAAAAGCGATTTCTTTGTTGTTTATTTGTACCAACACTCCACTCAGTGTTGCCAGTGTTTTGAGCCTGACTCTTGAAAGCATTAAGAGTGCATCTACACAAATATCCAATTTTTACTGGAGCCATATGCAACTTAAGAGTTACTGCAGTTTTTAGTATATGTGCTTTTGTTATAGCTGCTGACTGTAACTGTAAGCTTTAAGCAGCCTACACAGTATTTATCAATTAAAGGCAACCGAGGTAGGAAGCACATTCCCAGACCTAATAGTTAAGATTTTGATAATATGTTGGGAGACAGAAAGGGTTAATACATGCACCGTGAATTCGCGTAACTTGGTTTTCAGGAAACTGTATTTGAAAGCCGAGCATTGTGAAAGCTCAGAGGTAACTTAATCAGGTGGCAAAGGCTGACTGTTCTCGGCAGGTTTGCGTTTCAGCTGCTGCCCGTAGCTCAGACTTGTCTGCGACAGTCTGCAGCATGTTGTGTTGAGGCGGTGCTAACTCTTCAACCAGGTCAGCCGCCGCTTACTGAAGGCTGGACTGACCAATGGCAGCTCGAGAAATGCCTGGTTCGCCTCTCCTTTCAATTTTCACATACGTTTAAATCCCGTGTCACGTTCATTTAAACGGATTCAGACTAGCTTGACGCTATTCGCTGTTTAGGCAATACAATATGTACCTCGTGCCTTTCGTCGGCTTTCCTGGTCGCCGACTGTAGGAGGTTTTTCCATCGAGTTTAAGATTGAACCGAGGAGGTCCGCCATCTTGAAATGATAGCGCAGACCCGTAAAGGCTGCTTTTAGCTGCAGCTGTACAGACTGCGCAGGCGCGGATGAACTGAGTCGTCTTCGCTGGGGCAAAAAAATCCGCATTTCAATTACACAGCGCCACCTTCTACCAGAAGGTTGTACTGCACGACTGTAGTGAAATTGATTTAGACTTCTGTTTCTCTAAATCACAGTTACATTTATCAGGCCAAAAACAATAAGCGCGTTTAAATACATAAATTGCTCTGTGCTTCATCCTGTTGCAGACAATCGTAATGCTGCTGAGCTTCTCATGCTTTTTTAAAAAAAATGTTATTTTCAATTTGAAAAATTGTAGCCAAAATCCATTTCTCATTTGATTGGCCCAGTTTCTAGGTTTATATGTGTATATAAATGTTTGTTTTGTTTGTGTTGTTTGGGAGGGCCAAACATGCCAGCAAATAACTTTGCATAAGCAGTAGAGGGCATGCTGTCCAATTATATATATATGTCTCTGTTATTGTTTTGTTAACAATCATTCCCTGCGTCACTGGACCAGCATGTTTTGTGCAGTTTGGAGTTTCCCAGCATCAGCAGTAACACATGAACTACTGCCATATTCAGAGTTGGGGAGAGCAGTACGTGCACAGAGGCTTGAAAGTGCAGCAGGACAGACAGAACTGTTCTGCTTACCTTCTGTAATACAAATATATTAGATAGTTCTTTACCTTTAAATGCTACATTTTCAGGGCATTTTCTTTTGAAAGAGTCCACTCTCGTCTAAATTAACTGCTCTGCCCTGCCATAGGGGCATGTCCTATAAGAACTAGTTTGTTTTTCGCATATTGACAGGCAGTTACAGGATGTTTCTTTTGCATAATAAACAAAAAGAAACTTCAAATTCTCAAGAGGCTGCAGATGTTGATTATGCTGAGTGAACCGACAGTCCTGACCTTCAGCCCTCAGACTCTCATCACTCAGTGATGCTCTGCTATTGTGATTTCGACAGAGCACCCCGGACTCCTCCCCTGTGCTTCAACTGCTGTATAAATGCAGCACCAGCGCGTCAGCGGCAGTGTCTGAAAGCTCATTGGTACCCAAACATGAAGGGACTGGGCTTGGTTCTCCTCGTGCTTCTCCTGATGTTCGCAGCTGGGGAGGGTAAGGATTGAATGCATCCGCTTTGTTACAGTAAGAGACCGAAATGAAGCAAATCATATGTTCAAACTACACCGTAAGTGTACTGGGCCTGTTTTTGTTTGAACTGAGGAGAAGTAAGACATCATAAAATGATACAACTTTCTATGTCAGATACATTTTAGCTGCTGTAAATATCTGAAGGATTCGTTGCCACCATAGCTTATGGAAATGCCAGTAAGCCAACATTCATCAGGGATGCTGGAATGTCATTTTTAAATAATTATCTACAGGAACTGACCCAGAAACACAGTACTGGACTTGTGGGTATAGAGGACTCTGCAGACGGTTCTGCTATGCTCAGGAATACATTGTTGGTCATCACGGCTGCCCCCGAAGATACAGGTAGGCGTGGAACGATTGTTATAGTGCTTTTGCTAAAAGTACAAACCCATAAGAAATTATCTCTAATTGCAAGTTTAACTGACGTTTTACTCTTCTATTTTTCCAGGTGCTGTGCTATGAGATACTAGCAGCGCTCCACTTGCCTAATGCTGCCTGAAAGTTATCACATCATCAGTTCTGACATATTCAGTACAGGCAGCTGTGGTCATGGTAACGCTCCTGGATGAAACTATGACAACTTTACTGTCATTCGACCCCTCTTGGCCTCCCAGCATCCTGTGGGATCTGACAATGAATGCTTTTGAAGTGGACTTTCTGTAGCTAGACAAAGCTCATTTACAGCTCTTAGGTGTGTATCTGCTATGTACCTCACACTCTTTACAACAGCACTGTTCAAGCTGTCACCTTTACCTTTCTGGTCTGCAGTGTTGCCAATAAATGCATTAAAATAAATGCGCTGATGTTTGGTTTGTTGATGCCGTTGTCAAGTTGGGATGCTCCCAGTCAGTCTAAACATAATTTACATCTGAAAACCATTTAAAATATACAATTAATTTCCATATACCACCAATTACCCAACTTGGCTTGACCTTGGGGAAATAAAAGCATGGAAAGCAGTCTGGGTTGAGTCTGGCATGCTGTCGCCCCGGCCCTGTACTGACAGGGGACAATAATGGTCAAGTGACTGACCCAAATAGCTGTGATGGATGGAATAGAGCTTTTGTGAATGAAGTGTTATGTCTCTTGTCTGTGTTTATGTTATCTCACCATTCTGTCTGTCTGGACAACATTGTCTAGAACAGACAGACAATGTCAGGATCCAGCAGTCACGACTGCAAAGCAAATTCATTGTCATGTTGTCTGCCTCTCTTTGATCGTAAGGTCAGATGTCCTTACTGATTGGCTCTGTGGTTTTCATTGTCGACTTCATTTTACGAAAACGTTTAACTGTTATGTTAGAAACAGATAACCACTCGCCACTAATCCACAACAAAAAAGGTGCCATCATATATTTTGCAACACTGATATTTAGCAACCAGCTGATTCAAACATTAACTTATCCATATGGTCATGATGTAGAGTCAAATGAGCCATGATCCGAAGGTGGTCAATAACTGCTTTGGGGTTGTAGGTGTTAAAGGCATGGATGCTATTTGTAAACATGAGCCACTGTATTGTGCCCTGCATTGTCATCTGGGGTGAACTATTCAGACAGCACAGCGTGATCAAACTACAAAAGGGAACCCACCCCCCAGCCAGACCTGTTTATACGTCCGTCTGTCTTCATAAAGCTGACAACAACAGCTTAAAACAGAAAGTTGTGTTTCACAATGGACTGCTGGGAGTATTGAGGTACTTTTAAAAACCTGACACTTGTTTAAAAAAAAAAACAACCCAAAACTGACACTCATTAATTACATGATAATGGGAGGAATGAGTAATGCAGTGAAGAAGTCAGAGAGCTGATGTCTGATTTCAGCAATTCAAATTCCTGCAGTGTCTTTGAAGTTGAAATACATTTATTTTTAACAACATGAATATACACTCACTGGCAACTTTGTTAGATAGGCCTGTTCAACTGCTTGTTAATTAGCCAATCACATGGAAGCAACTAATTGCATCTAGGTATACAGACATGGTCAAGAGAACCTGCTGAAGTTCAAACTGAGCATCAGAATGGGGGGAAAAAGTGACTTTGAATATTGTATGGTTATTGGTGCCAGTCTTGGTTTGTTTTATTTAAGCATGCAGGTGCTGTTTCATTAATGATTAAAGTTAAAGTGAAATGAAGTTTAACCAATATGCAGTGAAGAAGAAACTCACAGAACGACTCAAAGAGTTGTCAGTGCAGGAATGCTAATCAGAGAGTGAGTTAACTAAATTGTAGCATTGCTAAAAATGAAGAATGAGAACACAGGACTCAATGGAGTCCTATGAAAGACTAATTACAGTAGCTTGTAGAAGCACCTTTAGCAACAATAAGCTGAAGCAATAACTTGTTTTCTGCTGACTTTATCAGACGATGACATCATTGTGAAATAATTTTTGAGCCACTCCTCTTTAGAGCATAGCTTCAGTTCATTGAGGTTTGTTGGTATTTGTTAATGCAAAGCTCTCATTTCAGTTGGGTCGAGATCTGGACTTTTTTCAGCCATTCTGTTGTAGTTTTGCTGCTATGCTTGGATGCATAGTCCTTGCAAAACAAGCCCACATCCTCACTCCTCCACCACCGTGCTTGATAATTGCTATGAGGCTTCTGATATCCTGTGTTCGGTTTTTTTTGCCAAGCATCGCCTGGTGCATTACGGCCAAACATCTGCACTTTGGTTTTATCTTGTGGTTGGTTCAGATGCAGCTTTGCAAACCTAAGCCTCTGATGTCATGTTTTTCTGGAGGGAAAATGCTTTCTCCCAGCGACCCTACCACACAAGCCATACTTGTTCAGTCTTCTTCTAATTGCCATGAACTTTAATATCCTGATGATATTGCTATTGTTGATCTCTTTTATAGGAACTCTAACACCAACTATTTCTTTCAGGTGCGTATGTTGGAAGAATGGTGTAAATCACGTCATTTGTTTGTTAATAACAACAAAACAAAAGAGCTGGTGTTATTACACAGGCACCATAACAGGTCTTTCACTTTCTGGTCAGTCTGCAGAAGTCATTAATAGCTTGAAGTATTTGGGAACATATATTGATGACAAGTTTAACTCTGTGATTAATGTTGACTCAGTTTGCAAGGAAATAATCAGAGAATCACAGTTTCTTAATAGGATGTTAAGAGACTTTGGAGTTGGCCACAAAGTTTTAGAAAGAGTTTATGTCAGTTTGATTGAAAGCATCCTTAAAATCAATATTTCAGCCTGACTGTGGCAATTAAGAACAAACTGCTGGAAAACTTACTGGTCGACAACAAATTTAATTGGATAAGCTGTATCATCAGGCTGTTTTGAGGAAAGCCTGGTCTATTGTTGCTGACGATTGTATAGGAATTTCTTTTACTTATGTATCATTCACATTATTTTATTGTATAATGCCTTGGTGCCACTGGATTTTAACATGTCTCACGCCCATACTGTAAGACAAATGGTGGGGGTCTAGTTAGGAAGTTGGGGGAAGCAGACAACTCCACAGGAAGAATCTTTTGTCTCTTTGAGAATTCTGGGAGGTAGCAAGGGAGTGTGAACCTTAAGGTGTGAAACAGCTGTGTACTGCCTTTTGTTCCTGGAGAAGGTATTTAACTGAGAGCCATGCTAGGCTCAGGGAGACTCTGCTGACCGTCTGTCCCGCGGTCATGTGGGCTCCACGAGGCTTGGTTGTCTGTTCTTTGTGTGTTTGGATTAAAGAATGTTAGCTACCGCTCACCGCTCATCTGCAGGCTTTATTTAATGGAAAACTTCCACAACACCCTGAACACCCTCTTAATTCTGACTTTGAATTAATGCCCTCGAGACAACAGCAAGGATTCCTCTAGCTAGTAAAAAAGTGTACAAAGGTGTTTTTATTCTTGTTGTATCAAAGTTTTGTGTGTGGGTATATATGAATGTGTGTTGATTGACTTGTTTATGGCTTGGTGAACCGAAGGCAATTTTCAATTAATGTGAATAATAAAGTTATTCTATTCCTAGTCTAACATGTTAACTGAGGCCTGTAGAGTCCTAGATGTAGCTCTCGGATTTTTTGCAGTTTTCTCTAAGGATTTACAGTCTGACCTTAGGATGAATTTGCTGGGATTTTCATAGCAAACAACAGCAGTGTGTACTGTATTAAAGGTCAAGGCCAGCAAACCAATAACACTATATTATAGAGGTGCTCACACTTCCTGATGATCAATTAATGAAGTGTATCTGATTAGTAGCTCCTGGGTATGAGTTTCACTCTTTTTTTCCCCTTTTCGGTCTTATTGGAAACAGTAAAAGTTTTGACCGTTTGTGTTTATGACTGTTATTTACTTCTCCAGTTACTCAAATACCATGGTGAATATTAGTTGATTGTTTGGGAACGTATCTGATATCGCAGCTATCATGGCACTATTATCATCATTATTCTTGTGGTTATATAGCTCCAACATACTAGTAAATAACTTTTCTAGTGAATCTAACAAATTTGATCTGGTTCAAAGTGCACAACTTCCCTTTAACGTGTTACTTTCTTCAATGCCACTAAGCCTTTAGAAAGGCTGTGAAGGCTGTTTCAGTGTAAGAAACCTTATGGGTAGACCACAACCAGTGTGAAATTTTTGATGTTTAATCAAAGAAACCTTTGTAAAAAAGTAAACATATGTGGGGAAAAAAAAACCCTCTCCATATTTAATACCTCACGTAAGCAAAATACTGAACCAACAAATCTGGAACAAAGTTTAATCAGTTAAAATGTTAAACACAGAAACATTCAGATATAGCTTGTTGTTCAGAGGCATGAAATGTAAAACATTCCCTGACAGAGGGGGTTATACTGATCAGTTTTTCCAGAAAACTGATTCTATGAAGGTTAAGGTACATGTAAAACATCAACTGCAAAAAAATGTACTAAACTACTTTCATTACCATGTTTCATATCAGTGCAAATTCAACATTTAGGTGAATTTTAGTGCCATAAAAAAATTTCATACCCCTTGAGGCAATACAATGTTGCAGTCAAAAATTATGCTTTGGCTATATATCAACTTTTACCTAGAATCTAGCCTAGTGTATTTAGTTTTTAATTACACACTGTAACTCCTAATAAATTAAAAGCAATAATTTACAGCTGGGTCAGAGATTTTTTTAATTTGTTGCTAATTTAAATGAATGAATTGCTCAAATCTTACAATGCTCAGATACATATGATGTAGACATTTTTTAGCACCACAAATTTTACTGCAGTTACAGCAAAAGACAGTGTAAGCATAGTGTTTGTTGCATCCACAAGTGGGTTTTGCAGAGGACGATTAATAGATCATCTGTAATAATGCATCTCACAAAACCAAGAACACGTGTCAAGTCCACACATGTCACTCATTGGGTTAAATATGTATTAAAAAGACTGCTTTTTAATTCAGTTTCACTTGTTTTTACTTTTTAAAGATCCTATTACATTTAAAACCATTCTTGTTTTCTTTGCTTTAATACAGTGATGATTTAATAAAGTATTCCAATTAAGAGGATGTTTTTCGCCCACTAGAACAAAGTAAAAGGCAGTCTTTGTTTATTACTATAACCTGAATAAGAGATCTGAGCACTATAAAAGTTTTAAGCTAGTAAAACTGAACTTCTCCCTATTCTGGATTTTTGGTATGATTTAATGTCACTAACCAACCAGAAGAAGGAATTGATACAAATTGTGCAAAACCTCAAGGGGATTCTGAAATTTTATACAGCACTGTATATGACAACATGTAACTTCATACTTCCAGCAAAGACATGCTTTCACTTGGATACCTGGACGTACATGTCAGGCATACTGGGTTAAAATCTGTAAGACACCACTGCTAAGACGTAAGGTGCAATATTAAAACATAGGTGGCAAAGCACAACCTAGGTGTATAACAATTTGTTTTTCTACCAAAATGCTGATTGCCAGAAGGAAAACAGCTGTTGATAATGCATAAAGCAAAATGCCCTTGAAAGTACAGCAGTGGGCCTGAGAGTCCGATTGTCTTAGCACAGGAGAAAGGTGTGATCTGGTGTTCTGTCTGATACGCCAACTGAGCTTGAGGCTAAATTGTGCAGAAATTCACAATGTATTCTGCTTGCTCAATTTATACTTTGACAACTTTTTCTGGAGAATTTGTTGGGAGAAAAAAATAGTAAACTTTCTATTATGAAGAACTTTAAAGGTCTACAACATGGCAAATGAAGTGAAATGAGAGAGTGCACCGACACAAACGATCTTTTCAAACAATTTATAAAAAAAGAAAAAAAACAAACAAACAACTTGCCTAACAATAAATGTGCCTGCCAGGGCAGAACAATGCAAAATAAAAATTTGAACTCTGCAAAGTACATACTTTTTTGTAGATACAAAGCTACCGGTCTTTTTTTCCCCAGACAAAAGACCAAAAAAAAAAAGAAGAAAAAAACCCCCCCAAAAAACTGTGACTCACTTGTAAATTGGCAGCAAACATTATAAAAGAACAAAAGAAAACCATAAAACACTGTAAAATGACTCAGGCCATTATGAACAAAATCTGCAAACTTATTTACATTGATCACTTAAAACAGAAACATATCGTCCATCATCGCCTGCCCTATCGCACCCGTAACGGAACCAGCCACATGAAAGGAAGATTTTCTGTGCCAGCCTCTTCCAACGAAAGGTTGCAGATGGGTGGTGCTCAGTGGAAACCAATTAAAAATGCAAACACAAGGAATACCTGTAACTCCAGTGTTTCCCACCACATACTCATTACTTGGGCAGGTCAATGACCTATATTTGAGGACTCTTTGTAGGATTTATTTTTTTCCCCAACCACTCAAGAGATCACAAGCTTTTAATAATAGTCTAAATTAATCGTCAACAGTCTAATTTTAAAAGCCAAGTTACAAGTAAACTAGCTAGCCGCTGCCTTCTTGTATTTCCCTTCCATCCGACTTGATAGCCAAGTCTCTGTTTTAATGGCCTCCCATATCATTCAGCTGCTTGAGCCTCTCAGGCTCCATCAACACTGTCTTGGTGGGGATGAGGAAAGTAGTCATTGTTCTCCTGCTGCAAGCTAGCAAGGCAGTCAAAGGCTCATTTATAAGACAATGGATTCACTGGAGATGGTCTGCTATTTATTTGTCAGGACATGCTTGGTCAATTAAAATATTTACTGAGAAGCACATTGACAAAATGTGTGTAGCTTCTTTTGAACGCTGCCACCCGACACCCATCCCCAACATCATCACAAACAGAACCCAGATCTCTGGGAAACACTGAACTATTGGTCAAAGATTAAAAGCAGTGAGGGTGTGATCTGCCCCAACAGAATGACAGGAAAAAAATAAAATAAATTAAATAAAATACAGAAAAAAATGGAAGTTCATCAAAACAAAAAGCATAGTCATACTGAAATTTGGTTTAAAAAAAGCAAACAAAACAAAAACAATATTAAAGCAACAATTCATTTTCCAGTATTTTTTTGTTTATGCTTACATATATAGAATAACTAGAAATCAACACGGGGCTCAAGGGACTACTGGATGAGCATGAGAACAGACCCACAAAGTAGAATTTCTCTGATTTATACAGGACTGAAGACACCACAGGGCCTCAAATCGCCTTTGCCTCAATTTTACGCTCAGTTGTATCAGTCAGCACCTCATGAAGGACACTGGAGAGAGCAGATAAGGTATGGCTATGGCTTAACTGTTTAAGAAAGAAAAAAAAGATGGCTGCCTGCTACAGATCTACTTAAAATAGTCCTTGTGGGCTGAATAATAACACTGGATGTCACGCCATCTCAGTTCAAATTTAACTGGATGCTATTTTGGCCGTTTAGCAAACCTTTCCCCATTGTGCCTCATTATATTTCTATTTATTCAGACACCCCACTTTCCACTTGTTAAGGTCTTTGTGTGATGTAGGTGCTTTTTCTGACGTCGTATTCAAAATATGAAGAAATTTTGAGCACTATTTAACATGTATGAAAGCTAATTCAGCAAAATTCAGCTAATTTTTTTTTTAAAAAAGGCAAGAACAAGGTGCGCATTAGGTTTGGAAGATGGGACAAATACATAGGCCATTAGTGTTAAACTGTCTCAGTGACTGACCGCGTTTAACTGTTTTAATCATCACAAACAAATGTGCGCTTATATGGCTGCTGCAAGAGCATTAAACATATATTTAACAGGTAAGGCAGGATTTCTAAGTCTTCAGTAGTTACAGTGGGGGGCTACATTCACAAGTATTGTGCGCAGTGTCTTGCACAGCATAAAACACTTTACTTTTCAAAAGATTTAATATCATCTCTTCAATGGCTTTGTATGCATTATAGTGCAGCTTTGCTTACGCAACATACAGTTGATGAATATAACATCTATCACCTGTTAAAAATGGTGATTGCGACCAATTGGATAAGACTTCCCATCGTCCAATCCTAATATGTAAAAGATATAGAAATATGGTGGCACAGAATAACTTCCTGAAAGTAAAGATATGGCCCAAGATATTCCAACCCAAGTTATGGCCATGGATCAAACTGGGGCATCAATACCACTAGAAGTAGTCCATGGAAATCTGAGCAGATGAACACCTCTTCCACACTCTGGCCAAACTAGGAGTTTTGGTTCCAGGTTACACATGGAGTCCTATCCGAGTTTACGCCACACTTTTAATAATTTCTAGTCACAGACGACTTTAACATCTTTCTCTTTGACAGTCTGCATCCTTAAAAAATGTAATTCCACTTTTGGTCCCATTTTCCTTTCTGTTTTTCATCTTCAGCATCAAAAGCCGGAGTAACGGTTTCAAGGTTTCAGATTGTTCCTTGTAGTCCAGTGTAGATGGCTGGCTTGAATGTATGATGGTGGTTGAGGGCTACTCACATTCAATGATGTTCAAGGCAGGCGCAGTCATTTGTGAAATACATAGATTGGCCTCTGAAAACCTGTCAGGATGATGAATAAATAAATAAATAAAGATGAACATGGCAGCAAACTACAATGCTGAATACAATCTGGAGACTATATCTGCTGTGACAAATCATTGTGTAGTTACCTCTTACTGAACACTTGGGGGGCCCAATGTATTCAAAACTGCTGAAGCCCACTTCAGTTGTAAGATATGACGAAAACAGGTCAGGTTTGAGACGGATGCTGTGATAATTCCTGCTAATATTATCCTGTCAAGTGAGGGGAAAAAAGGGGGATATTTGTTATATTTCAGCCAATCAACCAGGTTTTTAAAATGACCGATTTATATTCAGACAGTCTTCCAGCAATACAAATGTCAACCATGTCATCTCAGTTTCTTACAGTTAGTTTCTTTCTCCTCACGTAGGACTCCCAGGGCTGTGGCTCCAGGATGAAAAGGCCCCCATGACGGAGATGTCTGTAGACCCTCTTAAAGAGCCGCTTGAGGCCACTGTCTCCCCAGTTCAGGTGAACCCATTTAGTGACGCTCAAACACAGAATCACATCATATTCTGGCCGCTGAGTCAAAAGAAGATTATCGTTCTCTAGTACATAATTAGCCTAAAGGAGAGAAGAGAAGAGGTGAGAAAAATAGGCCCTTCTTGTGCAATTCAGTTTCATGGCTGCAATACAGACTTCTTTTGAAGCTGGTCACTGCTGAGAAATTGGAAATGAATTAACCTCCCAAACTAGAATCTCAATCTCACATTTCTACCTGTTGAGTTTTGGTCAAAAATCAAAAACTGTATATAAAAGATGGAAACAGCCCTCATGACATCATTCATTTATGAAGTCCTGAGCTGGGGGCTCGAACATGGCTTTTTGGTCGGTGCTATCTTTGATATTTTACTTATTTATTTTAGATCAGTAGCCCTGAGAAAGCGGTATATCTGACTGAGGAAATGGGGAACAGCATTATGGGAATAGTCATTATTTTCAACACACTGATAATATATATATATTTTCCTGTGACCCTTTGTTCCATTATGGGGACATTATTGAACAGAAAAGCCAAAATCTAAAGTGTTTAGTACACTGTTAATGCCGTAAAATAAACCTACTGTCCACATTTGAGAACATTCTTTAAAAAAAATAAATTCTCTCAAAGATGAAGCTTAGTTCTTTTATTTAAACGTTCTGATTAATAACTAAGAAAGATTCATCAAAATCTCAGAAGGGTACTGCCCTAAAATATATTTTCATTCATTTATTCATACATTCATTTTACCAGTGTCTGGTATAAAGTAAGTAAGTAAAGACCTCCACTGGCAGAAAGTAGTAGTAGTCTAATCTCCAACCAGCATTGCAAGGTAAAAGTAGAAGAACACATTAATAACCTGACATCCTGATAAAACTGATAAAATCTTTTTACATTGTCAGCCACATGCACCCCACTTTTATCTTAAGTGGGCTGGACTAGTAACACTCCCTCCTACTGTTAATGTAAAGACATTTAAAATCCCAGAGATATCTTAATATAAGAAAAAGAAACACTTTTAACAACACATCTCAGTTTTTCTACACGATAAGAAGAAACATTGCTGTAGTAAATTAAAGAAATCTGTTAGCATGAATAAATAAATGCAAAATTACAAAAAAAAAAGAAGAAGTTCTGATAGCTCACTGCTCAGACTGTCCTGCAATTACAACACCTTTTCTGTCTTTTTTTTTTTTTTAATTTGTTAATCTACAACTTCATTATTTTGGTGTACTATCAATATCCAATTCCATGATCATAACAGAGCAAGAGGCAGTTATCAGTTTCATTTGGAAATTTATTTTTTCCCCTTTTCCATTCAACAAATACATATAAAAGGACTGCAAAAGCAAGTATGGCTTAAACACAGTTGATTTCAGACACTTTAATGGAACCTATAATATTTATTATATCACAATATTACATTGCCCGTTGCCGTTTTTACCCGTTAGTTCAAAATCACCAGTTACCTAAAACTTAGGGAGCCTCTTGTTTGATTTTTACTACTTTCAACACTGTAGAGACATACTGGAGTCATCAAATATATGAAGCAAAATATATGGAATTATGTAGCAAAGAAAAAAAAAGATAAATTCCTCAAATTCCTCAAAGTAGCCTCCCTTTGCTTTGTTGACAGCACTGCAAACCCTTGGCCTTCTCTCACTGAGCTTCATGATGTAGTCACGTGAAATGGTTTTCACGTCACAGGTGTGCCTTGTCAGGATTACTTGTGGAATTTCGTTCCTTCTTAACGGGGTTGGGACCATCAGTTGTGTTGTGCATTAGTCGGGTTGGTACACAGCTGACAGCCCTATCTGACAACTGTCAGAATTCATGTTATCAGTGGGCGTTTATCAATATGCGTACTTGTGCGTACTTGCGTTCTCGTGTACTCGTGATACGTCATCAGTTGGAGACCAAGTACTGTTCCAATTCGAAGTACGCATCAAGCCGAGAACGCGAAAAAGTCCCGGATGTGTTCTCGATCCGCCCGTTTTATCGAGCATGCATCGGTGTGGACTTGGGACAGCTATATATCCCAGAATGCATTTCGTCCAAAACTCAACAGCGGACTCCCGGCACATCGTTTTCAACCCCCCGCCCCCCCGCTCGCGGACTTCTCACTACTCAGGTTAAAGAAACTCCAGCAGCTGTCTATAGTATTGAGTGTCCACTAGAATAAAAATAAAAGCGTTCTAACATCTCACCTGCTTGTTTTTATTAAGGTATGTACACGTATGTACATGTAAACTATTTTTATTAATAGAGGTTTCACTACTGAGGTTAAAAATGATATACAAGTCACTTAGATCACTTCTAAATGTTAATGTTTGGTTTATTTCAGTGTTTTATTTGTTCCTGAGTAAACCGGTTTGGCTGTGATTACAGTTAAGCTTCATAACATGTTACTCACAGTTAAATTAGGAGGGGACGGAAGTAAAAACTCCGGACCTGTGACATCATCACGTACACAGGTGTTCCAATTGTACATATCGCGAGTCCGTGCTCGCGTTCTCGGCGGGTACGTACTCCCGTGCGTTCTCGGCGAGTACGTACTCACCGAGAACGCGAGTACGTACTCGCGTACTTGGGCATTGATAAACGGCCAGTATCTCTGGGAACTGAGTCTTTCCAAGACTGTTGGAAAACCTTTTCAGGTGACTACTTCATGAAGCTCATCGAGGGAATGCCAAGAGTGTGCAAAGCAGTTATCAAAGCAAAGGGTGGCTATTTTGAAGAATCTGAAATATAAAACATGTTTTGAGTTATTTCACACTATTTGTTTACTACATAATTCCATACGAGTTCATTCATAGTTTTGATGGCTTCAGTGAGAATCTACAAAGTAAAGAGTCATGAAAATAAAGCAAAACCATTAAATGAGAAGGTTTGTCCAAACTTTTGACTCGTAGTGTACATTGTTTTTTTTCCAATTTCCTCCTAGTTTGTTCATTTAGTGTTTAGTTTTGTTCAGTTTTTTTGGGAAGCATTTTGCAACGCTGGTTTTGATAAGTGCTATGCAAATAAATTTTTACAACCAATTGCCGTATGGATTCATCATAATACCTTTTAATATTTAGCCACAGCTCAACTAATGTGACAGAAAAAGAAAAGGAGCCACTGACATGATTAAATGTAAAGGTCAGTTTTTTTGAGATATAATACTATATAACTGTTTTATAGTGGGGAAGAAAAAAAAAGGTCACAGTGAGAGGAAGTGTGTGCACAATTTGCATCAAGTTCTCTTGAGAGGCTGGTCAGTCCTCATAATGCACTCACATTTTTGTGCATTTTTACACATTTTATTCAGTTACCCTAACATTAATTTATAAAGCAGGACACACACAATGTCTAAATTTTTCTGAATTTGCCATCTAGGTTCAAAATATGCAGCAACACAGAAATCTGAGCCATATTCCCGAAAGGAAAAAAATAAATAAAAAAATCCTCTCTTACCTTGACGAAGGACACATTTGAAGGAAACTCCCCAGGCTGCACCGTGGATGTTTGTGTTAGCGGGGGTGCAGCAATGGGACCCCTGGAGATCCGTAGGGATACAGGAAAAGAGCAGCTCTCAGAGTGATCAGCGGGGGGTGAATCACAGTCTTCTTGCTCCATTTCCTCTGTTTTGCTGCCCTGCCTCTGGGTCTCCATCTCATCCGTGTGACACGACTCATTGTCATTTCCAGTATCTGCAGGGCCACTTTCTCCTTTCACAGGTTTCCCATTTTCGTCCCTGCTCTCGGCTTCATTGTGCTCTTTTTCTGTGCCCGTGTGACTCGCG
This sequence comes from Oreochromis niloticus, assembly GCF_001858045.2. Taxonomy (NCBI): domain Eukaryota; kingdom Metazoa; phylum Chordata; class Actinopteri; order Cichliformes; family Cichlidae; genus Oreochromis; species Oreochromis niloticus. Next base: position 12,339,930 of record NC_031975.2, on the reverse strand, counting down.
TTTCCATTTGTCTCCTCCTGTTTACTAGTCTTTTTGCCCTGCATTGCTCGCCTGGCCTCTTGGGTCTGCAGCTCAGACAGATAATGTCTTATGTTTTTACGAGCTGCATGTATCAGACCACTGTCAATGTCTAGGCCCAATATGCGGGCGGGTCTTAGCATTTTGGCGATATAGAGTGTTACATGGCCTGAGTTGCACCCTAAATCCAGTACTTCTTTACCTCTAAACCACTCGGGACGAAGCAGACGTAAACGAGGGTCTTCACTGCAGCCCGGGTTGCGGTATCCATAATACTTGTTGTAATTCCCATACTGGAACTTCTTCTGCTGTTCCTTTGTATGAGAGTGGGGCTGCTGGTGCTGGCGTATTCCAGGGCCTATTTTGGAACCAGATTTTGGTGTGTGAAAGGAATTTCTTGCTCCCCCTGCACCAAAATGCCTGTCTCCAGGTCCCGACTTGCCAATTGGAGTAGAATGGGTGACAGGGGGCTCCATTTTGCCCGAGTTGCGCCTTCGCTTGCGTCTACTTGTGTGCTGGTACGGTGCCCCTAAAGTGGAATCCTCCACGGATGCAGGCGGCATCTCCTCCTTGCAGCTTGCTGAGCTGCAATCTGTGTGCTCGTGGGACTCTGCCATGACACTAGAAACACTACCGGATTCGTTGTTGGATTCTAGTGCAGAACATGAGGCTAAGGTACCTTGAAGAGGTACAGAAGGACCTATTTTAACTTCACTTTTTCCTGATTCTGAGAGGTTCATTTGTGTGGCTGAAATCCCAATACTGCCACCACTCCCACCTCCACCCCCATGGTGCCTGTTGCGGTGTCTCTTCCTTCCTCCACTCTTGAAGGGAGAAGCCAAAAAGCTGCTGTCAGCTATCCCACTGTTCAGGTTCAGTGGGTCTGTGATGTCCCTGGGGATGAGTATCTCCACAGGGTCTCGACTTTTTGCTGGCAGCGGAGAGGATTTGGGAGTCTCTGCATTCAGCGCCTTGTTGACCTCCTCATCCAGCAGGCTGTTGAGATTCAGCGGGTCAAAAATGTTCCCACCCAAGAGGAAGTTGGTGGGCAGGACAGAATCGCTCTCAGAGTTGGCCCTTCGTCGCCGTTTGCCAGATGAAGGATGCTTGAAACTAGAATTTGCTGTGTAGCGCCGCTTTGTTAGCTTCGTTTGTTGTTGCTGTTGTTGTTGTTGTTGTTGTTTGGAATGATGAAAGCTATTTCTGCGATTGATGCTATTCTCGTTCCCTCTGGCTCTCTGTCCAGCATTGTCTGCGAGGGTGAGCGCATCAGTTGTGCTGGTGTGTTTTGGCGAGGCAGCAGTGCCCAGAAGAGGGCAAGCAGCTGCAAAGTCAGGGGTAGCTGCAGTTTCCTCCATCATCACAGACACACCACCGTAACCTCCAGGACAATCCGTGAGCTGCAGAGATGACGTCGAGCTAGGCTGTGGACTGCCCATTTTTGCTGTATCCTCATCAACAGACATCTCTTTTGATTTTCAGAGCTGATGAAGACATAGAAGGGTTTTTTGTTGTTGTTGTTGTTTTTGTTTTTTTTGGGGGGTGGGGGGCAATTTTCTGAGCCTGAAAAACAAAAGAAACAAAGAAGTTACAGGAAGGAAAACTGATGCCATAAACTTAACATTCTTTTAGATATGGTGAACAAAATTGCTTTAAACCTGGTGCCTCCTCATTGTTGTGATTACACACATACACACACACACACACACATACACACACACACACACACACACATACACACACACACACATCTGTTAAGTAAAGTAACATAAGTTGGCTAATATTACTACAAAAATATGCTCAAGGCATCCTGGGATGTCCAGGCACTTGCACATCCAAGGGCCACTGTATCTGTATTTATACCTATGAGGTGGGAGTTAAAAAATAACCCTTTACATTCCACTGTGATTTCCTAATAACAATACAGAAAATTCATCTTTTTAGATACAGTGAATCTCTTGGCTCACACCCTTATCACATCTGTATTGTGGTATCTGAAGCGTGTCTACACAGGGGTTGCTGACCTGAAAAGTTTAGGAGTCCCCGTCTGGCACTGTTACCCAGTTAGCAAGCTAGCTCTTAGCTTCTCTATCGCGGGCCAAGAAGATTGAAACGTCGAGTAAACGTTACGCTCTACTCCGGCCAGAAAGCGCTACCAGACAAGCACCAAAGTACCCACCTCGATATGCTGCTGCCCGAACCCCACTAAAATCGTGAGTCACACTCACGAAAGTGATACCATTTCCCAGATGGCCACGCGTAGTCAACAGGGTAGCAACCACCATCAAAATATAACAGTCTCACCTCGCAGCTCGCGGCTCTCCCCGCCTCCGGCCGGACTGTCACTACCCCGCACTCTCTCCGCTTGAGCTAACGTTAGCGCAGCTAGCACACAAGTGTCCCTACAGCGACACAACAGTGCTAAGCTACGCAAACAAGCGAGCAGGCACGGCTCGGGTATCCTGCACTGGCCTGTAGGCAGCAAAGGCTCCGGTGGCCACGAAACTGTCTTGTCGACTTCTTCAGTCAACTCCTAGTGGGCCAGTGTGAGGCAGGTTGGTGAATAAATTATTCCATTCGCTGACAGAGGCGGCATGGCGGCGCATCCGGGCTCCGAGCTGTAGCCCAAGATGACTGGGGCGGAGATCTCTGACTGGTGGCTGCGAGGCGGTGAGGAGAACTCCCCTCTACGATATTATAATGAGCCTCCTACTGCAGGTAACATTAGAGCCGATGATAGTTTTGTTATTGATTGATTAGCAGCTTAAATTTAATTCATTTATTAGACAATATATGAAAGGGAACAACTTAACAAAACAGGAGGGCTGAGGGACACTCTAAAGTGAACATAGAGCTTTCCCGCCTTGGTTAACTACCCTGACTATCAATTCAGCTAGTTGAGATTAGTTTCTTTGTTGCTACTCGATTATTCGACTAATTTGTTTAGTCCTAAAGTCAGACTTTAATCCATACACCCTTACAGCCCTAGTAGACTAATAGTAGAGTAGGCCTTATTAGTAACCTGAGTATTGCATAGCCTGCACATTAGGTTTTTATAAAGTTTACTGATAAGCAGCAACCTCACAGTTTCCTTTTGTATGTTCTTTCCCAACTGATGTGCATGCACTTTTGCAAATGCACGTTTCTAATTATGCATGTCAGAGGTATCAAACATGAGGACTGGGGGCGAGAATCAACCGGCAAAAGCAGCCCACTGAATGGCTTTGGAAAATGTGAAGGAGGACGTAAACTATTTATATTCAACAGAATTTTAACAACTTCTACAGCGTTCCCCCGTGCCTTGGCCATTTATACTACAACAAAGTAAATAATACACAAACAATTAAAAAACATAAAGTTCCAGTTTTTCACTATCTACTGTAGAAATGTATGATTTTTACAGTGGGTTAATCGTATAAATAAAAGACATTCAAGACATTGACAAAATGTTTTTGTTTCAACATTTTAGAACAGTCTTTGCAATTTTTCTCTAATTTTACACATTTATTTTTTATGCCCTTTTTCCCCTAGTATTAAAATATTTCAAACATTAAATATGTAGTGGCCAAACAATCCCTGTAGTTATAATCCCTAAAAATCACAGCTACTGCCTTTTCCTCACACACACACACACACACACACACACACACACACACACACACACACGTCCTCTTTTTAGTACAGAGTTTTGTAACATGAAGGTATATAGTGTGATGAGAGCTCACACTACACATCTTCAGGCATAATCACACCCTTTGTAGCTACATGCATACCTTCATAGGGTGTGAACTTATTTTTGCTTTTAGTTTTGAAACTGGATGCCTCTGTCCCACTGCAGCCTTTGCTTAACTGTCTGCATGATGTCAAAGACTGATTAACACAGAATTTCCTCACACTAAATGAAAATAAGACTGAAGTTATGGTTTTTGGAACTCATGCCCTTTGAACAAGTTAACTGATACCCTCGGTCCTCTTGCTTCTCATCTTTCTCACACCATAAGGAATCTCAGAGTGTTTTTAGACAGCTCCTTTAAATTAGAGAAGCAAGTGTCCACAGTTCTGAAAACAAGTTTTTATCAGTTACGTGAAATTGGCAAAGCTAAGCCTTATCTTCCTCCAAGAGACCTAGAAACACTTATTCATGCCTTCATCACCTCTAGACTGGACTACTGCAATTCTCTCTATTTGGGTCTTCAATACTCATCTCTCCATCGCTTGCAGTTAGTCCAAAATGCTGCTGAGCGTCTTTTAACAGGTGTTAGAATGTATGAACATATCACTCCAGTTTTACCAAATTTACACCGGCTCCCTGTAAAGTATCGTATTGATTTTAAGATTCTTTTATTTACTTTTAAAGTTTTAAATAATATGGCGCCCAGTTATATAAAGAAATCCCTCAACATGTATGACCCCAAAAGAGTGCTGAGATCATCTAACTAGATGCTCTTAGCACAACCGAGGTCTCTATTGAAGCATAGAGGAGATTGGGCCTTCGCAGCAGCAGCACCCAGACTCTGGAATAATCTACCAGAGGATATTCGTACTTCAGAGTCTATTCAGTCTTTTAAATCACGTCTTAAAACTTTTTTACTTTGGCTTTTAATTCGAGTTCAGTTTGAGTACCATCAGGCCTGTTTTATGTTTTTAATGTTAATTCGTTTTCTTCTCATTTATCTGTATTTGTTTCTAATTTATCTATATTTGTTTCCCTATTGCTTTCTCTTGTTCTTAACTGATTGTGAAGGACTTTGGTTAACTCTGTTGTTTTTAAATGTGCTATACAAATAAATTTTGAATTGAGTTGAATTTTGGTACCATAGCTTTGATTCAAACTTCAAAGTTAATTTAGATGACAGACTTTACAAGAAAGCCCTGTAAAGTGTGTCATAATTTCTATCTTGACCAGTGTTTACAGCAGGGTTTTCAAACTCATTTTACATGTGAGGTCAAATACAGCGCATGTCAGTAAAAATGCCCTTTCTGTCAGTTGGAATAAGTTTAGATGCACATTTTATTCCTGCCATATTTCAGTATAAGAAAAAATAAAGTGCAATTTTAACAGCACATCTCAGTTGTACTGCATGGTAGAGAAATGCCACTCTGTTTAATTAAAGAAATTTGTCAACATGAATCTTTTGGGCTTAAATTGTAAAACATAAATGTGTAAAATTACAGAAGAAGTTCTGGCAGCTCATTGTGCAGACTGTCCTGTAATTATAATGGAGAAAGTTTTTCTTAACTCACAAAAAAATGGAAAACAGAAATTTCTATTGTGGGTTGTGTGGGAAAAAAAGAAGCAAATTTTTTTGTAATTTAATTGTTTATCTATTACGTTGGTGTACTATTAAAGACATAATCAGTCAGAAAAGCTTTACAATTTTTGAAAGTAGACTTAAAACTCTACAATGTATGAGGGGTGGCTGTGGCTCAGGTGGTAGAGCAGATCAGCTACTGATTGGAAGGTTGGTGGTTCGATTCCTGGCTCCTCCAGTCTGCATGCCAAATATCCTTGGGCAAGATACTAACCCCAAATTGCCTTCAGATGCGTTCATCGGAGTGTAAATGTGTGTGAATTATGTGCTTATTAGTTGCACTTGAGTTTAGAAGTGCTTGTATGAGTGGGTGTCATTGGGTGAATGAGGCATGTTGTCTAGAGCGCTTTGAGTACTCCGGGAGAGTAGAAAAGCACTATATAAGAATCAGTCCATTTACCATCTCCTTCACATTTTTCAAAGATGTCTGATTCTGGGCCTTTTGTTTAACACCCCTGGTCTAAACTGAGCCTTTTATAAACCTCTGCATCAGCTAGAAATTGTGTGCAGTGTACAGGCAGCTTCTTTTCACTTCCATCACCTTTGAATTATAATTATCAAAATTTTAAGACACGGAAAACTTTGATTTTGGTGGTGACAAAGAAAACATTTACTGAAAATGATAGATTTTCAGTGAAATGATAGATTTTCAGTAAATGTATAGCTTTGTCCGTCATTGAAACAGAAACCCTAAATGCATAAAAAAATAGGTGTGAACTGAACTAAGCCTCACTGTGTTATGGCCGCGATGTTGAGCTGATTTTACATCATGTCCACAGTAAAGTTACATAAAGTGAGCTTGACCTAAATCATAAATGTTTGAAGTTATAGAAAAGGTTCTGGTAGTTCATTATTCAGGCTGTCCTGTTATTATAAATTAAAATATGAAGTTTATACTAACTCAAAGAAAACGTCCGTGTACTTTGATTTTGGTGGATGGATCAAGTAAAAGTTGTAAAAGGTATGAAACTACAATTAAAAGTTCAAAAAGCACTCCTTGACATTTTATAAACTGAGTGGGCTGGGTTGGAGTCCTCTTTGTTATCATTTTTAAGCAGGGGCAAGAGATACTGGGATTTCTTTTATCTTGATTTTAAAACCTTTTGGAAGATAACATACTCACTTAAAATAACAGTTAACAGTCCAACCCTAAAGTGAATCTCTGGACATGTCATGTTTTATACCCTGTATTTTTTTAGCTAGTTTTTTTTTTCAGTTTGGTTTTCTATAATACAAATTAAATGGAGGTAGCACGGTGGTCCGGGGTCTTTCTGTGTGGAGTTTGCGTGTTCTCCCCGTGTTTGTGTGGGTTCCCTCCGGGTACTCAGACTTCCTCCCACCGTCCAAAGACATGCAGTTTGTGGGGATAGGTTAATTGATTAATCCAAATTTCCTATAGGTGTGAATGCGGGAGTGAATGTGAGTGTGAATGGTTGTCTGTCTCTGTGTGTTGGCCCTGCGACAGACTGGCGACCTGTCCAGGGTGTACCCCGCCTCTCGCCCTATGACAGCTGGGATAGGCTCCAGTGCCCCCCGCGACCCTGAAAAGGATAAGCGGAAGCGAATGGATGGATGGATGGATGGATGGACAAATTAAATGTAAAGTAAGCTATGGTACAATGAAGCCAAGACAAGTTGTGAAACATGTTTACTGAGCAGGCCAAGTCAAATTAAACTCCTTTTCCTTTCCCCAGCGATACAGACTGATATATAATATTAAAAGCAGTATTATTGTGCTTATTAATGTGCAATATATATTTGTGTAAGCTCATTATTTAGAGCAGTTTATTTACAAAATTAGTTATAAAGTTTCTCTAGGTGCAATAATATAACCCACCCAGTCCATCTTAAAAAAAATTTTTTAACAGCACTTACTTCTGTCTCCTTGGCAGCCTGTTTCTGCCACTGAAAAAAAAAAGTATTTAATGACAGCAAATTTCATGTTAAATTCCTTATTTTCTATATTTCCCCAGATGTTTCAGGTAGTATGTTGAAATTTTGAGATAATATATTTTACTTATGGATTGCAGTTTATTTGTTTTATTTTTATTTTTTTCAGAGGTGGAAACCAGGATCCATAGTCTCCCAGTCTTTTGTATTTTGTATCTTAGAATAAAAGATAAAGAGATGCTGTGCTGAGGGTGGTGCTATAGCATTAGGGATTTACTGAAGCTGCGTCCTCTAATTATCCAGAAGGGGGAGACAAAACATGATTTTGATACTATGCTGAGAGTACACTGTGGACTGCAGATATTCAGGATTTCTTTTATATAAGTTCTTCTTCTGGCTTAACTTGTTGCAGTTACTGTTGTTGCTCTGCAGCAACTTTGAACCTAAAATGTTACATTTTAGCTTTTAGCAGATACAGGAAGGCACTGCTTTTGAGAAGGTAGTTTTGTAGTCATGAGAAATTCTCAGATTGCGGTTGGTATGACTAATGAGTCTAAACAACAGAGCGGCCTCGTTCCAGCCACAGAGAGGCTCCACCAGTGCTGCTGTGGCAACTTTAGTCTTCAGGTAAACGATGCCTCTAGTGAAAAGTTGGAAGACGCTATTATCGCTCAAAAAAATCTGTGAAAGTTTGATTTTGTAAGATACATTTTATTTACATTCAAACTTAGAATCGCAATATATTTGAATATAATTGTATTTTGATTATCTCACTGAAAAAGAACAGTAATCTTTTTTTAATATCACGAATCTCTTTATTTAGGTGTTCTGGGAGGCTAATATAATAATAAACTAGAATGCTTCGATATTGTTAAGAAAACTTTTTTTTTAAGCAGCACTAAATAGAAACAGGAGCCTAACGCTTGATGTTCTTTCCCTTAGAGTTGACAGTATGCTCTTATAATTGGGTTCCAAAGCAGTGCCTTAGAGTCTGCTGGGTAAATGAGTCACCCCCAGCCTCTAATCTTTATAGAAGTGGAAAACAGAGGAGAGGGTACCTGTTCCCCCGCCTCTGTCTTTCTCTTTTCTCATGCTAATGAGGGTGCGGTCCTCAATCCCGGGCACCATCTGTCCTTCCTCAGGGTCTGGGCCCCAGCACTCCAGACGTGTCCAATTGTTAGTGTGTGTCCAAGCAGAAAGTAGTGACTACACATGGTTCTTGTGGCCCAATAGGCTGTACATCAAGAGCACGAGCCTTGATGCTTTGTGTTCAGGAACATCCACTGTTTGCTCTGCGTGTTCAGATTTTGTGTGTGATGTCATTGTAAGTAACCGTTGACCAAGGGATCACTGACAGGTCAGCATGCTATTGTAAGTGTCGCTGTCATAAGATATATTGGAGGTATTATGACTCATCTCTTGACTTAACTAACAACTATAAATTTGATGCACAATTCATTCAATGTGTGGCAGAGTGATGAGCACAGTTTTAATGATTCAAATTGAAATACGATTTTAGCTTTTGCTACATTTAAATTGTGCATTGCAAAAACAAATATAGGACCACATGAACAATAAATAAAAACAAGGTACAGTATTGTGTTAAAGTACTGAGCCATCTCTCTATATTTTGCAAGGAAAATGCGGAACACATGCAAACATGCGTGGAAATACAGCATATAAGGCAAAAACAGAGTTTGCACTATTCTAACAAGCTTTGAAGTAAATGTTTGTTATGAAAGTCTTTATTCAGAACTCTCTTATGCAAGCTTTCTTGTAATTTCTTTATCCATGTATGCTTTTTACTGTATTGGCAGTGTGTTTGGAATCAATGTCATGCTGAAAAATGAAGCTATTGGCAATCAAGCTGCACACCATGCCCATATATTGCAATAATAGCTCTCTGGTAGTTGTCTTGTTGGTGCAAAATGCTATTTTATGCCTGTCAAACTGCTCAACCTTTGATATTGTTCATTCAGTGTGTATTATTTGTCTTTGCAACAGGCTGCTGGTAACAAAGTACCTAAAGATGCCATTTAAAATTAGTTCTTTGCTACATTGCCTTGATTTAGGTGCATTTTTGGGTGTTTGTAAAGAAAGGTCAGGTAAGTGTGAACGGCTTCAATATTGTTTTATTTTACCTGTCCAAAGAAAAACTTCAGAAAGCCTGGCTAAAAATATAAAAAATGCGGAATTGGTCAAGATTTTTGCACATAGCAGAATAATGACACAGAAAATGTATTTTCTTTCAAGTCGCTGTCCACCAAAATAGGATAACATATTCTGCAGTATATTCTTCATGCGTTCAACCAAAGGAGGTGGATGCTGTGACCTCCTTGAGCTAATTAGTAAAGCTTTGGTGACATGCATCATCCCCACTGAGCTTAGATGAAATTGGGTGTCTGAGATGTGACAGATGGATGAATGAACTCAAGGAGCAAACTGCCCTTTCTTAAGTCCATTATTGTAGTGGGAATAATAGAGTGACATATCAAAATGTCATTTGAAATTTCAGGAACAATAACCGGGCATGATAACCTTTTGATATAAATAAAACTAATTATTTTGTAGAGTCTGAAAGATTAAAGGATGGGTAAGTTGCAAAATATTCAAAAGTCAAATTAGGTAAAGGGTACTCAAAATATGCTCCCTAAAACAGCACGCTGTTGAACTTTAAAGTAAAAAGAAAAGTCTTGTGGGGTAGCGTTCACATTCTCACGCAAGGAAAATTTGGTGGAATATTCCCTTTCGTCATAAATTCAGTAAAAAAAAGTTCTCATCTTGTCTTTCTAGTAAGTATTATGCAGCTATAATGAGGTGTGCACACTAACCCATGTAAGAATCCTCGTGAACTGACAAGCTAGCTTACCAGTAAACTGACACTACACTGACAAGCAGATTATGACTTTCCATTGGGCATGCCCTCCTCATTTTCAAAGCTACATGCTGCTGGCTGCATTGAGATTAGTTATTGAACTGTCCAAGCAAAAGGAAACAAGGCCGCTTCAGAGCGACTGCACACAATAAGCCAGCTGTCAGTGGGAGGGGCTTTTTTTCAGACCAGTGTTGTCATGGATAGTACTTTTGTGCTGCGTTGCCCTTTGAGAGTTGATAGGTGCGAGTATGCAAAGCTGCCATGCACTGATTAATATTGACAGAAGGCTTGATCGAGGACAGGCAAGTGGGCAGAGTTAAAGCGTGCAGCGGGGTTTATGCAACACATGTCAGTAAAGGTGACGTGAAATATGGACACCCTGTTTGCACACTCGTAGTTTGTGAATAACCATGAGGGGAGACAGCCTGCAGAGTGTGTATTTGTCCAAGAAAGTCTAATGCATATGGATAGGGAGGACTAGATCAGCCAGATCGCCCCAAAACAAGACAAGAGGACACAGTATGATATGATAGACTGTGGTTATAGTGGCATTACAGCTGCCACGAAAAAATAGCTTGTTTCTAGACACACACGCGCATGCACACACACACACTAACTGATTCCCAGAGGTCTTTCATTTGCCTCCTCACACCTGTTTTACATTCAGAGGTGTGTCCCTGAGCCTCGTCTTGGCAGCATCAGAGCTGATGTCCTTGGTCAGTGTTTTGTTTGAGTGTGATTTCACAATGCTACACCGAATGATAAACCTGCACCTCTATGCTGCAATAACAGTGAAATAATGTACAACAAGAGTGGTTTAGTGTTATGATTTTTAAACCGTCGTTTAAAGCCTTCCTTTGGTATAATTGGATTACAAAGGGATCCAAACAGTGCAAGACTAATATGCATTTTCACAAGGTAATCTAGCGGCCTTTAGGGAGAATTTCTTTTTTCATTGTGTTTAAAAATGTGATGTAACACCATGCCATTTTAAATGAATTACATTGATGACTTATTATATCAGAATTTTACTCATTTAAAAGTGTTTTGCTAAGCCCAAGCTTGTTACATACCACTGTAATACTAAACAGTCTGCAGCCTTGTTTTAAAGACTGAGACCCCAAATCCCCCCACACCTACCCACTCCACCAAAAGACCAGATTTCCCACACTGCATCTATCAGAGGCTGTAGTACCCTGAATGGTAAAAGTTAATGTGTTTAACAGCAGAATGAGACTGTGCTGAGTACATACTATTTAACACTAACATCTATTTATTACCTTTTTTATCAGAACAAATGTATCAAATTGATTTTATAGCTGTTACATTACATTAAACACATCATATAAGTGTTACTCTTCTCAGAGTAGCGCACACTACTCTACACAAAATACCAAAAAGACCAGCCTCCATTCACACCAGCGCCACACCACCCACATGAATAACAGTGTGGCACAGCCTACCATCCATGATCCAAAACACAGAGTAGCAGAATATATTCTCCCTTTCAGCCTTCGCATCATCTTTGAATAGACCGTTTGGGGGAGAAATATGTAATAGAGTCTGCATTTAAAATCACTGCAAAACAGCTATGTTAAGTGCACAACATTAAACCGTGCTGTAATCTGTAATTACTGTGCTCTGCTCTCTGTGCTTACATTACAGTTCAGCATTTTTCACTCTGAAAAATGAGCAGGCTTAATGAGCGCCTGTCGTAACCTATCAATAGGTTAGTCATAATCAGCAGGATAGAGGCCCACTGACCTCAATTATGTTCCTTTGGGGGGATAATCTCAGCTGCGCCAGCATACACAGAAACTTATTCTGATTGTGGTTGTTATACAGATGAGTGTCTTATACATGACACAGTGCACAGTGGAGGGTTTAGATGAGGTAATTTGATATGGTAAAATTTAGTGAATGGAAACAACAAAGGACAAGCATGCTAAGAAAGTATGCTTTCCTAAACTACATGAACCTAATCAGTGTTAACAATTATTTTAGCATTGTGTAGTAATTTATTGATGCCCATACAAGAAATCAAAGTTGTCTTTGGGGGTTTTACATTCTTTACATACACCTCTGCTATATATATAATTTCCTGTGAGGCTTAAAGGTCTCTCTGAAGATTCCCTCTACCTCTTCTCCCAAGGCGCAGTGAGCTCTACCATAATGTGATAATCTAAACCATAATTTGATATGTTTTATACACTAGTGATTTACCACTGCTGTGATTATTTGATTCCAAACCAAAGAACCCATCATCTCAAATGTCTTCCTTCCATTTTGCACAGTGAAAGGCTTCATTCTTCTTGGACTGATGAAGAAGAATCCTCAGGAAATGCTGTACACAGGCCGTGATGACATTTCACATTTATATTGCAGACAGTTATGCCTGCAAAATGTGTGATGTTTTTGTTGATCACTGGCTTTACAGAGTTGGTTACCAGAGTGGTTCACCCTGAGATCAAAAAGGTGGAACAGGATTGGAAAGCTTCTTTGCATTTCCTTTTCCTCAGAAGGCAAAAACCTTTAAAGAACCAATAATAAATCCACATCTTACAATTTTTTTATAGCAGTATGTATAGGATACTGAAAATCTAGTTCACTCCTTTAATGTTACTTGCCTATGTGGTGTTAAATGTATACAGTATCCTGCTGATAAGACACGTCATCAAACAAAACTGCATCGCGTCAAATATGGCTTAGAAGATGAATCTACGTTTTCCTTGAAATGAGTCATATGTCATGACAACAAATATATTCTAGGCTTGTTAATAATGTTCCGCAGTAATTGAGATCCCACCATGAATTCAATTCAGTCTACTTCAGTTTTATTTATATAGTGTCAAATTACAACAGCACACTCACCTCAAGGTGCTTTATATGGTAAGGTAGAGACACTGCAATAATACAGAGAGAACCCCACCAATTAAATCATCCCATGGGAGCAAGCACTTGGCAACAGGGGGAAGGAAAAACTCCCTTTTAAGTGGGAGAAACCTCCAGCAGAACCAGGGTCAGGGAGGGGCAGCCATCTGCTGTGACCAGTTAGAGATGATGGGAGGAAGGGACCCTACACCGTAACCTTTCACACCAATAAGAGTCATTGGCTGTGTCGACCCCGACACATAGTTATATTTCTCAGGAGGTGCATGCATGGGCGGTTACGTCATAGGGTAAAGAAGGCTTTCCATTTACACTGTAAGTTAATACGTAGATTTCCTGCTGAAGCAAAAATTGCACATTGACCCCTTTACATATACACATACAAGGTATTTGGAAAACATAACTTTTTCTATGCGTTTTTGTCCAGAAATAAACAATTTTGTTGACAAAAATCAAGCTTTTGAAAAATTTTTCCAGGATGAGGATTTTCAGAATCTCCATTTCATTGTTTGCATGTTGATAATAAGAAAGAAATATAATTTAAAGGTGCACACTTGATAGTTTTGTCTTTTTTGATGTCAGATTGTGTATGTTATTGTTCATAAGCTTCTGATTGGCCAATATTCTCTACAGTATCGACACCTGTTGCTGTATCTCTTGTTTTGCATTTCCCGAGGTTTGAGATCTTTTCCAAAATGAAAGATACTTGCGTACTTGAGGAAGGAGACTTATGCTGGAAAGCTGCATCTATAAACCATTTAGGTTCAGTGCATAGGCTCGTATATCTGTGAGTCAGATATCAGACTAATAAAATACTGGAATTTTAGTCTGCAGTAGTGGAAGAGGTAAACCAGTGTAATAGCACAGCTGTCAGTTAGGGCTGCTAAACTCCTAGCTATGAGAATGAACATAAGCCATATGCAGAAATTATTAAGAACAACCACAGTACAGTTGTTATGAAGGGGAAGGCGATGTACCAGTTTGTTATGAAAATTATTCTTTTTTTTTAATGTTCATGCCATTCAAGCATGAGCAGCCTGTTTAAGGTTAATCCTAAAGTTTCATAATCCAATTTGAGTCCATATTTTGACTAGGCCCCTCTAAAAACCACCATTTTGGTTTTTCTGAGATATTTAGAGGGAGACTTGCAGGTGATTGTAGATCATTGTCCTGCTGCATAACCCAAGGCAAACCCTAAGGCAAACACTGATGGCCGGACATTCTCCTTCATCATTTTGCAGAGCAAAGAGCAGAATTCATGGTTCCATCAGTTAGGGCAGGTTTTCCAGGTCCAGCCCCAGACCATTACACTACCACCACCATGTTTGACTGTTAGGATCTTTTTATGCTGTGAATGCTGTGAAATGCTGTTTTAGTTTTATGCCAGATGTAATGAGACCCAAACAGAAAAGTTCAGAATATTTTCACAAAGTCTTGGGGATCATCACAATGTTTTTACAGCAAATGTGACACGAGGCTTTTTGAGATCTTTTTGACCAATAGAGGGTTTTTTTCTTTCTTGAATCTCTCTGATAGGTGCCATTTTTGCCCAGTCTCTTTGTTGTTGAATCATGAACTCTGACAAATGAGGCTTGCAGTTCTTCAGATGTTGCTCTGGGTTCTCTTTGGGGATGGATCATCTCAGGTGTTCTCCCGACCGAAGTTTGGTCTGTTTCTAGCATCTTTTTCCTTCCATTTGTCTCTGCCAATCAGGGACTCTCACATTAACTTTTACTGAGGGGGGAAAAAGTAGGCGTTCACAGAAACTAGTGAGCTAACTTCGTTAAACTTCATAAATCCTGTTTTTAATGGATGCCTGGATATTAAACTTCATTGTTACACCTGGTAGAGCAGCCACACTGATCATTTTATTACAGAATAAAGAATTTAACTCTCAACGATGCTGCAGTGGTTGTTTCACTTTGTGAACTGAAGAGGAGTTTGGACCCGGAAATGGCTAATGGCGTCAGGCTAAAGAGGGTGATGGCTCTCACAGTAGTGGAGCCTTTGAATTGGCTTTGTAACCCCTTCCAGACTGATAGATATCAATGACTGTGTTTCTTATCTGTTCTTGAGTTATCTGTTATTGAGTCTACTTCTTTGTCAGACAGGTTCCATTTAAGTAAGTTATTGATTAGACTCTGTCTTGACGTAATCAAGATACCGAAACAGAACTCAGCTTTCCAAAAAGTGTGGTTAGTCGGTTATCTTTGAGTAAGTCAGGAAGGGGGCAAATAGTTTTTCACTGCACTGTATATGTTTCAGGCGAGATTCTACATAGATATATGTAGAAACTCATTTATCTTTCTCTGTCTACAACACTAGTAAATTTCAGACAGGGCTTATTACAAAATGTCACCACAGAGATGCGCTCTGCCTCCAAAGATATTTATAGGATTCATTATATAAACCTGATCACTGACAGGAGCCTATGGATACTAGTAAATCATGCTCCTCTGAGATTCAGCTGCGACTTGTCCTGTCAGCTCCTGATCTGAGCGTTTACTGCCAGGCATTAGGAAATGATTTTCCTTGTGTATTACTGAGCTAAGTTTAAGTAAACAGGAGCACATATTTAGAAAAGTATTGCGTGATTCAGTGCAGCAGTGAGAATGGAAAATATATTAGTAATGGCAACACACAAATACAGCACAATTCTTGATGGAAGCAGAAAAACGTTATGTGTGTAAATTTAAAAAAAAAATGTTCTTATTACCATTTGTTGTGCTGATCCTAATTAAAACATGTCATGCATGCTTATCCATTGTGATTTATAATGGGGTAGCAGGTATGAGTACAGAATTTCTAAAGGGCATGTGGCTGTGAAAGAAGCACACCGGCTTTAGTAGGAGGTCTGTGCCCTTTCTAATCATTGTTGCCATCCCAGATTGGGTTTGGTTTTGTTTGTTTGTTTGTTTGTTTTTTCAGGGTACAAAAGGCCTTCTTTTCTCATGGGCCACATAAAGCACATTAATCCAGCTGAAAGGTATAATCCTTTATTCATTTTACCTGGTAATTTAACTCAAAACAAAAAGAGAAGGAGTAAAACATTGTTCATTTGGATATTAGCATAAGCACACATTTCTTAATTAGGCGGAAGATCGAGAAGCTGGGCAGGGCCTCATAAATGTCGTAAACCTGCAGTGCTTTGTAACTGTGGAGGAGAAGCCTGGTCGATTTCATTAACACAGTTGGTGAAAAGTCCCAGGAAAAAAAATGGGACATCTGAGACAATGAATTGATCATTCCTGGTTCCTGCTGTGGCCTGATGGTGGCTCAGTAATAAACACTGCTACCTCACAAAAAATGAGCTCAAGTCCAGAACTTGCATCCATTTGTGTTTATGTGGGTTTCAATTAAATTGGTGACATTGAAGTGGCCAAAAGTATTTTGTCTGTCAACATGTTGGCAATGGCAGATTTGCTGTGGCATTGATGCTGACTATTCACAAATACAGTCACATGTACAGAAGTATGGATATTTAATCTGGATGCTGCTGTCGCAAAGTCATTGGGTAATTGGAAAGATGTTATGAAATTAAGACACTAATACCAAATAGATTGAGAATCAGTATTATCCTCAAACACATTTTTTCCCCTTGGGGAAATAGATTTGTCATTTTACTTATTGTCATTTTAACACTTTTCTATAAGTGTGCGTATCTGCCTTTTAGTGTATAGTTATCCTTTGTGTCCTTAAGAGCAAAGATTATTTTCAGCTTTAACACTTTCTACCATATAGACAGCGTTTTACAGCCCTCCCTGTAACCTTAATGACAAGTTTTGACACTTCAGTTTATATCAATAAAGAAGTGGTTAGAACAGGCTCTAGGGTTTTATAAGCGTTTCCCTAGTAACCCAATCACCCTCACTAATTTCCGATGCAACCCAGTTTGTTTTGTTCTGGAAGCAGGGCCGAAACCGCTCAGTTAAGAAACAGGAGTCGCCTGTCAAGTTCAAATGTTCTTGTGGCTAAGCTAAATTAGCATTTTTCCTTCTTTTCTATATTGGCAGGGTTTAATGAGTTCATCCTAAACACTTGCCTGCAATAGAAAAAGGTATACTGTCAAAAAATAAATGTGCACTAGATCATTCCTGAATGTAAAATCATCAAGATTTGAGAGCCTGATGATTATTACCAAACACTAACACCTAATATTATTCTAAAAAAAGAAAAGTCTAATTATTAAATAAATAATTCAAAGCTGTTTTTTTTTTTTAGTTTTCTTTGAAAATATATTTGCTGTTCATTTAAAAAAAAAAAAAAATCTTAAAAGCTACCTTTAAGTGTGAATGAAAGCACTGCAAGGGGGCATTATCTTCCTGCAGTCATCAGGTTCTCCATTTGAGTGAACAGACTGTCACCGAACAGCCATATTACTCTCTGACAAGGAATCGACATTACAGGGGTTGTCAGGACAACCAGCCATGATTCACAGAGCCACAGATAGGCCTCCACCTTGAGCTGGAAGCACTAGCCATGAGACTGAGCAGATGCTGTGTCAGTCAGCCAATCACAGGTGAGATAGAGGAAAAGGATGACATCATAGGCAAATTAGGGCAACTGCAGCGACAGTTTTGGTTGTCGTGTTCGCCTGCTTATGAACTCAGAGACTCCGGTTTCACTACCTGCAAGCGTTTGGTGGATTTATCTCAAAATTCAAGATGTAGGGGAACAAACAAACAAACTAAATGAATGTTGGTAAATATTAAAATGGAAAAAAACACTATTATTATGTTAATTTGTCATTAAAACATATTCTCAGTTACATTAAAATAGATATGATAAGAGCAGTAACCACAAAAGCAACTTTATATATAAACATTGATACAGAAAATTAAATGTTATTTGGGGTTTTAAAACAAAACAAAACATGGGGAACAGATTTTGACCTGTAAAGTAGGTAGTTTATCCTTGCATAGCAACAGCAACTAATTTGTTAAATAAGGAAGACAAAGAAAGCCCTTTAGACTGAAAGTAGCAGTAGCTGTAGTAATCATACTAGTACTACTACTACTACTAATACTACTAATAATAATAATTAAAAAAAATGTTTGGATGCATTTGTTTTCTTTATGCAATTAACTGTAAAGTCATCTCTACTTTTCTTGCAAATGAATTCTCTCTGACTTTGATGCTATTCTAGCAGAGATGTTTGGGAGGCTTTGCCAGTTCTGATTGTTTATATGAACTCACCTGTGCTAAGCTGTTCTGTTCTTATTAAATCTGATGTTTTTTGAAGTTACACCGGCATGTACTCACAGCTCAGGTTAGCACCGTGTTTAGTGTCTTCCGTGTTTGCAACAGAAACAGTCTTGAGCTTAATGTGCAGTATAACACCATCCTCCCATCATACTCCCTCTGCAGCTTTGAGCTGTTAACCAGAAAACCAACTGTGTCTGCCTGTTGTCTTTCCCCTCCCCTGGACCAGCTGCCTGCATTAATATTCAACCCCTCAGCCAATCAGCAAACCAGGGTGGATGACATCATGAGCTAGGGAACAGTGAGCAGCCAGTGAAGCATCCAGCCTGCCGAACAAGCTTGCTTTTAGGGTCAGGAACTGGTCTGACAAGAGAATGGCAATCCTGCCTTTAAACTGTCATTAGGACTGTACGGTCGGCGATGAATCTACCACTACTCCGGGCCCAAAGGCGTAACCTGAGCAAGAGAATGTGAAGACATATTTCAGGTAATTCCCTCTCTGTGTGTGCAATAAGGGATGTGGAAGGGGGAGGCAGAGGAAGGAGGAGAGGAGGAGGGGGCTGTGTATGTAGGGGTGCTTTGTAGCCTTTTTTTCTTCCTCCACTCTGCATTCTGCCCTGCTAAGGAGGCAGCTGTTTCATCAGCAGTCTCTCAGTGAGGGCGAGACAGAAATGGATGCCTGCATCAGATGGCACGGGCATGTTTTATATCATTATATACCATCCTGTGCATCACATTGTTTCTGTGTACACTCCCTTTTGCCTCACAAATAGCATCTTTATTGAAGGAGGGGTGCAAAAATCAATGGTGGCATTTGTACAGGCCTTGTGGGTATGTGTGTGTGTTTGTGTGTGTGTGTGTGTCAGTCCTGGAGAAATGCAGCAGCTGCAGCAGCAACACTGAAACAAAAAAGAAGCAACGCTATTTTGGGTCTCTAAACCCGCGGCTTATGGATGGATGTGAGCTGTATGTGCTTCGGAGGGTGGGTGGGTGTGTGCGCGTGTGTGTTGGGGGGGGGGATGGATGGTTAATATGCTGATGGATGCTCTTTTCTTATCTCTGCACCGCCTCACGTATGGCCTCTCTAGAGTGGGCTTCAAGAAGAAATGAGTTGTATTTCCATTTGTGCCTTTCAGTGATCTCTCACCCACACAGCGGAGAAGTGCCTCCGCTTCCTCGCTTTAACATGGATGTGTGTAGCAGCTTCATGGCGGCTGTGGTGACAGGGAGATATACAACATCTGGTCACCTGACTTCACTGGGGATCGGAGTGGGGGTGGGGGCCGGTGCTGTGAAAGCTGAGCTATTCTACCTCAGATTCTTCTACAGCTCTCGGTGGTAGAGGAAGATGGAAGAATTGGCCACAGTACAAAGCTGAATGTGTGCCTCTCCATCACCTGCGCTGATTTTAATTTTGCCGTCTGGGCCAACGTAGAGGAAGGACAGATTCCTCTCCCAGGAAGCGCAGTCATCCCTTGAGAAGCAGGGCCTGATGGGAGACCTGTTGTCTGGCTTTAGTGTGAAAGAGGAAGATATTAGGGAGTCATATCAGTGATTTAGGGAGGGTGAGATGATTATAAAGTGGATTGGGGGAGGGGTTACTGAAGCTGTTGCTCGCTATGAACATTGGCCTTTTATATTGAGATAGATCCCTTACATGCCCTTTCACACTAATCCTCCTGTCCACACTTCAAGCAAATATGACTGCCTTTCAAGCAGTTAAACTACATCTTTTACTACATTTTTGCATTAAAATATATAAGGTGGCTACTATATAAACTCTCCCTCAACACCAAGGCAGTACCATTGGCTTTTTTCCCCCCCATCACAATTTATCTAATATACGCCCAGAACTCACTGGTTGGTATATCAGATATTTTTTCTTCCCAGTGTAGCACATTACCCAGCTCCAAGCTTTCCAGAAAAAAGGCCGGATACAGAGTGGTAATCCAATGCAGCGTCACAATCAGAAGGCGGAGAGACAATCGGGTTTTGCTATACCATCAGAGTAGAAGTGTTTAATATTTATGCATCCCTCTGTCGAACTGATCTGTGAAGCTGTCGCTGGAAAATTCGTCTCCACTGATCTCTTGGCTGTGCTTCGCACCAGTCTTAGATGCTCTGCTTCACATGCCACATTGCATTATATATTCATCGCACCGTTATCGACACAGGTCTATTACACGCAAATGGGCAATTAATAGCTCTCCATTTTGTATCTGTGCGTGTAGCTGTTTACCATCAACAGAGAGCATTCTTACCTGTATGAGCTTTTTTCTGTGAGTTGGTTACCCACACACACCTCTTATATAAAATAGATATCTCCACTCAAAGTGTTATACTCTTGAATTTTCTGACGAGTACAAAGTACGCTCAGTTTAACTGAAAATGAAAGTGAAATTATAGACTCGGGCATATGTTTGTTATGTAAACATGCACTCTGCTGGCAAAATGGAAGCATATTGTGGCTTGACTTTAATGCAAATGATTTCCCCACTTGTGACCAACTGACCACTGTGTAACTTTAGTACTTTTCTTTTACTTGTGATGTTCATTGATTCATCTGCCCAGGCCCGAGTAGCCAAAATAATGCAGTGTTTTTATTTAATGTGATCTTATCAATAACACAATAGGAGCAGCACTTCATTAGTGTACTGAAATGATCCTTTATTTAAAAAAAACATAACTATGGCAGCCAGTTTGTTTCCATGTGTATTATGTGCTCTTCTGGGTTTCCCCATGTTTTCCATTGCTCAGTGTAACCCAACACACTCGGCTTCTCTTACCTCACCTCAGCTAACAAAAGCAGTAGACACAGAACCTCATCTTGGCCTGTAGCCTGCTAACTGGCCTGCCTGAAATATGATAGCAGGACACACACACACACACACACAAAACACATACAACTAAGCCTCCATCTGTTGAGGGCTTAGTCTGAATGAGTTATTCTGCTATTGTTAAGTGAAGTTATCGTTTGGGACTCATGCTGACAGTGTACTGGCCCTGTGTGTGTATACATGCGCGTGTGTGCTTAAGGGTATAGATGTTCAGAGTGGAGCACTGGTCTTATGGTAGGTGTGTCAGAGCTACAGTCTGTGTTGTGGATTAGCATGTTGGATTGGAAGCCATCTGGCCATTTTGTCTCCGAAAGGGGAGGGGAGTAAGCAGGAGAGATGGATGGAGAGAGACGGGGAAAGGGAGAGAGAGAGAGAGAGAGAGACAGAGGAAACACTCACACACTGACACATTGACACAGCTCCCTGTGTAATCTCCCTACTTGATGTCTGTTGCTACTTAGACAAATATACAAGCAAGCTTATTCTATCTGTTTATCTGTTGTTTGTCTGACTGTGTTCATTAAAAAAAAAGATATCCCCTGCAGTTTATAATGTTTCAAATACACACTGCAAATGTGGCCTCAAGACAGATATTTCAGACGTACTTAAGTTCTAATGCCTTAACAGTAAGATGGATATTCCAGATGGATGCCGGCTGTGGAGAATATAGGGATCAAATTTTGTAGGGGGAGTGAGGGGGTTGGGTGTGGGTTAAAAGATTAAAAAGTTTCTCTTGGTCATGGGTTTGCAGAGAGTTGGAGAAGTGAGTGAACTTGAATAAGTCTGAAGATAAACAGAAAGATGTAAAATATTAAAGGCCATCAAGTAGGAATAGTTTCCAGAGAATGAAAGGACTCTAGATGATCTGCAGATACTGACCATAAGGTGACTGTTTAATCTCCTCCCTGATCAACTCCCTGATCATTTAAAATTCACTTTTCAGGCCTTTTCTTATTATTATTCTGGCTGTATGTGCTTTGCTTCTTAATGAGAGAACTTCACATTTGCTCCATCTTTCAGGATTGTATATCAAAGATTCTTAGTGTGTTTTGGAAAACATCTGGAGAGCCAAAGAAAATTCAGGGCAGATTTTCATGGAAAAGGGGGGGGAAAGTTTTGCTTTTGTCCATATGATCTTAGCTTTGTGTCTTCAGGTAGAGGAGACTTTGGGGCAGTGTTGACGCACTGCTTTGCCTCCAGGAAAAACTACTAGTGCTTCAGTTTCTGGTCTCAGTTGCATCGAGGTAGAGTGAGTGTGTCTCAGCTGATTCTCTTGTTGACACAAATATTAGTCCCATGCTAGTGTTTGCCTATGCAAAACCACAATGTAGCTCTGTGCACTTTGCAGGGGAAAGGTTATTAAAGTAGAGCACAGTCGGCTGTAGTGAGAGAACAGTAAGGCTATGTGATGAACAAACAGAACACGCCACAAAGCCATGCTTTTTAACGCTTCGCACAGTTTCAAGGGAAACTATTTAGTGACCTTGCATACTTTGCTGGAATAAAAAAAAGAAAGCACTTGGGGAGACTGTTTCCGCTCTTTCCTTCAGTCATTACAATTGGTACATCTTAGCCCTTTCAATGGTACTCGGAGCAGGTGCACCAGCTGGCTTAGGAGGGAAATCATGCCCCTTTCTGCCTCCAGCTGGCCCTCGGAAAAGCTCATCCATCCCACAATAGTGGATAAAACCCTGTGGTACCTTTTTTTTTAAACCTGACAATAATAAAACATGTGATGCTCACCTGTAACATGCTATGGGTTTTATAGAAAGTCAGGTCAGCAGTCTTTGAAGAAAGAAATGAAAGTATAGTTTGATTCTAAACTGAGACAAATTACCTGTTAGAGGTTTTACCTGTAATGAGCCTGCAAAATGAAAAACTAGGTGTGTGAATGCTGCCTCTTATTATTCTTTTTGGAATTCATGTTAAGGTTATAATTTGCATTTAAAGATTCATGAATCTTTACTAATAGTGTGTTTATTTCATATAAATAAAACAGTGGATTACAACCATCCGCGGTTCAAGGATTTGAGGGTTTCCTACCTCAACCTCATAACAATTTGTAAAATGTTTTAGACATCATGAGTATTTTGCAGTTTATACATTTAAGAACATAACAAATCAAGATTTTTGTTTAAATCTGTCATATTGCTTTTACAGTAACACATTTTCTCAGGTTCATCTGTTATACTTTTATTAAGGATGAACATATAATACTGGGCATTTGAAGGTTTGCTTTTACATTTATGGAAATCACCGTCTTGGTTTTCTGAGAGAGGATGTAACCATGATTAGAAGAGGGGATGGAGTGCTAAGTTAGCAGCTAACCTTTACATGCTTGGTTAAATAACTGCATCTATAACCTTGATGCAACACACAAACTTTGTGGAAAGACTGGACCTCACAGTAAGCCATAATATTTGTTTAATAATCATGTTTAAAATGCTGGATCAACAGATCCAGTTCTCTGACTCAAATTAGTGGAGGTAAGACAGGTGCTGGCTATAGCTACCCACATCAGTGTCCCCATTCAATCAATGTAGCCAAGCTCCGAATTTAAATCTTAACCTTTTGTCTGTTTGTATGTTGTTGTTGTTGTTTTATATCGGGCTATCCCCGTAGTTTTGTCATTTTAACAAAAGAAACTATTAGAATTTGTTATTGAATTGGAGCGGGCTTCAAGTGGTCGCTGGATGAACTGCACTTTTAGCACATGCTTAATTTTTCAGCCCTGGAGTGTACTACTAAGTGTGAAGTAATCACTCAGTTGAAGATCAAAAGACCTGGACTGGAACCTCTCAAAAGAGATGATCTCCACCCTTGTCCCATTCAACTCTGGAAAATTTTGTTTATGGAGAGAACATGATCTCACCTGGATGCCATCCAATTGCCAGCTGTACTGGGCAAGTTTGAGCTAAATGGCTCCTGTAGCCAGGTGAACTTTCTATTCTTGTACTACTAGCAGGAACTGATCTGAGGTTTTACTAGTAATGTTTCTCTGGCAGATATATAAATGAGTCCAGCAGAAGCATTTGAGTTTGTTTTTTTAGTCAGTGTAAAGAAACTGATCCAAAGATGGATTTGGAGCAAACATTAAAAACAGTTGCCTGTCGAAGCAGGATTTGCTTCTATCGATGTAACCTCATGGTGATTCAGTAATGATAAAGGTCTTAAATGTAGATTTTTGGTCATCAGAAACTGAATCATCTATTGCTAAGCCTTTGGCAGGCATCTGTTCTCTTTAAGTGAGGCTCATGCATCAAAGAGAAGCAACACTGACCACAACACAATTTTAACTGGAGGTGGGCTGTAACGTGTCAGGATGGGCTAACAAATGCTTTTTTGAATGTGAGGAATGAGGAAGCTCATCCTGTTAGGGAAAGTATTGATCAGTTTGCTCTGTTATGTCATAAATGCCCACAAATAAACTACTAGTCATAGAAATGTGCTTTGAATACAGTTAGAATTTTCTGTCAGGAAGGAATTATCACATGTTAACAATGCTGCTTAGCTCATTTATACTGCTGGCAGTTCAGATCTGATAGAAATTTACCACCTGACAGGATAAACTGCTTCAATTAAAAAGCACTTCTGTTCCAGCTCATACAGAGAGAGCCACTCAAACTGTCATAACACACAGGGAACGGTAATTGTCAGTTCTGGCTGTTCACTAGTTTTACCTTGTAACTATAGTTTATTAAATTATTTTAGAAAGCGTCTTCTGACCTAATATTTTTTGCAATACAGGGAGTGCAGAATTATTAGGCAAATGAGTATTTTGTCCACATCATCCTCTTCATGCATGTTGTCTTACTCCAAGCTTTATAGGCTCGAAAGCCTACTACCAATTAAGCATATTAGGTGATGTGCATCTCTGTAATGAGAAGGGGTGTGGTCTAATGACATCAACACCCTATATCAGGTGTGCATAATTATTAGGCAATTCCCTTTCCTTTGGCAAAATGGGTCAAAAGAAGGACTTGACAGGCTCAGAAAAGTCAAAAATAGTGAGATATCTTGCAGAGGGATGCAGCAGTCTTAAAATTGCAAAGCTTCTGAAGCGTGATCATCGAACAATCAAGCGTTTCATTCAAAATAGTCAACAGGGTCGCAAGAAGCGTGTGGAAAAACCAAGGCGCAAAATAACTGCCCATGAACTGAGAAAAGTCAAGCGTGCAGCTGCCAAGATGCCACTTGCCACCAGTTTGGCCATATTTCAGAGCTGCAACATCACTGGAGTGCCCTAAAGCACAAGGTGTGCAATACTCAGAGACATGGCCAAGGTAAGAAAGGCTGAAAGACGACCACCACTGAACAAGACACACAAGCTGAAACGTCAAGACTGGGCCAAGAAATATCTCAAGACTGATTTTTCTAAGGTTTTATGGACTGATGAAATGAGAGTGAGTCTTGATGGGCCAGATGGATGGGCCCGTGGCTGGATTGGTAAAGGGCAGAGAGCTCCAGTCCGACTCAGACGCCAGCAAGGTGGAGGTGGAGTACTGGTTTGGGCTGGTATCATCAAAGATGAGCTTGTGGGGCCTTTTCGGGTTGAGGATGGAGTCAAGCTCAACTCTCAGTCCTACTGCCAGTTTCTGGAAGACACCTTCTTCAAGCAGTGGTACAGGAAGAAGTCTGCATCCTTCAAGAAAAACATGATTTTCATGCAGGACAATGCTCCATCACACGCGTCCAAGTACTCCACAGCGTGGCTGGCAAGAAAGGGTATAAAAGAAGAAAAACTAATGACATGGCCTCCTTGTTCACCTGATCTGAACCCCATTGAGAACCTGTGGTCCATCATCAAATGTGAGATTTACAAGGAGGGAAAACAGTACACCTCTCTGAACAGTGTCTGGGAGGCTGTGGTTGCTGCTGCACGCAATGTTGATGGTGAACAGATCAAAACACTGACAGAATCCATGGATGGCAGGCTTTTGAGTGTCCTTGCAAAGAAAGGTGGCTATATTGGTCGCTGATTTGTTTTTGTTTTGTTTTTGAATGTCAGAAATGTATATTTGTGAATGTGGAGATGTTATATTGGTTTCACTGGTAAAAATAAATAATTGAAATGGGTATATATTTGTTTTTTGTTAAGTTGCCTAATAATTATGCACAGTAATAGTCACCTGCACACACAGATATCCCCCTAAAATAGCTAAAACTAAAGACAAACTAAAAACTACTTCCAAAAACATTCAGCTTTGATATTAATGAGTTTTTTGGGTTCATTGAGAACATGGTTGTTGTTCAATAATAAAATTATTCCTCAAAAATACAACTTGCCTAATAATTCTGCACTCCCTGTATTTACACAAAAATCTACAGCCAATGAGAAAAGCAGCACTGCAGGTTTAAGACATGACAGTGTCTGTGTGTGTCTGTCTGTGTGCATACACACACTTGAGGGAACAGCACTCGAGCAGGTTCGTCAGAACTAAATATTAAATGACAGAGTGAGCTCTCAAGCCTCCCCAGCAGGGGAATTTGGGAAAGGATGGTGCTCAGTAAAATGAGAGTCATGTTGGAGTGTAGGCTGTGGGGGTAAAATGAGCCTGCAGTTTCTGCTTTGTTTTAAATCTGAGGATCGGTGTACCCAAATCTGTCAGGAGAGTGTTGTTTAATTGAAAGTAAGTGAACCGAAGGGATAATATTTGGTAATACCATCGAATCCTTTGAATGCGAGGGAATAAATTGGCTACTGAAGAGAAAATAAGGCAGGTTATATTATTGTGCCTTTGCGATCTAATCAGTGTTGTGCTAATTGGAATTGGACAAGATCAATGTAAAACTTAACAGCCAAGCAAAAGGGTTCGTTGCAGTAATCTAATTTAGCAACACAGGTGAGAATATTGTGCAATATTTCTTCAGTGTACAAATATAAGCACCTCAAAAGCAATTTTATCTTCTTGGTTTTTATCTAAATGGTTTAGCTACTGGAAAGCTTAATTTATGCTTGTCATTTGCAAAAAGTCAGGTATATATGATACGCATACGGTCCAATTTACATTAATTTAATTTATAGTTATAATTTAATTTACACTGATTAGATACAGTTTCAGTTAAAAGTTGGGAATTCTTTGGAAATTTTTACATTTCTGCCTAAATGTGACATAAAGCGTGATTATAATTTTCTTATATTGGAAAAGTAGCAAAACAACCCAACTAAACTGTACATGTATCTAAGTCTGATCTTTAAAACAATTAAAAGAATAAATCATGGCATCAACAAGTGAGATTTATTGATTTTCATCAGTCTGAACAAGGTTACTTGACGAAACAAGACCAGTCAGAAAGCACAACACCCCCTGAAGGGCAAGATTTACTGATTTTCACATTTGGTGTGACCTTGACCTTGATCCGATTTTCAGCAAAATTAAATCAGCTCAAGCTGTTATTGATATCTGCCGTCACACAAAATTTGAACTTGATATCGTGAAAGCTGTGGATGCTAAACTGCTAACAAACAGACAGAGAGACAAACATATTGCATGCTCCCTCCCTTTGGGGAGAGGAAAAACATTTGGAGCAAGGTTATTATAGTTAACTGAAAGCTAAAACTTGATGTGAAAAAACATTTTAACTCACTAAAATAAAAATTAAAACTGCTTTCAAACTCAAGACCACTGTTACCCTCCACAGGAGTGGTTTAGTTTAAGGAACCGTGGGTAATCTTTAAGCAACTAAAAGCCTCTCACAGATTAGCTAATGGTCATATCTGAGTCCACTATGACGAGAAGACTGGATTAAATGGTACAGGGAGTGCAGAATTATTAGGCAAGTTGTATTTTTGAGGAATAATTTTATTATTGAACAACAACCATGTTCACAATGAACCCAAAAAACTCATTAATATCAAAGCTGAATGTTTTTGGAAGTAGTTTTTAGTTTGTTTTTAGTTTTAGCTATTTTAGGGGGATATCTGTGTGTGCAGGTGACTATTACTGTGCATAATTATTAGGCAACTTAACAAAAAACAAATATATACCCATTTCAATTATTTATTTTTACCAGTGAAACCAATATAACATCTCCACATTCACAAATATACATTTCTGACATTCAAAAACAAAACAAAAACAAATCAGCGACCAATATAGCCACCTTTCTTTGCAAGGACACTCAAAAGCCTGCCATCCATGGATTCTGTCAGTGTTTTGATCTGTTCACCATCAACATTGCGTGCAGCAGCAACCACAGCCTCCCAGACACTGTTCAGAGAGGTGTACTGTTTTCCCTCCTTGTAAATCTCACATTTGATGATGGACCACAGGTTCTCAATGGGGTTCAGATCAGGTGAACAAGGAGGCCATGTCATTAGTTTTTCTTCTTTTATACCCTTTCTTGCCAGCCACGCTGTGGAGTACTTGGACGCGTGTGATGGAGCATTGTCCTGCATGAAAATCATGTTTTTCTTGAAGGATGCAGACTTCTTCCTGTACCACTGCTTGAAGAAGGTGTCTTCCAGAAACTTGCAGTAGGACTGGGAGTTGAGCTTGACTCCATCCTCAACCCGAAAAGGCCCCACAAGCTCATCTTTGATGATACCAGCCCAAACCAGTACTCCACCTCCACCTTGCTGGCGTCTGAGTCGGACTGGAGCTCTCTGCCCTTTACCAATCCAGCCACGGGCCCATCCATCTGGCCCATCAAGACTCACTCTCATTTCATCAGTCCATAAAACCTTAGAAAAATCAGTCTTGAGATATTTCTTGGCCCAGTCTTGACGTTTCAGCTTGTGTGTCTTGTTCAGTGGTGGTCGTCTTTCAGCCTTTCTTACCTTGGCCATGTCTCTGAGTATTGCACACCTTGTGCTTTTGGGCACTCCAGTGATGTTGCAGCTCTGAAATATGGCCAAACTGGTGGCAAGTGGCATTTTGGCAGCTGCACGCTTGACTTTTCTCAGTTCATGGGCAGTTATTTTGCGCCTTGGTTTTTCCACACGCTTCTTGCGACCCTGTTGACTATTTTGAATGAAACGCTTGATTGTTCGATGATCACGCTTCAGAAGCTTTGCAATTTTGAGACTGCTGCATCCCTCTGCAAGATATCTCACTATTTTTGACTTTTCTGAGCCTGTCAAGTCCTTCTTTTGACCCATTTTGCCAAAGGAAAGGGAATTGCCTAATAATTATGCACACCTGATATAGGGTGTTGATGTCATTAGACCACACCCCTTCTCATTACAGAGATGCACATCACCTAATATGCTTAATTGGTAGTAGGCTTTCGAGCCTATACAGCTTGGAGTAAGACAACATGCATGAAGAGGATGATGTGGACAAAATACTCATTTGCCTAATAATTCTGCACTCCCTGTATACCTGACAGGGCTGCAAGGGCAAAAACCCAGAACTTTACTAAAGGAACAGTGGTTTTCATCTTCTGTCTGTTAAAGATCACACGAGCAAGCCAGAAACATATTGGAAAGCCTTTGTGGACGATGGGAAGGTAAGGAAAACAGACCTCAACCTTGGTGGTGGTAGTGTCATGGGTTGGGTCTGATTTTACTGCATCTGGGTCAGCATGGTTTGGATCGTTCCTAAAGAGGAATACGTGAAATTCCTGTTCTTATACCAATGGAAATATTGTGGGAGGAACCTGAAGGGAAGAGTTCATGTCAGGAAAACCCCAAACATCCCAAATTTGAATGCGTCCTGAGCATTAGGACGGGATACAGTTCCTGGAAGCCAGATTGCAAGGCTGCATTTAGTTTAACTGCACAATAGGACATACAGTACCCTACATACTAAAGGGCTATTCTTTTTCTGTACATACATATGTATATAAGTAGCATTTCCCACAATTGATAAATGACCGGGTGTAATATTTTCATTTAGTTTGTTTAATATGGGTCTCATTTTTATATACATACACATATATATATATATATATATATATATATATATATATATATATATATATATATATATATATATATATATATATATATATATATATATATATATATATATATATATATAGAAAATCAGAATGTTTTTATCTCATATTTATGCAAAACAGCAGAAAATTCAAAAGTATTCTCAAACTTTTTCTTTCCTTCAAATGTGGTTTTGTAGACTATGATTGGATGAAACAAGATCATACTCTGGCTCGTGTCTAATAATAGGTCAGTGATCAGAGATATTTCCAAACTGTGCTGTGCATTTAAAAAAAGAAGAAGAAGAAGAAGGGAAAAGAGAGCTCTATTACAAACAGTGGATTGAAGTAAAACGCCACGTTCTGTCTTAGAAAAGCTACTTGGATAGAAAAATATACTGTATGTGCATCAGCTGTGTTTCAGACCTCAGATCTCTGTGTTAATGGACATTTAAAGTGCTATTTCAAAGTGTACTGAAAGCTGTTTCATTCATTTACTTTTTCCTTTGATATTGTGTAATCATGCTCTAGTTGGCATATTATGAGCGGGTATAAGCCTTTTTACTCACACGATTAAAAGATGTTCATAGCTTCCCCCCAAGGCGCGTGTATCCCCTAAAAATAGATGGTTTTTTTGTTTGTTCCAGTGAAACATGTGATTCTTTTTACCCTGGAAAAATAAACAAATGAAAGAACTCTCACTGTTCGTGCAGGGAGGCATACTTTTTATTACGTTGTAATACCTGTCATCAGGCTCTTGATCAGGTATGTTTATTATATTATGGAACTTATATTAACTGTATTGGCGTGACTATTAAAAGTGTGACAACATCTTTCTACATACAGCCAAACTTCCCCCACTGAAACATGAAACAAGGAATAAATTTGCACACCTCTGTCTCACCTGCCACCTGTTACAATAAAAGTGTGTGCGGCAGCTGTGACTTGTCCCTTTCATGAACCAGACGTTGGAGCTGTATGCAAAGCAGAGTTACAGAGTGTTGCAGTAGAAGCTTTAAACCAAAGAAGTGAAGCTTCATTTGACAAAAGTTGAAATGTCAGAATTTCTTTTGTGACTTGAGAATCAAGTCGCTGTCAAGAGTTTTAGATGTGCTTTTGATGCTTTTACTTTTAATGTCAAACAGTATTACAATAAATTGTAAAATTCACTTTATTAATGCAGAACAATAGAAATTAAGAGCTATAGTTTGAACATTTGCGAACTTTAGAGGTCCTTGTGTGCACATTTTGTTACTTTTAAGAGGGTGCACCCACCATCAATTCTAAGGTTTTACATATCACACATCTTATATGCATTTTAATACAACCATAAATGAGCAACAACAGATGAGACTGTGTCATTATTTATTCAGTAAAAAGCCAAAATGCTGAAACGGTGTGTGCAAAAAATCAATAAATGGAAAAAAAAGAATATAAGTACACATTTACTGTTTCCACAGAGAAATATGTTCAGTTGCTGTAAGTCAAATGGACTTAATTAACTGATTTTTAACAAGTGTTGGCACTTCAGGTGTGTGTTAATGGAATGCAAAGGACAAAAGACAGCAGCAACCATCTTAAAGACGCACTGTTGCTGCACATCAATCTCAGAAGGGTTACATGCCCATTTACAAATAATTTAAAGTCCATCATTCTACACTGAGAAAGATAATTGACAATTTTCCCCAGATAATTCACCCAAAGGTGTATAATTCTCAAATAAACAGCAACAAACCTCTAGGTGAGACTCTACAGGGCTCAGTTAGCATGTTGAATACTCAAGTTAACAACATTACAGTTAGAAGAACACTGAAGAAGTATTGGCTTATTTGCGTGGCTCCCAGGAGAAAGGCTCTAATCTCTAAAAACAATATAACAGCATGGTTTGCAATATTACACCTGAACAAGCCAGAGCATGTCTGCACCAGTGACCTTTGACCAGAAGAGCTCAAACTGCAGATGTCACCACTTACATTCTCTGTTTGATTTCACCAAACATGATACTGTGCATTATATCCAAACATCTCGTGCCAGCTCTCAAGCACGGTGGTGAAGCAGTGATGATTTGGGCTTGTTTTGTAGCCACAGGACACCTTGCAGTCACTGAGTCCATGAACTCTGTTTACCAAAGTATTCTAGAGTTATCAGTCTGACAGTTGAGTCATAACATAGGCCAGTGATCCCCTGAACACTAGCAACTGTACAAAACCATGTCTGAAAAAGAATCAAAGTGGACCGGTCAAAATCTAAACCTCAACATCATTGAAATGCTGCCTTAATAGAGCTGTGTATAAGCATGTGCCCGTAAACCTTAATGAACAAAGTTCCCTATTTTTCAAAGACTGGTTCTACAAACAAGCTTTAGAAGAGTGTGCTTTACACACATCATTTCAAGTTGCGTTTACCTTATTTTTAGCTCTGGTTAGGATGGGATCATTTGTTAGGTCCTGATATGTAAAACCTTCGAACTGACAGATGGTGTACTGTGTTTTTACCATGACTGTAGCTGTGTGCCTTTGCTTCCTGTGCTTATGTTGAGATAAACTATCTGCTGACAGCATTATCACGTCCCTGTTCAGACGTAGGAGTGGCACCAAGCTTCTCATCTGTCTGCAACAAACTGTCAGAAAGTGTTAATGTGGATGACAATCCAAGAACTGCCTAAAATAGGTTTTTAACTGTCAGTGTCAGTGCCTGAAGAAATAATGATTTTCTGACTTACCTATTTACTAATGTACACCAAGTTTCAAAGCATAGTCACAGCCTTGTATTGATAAATGAAAACAGCCATTAATTTAGTTTGACCACGAGTCCTCTTTAACAGACATGAACGTCAGACATCGCTTCCCCTGCCCCCCAATTGAAATGAAAGGGGATGACATATGGAAGCAGGCTACATGACTGCGTGTTTTCTTCTGACCTTGAGGGGCCAGCCACAGGAGAGACGAGCATTTGTGTAGTTACATGTTGACAGCTGTTATTGTGTGACACTGTGTGCGTCTGTAAAGTGAAATTTATCTGACCCTGTGTTTATAAAACGCAGTTCTGTACAGATGGAGCAAAAACAATGGTGATGTGCAGCTTCGGAGTATCCCTCCTTCCTCCTTATCTTTTGACCGTCCTCAAGCTGTCTATCCCATCCCAAGTAATCAGCATCCTTCATAGAAGAACAGCCAAAGCCAAGTCAACCAGAGAGCGTGTCCTAATCAGGGGCATGGAGAGCTGAGCTTATGGAGCCCTCCCCCCACTGTGGGGCCATTACTGGGCTGCCATGGGCTCAAGATTAGAGCCTCTTCCTGTGGTTAGCCATTCAAATTCAGCATTAATGTTTGAAAGAGCAAGGAAAATGACTACTCTTCATGGATATATCAATATTTTATAGAAGAGAAATGTGAAAACATCTCCAGTAATGTCTGTGCTGGTTTAGTGTTTTCTTTTTTTTTTCTTTTTAGGAGGCTTGCACATTTGTATATCGCTGTCAAAATGTCACATTTTTCTAAAGCAAGTCAAAAAAGATGATGCTGGGGGTGTAACTTCTGTCAAATTAACATGTCATGGATCATTGTTACAGCTGCAGTTCTCCTCTTTTGCATTTTGACTCAATTAAAAGTGAAACGATGGAAGTCTGTCTTATAATCCTTTTTTTCCCGTTGCTGGTGTAGTTCAGCCTCGTACCAGTAAATTCAGTATCGGCAAAAGCCATTTGTACACTTGATTTATAAGAGACTGGGCTGTGTGTGTTTCAGAAATAGTAGCTGCTTGTTTCAGGGACAGTGTACTCACTGACTGCTTGCCTGCCTGTCAGTCTGCACAGTAAATAGGTCAGTGTTTTATGTGAGTGAAGAATCGGTAATGTCTGGGCCTTCATGAATCTGCCATCTTTAGCCGTTCAGCAGAACTGCCGGCAGGAAGGTGATAAGCTAAACAGCCATACAGCATTAGAGACCACATTTAGATTTGTAATATCTAACTGTGATGCTGCTGCTGCAGCTGTTTTGGTTTGTTGTGCTCACTCACGACTGCCTGTCATTAAAATAAACAGAAGCATCCCGAAGAGGGTTTGGGGGATTTTTTTTTTTTTAGCCATCATTCAGCCACGTTGCTTTCTGAGGACAGTTCTTTCCTAACATTATCATATTTATGAGCACTTCAATGTTTTTATATAAGTGGTGTGTGCTCTCGAGGAGGACACGAGTATTGATGAAGCAAAGGAGCCCCCTCAGACAGGTACTCGTTTCTATTAATCTGACAATACGTCAGCTTCATGTATCACCAAGCACCTCTGAAAATTTGCCACAGTAAACCCACTTTTACTTTTGTGACATCACTCTGCCCAAACTACTCGCAAAAGTTCCTTTAAATAGGTTTATTATTGTGTCCTGGAAAAAGTCTGAACAGATTCATCAGCTGTTCCTTAAATTGTCATCATCAGAGTGCAGAAGACCCTGTTCATGTGCGTTTTAGTTGTCAGAGACACACCAACCTCTCCAAAGCCGCCTAACTCCATCCATATATGTTGCTTTTTCCCACTCGCTCTAAAGTTTCACATCTATTACAGTGACATTTTTTTTTTTTAACTACACCTTTACATTACAGCAGATATGTGACGGGTCAGGCTAATGAGACATAAGCAGTGACTGCAATCTCAAATTTGACAAAACATTAAAGGGAATAAGTCAGTGTATTGCTTCCAGCTGTTTCTATAAATATGCATTCCTGTGACTGTGTGTCATCCATACTGCATGATGATCAAAGTAACTATTAAAATAGTTTCACCAACACTTTAACTAATGGTGGATTATGTCACTGATTGGGGGCTGTGTAGGGTGTACCCAGCCTCTCGCCCTCTGACAGCTGGGATAGGCTCCATCCGCAGCCTGCCACTGTGAATCGCATAAGCGGATGGATGGATTGTTGGATAGAAGTCCATGTAACTGTATGTATTGTGAGCCCAATGCATCACGCATGTATCATGGCTCTTCGTGAATGGGAATGTTTAATAACAGAATGGCTATCAGAAGCCAACAGTTTTACAAATCCATGTCTGAAAAGGGGGAACAACTAACCCGACTAAACCTCAAGAACTCATTAGTTTTATATTTGAAAAGTTCAAACTCTCCTGTCGTTGTTTGATGTTGTAACCACCGATTCTTCCCTCCATGTTTTCAGACCAGATATTGACTCGACAGATTAGATCCCCATCGCTGTTGGCAGGTCTCGCTTGTTTAATGTGCACGTTACTGAATCCACTTCTGTGCGTGACAGTAAAAGCAGTGTGACTTCTATTGAAGCAAACCTGATAGCAAAAAAATGATGTTAACGGATTAACAGAGGCTTTAGTCGCAGCTGTGTAAGTCTTAACAGGACAGGGACGTTTGTGTTTTTGCAATGATCCATAGACAAGGTAGACAGACAGCTTGGATGCCACTTTGTGATGCTAAATCACTTATAGTGCTGCACTTTTTCACCGAGTATAAAAAATTATACCCCATGAGCTTTCTTAATAGGGTAGATGACAGACATTCAGCCGGTCTGGTTATGGATCATTTAGAAACAATCAGTAACTGTGATGTAAAATGAATCATTGAGAAGCAAAGAAAAGGATATGAGGGGAAAAAAATCAAAAGCTTAAATAAAAGTTTAGATGTCACGTTCAACAGTATTTCCATACCCGCTGTAAGCCTGGTGCCACAGTATTAAGCCATAAAGCTTAATAATCCCTTTGATCCTTCAGCTAAATTTGGCTGATTGTGTCAGATTGCATACAAAGGTTACCAAACCTTGTCTTCCTTATTGCCTGGACACCCGTGCTGTATACACGCCCTGTTTCTTTAATGTGTCCACATTGTGAATTTCCTCTGTAAATAGCAGAGTTTTGTTGGGTTTTGTTGTCAGTGACACGCCCAAACTCCAACCTAAGCAAACCTGTTTTCTGTTGTCGTCTGGACTCTCGCATGGAAAGCGCCAGCATAGTGCTCCCCCACCAGCAATATATCTCATAAGATCTTTGAAATGCAGTATTAAAATAATAGCAACAACATAGTGGTGTTTTAAAATCATAGTATGTCTCTGGAGCTGACTGGTTATTCAAAAATAGTCGGTGCCTTCTAGCTAAGCCAGATCAAAATCTAATTTCAGTTAACCGTGCTGTCAGGAGTGAGTCACTTTTTTTTTTTAACAGATCAGTCTTGGGAAAGGGTAATTTAAAAGTTTCTCAGGGATTCAACTGATGTAACCTCTATTAAAGGAAGATGCTGCAATATTATTTTTATCCCTATCTTCCAGTGCTGGAACGCTTCTTGTTTTCAGTTCTTGTTCATGTTCATGTTTTACATTTCAACTCTGCATTCATCTACAGCGAGCTCAGCTGCTATTGAAGGCCAGCAGTGTGGAAGGGCTGATATTCGCCAAATAATTTCCGGCAGTCGTTGTTGAATAGTTAATCTAATTGAAAAGATCGCAGTGCGAGCTATCACGTCACTAGCAGAAGAGAATACCAAACGCTGTCTAATTAATTAGACATAAAGATTATGTTGGTAGCTTTTATCTTAGATCCATGTTTGATCTCCAAGCTTTTATTCAATGTAATATAAACTTTCACATATTTTGTAGTTTGTTTTTTATGAGTCATAAACTCGATTTCTTACACATTAAAGCA
This sequence comes from Oreochromis niloticus, assembly GCF_001858045.2. Taxonomy (NCBI): domain Eukaryota; kingdom Metazoa; phylum Chordata; class Actinopteri; order Cichliformes; family Cichlidae; genus Oreochromis; species Oreochromis niloticus. Next base: position 12,303,369 of record NC_031975.2, on the reverse strand, counting down.
TATTGGTAATGTTATCCAAAGGAAGAACATGTTTAATGTTCAAATGAAATAATGAAATCTTTTCACTGAATCCGTTGGATGTTTACATTCAATCAGCAGTTAACAGGGAAACAGTTAATGATGATGTTGTTTTTGTGGGGTTTTTTGCTCTTAATCTGACATGTTTCGGAGGTAGTTACTGCACAGTTAAATAAACAAACAATGAGCATGTTTTGAGAAGCCTTGATTTGTGGTTCTGGTGTCCTGCCCAAACAGGTTCATGATGAAATGACACATTACTGACAAATCCCTGACTGACTGACAAAGACAAGAATTTGAGGCAGCAGATGGAGATAGCCAGAGGTATTGTGTAATAACGCTGTTAACTGTCAAAATCTGATGAAACCGTGGCTTCTTATCATGTCGCATCGTTCTACTAATCAAGTTCTTTTATTCCAAACCAGTTCTTTTGGAACGTTAGCGAAGACTGCAGCGCGATCTTTCAAACTGTGCCTAGTGGAGGAGGAGATGGTTAAGTACAATTGTAAAGGCCACCACGAAGGCACGTGTGTGATTCGTCAAAGGCAAGCGCGCTGTGTAAAAGAGTGTGCCTTTGTTTGCTTATGTAGGTCTCTACCAAGGGGGCGGCCCACATGGATGGCCCGCTTTCTGGGATGCCTGTGCTGCACATCACATGATGGGCTTGGCCTCGGGGTGCGGCACTGAAGGAGTCTAAGATGTGTAGATGCAATGGGTAGATGGAAGATTAGAGCATGAGTGATGGAAATATTTACTCTTGCCAGATTCTCTGAGAATCAGTTCTTGGTTGTTGTGTCGACTTTCAAATCTAAATTAGATTTAAATCTGCCGTGCAAAATATCAGCCGTGTCCACATAGGAAGAGTTAATTATTGTATTAGCGCTGTTACCTATATTTAACCAGGAAGTACTTCTGAGATCAAATCTCTTTTACAAGGGAGAAAATCAGAAACAGAATCAGAATCCTTAAGGAAATTATATGGTTACAGTTGCTCCAAGACAATAAGGACAGTAACAGACTGGACTAAATTAAATAATACAATAGATTACAAAGCTACAAAATATAAGAAATAGCTGTAATATATACAAATAGCTCAATTTTAAATATCCAGAAACATTGTGACTCCTTAAACCCTTAAGAAATTAATCAATCAATTTTAATAATTATTACTTTTCCCATCACTTGAAGGGTTGATGGTTTGGTCCCGCGATCACTCCACATGCCGAAGTTTTGTTTGCCAAGACACTGAAACTCAATGGGCTCCTGATGGCTATTGGGCTTCTTGCATGGCAGCTTAGCTGTTACTATAACACTGTAGCACTGTAAAGTGCTTTAAGTACCACTGAGGTAGAAAAATGTAAGTGCAAACCATTTGCATGAATATATTAGTATAAAAATATGGATTTTTTTTTTTCTGTGGCTTTTCTACTGTAAAACTGCCCGTTAAACTCCATGGCTTCCTCCTGACCTTAATAAAGATCAATCAGGCATAGCGTTTCTTCATGAAGTCATGCGCAGCCACAATCCTGGCAGATCAGCTGATCTCACTGCCAGTCCATATTAGATGGTGTGTCAGCCGATGGCCTACACAACCTACAGTTTTAGCCTGTCCACGGGTGCTGTGCATCAGCAAGCCGCTTTGCAACCCACCTCCATCCCAGCTCCTTCTTTTCATGTTGTATCAGACTTACTCATTGTCAATACTCATTGCTGTCACTGATGCCTGCTCCCTTTTACACAGCAGGTCTTGGTGAACCAGAACACCTAATACATACTACAAATGGAAATAATGCTTTTGTATATTATAGTGATCCTCTAAAAAACATTTACAAATATTAAAAAAATGGTATTCCTCAGTTTAGCATACTTAACATTGTTGTGTATTATGCATAGGGCTAAGTGCAAGTGAAATTCAAAGTTAAGATCAGTGCAGAGGGTTTTTGTAGCTTTCATCACCTGCTGCTGTTTGAGTTCTTGCTGATCTATACATAGACTTTTTCACACTGAGCTCCTACACCTCTCTCCTTCTCTCTTTCCCAGGGCATTGTGAGTGCTACTAAAGATGTCTGATAGTGTTGATATTGAAGAGAAACCACCAGCCCCCCCCTTGAGAATGAACAGTAGTTCCCGAGACTCTTCATCAGTGAATCACGCATCTAAACCACTTCCAATGGCTCCTGAAGAGAAAAACAAGAAGGTCCGCCTGCGCTCCATCTTCCCCGGAGGAGACAAGAGTGAGTATCCTTCTCCACATGTCGCCTTCAGGCTCAGCAGCACATTGGATCACATGGTTTACTTGTTTCCTGTCTGCAAAGAAAAAGAAAATGTTAAAAATGAGCTTGTAAGCAAGTTTTTGTCAATCTCCTTTAGCAAACAAGAAGAAAGAGAAGGAACGTCCTGAGATATCCCTACCCTCAGACTTCGAACACACCATTCATGTTGGCTTTGATGCTGTAACAGGAGAATTCACAGTGAGTATCCCTTTCACCCGACGATCAGGCATATAAATGAGGACAGATGTGCTTCTAAAATTCGCCTCTCATTTGAAAGCAAACTTGCAGGCACACATTTCAAAATTCACATTTCCCTAAAGTGATAGAGTCAGCTCGTAATTAAATTTCCTCCACATAGGTTTGGTAATGCAAGTGACCTGAATGACAATCACTCGAACCCATTAAGTGAAACCTGCACTCGATTCCTTCAGTGTTTCCTGGTAAATTACATTTTAGGTCCAGTCTCAGTTTGCGGTAGATGTTGTTACACAAGTCTAGATATACAATACCATGAAACAGAATTGTACCCGCCCTCTATTTTCACTGTTTAATGCTCTTTGTTCTCACTTTGATCGTTTTTTTTCCTTCGTTGTATGCGTCGCTTCTTTTCATTCTTTTATTAGCAGTTAGGTAATCTATGCAGACTTAATGTACTAGCAAGAAATACAATAGACTGTCTTTGGCATTGCCTAGTTTGTGATTCAGTAGAGCTGATTTTTAAATGCAAAGGTAATTATTCTGTAGAGTTAAAGCTTTACAGATGTATGAGTACAATTTACTACTCTGTGGTGAATTTTGAACAGTAAAAACTGCAGTCCTGGGTAAAACTAAGTTCACCACATTATTCAATAACTCTGGGAACCACCTGTAATAGCAATAATGTGAAGTAATTGTATGTCTCTCACATCATTGTGGGGGAATTTTGGCCCACTCTCCTTTATGTTCCTTCATTTTACTGAAGTTTGCGAACATTTATTTAAACGCAGGTCTATTAAGGTTCTGCGAAAGCATTTTATTCAGGTTGAGGTCTAGACTTTGACTTGGCCATTGCAACACCTTTTTAATTTTTTTATTTTTCCGCCATTCTCTTGTAGATTCGTTGCTGTGGTTGGGATCATTGTCCTGTGCCATGACCCAGTTTCAACAAAACTTCATCTGTCAGACAGCCTCACATTTGACTCTAGAATATTTTTGCTATACCAGAGAAGTTTTTAGTCGAATTAATGACTACAAAACAAGCCCAAATCATCACCTCTACACCACTATGCTTTTTTAGCAAACGTGGTGCTGTGCATTATGGCCAGGCATCTCCACTTTGGTCTCCCTTGTCCAAAGGACATTGTTCCCAAAGTCTTGTACTTTGTAAGCCTAAGCTATCCTGCCGTGTTCTTTTTAAAGAGAAAAGGATTTCTCCTGGCAACCTTTCCAAACAAGCCATACTTGTTCAGTCTTTTTCTGATTGTACTGTCATGAACGTTAACATTTAACATGCTGAGGCCTGTAGAGTCTAAGATCTAGCTCTTAATTTTTTGTAAGGTCTGACCTTGAGATGAATTTGCTGAGACCTCCAAATTGTGGAATTGTGTTAACACACATTTGAATGCTCCAGACCAGCAAACTGCTAAAACTTGTGTGTTTTTTTTAGAGGTGCCCCACTGGCTGATAACCAGCGCATCAAGTGCACTTTATAGCAGCACCTGGCTGGATCTCAGTTCTTGTGGAAGCAGTAAGGGTGTACTTATTTTTTTTCACAGGGCCATGCAGACTCCTGTGAAAACTTTTTGCCCCCACATGACTGTATATAGTTGCAAGACAATAACTTTATTTTGTACTATAGTTGTTCATAATCTTTTATTGCACTCTTTGCATTTGGTTAGCATCCTTGGTGAGATTCTCGTTAATGGGAAAAGTATTAAAAAGATGCAGTAAACAATAAAAACAACATATTAACATATTCGTCCACCCACTCACTCACTCATAATAACAGGGATACATATATTGAACCTAGACTAGTTTGACAGTACTGGGAATAAACTACTAATGCAAAGTCTAGTCTAGTCTGTCCTATTCTAAAAAATAATTGTAGGAAGTTTGCGTCTTATCATCACAACCCTATAAAAAAATGTCCTTACACTAAGGAATACATATTCGGGACTATTTGACTACCAAATGTGCAGCACAGTATCAGTAACAAATAGTTCCTTGTTCATTTAAAAGCTATGTGCCTGTGACACACAGAGCTCTTTTAAGAGTTTTGAAGCAGCCACTTTTACTTGTTTCAGGGTTTTCAGGGAGAATAAAGTACATCGCTCTCGATTTTTCCCTTGATCTCCCTCCAAGTATGATTTCTTTTTTTTTAACCCCCATTGCCAGCCTTTTTTTCCCCAGCAGCTGATTTGCTTTTAATAGTAAAAATGTGCATGAGTTTACAAAGATGGCATGAAAGAAGGCCATTGTTGATGGATATTCACTTCCCATTAAAGATAAAAAAGAAGAAATTGTCTCGAAAGAAAATTCAGTTTTATGCTCAGAGTAAAAAAAAGCAATAATGCTTTTATACTAACCAATTAAATACGAGGATAAAGCTAGCGGCTTTCTTTTAAAATTCATTTCTTATAAAAAGTTGATCAATATTTGTTGTTGACTGGCAATATAAAGAATATTTATTTACATGGAATATTAAGGATCTTTTTATTTGATCGATATGCGTTTCAAATTGTTGATCACTGAGCTTTAGTGATCAAATGACTTAAAAAAAGTGAGAAAAGCCTGCATTAACATTTTGTGTTTCTCTCAGACACAGATTGATCATTTTGTCTCGAGATGCTTTAACCTGTGGCCTCTGTCTCTTTGTAAAGGGCATCCCAGAGCAGTGGGCACGGCTCTTACAGACCTCGAACATCACCAAGCTGGAGCAGAAGAAGAACCCGCAGGCCGTGTTGGACGTCTTGAAGTTTTATGACTCCAAAGAGACCGTCAACAACCAGAAGTACATGAGCTTCACTTCAGGAGGTAATCTCACTTAAATACTCATGGAAAATGTCAGTTAGCAATATAAAAGGCCAAAAGATCTGAGGTCTGCATCTAATACAAAAGATTTTCAGTATGTTGTTTTAAAAAAATGTCTTCTTTTCATTTCAGACAAGTCAGCACATGGGTACATAGCAGCAAACACTCTGGTGAGTTCTTGTAAACTTTCTTTGGTCACTGTTAGTGGTTTTCTATGACTAAATAATTTATTTAGAAATCATAATCTAACAGAGTTTATGCCAGTTGCTCTCTTCACATCCCTGGACTTATTACGATGGTATATCAAATCTCTGACCCATAACCAGAGCCACGATCTCTGCAGCATTTTATTGCTTTCAAAAATGTCTGATAATGGATGGAGGCAAATATATTCTTATGACTTATCGAACAGTGTAATAATTTAACAGGTAAGTTGCAATATTACGTGGTTTATTTCTTTTCCTGAAGCTCAGAGTATTAATGTGCCTCTCTACCTACACCCCAGTAAATCTTCATCTCTTCACCCTCGCTGTCTCTTTCTGGGATTTTCTAGAATAGACTGTGTTACTTTAAGGCACGTTCTCTTCACACACACTCTCGCTCTAATGGACAGAGTGTGCGTGTTCCCCTCTGGAGGCTTACTGCCCTCACTATGTGGCATAATTCCCTGACTTTTGCATACATGACAAACACTCTTGCAGCTCCCGCACAGAAACGATGGCTGCTGCGAGAGCCACCACTGAGCATTGTTTATTTTTCCAATCGACTTAACCAGATTTTGAAATAGCCGGAGCCTCAACTGCATCTAGAAGGACTCCCGCTGTGCTGACCTCATTCCTGACTTTGACCAGAGTAATCTATGCTTTCTGCACGCTGGGTGAAGAAGTGGAATCTGAGACTGTTTAGTAGGATTTGCTGCCCCGGGCAAACTACGCTGGGATCTCTTCATGCAAAGCTATTGCTTGATACAGCTGTATGCCTGTGAAGGGCAAATGGGTGTGGCAGTCCATCTAAAAGATTGTGTGAGTGAGCACAGTAAGGCTATTCCAAAGCATCTCAATCTTGGACCGTCACAGTGCTCAACAGCATGAAGAGGTGACTCAGCTATCGGTCATAGTGCCAGTTTTAAGTCTTAAGGAAACAGAATTACAGGAACGTTGCCAAAAACTCCTCAATTGAAGAAGACTTTTCTTAGACAAAACAGTTTCCTCATCAGCTACAGTACCTGATGTTCTTTCATATTATTTCAACATCACTTTATGCAGAAAAATATCTAAAAACTAATGTTTTGTTTGCTGTAAGCAGCTCTGTCTACAGCCAGGAGCAATCATGTTTAAATGGGTGCACTGCACAGATACAGATGCCTCTAATTACTGTGAAGTAATCTCTAATAAAATGACTAACTGCACATTGCTACAACAGCCTGTGTCTCCATCTAACTGTCAGTCAAAGCAGCTGCACTCCTAACTCTGGGTGCAAACAAAAATCCAGCTTCTTTTTTTTATACCAGGTTGTAAACATAATTATTTCTGCTGTAATGTTGAGCATTTTAATGTGGAAGTGTGCAGCAATTTACTTCCCAGCCTCAAGTGGTGATTAGAGAAACTGCAGCTTTTGCTATGTTGGTTTCATATTTTAGCATGTAGAGGTTGCTACCCATAATAATAATAAAAAAAAACTATTCAATGTCTATATTTAAGATTTTCATTTGAGCTCTTTGAACTTCAGTTTGAGCCCGCGGTGTCTGCCTGACCTTGACTTTCGCTCAGCATACATATATAGCTGCATATTTTGGCAGTACAGACATCGTCCTGCATCCAAATCCAAGATTTGGTCAGGCAGAAATTCACGAGGAATTTAAAGTGCCAAACGTTATCCCCAGAGTCCTCCTCTATGAGACATTAGATACACCCCAGAGATTTTTTTGGCAGCAATGATTACTTTGTGCTTTTTTTTAATCGTTAATAGAAATTACATTAGTGAAATGAAACAGTCAAAATAATTTGACGCATTCTCAGGAGACATTCCCTGTCCTCAGTTTTCTTGGCTCTTAATTGTTGCTTTAAGTGATTCATGTTTGGGTTTTCCTTCCTTTGTTGTAACTTTTTAGGAGTCTCTCCCAGTTAGCCAACCGTTGAGTCATATGGTATAGGGCCACTTCATCTTAGCTGTCTTTTGTTAAGAGTTTGTCAACAAATACCTGTCGCTAAACCGCTGTTCATGTTACTACATTCATAACAGGAGCGTGGGTTATATCTCACATTGCACTGGCTGTTTTCATCACTTGTGTATTGATGTTGTTACTGTAACGTCTGATACTTGAGAATCCAGCATGGTTGGTGCATGGGTCTTTTTTTTTTTTAATGAGAAGAATAATATTTCATGCAGTTTGGTTGTGCTCACACAAAACGTGCATTCTGTGGATGGTTAATTGAGAGAAGAGTTTCCCAGAGGCTTTGATTTTTATCAGCAGCGAGTAGTGATTATGCTTGAGTAAAAAAAAAAAAGCAAACTTCAGTCAACATTCCTGGCTGCCAGCTAATGCAACATGACTGCGAAAAGTACTGGTCATTGACTTAAACACAGTACTCTCGGGTTTATAGTGGAAAGGACATATTTTTGACACATCAGTCTGCCTGTGTGTGCGCGTGTGCTTGAGTAAGACTAGACAGGGTGTCATTCAGCTGCGATCTCATTTTGGTTGAAAAGGTTGGTTCATCACAGAATCAGACATTAGGCGCATACATGCATCCGCTCAGCATAATGTTATTGTCCGTACTGTAGTGTCCAAATATGAGGGTTATATAACATAAAAAAATAATAATAAAAAGACAAACAAAGATTGTTCAGGACTTCATTGCCATGCACAGGCCTCAGGTGACGTAGTATATCTCTATCATGTCCTTTCCTCTTGCTGGCTGTAGGATATAATGCACGGACATGACGTCCACCTCTGCCCCCCTCCACCCTCTCCTAAAGTTCACATAGTCTTACACATGTGTGGGTTTGTTTTGAGTAAATCCTCCCATTTTCAACCTTCACATTCAGAACCGACTGCTGTCATCTGGGCCTCCTGTCAGCCTTAGAACCTGCAGCGCATTATTTGACAAGGTAACTCCTCCATATTACTATCCACATGACTTATCTCTGCATTGGCCTTGAAGCTAAATTCAACTATTTGACCTCCTACTATTGATTATGCCATCTGGCTAATGCAAAATGCACACAGTATTTCATTATGAAGGCATCATCACTCTCTGCACAAATTTCACGGGGGATTGATTGGATCTATTTGTTTTTGATGTTCCAGATATATTGGTTATCTACCACAAAGAGCATCTGTTAATTTTTTTTTTTTTGACTGGATCGTGTAGCAGAGCAGTGGCGCATGCCACAGAGGGTTGTGATGACTGTCAAACTGCATGTATGAGCTCATACTCCTGAAGATTTAATCCAGTAATTTGCCTGTAACTTCATCACCATTGTAGACATTACCGCATGGCTCCCTTGCTGGCTAACTGCTTACAGTTAGACAGACAGCCTTTCCTGTACTGCAGTCTTGGCCCAGCCCACTTTGGAGCAGGTCAGAGGCCCAGTATGTCTGAACGAAGGACTGAGACTTTTCCTTCAGCCAGACCCTTTCCCTTTAATCACTAGAACTAAGCTGCACTGCTTCATTTATGCATGACAAGACTTGAAATGGATGAAGTGTTTCCATTCCATAAGAGGAAGATGATCCAAGGCAAGTAGCGTTTTGGATTAGAGGGGGAAAAGGCTGAGCATTAGACATAATAAATATGTCTGGGGCTTATTAATCACACTTGTTAAAAGGTAACTTCCACATCAACGGTATGTCTGCAGCTCACCACCATGCTGCACACTGCAGAGCTGCAGTATGCTATCTCTTACAGTCAAATATTTAACAGTTTGTTACTTAAAAAATTCATTCTCATGGCACACCTTACCAGTCCCCACAACTCAAAATGCTTCTGATAAACTGCACTGGATGCCACCTCACTCTTCTCTCTTTAGCTCGCACCTGACTTATTCTTTCCTTTGCTATTAACATTTTTTTTCTAACAATTAATCCTGATTTGTTTTTGCTGCTTTCATGTAAATGTCACTGAAAATTGTTTTGGTTTCATGCTAACTTAAAATCAGTTTTGAATGCTATCTTTATTAGTCTCGACGTACTTTTGGCCTTTAGTAATCTGATTATGTATGTATGTTGCACGAAATCCTTTTGAACCTGAACTGGCCAAGAATCAGATCCTGCACTTTGGCTGGTTTGGGGTCTACAGACTGTTCACAAATAGCAGTAACAAAGCAAAACTGTAAAACAAAAAACAGTGGATACGTTTAAGAATCTGCACTTTTCTTTTCATTCTCTTTTCATTCACTGGCACATACATCTATATACATCCACACTGACTTCTAACTCTACCCTGCAGGGTGCCAAAACATCAACAACAGAACCCCCAATTGCTCCGCCTGTGTCAGAGGAGGAGGATGAGGAGGAAGAGGAGGAGGAAGAAGAGGAAGACGATGAGGACGACGACGACGAACTGCCCCCGGTCATTGCCCCTCGACCGGAACACACCAAATCTGTTAGTTGGCATCGTGCGCTTTGCAGATATGTTGCGCTGTGATACCTCTGCAACTCCTCTGATATCTTGCTTCTCTTGCAGATCTACACGCGCTCTGTCATGGATCCACCAAAGCCTCCCACCCCCGTGAAAGAGGTGCTGACTCCACCGGAGTCGCAGGTCCAGCCGGAGAACACGCCCAACACAATGTATCGCCACACCGACCGGCAGAAGAAAAAGTCCAAAATGACAGATGAGGAGATTCTGGAGAGACTCAGTATGTACAGTTACAGCTCCATGTTCTTACGCACTGCTCTCTCCACACTTCTGTGGATAAATTTAGGAAAGACAGCCTCATCTATTTGCCCAAAATCAGTCGCATTCATGATCATTGCCAAGTACAAAAATATAAAATATAAACTCCTTTGAGGTTAAAATCTGTATATTCATTATAACAACTCTGAGGACGTGACCTTTTGTGCTCGGCACTAGCTAATGCTCTGATGTGTATCTGTGTCGATTTGTGTCTGTGTGTGTGGCCTGAGCTGTGTGCTGATTTAAAAAGAGAGGCTGAACGTTTGGTTTCCAGTGGCTGTTTTCCATATATTACATCTAGTACGCAACCTCTATATTTAGTAGAATAATTCAAAAGAACATGAAATAGTGGATTTCTCCCATCTCTGCAATGCAACTTTAGCTGAAATACCCAGAAAGCTCTGTGTAGTAGATATGAGTGTACATAAGCTCTCTGTGCAGGGTCTGCCTGAAATGAAAGGGCATAAAAACATTTCCTTTTTTTTCTTTTTTGTGTGCCTGTGTGTGTTTGGATGAAGCGTCTCCTGACAGCGTGCACTGATACACACAGTACAGGACAATCATTATACATCTGCTTTCTCTCTGTCTCAGGGAGTATTGTGAGTGTGGGGGATCCCAAAAAGAAGTACACACGCTTCGAGAAAATAGGACAAGGGTAAGTCTTTCCATGATCATCAACCAGCCGTCACAGTTACTGAAATAGAGCAATTTCAGGAACAGCCAGCCTCTGCAGGAGATGGGGAGCTGTAGTGACCACTTCAGGGGGGCAGAGGCAGAGGGGAACTTGGCTGAATTACTGGAAGAAAAATAAGTAGAGAGGAAATGAAAACTCTATCCCGAAAAGGCCAAGAGCCAGATTAGCTCTGCCATTTTGTGTCTCTCCCTTTATCTCTCCTTGTCTTTTGTTCTTTTTAACGCTGTGGCTTTCTGTCACTCTCCCTGTACATATGCACAGATAGAAGTGGTGTTGCTGTTATCGGCTCTGACGCGCTCACCTTTTCCATATTGGATCAGGAAGCTTTTATTTAAACAGTAGATAATTGTGTATTTATTCTTTGTCAGGCTGACTTTAACTTTAAAAAAATGTGCCTCATTATTCAGAGTTGTACAGGTGTAGCTGACAGCAAGAGACAGAGGGGGGAAAACAAAGCCTCAATTCACAGTGGAGGTTTTTTCTTGTATTACAAGTTATGCTTCCTAATAAGGACAGATTGGCTGCATACCATTCCTTTGAGCAGCTATTGGAAGCAAGTGTGTGTGCTTGTCATTGCTAAGGTTTAAATTAGGAAATCTAGCTCATTAAGAAGAACCAAAAAAACATCTCTGGCATGAAGTGTGGACTTTTTCCCCACTATGTTAATTCGCAATTTCATAACATCATTAGAATACAACTTAATTTTAGACTTGTCTCCATATCAAAAGAAAAGGAAAAAGGAAATTTGGTCATACTAACACACTACAGTTAGCAGCTGCTCGTGCAACAGTGCAAAGGTCTATGAGATAGTGACTCTGAACATGAGATCAGTCTGATGTAATCAGTGTTGGGTAAGTTACTTTAAATTAGTAACTTAGTTACATTACTAGTTACTTCTCTAAAAAAGTAACTCAGTTACTTCAAGTTACTCGTTACTTTCAAAGTAACTAGTTACTAGGGAAAGTAACTTTGGTTTTACTCAGAATTCTCTTGTTAATGTGTTGCTTCCATAACTGGATACCCAGCAAGATTGTCAGTCTTCTAGCTTGCTTACTTGCCACAAGTGCACTGTGCCACCTACCAACAGAAAGGAAAAAATAATGTGCACATTTCCATGAGAGAAATCCCACGCCTGGACCATCGTTGACCGCCGCATGATTCTAGCCTGCTTTTTACATCCAACACAAAAACTGCAGTCGTGGTGCTTTTGATTGTACTCAGAACTTGGAAATTCTGCCTTCTGAATAGGAAGATGTAGGTAACACCAGACTGCAGATGAGCTGCATACAGAGCTGGACTGGGACAAAAAAATCGTCCCGGGCATTTTGACTAGAGACCGGCCCACCATTATAGGAAAAATCATAAAGCCTTTGAATGAAAATAAACACTGTTGTGACAGTGATGTACACTGTTCTGATGGTATATATGTATCAATCTATCAATCGTTTGTTGTAAGACTCAGATAATTATTTTTTTTTTAAAGCGAGACATTTTAAATGAGAATAATAAAGAAAAGTATTTCCTTGTGCCCCCCTTTCCCTGTTAATGCCCTACCTGCCCCCCTGGCAACACTTTGCTAGACCCGCCCCTGCACAGTTACCAGCTGTCAGCTACGTAGAAAAGGATCCTGGTGTTATTTGTCTCTCAGAAACAGTTCATAACTTCAACTCATTCATGTCACCTAAAAGGTAAACCTGTTTCTACATCACCTGTTCAGCTCTGATGATTCAGTAAGGACATCTCCTGGTTTCATCTTCATGTTTCCCTCTCACCAGATAACCAAACCGATATCATGACCAGCAGCTTTACAGCTGTGGCTCCAGCAAACATCAGCTGATACTAGAAATTAATATTAAATAAATTCTAACAACAGCTGATCAAGCTTAAACTTGCTGCTGTTGTTTAACGCGACATCCGCTGGTTTCCTCTTTCTGGCGCAAAGTGGGCGATAAATAAACAAGAGAGAAAAGCCGATCAGCTGATCATTGATCAGTTTCGTGATTGAAGTAGAAACAGGAGAGAATGAGAGAAGAAGAGGCAGCTGTGCAGCTTCAGCTTTGTGTCTTTTTCATTGTAGCTGAAGTCCGGGACAAACTGTGTTCCTTTTCACCTCAGTACGAAACGCATAATATTTTCTCTGAATACCAGACGATTCTGTTTTTTAGGGGACGGTTGGCAACTCTAATAATTAACCGTATGAACAAAATAAAGTTCAACATCAGTAACATAGCACCCACACAGCTGTATAGAAACTCCGTCATGCTAGCTAGCACGCAGTACGAAAATGTCAGCATACCGAAAATAAACTCCACCTAAACTTGGTTTATATCTGACTGATAGACTGCAGGTCATAACTTCTTACCTGAAGTTCAGTTCACCTGACACGCGGACCGGCGGCCGCTTCGGGTCTCTCCTCTTGCCTCCCTTTTCCTTCATCCACCTGCTGGCCTCCACCACTTGCTAATGTTACTGAATCTGTGGAAGCTCCGCGATATCCACCACACGAAGTAACGAGTAACGAGCCTATCTAAATCCCAGTAACGAGTAACGCGTTCCTGGTTTTGGCATAATAACTAGTTACCGTGCTCGTTACCACAATAATAACGTAGTTACTGTAACGCGTTACTTAATAACGCGTTAGTCCCAACACTGGATGTAATGCAAGTAAAACCCGATTTATATAAGTCTGCCCTCGGGGCTTCTTTGTCACACCTCATATTTTAATTCTGAAGGTCTCTGAATAATGTAAAAAGTCACCACTATTTGCAGTGCTGGTGTAATTTGATCTTGTGTTTTACAGAGCGTCTGGGACTGTGTACACTGCCATTGATATAGCAACCGGCCAAGAGGTATAACAGACTGTAAACTCCTCAAAAAAATTAAAGGAACTCTTTATAATCAGTCTTTTCTAACATTTTTTTCCCACTAGTTTTGCATTTAGAATGAAGCGATACTTGAACCCTTCATAGGTTGCACGGGTAATCCAAGGCTCCCAGGATGACACATCAATATGTGCCATTGACAGTCTTAAGAGCATGGAGGAGATTCCAGGATATAGGCAGTTACTCTAGGAGAGCTGGACAGGGCCATAGTCCCCAACCTAACAGCTGGACCGGTATCTGCTCCTTTGAGCAAGGAAGAACAGGATGAACACTGCCAGATGTACAAAATGACCTCCAGCAGGATGCTAGTGTGAATGTCTCTGACCAAAACAATCAGAAACAGACTACCGGTAAATTTTCAGACCCAATGCTGGTGCAATGGGTCTTGTTTCCCTCCTGGTGGATGACAAAACCCAGCAAGAGTATGCAGGCAATACCTAGCAGATGAATGATAGCACTGACAGATTCCCACGTTTGCCTGACCTAAATCCAACTGAACACAGATCTCCCAGGACACCTTCGTCTCATTAGGAATATGCCCCAGTGTTGTCAGGCATGCATACAAGCACGTGGGGGGCACACAAGCTACTGAGTAGCATTTAGAGTTTCTGCAGTGACAATTCAGCAGAATAGATTAGCCTGCCGCATCAGTGCTTCACTTTAATTTTCAGGATCTTTGATTTCAGCCGTCTTTAAGTTGATAATTTCCATTTCCGTCAAACGATGCAGCATCCTTATCCAGCAAGACTTTTTGTTTTTGAAATGTTCCTTTAATTTTTTGAGGAGTTTATTTAACAACATTAACATTCTGTATATTGTTTCTTTTTCCTTACCGAACCATCAGGGGAACTTATTGTACACCCAGTATATCTTGTCTGTTTTCTCAGGTGGCCATTAAGCAGATGAACTTGCAGCAGCAGCCCAAGAAAGAGTTGATCATCAATGAGATCTTGGTGATGAGGGAAAACAAAAACTCCAACATAGTGAACTACCTTGACAGGTTTGTTTTCACCTGTAGAGTCACAGAAATAAGTAGAAAGACTTATGCTTCTGTGTTAAATCTACACCGTAGGTGTAATGAGTTAATTATGGTAATTCATTCTAGTTGTTAATTTCTTCATTGGACACAGTTAAAACTTGATGAGCTGAAGAGTCGTAGTGGAGATTTTTTCCTCTTATTCCAGCCTCACGTTCTATGCAGTCACCTGCTTACTTCATATGTTGCTAGTTCCAAAAACCAAACATTACACTACAATTTCTTGTTAGTACTTAAGTTTACAAGTAAACTTACCCAGCAGTGTGAGTGTATAAATATAACTTTGCCAGTAGCAGCTGATCTGTGATCAGAACAGTTCATGCATTGTCCTCTTTGAACTGCAGTTGACTGTAGAGTGATTTGGGCCTAGTATGTATTAAAGTTACCTTAATGACTTTGAAAAATCCTCTCAGCCTCCTTTTTCAGATCCTTTTCTTCCTCATCTCCTCCTCTTGCTTGCTGTTCTTCTTCTAATGGTGGTCTCATTTCATCTTAAGGCATTACTGACACCTACTGTTGTAAAACCATATAAGCATTCAGCAAGGGCATGCAGTTCATGCAGCTTTTGAGCATCTGCTCCACTCAGCTCCTTTTTTCTTTTGCTTTTGTCCCTTTGTCCACAGCTAGCGGTAGCATGCTTTTGCTGTTGCTTCTTGTCGTAGACTGCTCTGTCATCTCATTTTCTGGGCAAGGCTTGAGACTCGATTTGCCAAAGAAATATTAAATATGTGTCTCTCACTCTCGCTTTTATTAGTTACCTGGTAGGAGATGAGCTTTGGGTGGTGATGGAGTATTTGGCTGGAGGCTCGCTGACAGATGTAGTGACTGAGACCTGCATGGACGAAGGCCAGATTGCAGCAGTCTGCAGAGAGGTAAGAAGCCAAGTTTAGATCAGCAGTACTGCCAGATGACCCTAATATTAAGGTGGACTCATGTAGACAAGTTTACGCGTTTTACCCAGCCTAGAGAAAAGCACCATCTAAATTTTTCCTGAACGCAGACCTTTTGTAGGTGAAGTTAGTAATGTTTTTTTTCTCTTCACAGTGTCTGCAAGCTTTGGACTTTCTACACTCCAACCAAGTTATTCATAGAGATATAAAAAGTGACAACATCCTCTTAGGGATGGATGGATCGGTGAAGCTGAGTAAGCATTTATTCATTTTATTCAATCAAATTTGCCTTTGGCTTTAGTGTGGAGTATAATCAGGTTTAGAGACCCTGTGTTGTGTTAAATGAAAGACTGCTGGGATCAAATAAAAAGAATAGAAATACACGACTCAATGTTAAAACACCCTTGCGTCTCTCTGTCTCCCTCTCTCTCACTTCCTGCAGCGGACTTTGGCTTCTGCGCTCAGATCACTCCCGAGCAAAACAAGCGCAGCACGATGGTGGGAACGCCCTACTGGATGGCACCAGAGGTGGTGACTCGGAAAGCGTACGGCCCCAAAGTGGACATCTGGTCTCTGGGAATCATGGCGATAGAGATGGTGGAAGGAGAACCACCTTATCTGAATGAGAATCCACTCAGGGTAAGAGACAAAGCACAGCCACAACACGGAGGCTCAGTAGCCGTCTGTGGTTCTTACAGTTTACTTGGAGATAAAATATTCAGATGTCTTTTTTTTGGGGCCCTTGCATATTTGACCGCGATCATCTTTCCAGGCGCTCTACCTGATCGCAACCAACGGGACTCCAGAGCTGCAGAATCCAGAGAGACTGTCATCTGTGTTCAGAGACTTCCTCAACCGCTGTCTGGAGATGGATGTGGACCGCAGAGGTTCTGCCAAGGAGTTGCTCCAGGTAAAAACAGAGACTTGAGAAATAAACAGTATGTAGACACACTACCATCTGCTGCACTTTGACGAATATATCCAACTATGTGAGTGATGTGGCGTAAACAAGCCGTAATTCTTACTACTGCACAAAACCAAATTGAGCACTAACAATTAAAGCTCAAAGTGTTGCATTATGGCGTTCATCACCTTGTTCTTTTAACAAAATTATCTTTTTGGATAGGCAGGTCATGTACTAGGTTATCAACTTTTGTTAGTTACCCTGGAAACTGGATAATGATTCTTGGATAATGATAATAATAATTTCTCCCACCCCAACTGGTCGCAGCAGATGGCCCCGCCCCTCCCTGAGCCTGGTTCTGCCGAAGGTTTCTTCTTGTTAAAAGGGAGTTTTTCCTTCCCACTGTCGCCGAAGTGCTTGCTCATACAGGGGTCACATGATTGTTGGGGATTTTTCTCTGAATGTATTATTGCAGGGTCTACCTTACAATATAAAGTGCCTTGAGGCGACTGTTGTTGTGATTTGGCGCTATATAAACAAAACTGAATTGAATTGAATAATATGATTCTAAGCGTACTATATTAAATCTACTCTTATGCTTGTTTTAATAATCATAATTTTATTTTTATGATATTGCAACACACTTTGGATTCATAGGTACATTTTAAAAAAATATTTTTTGCATTTTCAGCATTCTTTCCTCAAGTTGGCAAAGCCTCTATCCAGCCTGACGCCCCTGATTGTAGCTGCAAAGGAAGCCATAAAGAACAGCAGTCGCTAAGGATGTGCTCTCTGTCCGCACCCGAGGCTGGAGCCCCGCCTGTGATGAGTGCTTTCATCACATCCAGGGGCTTGGGTGTATGGGTGTATGGGGGGCGGGTGACGTGACAGTGACAGCACAAGGAGGGGTTTGTGTGACTTACAGTGACAGCACAAGGACAAAAGACCCCCAGGCCTCAAATGTAGGATGGACATCTGGCCTTGCAGCGTCTCGGCCCATGCTGCTGAAAAGACCTTGTCTCCCCGTTTACTTCTCCAGCACTCTGTACATGTAGAGCAGTCTATCACAAGTGTGTGTGGGTGTGTGGGCCTGCGTGCGCGTATACAAACTGTGCACATTTCTTTGTGTCGTATGTCCTGTTTGGGAGGCGGTTGCTTCCCAAACCGAAAAAAAAAAAACATGAGAAAATTGAAAAGAAAGCGTGCTCATTTTCAAGAAGAGGCTCCAAGAGCGACGAGGAGAGACAAAAAAACTAAACTTGAAGAGCCTGAATTTCCTTCCCTGGCAAGCTTTAGGCTTGGTTTTCCCTCCTCCAGTCCTTCCCTTCATGGTGCACCATCGGGCCACACCTGCACCTGCAGTGACTGGCTGATGTGAGAGCGTGATTCTGGACCCAGCCTTTGCCTGCATGACTATGGCTCTGTGGAAAAAAAACATAGCTACTCCTCTGCAGACTGTCACATCTCAAGGTGGAATATTTTTGCATTTTCTGTGTGTCTGTGTGTGTTGTAAATGCGTGTAGTAGGGGTGCCACTACAGGGGAAAAAGTCAGGAATAATTTCACATGACCTATGCCAGCTTTAAACACCCTTTATTAATCCATTTCATATCGGTGAAGAGTTGGAGTTGGTGACGGTTGCCTGCAGTTTTCTCTGTAATACTGGCTGTGTTTCCTGTTGCAGACACACATGATCACTGATACCAGAGCCAGAGCTGTGTGCTTGAGATGTTTATATTATGGAAATCTGTCATTTATTCATCCTAGAAGACGGTCATCTACAGTAAGTTGGAGGTCCAGCGCCACACTAAATCACACCCAAGGATGCCCCAAGAATCACAGTGTCCTCAGTCACATAGCAGAAAGATGATACACCCAACAAACAAATGCTGTGAACAAAAAATATATTTATCCAATTGAGACTGACAAACACGACATAAAGGGAAAATACTTCAAATGCATGTGTTGTGTCCAATGAGCCACTGACCACCAGCGGCCCCCCCCTTCCATCCTTCCTTCCTTCCGTCCTCCCTTCTCCCTTTTTTCCCCCTCATTTAATCGGATGTTATGCAAATTCTTTCCATGATATTTACATTTTATCACCTTTTGGGCGTGCGTCGGATCATAAAGAGGGGGGATGTTATCCAGGGAGTGAAGCAGGAAGCAGGGAGTGCCATTTTATGATTGTACCTTGCCCTATAGCGCTGAAAACCCTAGCCGAGGTTCACATTGATCGCCATCATTCCTTCCATACTGGGTTTGCTTAAACTCACTCCTCTGTACAGAAATTTAGATTTTGTGTCTGTATTTGCTGCCTTCATTGGGCATTTCCCATGTAGCATCCCCCCCGTGTGTGTGTGCGTGCGTGAGTGTGTGTGTTAGGGGGCTACCTCAATCTGCACTAGAAGATGCCTCACTCGTGTTGTCCACCTTGACTTTGAGGTGCAGGGTAGCTGCTTAGTCATATTGTACCTCCACTGTACAGCGCAGAAGATGAAGGAGTGACGTGAGACAGGAGGATGCAACAGAATCCATGCATGTAAAACAAACTATACACTGTATGTCATCTTCAGATAGGTTAAGATTGTTAGGATATGTATGTATGTATGTAAATACGACGGGAACCCCCTTTTTTTTTTCATAACTATGTAACCTAAAACGACAATATTCAGGTTGCTCTACGGTATGTATCGATAATTGTTTTGCACCCTGGAAATAGAAGAGAGAAAAAAAGAGAGAAAAGCAAACACACAAACGCCGTCTCTGCACTCCTGGATCCACCTCTCCTGTTTGGGCTTTATCGGACACTCCTTCATCCGGACAGAGAGCCGATGAATGCAGCACTCTGTGTGCGGGCCCACACAGTCTGTCCTGAATACCACTGCTGAGTGTTTGTGCGTGTGTGTGCGTGTGTGAGTGCGCGTGGGTAGGTGTGGGTGGCCTGTTAGGAAGCTTCGCCAGCCCTGGGACATCTGGCCTCTGCCCCATGTACAGGTCTGAACTATGAGCACAAAGGTGAATTTCGGGACGAGAGACACCGCTGACGTGCCCCCTTTTCTGTGGTTGCTCCTGTACATTCCTATCTTCTGAATGTGTAAACCTGTACACGTGGTGTGAAAATTCCTCTATTAATGTGTATCAAGAGAATGGAACAAAGACAAAAAATGTTACTTTTTAAATTATTATCTTTATTATTATTATGATTATTATTATTACTACTACTCTTATTATTGTCTAGCTTTGTAAAACTGCTGATCCATCTGGCATACCTCAGCAGGCCTTCCCTCATCTTTGGAAACGGACAAATGAGTGAAGGGGAAATGAGGTTTTGGATAAACTATTTTTAATTGTGGTTGAAGCAATAGACTTTTTGAACTTTGAATTGTGCATGGCTGTGTCTTGAGTGTCCAAAAAACAAAAAAAAACTGAAGGAAAAAAAAACAACAAAATATTGCAGTTTGGGAACTGGACTGAAATAAAAAGAGGAAGAAAACCAGAGTCGTAGCAGTGTTTGGTCTTAGGATTTCTTTTAATTTTTGTTCCATTGAGGATTTTCTTAGTACTCATGAGAATTAACCATGATTGTAAACTGCTGGAGGAAAGAAACAGAAGAGGAATGCATACGTGTAACACCAGGTGTAGCATTTAACATGTTACTCTGCAAAAAGGCGACTGTACAGGCCGCAATCTTGGTAACTGTGAGGCCTAAAGGACAAATACTGCCATGTTTCTCACAGTGTCGTATCAGAATAATCGGGGTTACAAACACATCAAAATAAAAACCTTATATATAACTTATAAAAGCATGAATTTTAAAAAAAAAAAGATTAAAAGTAACGAAAAGAGAGAGATTTTCAGTTTGTCCTGTGACAGTACCCTGCTCACATAAATTCACCTTCATACAAATAAGTGCATCCCGCTGCTGGTTTTGATGCTTGTCAAATAAGTTACACAATATGTTCACGTTGGAGCTGAGAAAGGATTCAGCCCTCTCTCCGGTCATATGGCAGTCAGCTGAACCGAGGTGACGATCCTTAGGCCGATGATGCCGGGCATCTGCCGTCCTTGATCTCTGAGCTGAAGCCTCTGAGGTTCAGTGGGGTCGTTCACTGATCCGGACAACACGACTTGGCCCATAAATTCATCCTTCACTGCGTTGCTGTTCCACACCTGAGGAGAAACAGTCAGTTTGAAATATATTTATCTCCACACTCTAAAATTTAATGGCAAAACAAATGTTTTCACTCATTCAACAGATTAGGAATTTAAGATTTGCACATGCAGGATGAGACCTGGTCCAATATGCAAGTTAGGCTGGTGGTGTAAAAAAATGTATTGTTGTTGTTTTGGCTTTTATGAGCACAGACAGCACTTAATTTACATTTGATGCAGAATTGTGTGTACACTTCAGGTAAATTGAAGGTTTGTTCACTGTTAAAAGCTGGGAAATTTGTTTTCTTATGCTCTTGAAGCCTTTTACAAACTCTTCAATGAAAACTTTACAGTCTTTGGGATTAAAATAACGCTGATCTCTGAAAAGCAGACATGTCTGAGAGCCATAGTTTCAACAGGACAGAGGTGAGAAATCCCTTTGCTACACCAGTCACTGAGATTAATTCCATGAAGCAGGACTAATGAGATAGACTGCACATTACCTGCACAGTTATGGGCTTGCTCAGCTTTTTCCTGTAGAAAACACCGCTAGTTGCAAACTCTGGGTTTAAGGTGTCATTGTGGATGGTGGATTTGACTGACTTGCCCTCACATGATATGATCACGTAGGGGTCTGCACCTGCGTGAAAGAGAACCAGATCTGGTGGATTAAAGACTCGTCACGCTGAACAGAAGTGTTGTAGCAGAAAGTTTAACTTGTGGAAAGTCCTCCAACCTCCTGTGCGGTCCTGGTTCTGCAGCCCCTCAGCTGAATGTACATAGACATGAGACACAGCTTGTGGGTAACCAATGATTGAACTCCAGCATTTTACCTGTGGCTTGTCCGCTGTCAGCTCCCTGTGAGAGTAGAGAAGAGTTAAGAGTTGGCAATGTGGCCTTGTTCTTACTAGAGGCAAACTGAAAGAGTGGAACAGTAACATTACACCTATGATTCATAGACAAGGCTGAGTGGATGACCTGTATTATTAATGAGTGACTATGAGTTGCTGTGCCAAAAAGAAACAAAACAAAATCTGGCAAAATAAAATATTTGGCCAAGAAAAGCAATAGAAATTACTTTAAATCACATTTAAAGGATCCCTATTTCCCAAAACGCTAATTTGAATGTTTTCTTGGAGAATTCCCATTCATCTCTAAAAACGAACAAACAGCTCCCACATCAGTCACTTTCCCAGATAAGTGCGTTATTTTTAGAGTTATTAACATTACATTTTTGTCTGACAAACTCAGCAAACTCAGCTACACACTGTTGTTGGCTTGACCTCACATCTACGGCATTGTCCTACCTGCAGCCGGACTCCACATCAGTGAAAACCCGGAGCATGTAATCGCCCAGCGTATGAGGCTGGAAGGTGGTGGGGAAGATGACATATCGGCCCTGAGTCAGATTGATCCTCATGAACACTGTCCGAGCATTGATGTAGGTTGACGTATTTACACACTTTTGGGTCAGAATGTCATGTAAACGGTACTTCCTGTTCAGCTCCACCTGGAAAAGAATTTGATATTTTGTAAGCACAATTTACGAAAATCCTGTGCAACACAGTTTGGAGCTACTTCACTAAATTTCAAAGGAAATGTTATTACAAGTGACACATGAAAATATCACCTAAGAAGCATATAGTACGCTCAAAATGAATGCAGCTTGGCACACAGGGTGCGCTTGACTGCAAGATTAGCTTGCAAAAGCAATTGATCAAAATAATACTACGTAGCAAAAATATACAAGATTACATAAATTACGTCTACTATACAAACAAATCTGGGTAGCAGAATTTTATTTTTCCCTGTTTAATTTATAGCCATTTTACTTAAAGGTGACTTGAACTCTAATGAACTGCACTTTTTACTGCATGAAGGAGCAAAACCTGCAGCTCCACCCCAGTCAGCTGCACCTGTATCATAGTAATCCAAAAAGTACCTAGGCAGAAAAATGACTTTTAAAGTGCATTTTGCTAATTTTGTACTTAATTAAACTAAATCTGAATTTGTGCCAAAGTCAACGAATACATGTTCTTCTTGTTCATCATAAACTTTAATTGACGTCTTCTTAAACAGCGCAGTAAAGAGAAGTGGAAAAGATGCTTCACATTTAGAGTTTTCTGCCTCCTGGTGGCACAAAATAGAAACAATAATTGAATTTTAACACGTGCATTACTGTGTAGACTGATCGGCTTCTTTCTTCTGGTTTTTGAAAAAAAAATACAGTGGCATTAAATGTGATTTTTTTTTTTTTACCACAAACAAAGCAGACAGGAATCTAATCGTAACATCTGTGGTTTAGAGGAAGTGCCAGATAGAGGAAGAGGACACATTACTTGTATGATAATCATACATGAGAAAGGTTAAATAAAGATTTAACATTTCACTTCCACAGTGGGCCACGCGCACAAGGCTGTTTCTGTTTTCTTTCTTTCTTTTAATTAAAAGCTTTTTATGGGGCTGATATTCATTCCTGTCCAGAGTTTTGGCAGCACTTCTATCAGCGTGATAATAGTGTACAGTGTGTGTCTGAACTTTGCCATGTCTCAGTCAACTAAAGTCTCATTATAGGAAACGGGCTGTCAGTTTTGTCACACTGGGTTTCATGACCTCATTTAAAGGTGACAATCTAATCGCAACATGCAGGACAACATCAAGTTTTAAACCTGTTTCTGAAACATATCCCAGGTTGTAGTGATCGGCACTTATTGTATCTTGTGTCTGTTTCAGAACTCAGTGTATCCATGTATTTCATACTTTTCAGCTTTTTTTTGGGCCTGGTTATGATTTAGCAGACATAACACATGAGTCATAAATAATCCCTGCACACCACTGCACAACAACACAGGCATCCGAGCCGTCTGAAATCATCACAAAGATCTGAGTTTGGTGTTCGGTCCCACGCTGCTTTTCAGCCTGAAGCAATCACAGAAAGTATGTGGTACCTTTTTGTGTTTAATCATTTATGGTCCACGCTGCTGAAATGGTCTGTTTTGGTTCTGATAAAACACTCAAGGAGTGTAAGTTGTTGGAAAAAACAAACTTATCACTGTTTGGTCATTAAATGAGAAGAGAAAGTCAATTCAAACCAGATTTTTTTTGACCAAAGTGATGCCAGGATGGGGTGAAAAGGCTTTGCTTTTGACCAAAATAAACTGAAGTTTGATTAATGTTTTCATTCCAGACAAGAATAATGAGCTGTTCCACTAAATGTGGGACTGCACCGTAATATTATCCCTCATTTCTAGTCCTGCATATTGAGACAATGTAACACATTTTGACTTGCTTTGGACTTTAAACATTTACAATAGCTGTGAAGCTGTGAAGAAAGTCCCCTCAAACTCAGCACACACAGCAGACATTATTCTGACAAATGAGTATGACATGTTTGGCTATATTTTAAGCATTTCACATCTCCCACAAACACAGTCTTTCCCACATATGGAAGGGTTACATGACACTGTGGGATACCTTAAAGATGCCAAAGCCAATGGTAAGGTTTTCTCCGTGACCTTGAGGTCTGTGGATTTTCATATCTCTCTGTTGCAACGAGATGAGGACCTCATCTGTCTCCTTTGTCACATCAAATAAATACTGCAAAAGAAGTTGAAATGGAGTCGTCACAGATGTGTACACATACATGCACAGAGGTGATCTGAGGAGAGAGGTCATCCAGAGCCTGCTATACCTGTGGGTTCTGCAGGAATGTCTGTTTGTGGTTAGCACAGCCGCCACAGCGGTTTAGAAGTGGGTCAGCATTTTTGGCCCAGCTGCCAAAGTGCACGTACTCATGCCAAGTCTTATGGACGCTAATCAATGAAGTATTCATGACACGGCACACGTCTGCATCAGTGAAGAACTTGCACCAGTCTGTAAATGACATCCTGAAGATTTGAACGGAATCTTTTATTAAAATCTGGAAAAGTGGGATAAACTGTCCTGAAATAGTGCTGTGATTGAGGAAATTCATCACTTACCAGAACTCTCCATCATCTTCCACTGTGATGCCAAGGTTATGCCTCTCTGTGTCACCAACCTTTGCCCATTCCTCAGAACTGGCAAACAACAATAAAGCAAGGCAGAATGTTTAATGCGCTTACAAACAACGCACAGATCAAAAGACATTTTTTCATATTTGGAAAATTGCCTATCAGTTGCAAAAGTTTCCACAGAGACTTTGTAACATTGAAAAAATAAAAATACCCGAAACTCCTTTTATTGTGCTCTGTAAAAGTCTGTAAATAGTTCAATCTAAAATGCTATAACATCCCTGAGTAATAGCCAACAACTTCTACTTCCACATGGCCCTAACATTAAATTACATTACAAATTTAAATTACAGACAGATGGAGGTTTTGCCATGAAGAAGTCATTATTTGGCATTATTAGGCTCAGTCATTGTAATTCATTATTATCAGGCTCTCCCAAAAACTCCCTAAAAAGGCTTTAGTTGATCCAAAATGCTGCAGCGAGAGTACTGACACGGACTAGAAATAGAGAGTGTATTTGTCCCATATTGGCTTCTCTTCACAGGTTCTCTGTTAAATAAAGTATCAATTAATTAAATTAAAAATTCTTCTCCTGTCATACTTGAATAATCATTCTCCATCTTAACCTAAAGACCTTGCATTAGTGTATACTCCATTAGAGCACTTTGCTTTCAGACTGGGGCCTTACTTGGGGTCTCTCAGGTATTTAAAAGTAAAATGGGAGGAGGAGCCTTCAGCCTTTACGCCACTGTAGAACCAGCTCCCAGTTTGGACTCAAGAGACAGACACCCTCCCTACTTTTAAGATTAGTATTGAAACTTTTCTTTTTGATAAAGAATATAGTTAAGGCTGGGTCTGATTGTTAGGGTCTTTATAGCTTCTTCATCTTCCAATGTAAAGTGCCTTGAGGCATCTGTTGTGACTTGCTACATAAATAAAATTAAATGTCATTGAACTATTTGAACCAACGAACCACAGCTCTGTTTTCCCTATGAATCCAAAAAACACAAAAACAAGTTTGTAAGGCAGACAGCGTTCCATTTAAAAAGGCTTTCAATTTTTTTGGCACAGTGTCTGCTGAAATCAGAACACATAGCACAGACAAAATTAACTATAACAAGCTTCCTGCTCACCTGTCACTCCAGGCTCCTTTCCATTCAATCTTACCCCAGGGATTTCTCATACGGATCAGAGGAATGGTTTCATTCTTGAAGTAGGCCAGCAGCCCATGACCCAAACGAACCCTCTTCACTGCAGTTACTGAGTACGCATGGCCTTTCACCAGCCTGTTCATCATCTTGAGCTCAATTTCATGAGGCTGTGCCTGTAATATTTTGCAAACATTTACTATCGGCATGTTTAAAGTGCTTAAAACACAAAGACGTGTATATTCAGAAACAGCACAGACCCTGATGGAGCAGCTTATGATTCCTCCTCGGTCGTACACCTTCAGCAGGTCATCAAAAAGCTTGTCTTGTTTTCCTTGGTCCTTATAAAATTGCCCTTCCTCTAGGCTGATGGCTTCAGATACAGCTCCACTGAAATCCACCACAGCATCACCAGTGTTTCCGCCCTCAAGGGACTGATAGCAGCCAGAGAGCCTGGGCACAGATGGTGTAAGAAATGCAGAAGTTTAGTTCAAAGCATTATAAATGCAGACGGGACCTAAAACTAAACCAAGTAAGAGTGTCCCCCCCAATCAGGCTGTTTAAAGTTTACTGACTTGGCATAGGCCTTTTCCAGCAGAGCACTCCAGAATTCGTTGGGGTCTTTCGAGTGGCAGTAGATGAGCTCTCCGTTGATCGTAGGGAGTCGGTCATCGACCACCACGTCGATCCACTCACCAAAGATCCAGAACTGAAAGTGGAAGATTCCTGCGTAGTTCTCGGGGTGTTTGTCATCCCACTCCTGCTCCTTCCAGTCAGGAATCACCTGGTTTGCCATGCCACATCACCCAAAATGAAACGTGCCCACAACAGATAGATTTGAACAAAATCACCAAAACATAAACATACTATAGTTTAGTATACACTATAACGAGTTCAACAAAACCCTTTAAATTACATCTTTGCTCATAAAGCACTGAGTGCACGCAGAATTCAGACAAAAGATCTGCAGTTTTACATAGTATAGTGGAAGCATGCCTATTTAGTTGACATTAGCTCATGACCAGTGTAGGTGTAATTTACCACATCTGTTGTTCTTGTGTTTTCACAGAGAGTTTGTTGTAGTGTTTTATGTGTGGTATAAAATTAGTGGATGGCACTGATGGTCTGTTTGCTTAAATCACATAACGCTGTAATAAAGAATTGGCCATTAGGTTCTCTAGTTTTCCTGCACAAAAGGGATTTGAGAACATATAATGTGGAGTGGGTAAGACAAAATAAGTGACAGATAATGCATAGCTGATGTAACCTCACACTATCAGTTTTTCCTCCTCTGCTC
This sequence comes from Oreochromis niloticus, assembly GCF_001858045.2. NCBI lineage: Eukaryota > Metazoa > Chordata > Actinopteri > Cichliformes > Cichlidae > Oreochromis > Oreochromis niloticus. The sequence continues at coordinate 12,276,174 of NC_031975.2, read as the reverse complement.
ATTTCTTGCAACTAAAATGTGGAAAAAAGGTGAAAGATTTCTACAAAGGACTAAAACTTTTTGGTTGACATTTATTCTTCATCGCTAAGCCGCTCCAGTTCCTCTTCAGGTTTCCCTCTTTTCCCTGTTCTTCTTTGATTTGTATTTTATTTAAGAAAAAAAAAAGATAAACCAACTACAGTCAAGTTTCACAGACAATTTTCTAAATAGCTGAATTTTGTCTCTCTCAGGTTTTGTAGTCCTTTGCCCTTAGGTATTAGCAAAGTTACAGTACAGTATAATATGTTTGTCTGCCAGATATATTGAATATATCCATGGGAGAACCTACTTCCTGAAACGAATACCCTGCAGCCACTGCTGCTATAGTTACAGTATTTAAGTTTTATTAATGTACAGTTATCAACTTTAATGCACCAACTCCTCGACACCCACATTAAGAAAAAGCAACAAAGTTAACACACCTTCTGCCAGAGCTTTGGCTTCAAGGCCAGACAAGAGCAGGCTGCAACAAACCAGCAGTTTCCCACAACTCCCTGGTTCAAATCATGGGAGCTGATGCCCTCAACAAACAGATGAGGTTTTTGACTTATCTCCTACAACAGAGAAAATAACATGACAGACTGTTAAGAATTTAACAGTATTGAAAAAAAGTATAATTATAGGTTTAGTTTTTTCTTTTCTTACAGGCTGTCTTAAAAACAAACGTGTCTACGGGAAAATAATTGGACTGCTTGATTGATATTAGCCTTGCCTACTAACCCCAGGTCGTTTCCACTCTACCCTACCAGGAGGTGGTTTGTTATAATAGAGTGAAGCGTTGGTGGCTCGAAACTCGGGATCCTCAAACAGCGTCTTGTTCCTGATGCAATCCTTCTTCAGGTCAGCGTAGTGCTGGTTTTTGTACGGCTTCACAGAGGAGACCATCGTGCTGAAGCCTCACAGCTGCAGATCAATGAGAGACAACAGACATTTTCAGACTATGTAAAGGCAGGAGGTCCCAACTCTGATCGTTATTGGGCAAATCCAGCTGAAACTGTTCTCGTAAATCTCAGTGTTGTTTCATTTCCAGATCATAGCAGACCGACCTTTGACCCAAAGTCCCTCGACACAGTCTAGGTTTACTGATGAGGATACAGTGTTTACATAGCAAAATGCAACTTTCTTATTAACTACATTCTAAAGCAGGAAATGAAAACGTTACAGTTAGAACACATAGAGGGATTTTTAATCATCTGACGAGCTGCAGTTTTCTGATTGAATGTGTTTTACACTGATATAGATCCATCAATAATGTTTGAAATTTTAAGAGAAAGTAAATAAAAAATACATTGCATATCATTCAAAGATCAACAGCAGTAACAATATTTGTGGCCAAAAGACTTTATGTAAACTGGCTCGTATTGTGAGAATAATATTAATTAGATTAAGGCTACATTTCACTTTGTGACAGAGGGAGTGATCATCATCACAGCTGTTTTCTCCGGGGAACGACTCTTGAACTCTTTGTCCCACTCATGTCAACCTCTGAGTGCTGTGTTTATTCAGCATGAGCCAAAATAATTAGTTTTGATAAAGCTCGATATTTCATTTTTGCCAAGAATAACACACCACAGTGTACCAAATATCCTTTACTGGAATCAACAAGCATTGAATTAAGAAACACTTTGTTACTCTTTCTTTATAAAATCAAACAAGTTAAAAAAAACAAAAACAGGGTAGGACAGGAAAAATGATTTAGAGTGTGCACAGATCTAGCAGGCAGACAGAAAGAATCGACCTAACTCCAAAACTTAAAGAATGAGAATTTTCAGATTTTTCTATAAAGTTCAAAATCATTACAGATAACTCATTGAAGACAAGAAAACATATCTGCACTATACCTCTCAGACGGCAGGTGTACACCTATAACTTCCTGGTCCACAACAAGGAAGTTTCCAGGTGTTGTACTTGCCTGTGGCTGAGAGCCACACCCCGGTTGTTATTGTTCTTACTGCACTGGATCTTATCGCCTTGGCATTTTACTGTTTGACCCGAAAGCTTTGTGATGTCATGACTCCCAGATTTCTGAAATGGATTAATAACTCATTCTGTGTCTGTGGGTAAGGGAGTACACAGAGTTGTTGGTGAGTTTGTGCTTGTGTGACTGTTATCGGTTGGAGAGTTCCTGGCTAATACACTCAGACAGGCTATTTTTGGTTGGTTGTTCCATTTACTCTTTTTTTAAAGGGACTATAAGTGTTTACATGAGGAAAACATTTGTTTCTCAACAGCACTTTGCAAGATTATGTCTCATACTGTCCTTTTAATCTGTATAATATGTGAATGGCAGTTGCCCCATATCCGGCATATCTGCTGGCACGTGTCAGTGTTGTTAGAGATACAGTTCAGTGTTTTAGTTTCATACCCCCCCCCCAAAAAAAAAAAAAAAAAAAAACTAAAGCATTTTATAGTCTGAGTTCATGCTGATTTGTGCCTGGGTAAATCTAATTATTATATTGTTATAAAAAATTACTTTTCAATGGTATCAGTGTGTTACAGTAAAAATGGCTGCTGGCCAAAACAAAGATAAATCTGAGTCATTCAGTTAAATTAAAAAACCACAGATGCAGTAAATCCCACGAATCCACAGTAAACCACATATACTTGTTGAATGTTAAAACTGAAAGCACTTAAGTGCTTAAAATCTTAAGAGCAACACTCACCTGTCGTCTTGTCCTTGCAGTGATGGGCTCAAACACATCCAATCGTCCCGTGGGGGCTCCTGTGAGAGCTGTTTAAAGATCAGTCCCAAACTCGACACCGCAAGTTGTTAGGTCCTTTTCATAAAGTGTGCAATCTGGATTACCTTTATTTCAGAACCAGATGCCTTTTGTTGAGTTTTAACTTGTAGCACCGAGCGCTTCCGCTAAGAGTAACACATAACACACTGTTTGAGAACTGGTCTGACGAGCACCTCTGCAGCAGGAGGTGTTAGGCTGACATTGGAAGGTGGGAGGGACGGTGGGGGACTGAAACTGAATACTTTCGGTACTACCACCCAGCCCCACTAAGGTGAAGCAAGTATGAACCTGCCCTGTTTTTTTTTTTCTTTAACATTAAAACTTAGATATAACAAACATCGAAACACTGTGTTTCCTTGATGTAGTGTTGCATATCTCTGCTAAAAAACAAAAACAACAACTTGCATTATTGTTCTTTAACCTTTACCATGTCTAATTGAATAAACATAACTAATAAGCCATATGTTATCCTTGCACTTTAAGTGAACTGTGGTAATAAGACAAACTGGCAGGCACTGAGTGTTCTGGGCTTAAAGAGCACAAGAAACACTTTGACTTCCCCTGACCGAGAAAAATCTTGAGTGGCTAAATCCAGGCTCGAAACTGAGGACAAACTGAGCCAACATTAATAAGGTAAATCCACGAAGGAGTAAAGGAGACATGCCAAAAAAGAAACTGAACAGATTTTCAAAATAACAATAAATCATCTGGATTAGCTGTGATATGAGAAAATACCAAAGACGAGTTTCTGATGTGAGCAATAGATCATGAGAATGAGTGTATCAGTGAGCGGGGTGATATCTAGACACACACCATATGACAGAGATTGTTTAAAAAGAAGGAAACACTTCCTGTGGTAGAAACGGGGGGGCAGACTTAAATAGTGAACATTTTAATGAGGAAAGCGTTGTCTCATGGTTTCTTCAGTAAATGAGTCACGAGGTCAGCGCTGTCAAAGCCCTCTTCCTCGTGGGAATGTATAACCGAGTTCCTGTCAGATTTAAACATTTGTCACGGAAAACATGCATACGAGGGTGGAGTAATCACAGAAGTGTAGTATGTTTATTATATTCAGCATCACTACTTAAAGAAGGAGAGATTTAAATTGATCTATTTATCTATATCATATTTACATTGTGTCATAAAGTTGGAAAAGTAAAGCCAGTGAGAAATAATCATTTCTGGAACGTTTTCACAGGACTCGTGCAGTTCTGTGAAAACTTAAGTACACCCGATGACTCAGCATCTTGTAGATCCACCTCAAGCAGCGATGGATGTGGAGTTTTACTAAATGACGTGTCCTTTGTGGTGTCACAGAGGATGATGTTATGCTAATTACAGACTATACTGGACAAACCTTCACACCCTCTCCGTGACGTGCTGGACAGTCACAGGAACACATTCTGCAAACGACTCATTCTATTGCAATGCACTACAGAAGCTTACAGGAAATCATTCCTACCTGTTATACACCTCCCCCTCCAAGGTACCTGCACTATTTTTACTTTCAGTATCTTGTATATATTGAAAGAGAAAATATATGGATATTGTGTGTTGTTCAACTTTGGAGCATTTATTTAGACACCTTTCCCCCTATCTTATATTTTAATTAAGTCTGTGTAACAAAGGGAATGATGGAAGGGATTAGTGATGTATTGTTTTCTGACTATTGGTCTCTCACGTCACTGTGAAGGAATTCTGGCTCTTCTTCACAACATTGCAGGACATCTCTCTTAAGGTCCTGCCGCAGCATCTCAGTCTGCTGTGGCATTAACTCTTTTCTGGACTTCTTTTCTTTTTTTAGCCATTCTGTATTTGATCACTTCAAAGTATCAACAAACAAAACCGGGGCTCTATACATACTTTGGTCTACAGTCACAGTCCTCTCAGGATGACTCTGACCTCCTGAAACTATCTCACAACCGTAATAAAAGTACAAATGTGTTCTCAAGTGCAATCATGTATCTTGAGAATAGACCTTTTTACTTTAAACTTTACATGTACAAGCCTACTGCTGCGGCTGCAGAAGATATTTCAGTGTTTTACAGCTTCCAGTAATGTAATATTGTGAAGTCTGAAGAGCATCACAGCTTCTTAAACTATAAGAACAGATTTTTGTGTCTTTACAAAAGCACTCACCAACAGCCCCACCGACTTTACTTCAGCAAAGAGATCCATCCCAAGCTGATACACATACAGTACATACCATAAATAGTCATCCTTTTCGCAAACCAGGCACATTATCTATGTTTGAATGACTATTTCTTTACTAAGGAAGCTGCTTACAACAGAGGATTTCTTGTTTAGTCTGATCTGAACAATGAACAACCCCGATGGATCCTGTGACATTACGCAGTTTCGTGTAATTTGGCAGGTTTTAGAGTCATTACACAAGTCTTTTCTGCAGGTTTTACATTTTTAACATTCTTTTTAAGGAAAAAGAAAGAACTTTACTTGAACTGGAAACCTTGGCATGACATGCAATTGTGAGTGGCCCTGTCAAACATTTACAGTCGTTTTAAAAGGTGAGATAGTGAATGATAAGTTTCTGTTGATCTTCCTCCTCGTTCTGAGACGTGCCCATTAAAAAGTCAGAGTGGAATTCAAATGTTTATTTTTGTGGCGTGCCTCTTGAATGAACCTTTAACTTCATTAGAGCAAAATGCCAAATTAGAGGACAAGCAAACAGCCAGCAGATGGCAGGAGATTCATATGGCAACAAACGACAGCCACATCTCGGCAGGTTTTGTTAAAAATCAGCGTTTGTAGTGCCATTCTTGAGTCTTACAGAAGAGGGCGCCACTGTAGAGTCTGTTGCACGCTGTAGCTGGGAGGCGGCCACGTTCTCCAGCACAGCACAACAAAAAAATTCTGTAGTCATGGTCCAGACAGAAGCTGGTGTAATGGATTTACATTAAAAACCTTTAATATTTAATATAGTTTTATAGTGTGGATTAAAAATTAAAATGCACTTATGTGAATAAGCAATTATTGTACAACACTATCATTAAATTCCATAGTTTAGATTGGTGTAAGGATGAGTGGGTGTTTTTGCAAGTATAATGAATGCACAAACAGCGCTTGATGACTGTGACCAATTATGGGGATATGTTTGTGCCACCTGTGAAAATCTGAAGCAGTCACTTTTGTATAAATCCAGACTGTTTATTTATGGCCAGTATTTCAGAGTTATTAAAACCTGACACGCACTCCCTGGCCAATTTCTAAGGTACATCTGTTCAATTGCTCCTTAAAGAAAATACTGAATCAGCCAATCACATAGCAGTTCCTCAGAGCATTTAGGCATGTAGACACAGTCAAGATAACCTGCTGAAGTTCACACCAAGCATCAGAATTAAGGAAAAGGGGTAATTTAAGTGACTTTGAAGGTGGCTCAGTTGTTGATACCAGACAGGCTGTTCTGAGCATTTCAGAAACTGATCTACTGGGATTATCCCTCATAACCGTCTCTATGGTTTACAGAGAATAATCAGAAAACCAAAATATCCAGTGAGCAGCAGTTCTCTAGGCGACAATACCTTGTTGATGCCAGAAACCAGACTGCTTTGAGCTGATGGGAAGGTAAAAATAACTCAGATAACCACTGGTTCCAACCAGGATGTATTCAGAAGAGCATCTCTGAACACACCAAAAGCATTAGATGGGCTACAGCAGCGGAAGACCACGCCAGCAACACTCTTAAGAACTGAAACTGCAACTAAAATTTGCATAGGCTCACCAAAACTGGACAGCAGACTGGAAAATGTTGCCTGGTCTAATGAGTCTTTACATTTGGATGGTGGGATCAGAATTTGGCATAAACATGAAAACATGGATCCATCCTGCCTTGTGTCAGTGGTTCAAGCTTGTGGCGTAACAGTGTGGAGGATATTTTCTTGACGAACTCCTGTTAAGTATTGTTTAACTGCCACAATCTACCCAAGTACTGTTGCTAACCATGTCCATCCCTTTATGGCCTCAGTTTACCCATTTTCTGATGGTTGCTTCCCACAGGATAACACACCAAAATTCAGATCATTTCAAACTGAAAAGGAGTTCCCTGTATTCAGATGGTTTCCACAATAATCAGATCTCAATCCAGTAGAGAACCTTTGAGATGTGGAGGAATGGGAGATTCACATCATGGATATGAAGCTGACGAATCTGCAGCAACTGTGTGACACCAACTTGTCAATATGGACCAAAATCTGATGACCTTGTTGAATCTGTACCATAGAGAACAAAGGGCAGCTCTGAAGGCAAAAGGGGCATCGGACCCAGTGCTAGCAAGGTGTAACTAATAAAGAGGCCAGTACATTCTCCACAAATATTTGACTCTACGATCAGCTCCCGAATCATGACTACAACACATATACTAACCTACCAGGCTGACACTACTGGCAGCTGATCAGCTGTTTGATATATTAGGGCACAGCTGACAATGAGAAAGGCATTTCTTGTTCCTATGGTGATGAAGATGCTTATGTAGAAGGATCCACAGTGAGAACAATTACTATTTTTACATTAGTCTTTTATCTATTTTTGTCTCCCAGCCATTAAGGATACACACACACACACACACACTCTTCACTTTTCATATTTCCTATTAGTTTTCTGCTGTTACAGTAATAAAAAGAAACTCAACAACCAGAAAGGTGAAATACAATCGTTTTTAATTGCAAAAAGGATACCGGTTAATACATTGAATGAAGCACTGAAACAAGCCACTGTGACATTGCAAAATACCACTAAAAATGACATTGTAAAATTTCAGAGAAACAAAAAGTCATTCATTCGATCAGAAAGGCATACATATGAAAGAGAACAGGAAGGGAGCATATTTACACCACGACCAAGCGTCCTGTGTCTCTACAAAACAAAGTATGTTTGGAGGCCTCCTCATTTAAGACGTTTAAAAATGTTTTTACAAATGGCCGTTAACAAAGTACAAGCCTGTTATGTCCCAGTTTAACTTTTTCTATCAAAAGATGGTAATTTTAAAAAGAAAAAAAAAAAGAAAAGACAGGGGGGGGAAAAAAAAGGCACCATCCATCTTACATGGCGGCATCTGGTTTACACAAGTCAACCAACGTACTGTGGTAAGCGTTTTGTATGCTGTAGCGCCGTATTAAGCTGCAGAAAACTCAAGCTGACGAGAACAGTATTAGCACGTTAAGTTTTACAGAACTAAGTGTTTGAGAAGACTAACAAACAGGGTCTTTTGTACAAAAAATAAAAAAAATTAATGGTGAAGTGAGGTGTCCCTGCTGTTGGATTAGCTGATAATGTTACAGTAGCTGTTTTGCTGGTTTAACAGCGCTCCCTGCAGGAGAAAAAGTGTAGGACACAGCACCAGATTGTAATGGGCTAAAGCAACACTAAGCTGCTATTTAAAGCTCATCCACAGGGCAGGCACCACATCACTCCAAAGATGTGCAACTTTGGGAGCGCCGCTTCGTCACAATAGAATAACTACACGGAAATTTTGGGGTTTGTTCGTTTCTTGTTAAAGTTAAAAAAAAAAAAAAAGAAGAATAAAAAGGCCATGTACAGAAAAGAAAAACCAAACTGATTTTTTTCAACCATTCTCGATTCCAAATGCATAGATATTAATTTAAAAGAATGCTACATATGCAGCACGTCATCTGTATATTGAGAAACTGGTTGTAGTCACACCTTGTAATGCTGGCAAGTAGGCAGTAAAGTGTCTGTTGCTGTGGTGAATAAGTAGCTCCCTGCTTTGTGCTTCAGCATCGTCCAATTTAGAGATTTCTCAGGCTCGATTCCCTGCAAAAATCTGAGAAAACCCCTTTTCAGTAGATTTGCTTGACACACGATGCGAGTCCAAGTGATAGAAAAGGGGAATATGGCGATAGAAATAAAAGAATTGCACACAAAAGCTTGGGGAAAAAAGTGTTTAGAGCTCACGTGAGCAAGGAAAACTAGGAAATAAAAAGTCCTACACAAGTACCCTCAATATAAATTAAACTTTATAAAAATTTAAAACCCACACATCGATTTAGACAACTGTTACGTTTTCATCACTCCTCCCCTCTTAATTGGAGAACTATGCTGAGCCATGCAAGAAAAAGGGAGATATCCCACTACCGTTAGCGCCCTGATAAAACTAACCGCCTCAGATGAGCATGATTTAAGCATGACATATTTGGATGCTTTTCAAAAGTAACATGCATAAAACTCCAGGTGTGCTTCTTCCACAATATTTTTATTTTTAATTGCTTAAAATGAAATACTCCCACCTTTCTTTTTCTTTTTTTTAAATTTCTTTTTTTATTTTATAAGTCTTGGTCAAAAAAAAAAAAATACTTTGGCTTTGAAACCTTTATTTTTATTTATTTATCATTTCAAACTATAAAAATGTCACCACTACTTTCTGTGAAATCACTTCTAATAAGTACACTGTAAGATGTGATAAACTGGTTTTAAAAAGGGATTCTTCAGACTGTCGATAAAAACTGTATACTGGATGTGCATTGGCTTTTTTTTTTCTTCCTTCAGAAGGGCCTGTTGGATCTTCCTTTGGTTGTTTTTATGCACAGTTAGGTCCTTCAAAACAACATCATGTGCTGCCGCTTGTGACAATCTAAAAAACACAGGGTGGGGGGGGTTGTTATGCAGCATGTAAAGCCTACTGTCTGTGTAGAAGGTCAAAACAGAGGACTGGCCAACTTAAAGAAGCGTGGGATGCCTTTTCTTTACATAATCGTCCCTGCGCCTGATCGGATAAGATGAACAGCAATTAAAACATGAGGTTGAGGGTTTTAGATCCTCGTTATTACATATATCAAGCCGGCAATATGAATTGTTATTAAGGAGGCGCAGTCAGGACTGCATCCCACACGTCCTCTGTCAAGGGGACTTCATTGTAGTTTTTTGTCCCACTTTACTTTGACTGTACCCTGTATCATGTTGAGCGAATGCTAGACATTGTAGTGACATTACGGAAGCACAGCAATGGACATTGGGCGAGATGTTATGATGGATAGCTATACACAGTATTTACAGCAGGTTAGAAAGACTAAAACTGGCTTAACAGACTTCCTCTGACAAGAAACCTTTCACTTAGAGGGCAGGAGGACAGGAGGACACGGAGGAACATCACAAATACGATAAGTGATACAAAAGTTTTGTTTTGTCATTTCTGACCAACACCCCTAAAAATACCCATTTGCTGCTTGGAATTCTGTGACTGAAATGTTTAAAAGTTAGGGTGCGTCCTTTATCAAAAATGTATGTATTCAAAATGATTTTTTTTTTTTCCTTCAACACTGAAATCTGTATGACAGTGATCTGTGAGAACCTTTGAGAAACAGTGCCCATCCCACATAAAAAACACAAACCTGGAAAAAGTGAGCTGATTGTGACAAGAAAAATGATTTCTCTGTTCTGTTTGTGCCATTCTCAAGCAGCAAATGGTGTCGTAGCCCTGTTGGCTAAGGCCTTTAAAAAAGAGACAGAGTGGGTTATGCTAAACAGGTGGCACTGTGAGTGAAGGTGGAAAGCAGCAGAGGTATAAAACTTCTGTGTATCTGATCCCAAAGAAAAAAAAAATAAAACTGGAGGGGAGGGTGGCAGCAGGAGCCAGGAGTCTACATTGATTCACCAAGAGAATCATCATCATCCAGAGATAGGGGCAGGTAGAGATCCTGCGGAGATCCAGAGGAGCACAATTACTTTTGGAAACTCAAACTAAAGAGCAAAAAAAATAAATAAAACACAAAAAAAGACAACAGGCAACAAGATGAAAGGTGAGGAGAGGAAGAGAGGTTGGGGTACCTTCTGCTTGTTGTTGAGGCCTGGACTGGTAGGGGTGGAGGTGGGGGAATGCTTGGAAATCGGGGTGGACAGCTGGCTGCTGGAGCCTGTCCCGTTGGCTGGGAGAGCCAACACAGAAGTAAAGAGATTGGGGAGGAAGACAAAGAGGGATGAGGGAGGAGGAGGAGGAGAGGGGAAAGAAGTAGAAGAGGTAAACAGTAGAGTGGATTAGAAAGTTTGCAAGAGAGGCAAAAAGAAGCGCAAGTCCTGAACTGTGGCCTCATTTGGCCATGATGTACAGGGACCCTGCTGGTCCAGGTTTTAGGAGGCTGACAAGTTCTGTTTGTTAGGTGACGTTTTATTCACTCGCTCTGCGTCTCCGCGACGTTGCTAGGAGTCTGTGTGTGTGGAACACTGTTTATATCTAAGAGCAGTGTGATGTGATGTAGCTGTGAGTGTTAAGTGGCTTGAAAGACTTTTTGTCTATAAAAGATGAAAAGAGCGCGAGCCAGATGGCCGGTCTAAGTTTAAGCCAGCGACTGTTGGAAACACAAGGTGGATAAAGCTTCATTGTAAAGCCGCTGGCTTCGTTTAAACACTCGGGCAGATCGACAGAAACCCCACAGCCAAACAGAGAAATCACAAGTCCCATTATCCTGGGCTCTTTAAATAAAAACAACTGCACTCTCTGCTCAGTCTGTGTGGGAGAGCTGCTCGTGTTTAGATGTACTGATTTTTGAGACACTCAGCTGCGAAAAGGGCCAAAGATATCAAACGAACACAGAAAGTTGCCCGCACTGCCACGGTTTGAGTCTCAGGTTTCTACATCTGGAATATTTATTCGGCTTCCGCAGAAAACCCCTTGCATTGTGTGGTTGTTTTGATTGCACATTACTGCATGTCATTGTGTACTTTAACGCCGGCACAATGGCAAATGCACACTAATACAAACTGCTATTCAGTATGTCATGGTATGTGTGTTAAAAGAAGCAGAAAGAAAAAAAAAGCAGAGATGTTGGTGATACAATAAACTAATCCTCCATTTCAAATGAATAAAAAGAGCAGTGCTGGGATTTCTAAATACTGTAATAGCTCGATACTGCCCAAGTCTGCTGTAAATGAGCCGTATTAGGACATGAATTCTGTAAAGTGCTGGTCCTGCTATGATCACGCTGTTTTAAAGTGTAAAGTTCCCTAGCAAATCCCTGAGACTGTTCAATTTTTCATAACATTAAAACCTCCATTTCTATTAAGGATTCAAAGCATAACTCAAAACATTACTGTTGTTGGGTGGAAACATCTGGTTTTATATTGTTGTTTTAGTTTAAAGGCTTTTTAATTTGAGTATATTAAGGTGTTAAGACTTGTTATGCTATAGCAAACGGCATAAAGCACAATCATTCCAAAACATAGAAAATCTAATTTCTTTAAACTCATCAGCACTATTGATTAACTGACATAAATATGCACTTCCTTTCATGCCTCACGGGAATTACAAATGTGCTTAATGGGTAAATAGTTTACTGCCTCCACACGATGCTGGCCCACCACCTGCTGTGTTAGAGTCCAGACATTTACCATCGGTGATCAATAAATATCCATGACAGCCAAAGGACTGAGGAAACCTGCAGAGAGCAGGAGACCTCCTCACCTAGTATGTAATGCAGCAACAGTACATGAAAAAACAGGCTATTCCCAGCATGCCAGCACACTTCCAGTTCCGAGCAACGTCTCTCTTTACAACAAAGGCAAGCGCTCCATATTTCTCAAGTTGTTGTTCTTTTTGTTGCTTGTTTAAATCATGCCTAAAATTTTAATAAAACTATTCAGCTGAACGGTAAAGCTATGTAAACTTGAATGGCACGATTTTCCTCACATGAAATATTTAAGCACGAACCAGCTGTAGAGTCTCCATGCTCTCTCGCCTCCTGGATGTTATTATTAAATGTTAAAGTGCTTGATCGTCAAACAAACAGCTCAAAGCTGTTTAAATTGGCTTTGTTTACTTTTCATGTTTTATTCATGCTTTTAAAGAAACCACAGCAGAAAGATTATACTAAAGCTCAGAAGACCCACAATAAAGAAAAGCCCCCAGTTTATGCTGAGATGGAGTTTTTTACCGTTTACTGCCTTTTAATCAAAATTACACATAAGAAAATTCAGGTGATATTTAAAGAAAACAAAAAGGTGTGATTAATGATGTCATGGCATATTTTTCCCTTTCAGATTAAGTCAAAGGTCAACATCAGTTACGTGAATCTGCTACAGTATCATCTTGTATTTTCATTCACTTAAACAGAAAAGACCTCGTTTTTAATTTTACACCAGCTTTGATTTCTAAGGTGTGGTCGGCTGCTTTTTAAAGAGGGAAGGGCTACAGTGTAGGTGAGATGGTATCAGGCTCACTCGATTCAGCAGGAGACTTGCTGCGCTTGATTGGACCAGGACTCTTGGCTGAACCTCGCTGAGCTTTGGGTCCCTTCATCACTCTGCATTCTGTAGAGAGAGAGAGAAAAAAAAAAAAAAAAAAAAAAAAGCACAAAGTAATGAATAACATTTTTTTCCCTCCCCACAGAATAATTGAGCTGCTCATACTCCCCAGTAGAAGGTTTTGCAAAATGTCTGAAATGAACCCACATGAACCCACCATCGTGTGCCTCGAGCTCAACTCGTTCATGTCTGTTACGTCCTTTTTTTCCTCCAGCAGCTTTTTCCTTTGTTGCCAACCTCACATTTTAAAAATTACGTGTAATCAATTATGATACATTTCTCCCCCCCAACAACAATTTGGTGTTACAATAAACACAACATGCATGTAGGAATGTGCAGTCCATTCTGGGTCACTGTATTAATCAGGGTAGACAGACTCCAGACACTGCTACTCCTCCCTCTGCATCTTCCCCTCTGTTTGTACCGTCAGGCTCTCTTCCCTCCCTGCCTCCCTCCCTCCCTCCTCTCTTCCACTTTTGATGCTAATTATACTATCCGTCCTCCCTTCGTCTCCTGAGATCTCGCCACGTCTGTCTTGTCTCCTTCTCTCTCAACCTTCACACACCGTTGGGTACAGACACACATTCACGTGCTATTGTTTCCGAGGTGTGCCACCACGCCTCTGACAATACCTCAGACTAGCAGCTTGTCAAATCTTCTCAGTGGTCTCAAAACAGAATAGAGTCTGTTAGAGTCCCTTTTGGCTTTTGTTAATGTTGCAACTGCATAAACAGACCTGCAGGTACTCATGCACTCCTTTCAGTCGGCATATTTATCATAAGGAGTGTGAAAAAAATAAAAAAATAAATTAAATAAAATACTTGGGCGATATTAATCCATTTTTGTAGCAGTAATCATGTGATTGAAAGATCTAAATGAGAAAAATATATTCAAAGGTCATCTCCAGCCCAGAAAATTTTAAAGAAATATTTCATAGCACATTTGTCGTGTGTCTTTCGTGCCCGTACAGATTCTTAAATTTGTAAAATTTCTGGTTGATCTCTATAATTTGCTATAGATACAGCCATCCATACTGTGATGAATCAGAGAAGCCAGTCTCATCTACTCGACTGAAGCCAACTCAGAAATGCCTGCTTGAGCCGCTCAGCCATTTTATTTAGCATTGGCCCTAAGGTTATTATAGGCTGAATGAAATGATTTAGCTTGAGTTCAGTGGGGGGAGTACACAGTTAGAAAAAGAACGCAGATCATTATAAACTAACCGGCATCTCTATCCTGCCGAGAATCTTACAAGAAACTTGGGCAAAAAGAAGAGACGAAGGCAACATAATGATGGTTATGAACCCCGCATCAGCACTGCGTTAACATAAAAAGGCAGACTGAATGTTTCGAGGAGAGCACATTAGGTGGAAGTAGGTTGTTAAAAATAGGGATTTCAAGTCTGCGGGGAGAAACTCAGAGGGTTGGCTTTATATTTTCTCTCCTTGACTTCTCAGCAGTATCGCTACCAACAGATCAGCTGGCCTAAACCTGTCACAGGACAGATTAATGGCTCTTCTTTTTCCTGCCTTTTCCCATCCCTGCTGCCGGTTGCAGATAAGACTTCTCTCAGTCTCCTTTTTAGCCTCCCTCACACATATACAATTCCATCCACAGAGCTTTGTACATGAATAAAACCTGCTGAAAAGGATATATTTCTTCGTCTCTGTAGACACACACACACCCATATAGAGTACACTTTTTGGATGCTCATGTGGAGTGTCAATTCCATCTTGCATAACTTAAGAACTACAGAAATTAGTCCTAAAATTGTGCAAATGAAGCTGCACAGAGTATATGGACATATATGGATGATAAGGTCATTTGCAGTTACAGGTCATTTCTCTTCGCAGCTGATATTACTGCATGATAGTTCAGTTTCAATGTATTTTTTAATTTATATAGCACCAAATCACAACAGCAGTCACTTCAAGGTGCTTTATCATGTAAACTAAATATTATAAAGTAAGCCTACAATACTAGAGAGAAAACCCCAACAATCCAACGATCCCCTTTGAGCAAGCACTTGGCAACAGTGGGAAGGAAAAACTCCTTTTAACAGGAAGAAATCTCCATCAGAACCAGGCTCAGGGAGGGGCAGCCATCGGCCATGACTGCTCAGGGCTGAGGGGAGGAAGACAGGATAAAGAAAAACACTGATCCAGCCCTAACTATAAGCCTTTATCAAAAGGAAGCCTAATTTTAAGAGTAGAGAGCATGTCTTGTGTCTTGAATCCAAAGTGGGAGCTGGTTCCACAGAAGAGGGGGCCTTAAATGGGAGGCAGAGCCTTCAGCCTTAACTTTTAAACACCCGAGAAACCACAAGTAAGCTTTCAGTCTGAGAGCAAAGTTCTCCAGTGGGGTGATATGACTCTATGAGGGCTTTAAGATAAGATGAGGGCTGATTAGCAAAGCCCTTCCATGTCAGGAGCAGGATTTTAAATTTTATTCTGGGTAACTGATCACTACTGTGGCTTTAAAATAAAAAAAATAAAAAAAAATGGAGATCATAAACTGTTCAACCCCTTCTCCGACAAGCTGCGTTACAGCGTGTGGCTACTCGCTTAAGTTTATTCTATAATGTGATGCAAAACAGACCATTTCAATCATGCTTACTAACCATTCTCATCCAAGGAGAAGTCGTCCTGGGCGTAGCGGAATTTCTCTGGTCCGCATGCAATGAAGACGTCATCATCGCCAAAGAAATCTTGAAGGCAGGTGACCTGTTAAGATACAATACGGTAAATTTGAGAAATTGGGATCACAAGCACCCAATGGGGGTTATAAGAGTAGAGTTTACTGGCTGTACCGTTTTACTAGAAACATAAGATGGATTAATTCCACAACTTCAAATTAATTCCACAATAGGAAACCTGTAATCGTACAGAATGTGGATTTGGGGCATACAGTTCCTGCATGCCCTTTGGAAACCATGCTGGAACTGTAAAATAAAGAAGGCTTTAAAAACCTCACTTTGGGATCAAGTCCCAGATTCCAAGGTATAGTCAAAGTGTGTTGCTAATTCGTGGGCTTTGTCTTTAATAACGTTCCTTATGTGTATATGGTTAGGCCTTTGAAGAAAGCCTAGATAGTCCTTGTCATAGACTGTAGAAAATAAGACTTCCAAGATTCCAAGTCAGAAAAAAAGCCAAAACCCTACATTGACCAGATGTTGATAGCTGTGGTTCCAAGAAGACATGACAGGTATTATATAGAAAGAGTACCCTCATCTATCTTTTATACTGTCCATAGTCGTGGCTGATTCGTGCCAGCCTGTCTAAAGAGTTTAAGCTGCTTTGATGCGGCCACAGACCAACTAATTTGTCCTGTCAGCCATCAGCCTTTTAAATAACTCAATGTGCTTTTAATGATGTTTATCTTATATTGTGCTTTGCTAAATTGTTGCGCAATTACCATTGATGGTTGACCACATACAGGAGCTTCCTGGAAAGGTGATGTACAAAAAAAAAAAAAAAAAAGCAAAGCTGCCAAGTGGGCGATACTGTCCTCTAGGAAAACATTGATTCGGGCGCACAGACAATATAAAATACTTTACTGCCTACACTCAGGCACAACAGTGCTTTGAGCTGAACTCTAGGAGCAGCTAGCATGCTAACATGCTAAATTAGTTCATTAGCAATAAAGATACAGCAGAATGAGAAAGCATCGAGGCTCAGGCATTTAGTCCCTTTCATTGCAGCAATGTGTTCAACTGAATATTGATCCACTGCCCATACATAAAAAATAAAGAGATTCTCAATTGTACTCCTGTTCCCTCCATTTATCCTGGAGTTTATAGGAGTACATGCCGTAATGGCAATCCATCCAACATATTTTTTAAAAATCACAAATCTGTACCCGATTCTAGTGACAAGGAAATTTCAGGGACCACCAAGTCCTTCATATTCTCCTTCTCCAAGGAGCAGAAATATCTGCACAAATCCGGCGGTTGCGGAGGTGTTTTAATCTGAATAAAAAGACTGACGGATCTAGGTTAGGTGCATGTCACTAGCAAAAGTCAAATTTGAATCTTACTATAGAAGCTAAGATTATGATTTTGCCAAGAGGACTGCCAGCTCAAATGTCTATTCTGGTCACTATATGCTAGATTGTATACATTTTCATTTAGCCACACACATACATTATAAATACACTCAGGTTTATATGAATGAAATCAGTAAATAAAAACTTGCGATCTTCAGGTTGCAGCAGACCTGTGTGTTTTGCTCGTCTTGTTTACATACCTTCAGATTCATGTAACAAAACATTAACACAAAAGGCACAAAAACCCGAGACAGATGATAATGTTACACCTTTACTGTAATGTTTAAATGATTCGACTTCCTTCCCCGGGGTCTTTTCACTCTAAAGCAGCTGTTGACACAATATGGCTTACTGAGTGGACAGATGTCTTTGTGCCACACCTTCTCCTCCGTTCTCCATTATATGGGCTCTGTTACCAGCTCAGACACGCCTATTAAAGCCATTCAAGCTAAAGACTGCCCTTCTTTCTTGTGCTGATGAGATCTGTTACAAAGCATATCAGTCGAATTTCCACTCTGCCTTTCAACACCTGTTGAAATCTCTTCCTTCTCGTTAGAATTATAGGATCAAAGCACTACTATAAGTGAACTACAGATAACTTGCCCTTTATTTACAGATGGAATTGGCTTTTTTATTTAAAAGCACGTCAATTTTCACCAACACAAGACTGTCTTAGAGATCCACATGCTGAAAAACAGCCCCATGTTGGGGCCCATGCCAGGGTCAAGATGCATCATGGGTTGCCACTGTGATACACATTCAAACTATGAGCTGCGGATAATTTGGGATCTCACCACCCCAGCAGCTGCAATGTTGGTTCTCCGTCCTCCTAGACAAGCTAAAAGTGTGTGGTGGTGACTTGTTGGCGTGGCATCCAACAGCTGTACCCTCCTCTGTGCCCCACAATATTCTCCCCCAACGCGGGCCTTTCAGAGCCCTGCCGAGCTACAGAGATGGTGCTTCGACTCCAGGGATCAAAACCTAATTGGTTTTTCAGCTCGGGCTAATTTACAGGCTACACACTTGGGTTCTCTTTAGCATTCGTTATCAGGAAATTGGATACATGTTACTTTCATTAGGTTAAACTGTTGTATGGCAAGAAGGGCACCTAACAGTTAATCATAATATGGAAGCATTAGGAGGTGTTCTTTCTACCCTTAAGGCGAGTGGGTGGAGGAAAGGAGATGAAAATGGGCCGAAATGGCGTGGGTGGGTAGACGCTACTGCATGTTTTTAATAGCTTTAAGAACAGAGATGATTAAAGGGATAATGTTTTAATCCTATAGACTGCTACTTTATTCTTTAACAGATCGCTACTTAAATTTAAGATTCTGGCTGCCTGGCACGCAAGACCACTTTAACTTCCAACAACATGTCTAATCTCTGATGGGAGAATTCAGTATGAATGCTTCAAAACAAAAGATACTGAATGGGACTGAACATTGAAATGTCTGAACAATTGTATCGCTGCAAAGAAATTTAACTCATACTGGCTTCCAAGCTAAAAATCTCTCCCTTTCTCATATCAGAGGCTGAAAGGAAATTAGCGTTATGTTCCAGCTTCCATAGTATTAAAAACACCCAAGAAACCCACCAAACTTCCTATCTGGTCAAGAGCTTTGGACTTTTAAAAGTTTTCAAAGTCTTAAATCCACATTTTGTATGATTACAGTGTCGAACTCTGCCCAAACCTTCATCTACTATTAAGCCATCATGCGTCAAACAGTCAGCAGGCCTGTTGTGTATTAATAGTGACTAACACTACATCAAATTGGCCCAATAAGTTTGTACAGTTGGCAGAAATTTGTGAGGGAAAAAACAAAAACAACCCCCCCCCCAAAAACCTGCTCTGCATGTGATTAGATCAAATGTAAAATGTCGGAGTCCATTTAGAAACATGGCATGAATGAGGAAGGCACACGCCGGCTTGGGAGCGCTTAGGTTAGGAAGCATCCTCCCTCGATCTGAAAAGGTCAACCTCACCCATCTGGCAAAGGGGTCCATGAGGAAGACAAAGAGCCGACCTGATGCCATTTTACTTAAATGGATCAAAAGCGCTGTCATACTGCATTTATACATATTACACTTGCACTCCACATGTCAGGGTGAGTGTACCCATCTCTGCATTTACTGGGGTGATGTGGGCGGTTTTTTTCTGAAAAACTGGCTCTTTACAGACTCCAGGTGCCCTCCACCCTCTGTCCCACCAAGCCCACCCCTAATCTCTGCCTCACCAGCTGTCAGGTCCACATGACCCCCAGGAAAAAGGCAAAAAAAAAAAAAACCACCAACACCACCGGCAGCCATGCAGGGAACCTCCAATAACAACAACTGAATTATTCAGAGTTTCTTTAACCCAACTTGGCAAGGGCAAACGCCCTTTAACTGGATGATGGTCACAGATATAAAGTTTGGCTGTTCTTCAGCTCCCCAATGCCAATTAAGAAGTCCGCGGAACTACGGTACTTAATTTCTGCAAAACAGAAACCTCCTGGGGTGAACAGTAGCTTTACCTCTAAGAGGTTTCTGAGGAATTTGGCTCCATATGTGCAGCACAATAGGATCTCTATGAAACTATTTGGCAAAAGCATTGTAGGATAACAGTTTTATCCATTGTCCTAAAACACGACCGATATTAATAAGATAGCAAAATAAGTGCAGTACTTGCACAGTATCAGAGCCACCCTTTACCACAACTGGGGGTGATCAGTACCTCAACTTTCCAGCATATGGCATGCTACACATTCTTGTTTCAGGTGCAACTAAAATGCCTTTATGCAAAGCAGCAGGGAGCATTTTCAAACAAAGCTATGCATCCTTTTGTCTTCCCCCCCCCCCCTTTTCTTTTAAGGACAGCTGGTTTATATTGACTTCAGCTCGGCCATTCAGCTGCAGTCTGAGCAGAAATGATTCACGAAGACTTGCATCCATCCCATTTGTAAAAATAGTCACAATAATTCCTGTCAGTGGAAAAGTAAAGCTACTCAGTGCTGCATTCCAACAATTTTACTAACCACTACTTACCTTATGAACAGTAAAGGCTGAACACAAGCTTTAATGAGTCAACAGAAGGTTAAACACTGGAATAGAGTAGCGTGTAACTGATTACACACATCTGATGTGCTCTGCAAAGTATTCTCATATCAGAAAAAAAAAAATATGTCTAGTGTAAAGCAGGCTGAGGAGAAACAAAAAAAAAAAAACAAAACAAAAAAAAAAAGCCAGAAAGACCTTGCTTTTTTCAGCCTATGGGTAAAAACGCCCACACCATTCTCTTCACCGAGCACACAGACCTCATCAATATCAGTACCTCTGCACTGAGTGGAATATTCCTCCAAAATACACACTCTCCAGTTTGTTCATTTCAGACAAGTATAAAAAGCAGAATGTCAGATCATCTTTTAGGACAGCAGCTCAGGTATTGATAGAATTTCAGGACAAATTTAGTAAATTGAAAAAAAAAAAAAAAAAAAAAAAAAACGGGGGGGGGGGTTTGCATTTGGACATCATTAATTGCTTTACAGGAAACTACTACCAGTTGCCTTTCTGACCCATCTATGACCTTCATGCACCAGCGTACTGCCTGTGTGTTACCGTAGGTGCTCTGGATGCATTTGGAGCACAGATGAGCCAGTTAGGCACAGATATCTGCACAGTCATGGGGACCAGCTGGTGCCTGATGCCGTTTTAACCCCACCCCCCTCAACTCCACGGAAGCAGGCTTTCCATTTAGCTGACTGATGTGGCCTTAACATTATTAAACAGTGCTTCCTCCTCTTCTCCCCCAGGTCATGCTCACTTGTTGATGTGGTGCTCATTGCATGGAAGTGGGGCTGTTAGAGGGATTAAGCATACATGCACAAGCTTCTATGCCTGCTTGCAGTGCCTCATCACGAGGGACCACGCCCCTCTGTCACCCTGCCTGTCTGCTTGCCTCGGTTTAGCTGCATTTGTGTGCACGTGTCCACACGTGCACGCAAATGCGGTGAGCTGCTGACGGATGAGGACTAGAGGGCAGGGCAGGTAAGACCCAGCGTAAAGAGCACACTCAGCGCATTACAACCATTGTCACAAACTGAATCCATCACGGTGGAGCTTATTGCCATGACAACTGCTTCTGCAGTATGGCAAAAGCAGACACTGCTAGAGCACTGATAACCAGGGGAAAGCAGGCTTTTCTTGCCCGTTAGCAGATGTATTTTAGTCGTTAAGAAGCTTTGAACCCGAGCATGCATCCGTCTATTAATTCAGTGAATAATTTGTTACCATAGTTATTAACCGCTAAAGTGAACTGGAATCTTTTGTTCTCTGACAATAACAGCGCGACCTTGTGCCTGAAGCATCCATTCCCCCCCCCCTTCTGTGATTGTTTAACAAATTCATTTTAAATGTTAAAACAAAAACATGAAATTACTGTCAATGCAAAAAGAAAAGCTGATTTTCTGCCTGTGACTGATTACAGTCATAAATGCAATGCAGCCTCAGAAAAGAGGATTTTTTAAATTTAATGCCTTCTCAGTCACATCTTACTTTCTCTTAATCTCAAGCAAACATTAAAAACTAAAGATCCCAA
The DNA here is from genome assembly GCF_001858045.2 of Oreochromis niloticus. NCBI lineage: Eukaryota > Metazoa > Chordata > Actinopteri > Cichliformes > Cichlidae > Oreochromis > Oreochromis niloticus. Next base: position 12,254,511 of record NC_031975.2, on the reverse strand, counting down.
CCCGAGTCTTAATATTAAACACTCAAATCTGTTACAAAGCCCTCTGCTCGGCTCCAGACTCGTGATAATGCACCAGGACAAAACGACACAGCAGCACAATGCATCATCAAGACGTTTCACAAATGATATTTGATTATGGCGTCTGTTAGACGATAACCTTTTCTTAAGTGCAATTCAAATGAGCAAGCAGTGAATCTTAAATGCAAATCAGAGCCGGTCTCCTCTGCAGACACCTCTATCAAAGAGGAATGAATACAAAATGGCTGCCAGCAATTAGATAGACGCTTTCCAACCTGATGTAGAAGCAGTGAGGGCAAATGAAGTAATGCACTTTTTTTCCCCCCTCTCCATAGACTCGGGGAATAATTAGCCCCCCATGAGTGCAAATAAAATGATCCTAATTTGCTGTAAGAATGGTAATCCTGAAGCCACTGGCCCCACCCTTCCTGATTGGGCTGCAAAGCAGCAGCATTTGAGGGAAAAATGGGAGTGATTTTGTTCACAGCACTTGCAAAGAGGGGCGACTGGGCTGTCTGCAGAGTCCATTAAGGAAAAGAGGAACGTCAAAGCATGAAAAGCAGCCATTTTAAAAATGCCAGGAAGACAACCTGCAACGCCTTCTCAAATTTTGGGCACCAGCAGAGCTGATAAAAAACACACATACATACACACACACACACGCTAGAGTGTGCTCACACAAGCACACCCAATGATGGAATGTAAGCAGGTAAAATAAACATGATATGTGGTCTCTTTTTTTAATATTTTAAATACTAAAGGGTTGCTTTGATAGTAAACTCTCACACCCACTACAGGATGTGGTATCTGACAGACCGGTCCACACCAGCTGGGCTCTCTTTGTGCCTGGGATGTGGTCTCCTAGCAACCAGTCCCAGCAGCTATCGCAGCGGAATGGGAAGAGGAGGATCGGCGCAGAGTCAGGGAGGGGTGGGCACTGCATCAATATTGCTTCTACCATATCACCTCCACCACAGAGCAGCTGCAATGTGCCTCTGCACAAAGACGCCATAATAACGTGCACTGCGTTTCTCACATTTCTGTGCATTAATGTGAAACGGGGAGTCGCAGGCAGGAGCAACAGATCAGCAGACGTGAATTGTGGAAAAAAAAAAGCTAGAGCTACCAGTGATGGCAGCACAATCAATACGCACTGATTGGAATGCCTGCAATACGATGGCTGTTGATGGTGTGACCACAATTCATTTATCATTATGCATGTGAGTGAGGGAAGAGGGAGGAGGGGAGGGATAAGGTGATTTCCATCTCCAGCAGGAGTTTCTGGAGAAAACCAGTACGAGACCCGGGGCGGCCAGACTGCACCCAAGGGACAGAGCATTAAAATCAAATAGCCTCCCATCTATCATTTCAAAACACCTCCCCTCCTCCAAGATGCATCTCATTCCAGCATTATTAATACAAAAAGAAAAAAGGCAGTTCAACATGTAAGAGATACCCCAGCCAGTAATGCATTCGTAATCAATAAGACAGGAAAAGAGGGTTTGCGCCTAAGAATAGGCAAACATTTAACCATATCAAAGAGAGGATTGAGGAACAGATGTACACACACACAAGCTTGTTCCTCATCCCTGCATCTGCCAATTTGCAGCGCTTCACACTAGTCTGGAACTCACAGGTATAAAGGAGTAACGTTACCATGAGAAAAGCAAGATCAGTTATGCTATTACGGTTTAATAAAGTCAAAAAGGTCACCTCTGCAGACATAAAGCTAATAGCACAATCCTCTAGCCAACCTTTTTTGTAATGCCACACACTGTCATCTCTTGATATTAAGGAATTAGTTAAGCACATCATCTCTCAAACCTTTCCACAGCCTTCCAGCTGGGTGATGCTGTATGGTTGTGGCTGTGCTTTAAAACTACTCCAATAAAGTGTGAGCATGAATAATATATTATGTCCTTTTAGCTTAGCTTTTGTGTCGAGTAAACAATAGCATCCCCAGGGAATGACTTTTAGGCAATATTAAAATGTGCGTGTGGGCGTCTCATGCGGACATTTTTGTTGGTTTTAGGTAAATTCATACGGTTAAAAACAGCAGTTTAGTTAGAGCCTAGTAAACTAGTATATATGTGAAATAGAAGGACTTAAATATAATATTGGCACAGTGACCATGTCCCAGTCTAATGGATTCTCCCACAATCGGCAGCCATTTGGGTTCAAAATCAACAAATAGCTGATAATTTTACCCACTTTGACAAGCTGGGCTAGTCGTATAAAAAGACCAACATTGCAGACTTTAAGATGATAGACTAGAAATCCTGTTACTGTACAGGTTTGTCTACACCTGCATTTTTACCCCACACATGTGCTGTAAGGGTAGAAATTGAGACAAAAGGGTAAAACACAAAAATTCAGAAAACAAGGCAACCTCTTGGCCTGTAACGATGCCAAGCATTTATCTTAAACTTAGACCAGATGAATGTCAGCACTTTCATTCTGGAATCATTCTTCCAAGCATGACAGGATGTCTTGACTGGATGTTCGAACAATGGTCATTCGGTGTCACAGTGTTTGCCTCCGAATGGGAACAAAATGGCAACAATACAGGGCCGGGCCCTTTTTGCACACTATAGTGGGAAGACGACAGAACTTCCCAGGACTTTTAAGCTTTTCAAAGACCGATGGGACTCAGAAATACCAGTGGCCTAAAAAACCAGCTGAGCAACAAAAGGTTGGCAGGCAGGACTCTAATGTCTCTGACCACAACACAGGTGACTAGGTAGCATCAGAGAAAAAAAGTCTGAAGACAAACTGCTGACAGCGAAGGTCATACAAAGGTTGTTCCCACAGACGCTTGGAGTTCTCATGGAGCGACTATGTCATTGTTGGCTGAGGTTATGACAGAACAATAGGATTTTGTGGGCATCTTGTGTCACTTTTGAAAGTCACTGGAGTTAAAAGGAAACCACTGATGAGGCAACATGATCGTTTTGTCTGGTTTTTTACATTTCTAAGCAAATTATTCTGCTTCCTGCTTTCTCTTGATCCCGTTGATCACTGCCTGTGTGGGGGCAGATGTATGAATGACACACTGTCCTCAATCCGACCACAAATTTTCCTATTGTGCGACTTTGTTTACATACAGTACTGTACTGCCTTTATTTCACTTATTTCTCAAACAGAGGGCTCTATCCCAAATTAAACAAATGCAGACAGAAAACTCCATCCGCAGCATGGTTCATTTGAATTTTAGCAGGTTAGACATTTTCATATGCACATCACATGCTGTAAAGTCAGATTTTCAGCAGCACATGTGAGCTAATAACTTTATATCACAGTGTAAAGTGACAATACCTGCTTGCCATCCAGAGTGTAGATCCTCTTAACCACGCCACTCTCCAGTTTAATGGCCTCCGTGATGTCAGTGAGCACCTGCTCGAAGGAGTGCGCGGTCTTCTTGTTGAGCAGGAAGCGGACGGCTTTGCGTGGCTTCACGCCGCTACGCATCACCGTTACGAGCTTGGGTCGAATAAAGTCCTTGGTCTCCCTGGACTCACCGGCAGCCTTGGCAGCTAAGGACTGCATGTTCTTCTGGCTTGCTGAGGCCTTTACATTCACAGACCAGTTGGGGTTGACGTTCTTTGTGTAGTCAACTTTCTTGTAGAAGTTCTCTGATGCGCAAACATAGCTTTCCCCTGCGGAGGCAAAGAGAAATTGGGTTAGTGTGTCGTAACACGCTTATTTATTCAACTTTGGCACCTGAGAGTCCCGCAGCGTCTCTCTACTCAAAGATTTGAACCTTCAGGAACTTTCAAGACTAGTGGGAGGGAAGAAAGGATGTTTAAAATGACTGAAAAATCACTTTACTTTGCAGACATTAGCATGGCTGCTGAGGTCTTGTTTGAAGTTCACAGACAGGCTTTGAACCACCAGACTGCGTTGGCATGAAGCTTTGCAAAATTTGGATCACTGGATTGCCACAAACTTACCCCATTTTACTGAGATGGCAGCACCATTACAACAAATACCATCAGAATTAACCCCTCTCCACTCAGTAAGGAAACAAACTTGTTTAATGCTTTACCACTTTGGATCAGTCCTTGCTTTGAAACCTGAAGTAATAAGATAAATGTAGACATATGCAACCGATTTTTTCTATGATTAGCCTGTTTAATAACCATGTGTCAATGATTGCTCTTCATATCCCGAATGATTGCCACATTTTCCTAAATATCTCCTGTATTCATCAGTTCATAGTTTTTACTGCAGGCTAGACTTTAAAGACAAAAAGGCTGCTGGGGGAAAAAAAAAAAAAATCTGGCAAAAAGAAGGCAATCCAGAAGGCAACAATTAGGCCAAATGTGGAGAAATTGCAGAAGAGACAAGAGGAACAAAACGGGATTACACTGTGCAGAGGAGATTGAACAATTAATTATATCTCACAAAAGGAAGCACAATGAAATACCCCCACCACCCACAGTGCTAACTCTGCACCCCTGCTCAACACACATATACACAAAACAACATAATACACACACACTCCTATCTTTCCTAAGCAGCTCAAGCGGCAAAGATGATCACCTCATTTTAGACAAATTAAGCTGCAGTTTATCTTCCAGCTTTACCCAAAACTCACCCTGTCTACCTCATCCCTCAGCAGCCTTAAAGGAATCTCGCAAAGTCAAGTCTGTGTGTGAGTGGAGAGAGAGGGTAAAATAAAAAATAAAAAAAATTGTTTTACTTTCTAAATAATATACCTGAGAAACCCTCATTCAAAAAAGGAAAAGGGGGAGAAAAAAAAAAAAAAGGACCGGGGTTTAAGCCGCATTTAACTAATATCGTTGCCCTCACTTCATCCGTGTGACTTTCCCCATTTTCAGATTGCAAAACCTTGTTTAGTATTATCCCTCTGACACATCCCATGTCACAAATTCAGCTTCAGGCTGCTGCAAATGAGCGACAGTTTGACTGGAATAGGAATTTGCGACAAGCAGGTCAACACATGGATCATCCAGTCTGATGTCGAGTGAAGATTTCCTTCAGTTACCACGTTTGGCAACTTTCACTACATGAATTTTTGGAGGCAAATGAATCACTTCTTGTCCTAGCTGGTGTTCTGGTGCCAAATAGAACAAGAGCAATCACGGTGGCAGCTGCTCGTAAGGGTGTCTACACTACTCCAGCTATCAGACAGAAATACAATCAGATCAGCTCTCCGGATTCTAGCTATAAAAATCATGACTGCTGAATCAGAAAATATAAAAATAAAAAATAAAGAAAGAAAAATCATAAAAAGGTGTAACTTCAATTTATTTGGATTTCTACTCACCGTTGCTATGGGTACTGATGGAAAGGTTTAATAAATATGCATAAAGAAATGTGGCTGGTGGTTTCTTTAATGATAAGATCCTAATGATTTCAATTAACAAACTGCTCTCTCATGCTGAGTGTAGAGATCCAACTTTAAAGTACAGAAGGAAGCCCTCTGAGAGTCTAAACTCAACACTGAATCCCATTAAGATCAAGCCAGAAGACCCACTTTCAGCTTTATTAGCTGCAACAGGAATTCCCCAACAGCAAGATGCTAAAATACAATTTACATTTAAAAAGGAAAGAGCATGCATGTGGATGTTTAAAACAGACTGGCTCTTTCACTGCACTGCCCCATTTCTCTCGATTTTTTTTTGCCTTTGTCAAAAGAAAAAAAAAAATGTTTTAAACAACTTCAGTCAAACAAAACTGCCCAACTACCAAAAAGTAGACCGATGTCAGTCAACTGCATCAACACAACTCTTTAGATAAGAATTTAATACATCATATGGGAGATTAGAGAAGTCTAGACTGAACAGATTAGACTTGTAATCTCAAAAAACTGCAAGTTTTATGTTTCTAATACCTCTCAGCAAAACTGGATTGAAACTGTAGGGTATCTTGATGGCCCACCTTTTCACAGCGGTTCTACCTTTACCAAAACCTTACAATGCAACAATATTTCATGGTGTTAAATCATATACTACACATTTGCTTGGTCCTGCTGGAACATTCTTACCTTCCTCTAGGTCATCCAAGGTTGTGATCTTGCGTGCACCATCAATAGTGAAGATGAAGCGCACACCCTGTGGCAAATTGATGTGGTCGGACAGCGAGCGCGTCAAGTCGGCCAGGAGAGCATCAAAGGTGCGGAATCGGTCGTTGGCTACCGCGTACACGATGCCTTTGAAGAAGCGGTCTCCGTTGCGGTAGAAGCGCACCTTTTTGGCTTTCTTCTCATTGGTGAGGGCCTGCAGAGTGCGTGTGCGGTAGAAGCTGCAGTGGGCGCTGTGAGTAGGGCTGGGGAGTCCATTCATACGCCCGCCCCGTGGGGTACGAGAGGCCTTGTCTCGCTCGTCAAAATGTCCAAAGTCTAGCTCCATGATGACTGAAAGTTATGGTGGTTGTGACAGATGTGTTGGGGTGGTGACCAGCTCCAGAGAGTCTAGGGAAAGAAGGAAACAAGTGCTTGTAATGTATCACCAGATACTGCGGTAGTTAATGGTTGTATATTCATGACATTTCACTTAGAGCAACATTTAATTCCATGATTGTGACTTATTCATAAATCTGCGTCTAAATAATCCAAAATCCAGAGCTAGGTGAGGATTAGGCACAGGAGTGAGATTAAGACGATTAGCCAATTATATCGCTAATATTAAAACTGGAAACCAATAGTCACTGAACTTAAATTTGTACAGTGCTGCCCTGGCACTGCCCATTAATTGTTTTCTTCTTAGACAAGGAGTATGTGTGCACTCATGGCATCTGAGGAACTTAACACCCAGTGGATTTGCCATTTTTAATTCCCCTGATATTTATGCAGTATAAAAACATGTATCCAATATAAAGACGGTATAAAAACATGGATATGTTTTATAAGAAATGAAGAAAAGAAAAATATGCCGATGCAGACTGGAATGCCACCAGGTGATAATTGTTGTTGCAAAAAGACTTGAGAAAACAGCTTTCTGACTTCACCTCTATCAACACTTTCCTATGAATTTATGGGTTAGACACTCATTTGGGGTCATACCAAATTAAAAAAGAAAAGAAAAATGAAGTCCGTTTTTAATTACAAATCGTTAGCCAAGGACCATATAGTTTCACAATCTAATCTGCTCCTCCTTGTCACATCCATTTTTTGCAACCAAGATGGTGAAGGCGGAAACAATAATACTGAGGCTTCAAAATGGGATTTGAGAAACTAATGCATGACATCTTGGTAGCAACGTTCATGCCCCTGTATTTATCCCACTGTTAGCAGGGAGCACAGCTAACAGGCTAATGTTTGCCTCCATTTTCTTCTCTCCTAGACTGTCCTCACATCAACTATTTCAATAAAGCTGCTCTCATTTAAATCATTTTCTTTTTTTGTAGTTAAACAACATAATGAGCATTACATCATTATGACACATGGAGCCCATTAAGGCTTCATGTTAACCAGCTGTCATTTATAAGGCATTTCCAAAGCTGGCACTGTGTGCAGCTAAAACTCAGATTTAATCATGATATCTAAAAGAAAAAAAAAAAAACAATGCAAATAATTCAGAGACAGCTGCAGGTTATATTTACACAGAAAATAGTCACTCAGACACAACAGCAACGGGACGCTTTCTCACATTCACTTAAATTAATTGCATAGCAGCCATATTGGTACTGCCTTGTTTTAGCTAAGGTATCCATGGCAACAGCCGGCACACCATTCTTCCTGAAAGAGGCGTGGGCAGCGGCAAACCGGTGCATTTAAAGCTACACGTACTAAAACCGCTGGTCATCAATCCATACTGCATGTCGAGCTAAATCTTTGCCACGAATGCATTAACATTTTAAAAATGCATGCAACACGTGACTTTTAATAAAGACTCTTTGAATTTAAACACATAAAATAATATGACCCTAAAATGCTCCAGATGCAATGAGTGTGCAGCAGTACTTCATGACTGTTAGAACCACACTGCTTTATGTGGCATGTAGCACATATGATAGCTCCCTCTCTTCTTCTGAAGTCCGCCTACAGACACCTCTGTGCAGCTGTCTCACTTGGCCAGATGAATCAGTAAGTGATGAATCAGTAAGCTAACCACTAACACAAAAGGTTTTGGAAATAATGATGATGTCAACTTGTATATTGTCCCGTTAGATATCTGAGATCATTTAAACGACGCAATCAAGGAAATTATACAGTAGGTGTGCAGTAGTGCTATTGCGCACAAGTCAGGGAAAACTTAGAGTACTGCTATTTATAAGCATATTAGTTTTATAAGCTACTTCTGAAATGGTAAAGTAAACGAAAGCACAATTTTAAAATAAAATCGCAGATAAGGGCATTAGAAAATTTACAACACTTTAAAACTAAGCTGTGAAGAATTTAAAAAAAAAATTATAATCTGTAACAAATAGACATATTAGACCTCAATTACAGCTCTAGCACATATATACTGTATATTAAGCATTAAACATCCTACAGAACACTTAAGGACACATGTCTCCTTAAGGATTCGCTCATAATTTGAAAGAAAAAGGAAGCAGAAGTTTAAGTTTTCTAGGACTTCATCCCCCCGTCGTGTTTCTTAGAAATTCTGAAAATGACGCACCTGCTTAGCCAATGGACAATAAACCACTTATTCTATGAGTTTGACTGCCCAAGGTTTTATAGCAAAAGAAGTAGTCTGCTAGTTAACCTCCCACCTGATGACCACAAATAAACTCGCCAAAGCCACAAAAACTCATTGAAGGGCATCTTTCAAACTGATACTTTTTCAACAACTGACACACACACCCATCAAACGCCCACACCCATTCACATGAAAGGGGAAGTGCAAAGTTTAAAGCCCCGCTCCATGAGCAATGTCTCCCCACTTTAAACTTTAAAAGAGATTGTTCTTTTTAAAAACATATTTGACGAGACTGAGCCGAATAGCACAAATGTGAAGTGTCACTTTTCTGTCACTTCTACAGGCCCCGATATCTTCACAGGCCTTGTCATTATTGACTGAAAGGTCACTGGTCTTTGAACACAACTCCACTCCGAGTGGCATTTTAACAACTCAAGATTTGACTTTGAAATTTTTCAAGTCACTGAAGACAGAATTCATTTGGCATCTGCCACTGGAAGTCAATCTTGCACCGTAATATGAGGCGGGGGTCTTTCAAATCATCAGGGAGTGTTTCAGTGGATGTGTGTAGGATGTGAAATTTTAAGTGTCATTGTTTTGCAAAATTCTCAAACTAAAACAAAGCTTTTCACTTCCTTCTTCACATGCGAGTCATCTGATGTACAAAAAACACGGTTTTCTGCTTTCAGTAGACCCGATATGGTTATATGAAAATGAAGAAGAAAAAAAAAAGAAGAAGAAGCTGCTTGGAAAATAATAAAAATTTGAGGCCCCACCTTTAAACAACAAGCTGTTGTGCTGTGATATTGATTGCAAGCATATATCCAGCCCTGGTGCTAATGTTAAGAAGGTCTAAACCAATTAGTCAAAACATAAACACAAACTAGTGAATGACACAATGTCACAGCCCATAATCCTCCAATATCCTGCCTCTTTCAGTACCACATATGATGTATGCGATTACAGCATAACCATACTGACAAACGGGGGGGGGGGGGGGGGGGGGGGGCAAATCACCACCCATCTATGTGGCAGGTCGACCCCCCCCTTTCCACCAAGCATACTAACCTTTGGCTGATCTGCTGACTGGTGTTTTATGATAAGCACACTGACAGGGGAGGGACTTCTGTTTACTGGGTGCCCCTCAGCTGACAAAGGCCAGGTTTCAAGCCCATCTGCTGCACTAATAAGCAGAGCGAGCAGTGACCCTTCCCCAGAAAAGCAACCACTAGGACAGTCCATTGTCTCAAACAGGGTGCCTGCCTTCAGAGTGACATCACCATCACTGCTGCTCCTGCTGCAGCCGGCTCATTCTCCTGCTCAAGTCCAGAAACTACATCCTCCCACAGCTTTTTAGTGTTAATCTCGACACGACTGTTTAAAGATCACCTCTCTTTGTGGCTCACACACTTGACGTTATTAATCAATAAATCTGGTTTAAAATATGCGCGCTTTCCCCACATCCAAATTAAGCGCAGACCTGGACATCAGGCAGCACTGCGGTATCATTGTGTGGTGTCATTGATATATTTGTCTGGTTCTGTGTTCCTGACTGAGCCACCCACCCACACACACACACACACACACACACACACACACACGCACACCACACTCCTGACAAACCAGCACCACATTATGACTCTCCAGTCCGCGTCAGGAAAATTGATCTGCGTGCGGTATGTCTCACACCAACACACGGAAAGGTAGGTATAAAAAAAAAAAAGAGAGAGAGAGAGAGAAAAGAAAGAAAAATAAGAGCCATGAAAGGAAAAGTTTCATGACACTACTCTTTTCATTTATGATGGATGGAGTGTGGCCACATGGCAGAGACAGCAGCTTAAAATGCAAGTTTTTCTTGAAATAAAAGGGGAGGGTTGGGCGTGCGCACGCCACAATCCACCTGCTCAAGCCTAAATCTAAAAAGAAAAAAGTCTGATATAATCACTTCCAAAATGCAAAAAAATAAAATACTACAATGATATTCAAAGTTGCCCCCTGAGAGTCAAAACCACTGCAATGTAATATATACTTTCTTTAAAAATCACTGAAGTCTGCTGATTATCCCACCCAGTAGCGGACTCACCTGCGTCGCTGATTGCGGAGTGTGTGGGGGAGTGGATGTGAGTGTGAGTCGATGCTGCAGGATAGCGGCACGCCGTCTCTCCCCTCGCCTTTGTCTGTTTCCGTCTGAGTGCCGGAGTCACTCCTTGCTTGAATCGAGCAGCCACTGGGTCCTAAAGAGCAGTGGACCCGCCCACTGAGGAAAAAAACTGTAGGTGCCAGTCAGTGTGGGCTGGGGTGGAGCTCCCATCAGGGTCACCAAAGGTAGCCCTAACGAGCAAATGAGCAAGAATTAAAGGTGGGGATTATTTACAAGTCATGGTTGAAAGATGAAAGCGGCTTTTATCATGTGATGTGTGAGTGTGAGGCAGATCTTTCTGTTAAGATGGGAGAAGAACATTTATTCTTTTTTATTTTATTTTTTCCTGTAAGAATTTCAGCTATTTGTTTTATTTTGAAGATTGTGGCTTTCTGTGAGTGAACTGTGAGAGCTCGCTGAAGCTAAGACATCACGAGTGCGTCCCTTTCAGACAAACCACAGTCTGATGCCTTTGGTCTGGTGGAGCTCTTTGTTAGGAGCAGATAAAAGCTTGACTAACTCGCGGTGATTGTATTTGGCTTTTTTGTGTGTGTGTCTTCTCCTAAAGGAGGATTTCATTGTCAGTGAACTGTATATTAGTATCCCAGAAGTTGATTAAACATCACGTCTGCCCATGTTCAAAAGGGCGGCTTGCATTCAGCCAGCTTGCTTTCTTGCAGAACATGTGCATTGTGAACATTTCCCACAGCTTCAATGGAAGGTGATTGTTTTCTGACTTGAATTCTACTTTTCAGTTGCGTGTTTGCACTTAGTGGTAACAGGAAAAATAAAATACCTGATAATGGGTACGTTGACCCTAATGGAACAAAAGTTTGATTTTGCTTATGAGGCAGTTTGTACGATGTAATGTTACACAGAAATGCTGTCGTTTTAAAGATGTCACACAAAGAGGAACTCATGCTGCAGAAAGCAGTTACTATGCTGCTCGACAACAAAAAAATTAAAAAAATTAAAATTAAAGGAACACTTTGAAACTGCATCTGATCTCAGTGGGAAAAATCATGCTGTATATCTGTAGTGATGTGTACTTGGTAATGTGTTAGGAATGAAAGGATGCCACATGGTTTGATGGAAATGAAAATGATCAACCTACAGAGGGCTGATTTCAAAGACATTGCACAGAGCAGAAGGCTAGTCCATATTGCAGAAATGTCATTGCAACAACTCAAAAATGGTACTCAGGAGTTTGTACGGCCTTCCTGACATTGTCATGTACGCATGCCTGGTAACATCATGCTCCTAAGTTGACAATTAATGGTATCCTGATTGATCTCCTCGTGGATCTGGATCAGGGCATCACTGAGCTCTAAGGTGCAACCTGTTGGCAAACTAACCATGACGTCCCGGAGGTGTTCTATTGGATTTAGGTCAGGCGAGCATGGAAACCAGTCAGTGGTGTCATTTCCTTCCTCCTCTAGAAACTGCCTGGATACTCTCACCACTTGAGGGCCGGCATTTTTATGGACCAGGAGAAACCCAGAACTGACTGCACCATTGTAAAGTCTGAAAATAGGTCCAAGGATTTCATCCTGATGCTTAATTGCAGTCAGGATGCTGATGCCTAGCCTTTAGAGTTATGTGCATCGCTCTATGGATATGCATCCCCAGACCATCATTGACCACCACCAAACCGGTCATGCTGAACGATGTTACAGGTGACATAGCGTTCTCCACAGCTTCTCTAGACCCTTTCACTTTTGTCACATGTGCTCAGGGTGAACCAGCTCATCCGTGAAAAATACACAACACCAGTGGTGGACCTGCCAATTCTGGTATTCTGGGCAGTGAGCACAGGGAACACTAGAGTCAGCCTCTCAGGCCACCCTCGTGTAGTCTGTTTCTGATTGTTTGGTCAGGACATTCACACTAGCGGCCTTCTTGAGGTCATTTTGTAGAACTGGCAATGTTCATCCTATTCCTCCTTGCACAAAGGAGCAGATCCCAGTCCTGTTGATGATGGGTTAAGGACCTTCTCTGGCCCTGTCCAGCTCTCCTACAAAAACTGTCTGTCTCCATGTTCTTCAGACTGTGCCTGGAGACACAGCACACATTCTGGCACGTATTGATGTGCCATCCTGGAGGAGTTGAATTACCTGTGCAATCTCTGTAGGGTCCAGGTTCCGCCTCATGCTATCAGCAGTGACACACCCACCTTAACCAAATGCAAAACTAGTAAAAAATCAATCAGAAAAGATGAGGAGAGAAAAATGTCAGTGCCCTCCAGCTGTAAAACTATTCCTGTTTTGGAGGTTGTCTCATTGTTGCCCCTTGATTCCAACCAAAGCAGCTGAAACTGATTAACAACCCTTTTTGCTACTATTTGCTACTTCACTGATCAGATTAGTATCCTACAAGTTTAACTGAATTGATGCTATACTCCGATTAAAAAGACTTCCTTTAAGTTTTTTCTTTTTTGGGGGGGGGGGTGAACAGTGGACAAAGCCACTCTGTTTCACAATGATATTAGTTGGCAAGTAAACAGTTTTAACCCTTGTGGCTATGAAACTTGCTATGATTTTTTTTTTTACAAATCTTTGTGCCAGTTATGTTAGTGCCGTATCAATATCACTGAAAACTCTGTTGGCCTAGTAGAGGCTTCATAGCTAACACCATAAACAGGGGAAAGGTGAGCTGCAGCGCTTTAGAGTTGTCACATAATACTCCCAACAGGAATAAATGTAATTTCAAGCCAAACTTCACATAACAAATGTGCACCATTGTTCTGAAATTTATGGACCAGAAATGACTTCTGGGGCTCAAAAGCAGGCCACAAAACAAGCGTATAGAGTTCCACGAATGGCATTTTTGCAATAATGCCTGAACAGCACTAAATTTTTAACACCTCAAGGTTCACTAAATATCAGTCTGAGCGCTCCTACACCATATTTTCTTCTTTATGAGCCCAAATGTCCCAAAGTTATGTTTTTCAAACCCTGTTCTGCTCACGAGTTATCAAATCTTGGGTTATTTTATTCCATTTTATACTTTAAAAGGCAACTGAGTGTGTTCTTTCAGTCTAACTTGCACTGGATTTTGGATGTAGATAGAAAGTGAGTTATAATCAGTTTTACATAGAGTACTGTCAAATTTTGTAGATTCAGATTTCAGCCTTTTTATGTAGATTCTGACTCGATTAGACATTTATGTGCATGTTTGCATGTGGGAATTTAACTGCTCAAGGCATCAGGATGTTAATTAGGCCTGGAAATAAGGATGGCTTTTTTTATACTGTGGCAGCCATGTTAAAATTGATGCAAAAAAACATTGTTAAGTACCCCACTGTGTTAAATGAAAAGACAAATGAATAACAGGTCTCTGTTTTTTTAAAGAGCCAACAAAAGAAGTTGACTCTTCTCACAGCAGGCTTCGGTGTCTTTGTCGTCTATTCCTCTCCCCTCAGGCGGAAAAGGCTTCACTTTAAAACTCAGCTGTTGTCACATTCTGGAGCCTCTCCTTTGCATGTCACACATAACTCTAATTCACTCTGATCACTGGCTGCGCCACACCTCCCTCAGTGAGCTCCCCAAGGGCTGTGGGCCACTGCCTGCAGTCTGACAAAGAGGATAGAGGAGAAAGCGGCAGTGCAGGAGGTGGTTTATTCGGTTGTGGGCATATGGGGAGAAAGCAGATTTGGGTTTTTTGGCTCTCAGCTGGGTGCTGTGTCACACAGAGCCACATGCCAAAAGTGAACATGTACTCAGCGACTTTCCAAATCTGGTCACATAATTCCATTTTTTGGCTATTAAATCAATGTCTGTCTGGCTGTCTGACACTTGAATATTATTTTTTAAAAATGGGCCCCAAAGTTATACTATGTTGGAAAAATTCCAGTTGGTTTCTTCATTTAGAGTCTGACTCACAAGGCTGCTCCATCGTCTTAATCTAACACTTGATTCCAGTATTGAAGCTAAATAATTCACAAGTTAAATCAGTGGGTGGGAGAAACCACTCCTGCCTTGAATTATTTTTATTTCAGTGTGTCATCTTCAGCCATCACCTCATGTGGCGTCCCTCAGGGTTCAATACCTGGGCCCATTCTGTTCTCCCTTTACTCCTAATAGGTCATATGCTATAACTTACTAGCTGATTGGGAAATTCTAATTGAAAATCCCATCCAGTTATTTGTTTTTTGACAATCAAATCACTTTGGTTCCCTTTTCACTGCGTTGTGTTAAGTGCTATAAAATAACGCAGAGTTTTAAGCTGCTGTGACATGACTAAATCCAGTGTTAAGAGGAAGTGTTTCACATTGAATACATCTGACAGCTTCTCTCTTGTTGTCTGCTCATATTTTGTCAGTGTTTTTCCTGGAGAGAAATGGAGATGGAAACCTCCCAACACAATAAAAAAAAAAGATGAAATGGCATCCATAAAAAAAAGGATATATGGATGGCAACTAGAAAGTTCTGAAGGTCATTCTAGTTGGTCACCAGTGTGGTAAACAAATAACAAGGAAGAATTCAAGACTATATTTGCCTATCTCTTTACTATTTAACCACAGGTACAATTTCCGATACCTAATTTGTTTTTATACATCTACATGGACACACTGAATTTTAGTGTGTTTATTTAGATATTTCTGGGTCAACAAACTTAGAGCAAAGCACACTGGCCAGAAGCACTACTGTCCTTGCTGTCCTTATCACAAGGCTGAACGAGGTGGACTGCAGGATAAGCATAAGTGGTTCACAGCTGGTGTCTGGGGGAAACACGAGAGAAGGGCGGAGAAGGGCCGATGGCAAGGGTGGGGGTGCGTGGTGGTGATTGTAGGGGGGTTTGCAACCATGACGACTGATGGAGGAGGAAGTAAACAGATGTCCACAAGCTGGCAGACCAGGCCCAAAGTGGTCAAGTCACTGAGAGACAGGTGGGTATCCAGAAAACACAGGGGGGCTACAGATTGAGGGCGAATGCAGAATGCAGAACAGAAACAGTGTAGTGTCCAGAAATAAATCTGCCATCAAGCAACGACATAAACTACACTCAGATCTTACTGTTAGTGGATTTCTCTTTCATTTAGAAGAAATGCAGTATTCACTGACACCGCATGACTCCATCTGGTGTAACACACTACAGCAAAGTAATTACTGAGATGATCTCGAGTCAAAATTTTCACCCATCTGATGGCACACTAATCAAGCAAAAACATCCTTCTTATATTATTGATCCCATTTGTCCTCTCTTCACCTTTATTGTAGATTGATGTCTTGCAGTGATGCAACAATGATGACAGTGCACTTCTCAGTTCAGCACATTTAACTAATCTATAACCTTCCTATTCATAAATCGTTCACAGTGTTTTGCTGAGTCACAGTAACAGACTTGACTATAGACTTGAAACTGGAAAGCCATCAGTTTAAATCCCCTGGTAAGCTTCGAAATCTGAGTGCATAAAGTAAAGGAGACATGCTGTCGACTGCCTCAGCATTAACTGTCAGCATGACCTTGAGCAAGGCACTTCAAACCCAGCTGCTCTGAAATGCACTTATACACTGGATCTGACTGTGATGACAAAAAAAAGAAAAAGAAAAAGCAGGAGGAAATGAAAGTTGAGGAGTTTGGGGTTCAGGGTAATTTTCAGGAAATCCTGCTGCTCTTATAGTTGTGATGGGCAGAAATCGTTAATGTGCTGCCATGTGTCATTAGTCTTGAGATTTAACAAGGAGTGACAGTGATGAGTGAAATAAGAAAACAATCCAAAGGGGATGAATAATCCATGGGGGTTCAGCCACAGGATAAACACCTGGACCTATAAACGAAGAACTTGGGCAGTTGAATGATGAATAAAAAATGCTGTAGGTAAAAAATCCTGGTCATCATTTTGGTTGAAAGTGACAAATCTGAACAACTGTAGGTTGAATTGCTACAAAAGTGTACATTCATGTTTCCAGGAGGATGAATCACTATGACACAGATAATCTCCTGACTTTTTCTTTCCTTTTTTCTTTTTTAGATTTTAATTTTTAATCTTTTTTTTTTTTGCTTCATGTCATTTTTTCTGCATTATTTTAATCAAACATAAAGAAAATCCTCTACACAAGAAAGGAATAAACTAATGATTGTATCAGAGTGAAAATCCCTGACCCGTGACGATTTAAAGTGAAGTAATTTATACACATCTGCTTTCACAGTCTGACTCCAGCAGGACTCCTGATGATTTAATGGTGGTGTTGCGGTAAAGAGACGAGCAGGACGGACTTCTTTAGTAATGGCAGCATCATTAAACGAGACCTCGTCAGTTACCATAGAAGCTTATTCATACCCAGCAAAACTCTGAGAGGCTTATTCTGAGTCTAATCAGCTGCAGCCACTCCAGGAAGACAGTGATGAGCAATAGAGGATGACATCATGGGACAAACAGTTAAAGAAGCATTTTTTTCATAGACTCAAAGTCACTTTTAACATTGTTATGAATATAACTTATATAGCATGCTGAATGAGACATGGGTGTTCTTTTCTCCATGCTCTGTCTGCCCCTTTTTCTAGTTTTCATTTTATCTAAACAATTATTTATTAGATTTGTGTGTTTTTATCATTGAGAAAATGTGTTGAACAGCCATGTGATGTGCATCCATGTTGTGGGAGTGTAAATAATATTACCTAAAGGTTTAAAACGTGATTTAGACCAAACAGACATGTTTTTTATAGGTGGGTGGCTGGGTGGACAAGTTACAATTACGGAGAGGATCCAAAAAAGCAATGCATGACCTGGATTCCCTTTATGCTCATTTAAATCACCATGTGGGGAGTCACCATTGTGCTGTCTCAAGTAGCTTTGTCTGCTCGGCAGATTTTCTAATGAGGGGCTTTTGGAGGAGGATGACAGAGCACTCTGCCTGTTCAGTCGGGGAGGAGGGGCGTTTAAAGGAAACGAGCAACGCTCTGTCCATGGATATGCCTAATACTAGATCCCCCCTACTCAGATGCCCTGCTGGCAGCTTGGCAGTGCCATTAGGACTGAGAAGGGTGGCATTAGTCTGAAACTCTCATTATGTCAGATACACTGAAAACCTGTAATCCAGGCAACAAATGATAGGGGTAGAATTAAACCCAAATGGGCAGGAAGGCAGCAGAAGTGTAATTCAAAGTACTCCGTTTTGTTTGTACTTTACACAGGGCAACTTTAGCTAGAGAAAAAAATATCATGTACTTAAAATATTTATACATCCATTAAGTCTTTTGTACAACATAAATAATCAGGCTTGGATGTTGAAAGTGTGTAATGCATTTCTTCAAGTGGCAAAACTGTTAAGAACCAAAATAATAATAATAATAATAATCATGATAATATATATACACAAATGTAATCAGTGCTGCAAGAAAAAAAGAATTTAAAAACCTCATGGAGCAGGTCACATTCAAGGTGGAAAAAAGAAAGAGGAAATGGAAGTATATTCTGCCAAAGTAGGTCAAACCAACTGGTTTAGTACTGCTGATATCATGTGAGGCAGGTGTATGACAGTTTTTTGGTCAATAATTTGCTCAACCAAAACTGTGTGAAGAAGGTCAGACAAAATTCAATCATATCTACTCCTTTTCCTTTTATCTTTTTTGCATTTTTTGTGGAATCAAGTAGTAAATTGGTCACTTTAACTTCCTATCTGCACCATGTAAGGATAGTGAGCATCTCTTGTTCTTGTTGGTGTGACAGTGGAAGCAGTTGTTAGAATAATTGCCCCCTGCTCCAGCACTGTAACAGTGGCAATATGTGGAAACACTCTCACTTCCATTGTCTTACCTCCATCTTTAGACAAACTTTTGGAACTATTCAACTCATTAATTCTGAAAAACTTCCTGCAAGCACGGCCTCACCTTGGAGTTCATACCCTGCAGTTATGCAGTTCACCAGAAGATGGAAATATATCACAAGGCATATGGACTGAAGAAGCACCTCAACAGGATCATGCTGCATAGGGGAGCAATCTGCTTCTTTCAAAGAAAATAAATGCCTCAGTAAAACAGTATTCCCTTAAATCCACCAAACATAATATCAAAAATAAATACAGGCATTAATTTCTAAAACCAAACACACACTGATATCTTTTACTGTTTAAATGTGTACTTATTTTTGCATTGCGTTGCATTAGTTTCTTTGTTTATTTGTGACTGTGGCAGTTTTGGTCCTCTCTAATACTGTATAGTTAAATCTGATCTCATTTTACCCTTGTCATTTTATTTAAGGATTTATTAGGTGTGATTTTTTTTAATCTGTTGCTGTTTATGGACGATATACAACGTATGCGTTTAGACATGGATCATCGAGGGATTGTTTTACAAAAGAGGTTAAAAAAATATCAGAGAGCTCAGCCTACACACTGACTGTTAGAAGAGGCCAAATCAGGATTAACAGAAAATACCAAGAAGCTGACAGTCAGTTCCTCTGTTGCACTGTCACAACAATTCCCAGCAAGCACAGGATTTCTGTGGTCAGCCTGTGCATAAAAATCCCTCTGTTGGTCTTTCTAAAATCAAGAACACAAAGTGTATGAAAGTAGCGAGAGTAGAAATAGTTTTTTTCTGGAGAATGTAGCATGTGTGCCCTCTGCTGGATTATTACAACATTACAACATTTGCTTTGGTTTATGGGCGATGCCAAAAGGGGCAGCTCGCAATGTGATCTGAGGTACTTTCCATTCACGAAAGCTAATGCAAATATACAAAAACATTTATAAAATAAAAATAAAAAATATTCTATTTTAAATCATAAATATTGTCTAAACTCAGAAGGAGGAAATCTCTGCATGTTTATCAGAATCTCTCTGCCCCTTTGAAGGTGTCATTATGTTACTGTTTAGTCTGTTTAGTCACTCTATACACAAACCGACTTTATGCTACTGTGTTCACTGAGTTTAGCTGAGCTTTAATAATGTCGTTTCTTCCGTCTTGCTGTATAATATGCATAATGTGTTTTTCAGCATCTAAATCCTTCTGTTGTGTACACAGAAGAAAAGACTTTTTTCAACCACTGCTTCTTAGAATTTCTTTATTTTTACAAACTTGTTGGGCGCCTGACAACAAACCAATCCCCAAGATCTAAAACAAGTCTGAATACCATGACTTGCATTTCAAAATAAAAGCACAGACACTGACACTCGTGTATCTCAGGAGGAATTCTGTAGGATTTATGTACTGAGTTCACGAACTGACAAATAACAAATAACAGTTAGATGTGGTTTTGTCTTTGTGTGTCTGTTTATATAGAGATTTTATTTTTTCATAGCTAAAAAGTCACATAAATAAATTGCCTTCCACTTTAAACTGCAGCATTTTTTTTCTCTTTTTTTTCCAAGGATGCCAAACTTGTTTTAGATTGAGTCCATATGCAGCTAACTTTGATCTTACATGGGCCAGACTAGTAAAACTATGATAAATGCCTAAAATTACAGAAAAATATTTTGGTGATTCATTGCTTGGGCTGTTTCAATTAATTAATTCACAGAGAATGTCTTTTACTGTGGACTCACTATAAAAACAAAACAAATAGAAATTAAATTCAAAAAATTTGTTTTTAGAGTAGATAGTAGAAAACAAATTTTTCTGTCATTGAATTGTTCATTACTTATTTTGGTGTAGTATGAATGGCACAGTGTCTTTATTATATGTTTTTATATGTAAAACATATGAAAATATAGTCAAAACTCCGGTGGACCGTACTGGAGTCTTTTCTGGGCCGATTCTGGGCCCTTGGCCTAATGTTTGACACCCCTAATTTATACAAAGAAAGTTGACAAAGCAGTAAATGTAACCTGAAAATAATAATGTAATGTTATCACTATACCAAAAATACTGCCAATATAATATAATATAATATAATATAAACCCATAAGATGGATTATTTTGAAAAGCTGATTCAACCGGATGTCTCCTGTTAAACTGTTCCAGCTGGACACGCGTGGAGCAGTGAGGGCTATGGTGGGAGAGGAAGCACGCAGACCTCCAGCGAGTTTAGTAACTGTGACCGACGTGCTGCCGTGTACCCTGTGAGGAGAAGATGTCCGTGAACGAGGTGTACGTGTTCCGACCCTTCAAGCTCATCGCTCTGCTGTGTGTCTTCCTGGCGCTGTGTCTGGACTTGGTGGCTCTGCTCAGTCCAGCCTGGGTCACCGCTGAGCATTTCTCCCTGTCTCTGTGGGAGTCATGCTCCCAGTCGGTGGCTCGTCATCCCACGGACGAGCCCCAGTGGAGCTGCTTCTCCACCCTCACATCTGGTAGGAGCAGTGTTTTTTGTTTGTTTAACAGTGCGCTGTTGCTCTTGGAGCCCGGATGCTGTTTTGTTTGTTGAAGAGGATGAAAACCCACGAACAAGTTTTTTGTTGTTTACAGCTCCGATTGATCCTATAAACACGTTTTCGATCTGAAGGGTGGTTTTAGCGATGTGGTGTTTGTAATTATGTCATAGCGCACAAGTTTTTGAGATATCCTGTTTTGAATTAAACAAAGAGGATACTGGACTGCGCAAACAGTCTGACTAGATGCTCTGGCCATCATCCCCTGGGAAGAGTTTGTTTTAGTTGGCTGCTGGTCAATAGATGAGGCATTCAGACTTCTCGTGCAGCTGATAAATTTCCTCTCTACATACCAGATCGGTGACGTGGTTTCACCGTGACAGCCTCACAGGGATGCTCAGCGAGAAAGCCACACCTGACTGAGCTTTAACTGTTGATTTTTGTGACAGCTGGGTGATAACTATTTAACAAAGGGCTGGTGCTCATTGTTTTCTAATGCTTTAACTCTGTTTTACCTCTAACGCTTTAACTCTGTGCTTAGGTAAAGTGTATATATGCATAAAGCTATGCATAATCCCTCTGGCACACAAAGAGTTAACCCACCCCAGCAAGCAGAAGGCTTTTAGTGGATTTGAAGAGACACATTCAGCATCTTCCCCTTCATCGACCTCACCAAGCCAGGACCCCCTAAGTCGCCTTTTGTCAGGCAGAAAAGCCACGTCCCCCGACCCCCATCCTTCCCCCCCCAGGGAAGCAAATCCGCATTAAATGTACTAGATTTGGGAACAGTTGACTTTTGTCCTGTACAGTAAGGCTATTAGCAGGAGCTTTCATCTTTATTAAACACACAGTCGCTCACTGTTACTATTGAAATAAATAAATGAAGACTTCAAGGATAAAATCAGACTGTTGCATTTAACAGTTTCCTCATTTTGCAGCTTAAATGTTTAAAATACTTTACATTTTTAGCTGTTGATAATTTTTCACAGGACTTTGCACATGCATCCTTGGTGTCATCGACCTCTCTTTGATATTGTGGAATGTGTTGGGGTGAATAGGAGGCGGGTTTGTTGCTCTGAGTGTCTGCAGAGCTCATTAAAACAAGAGCAGATGGGTGTGTCGAGGTTAAAAGTGCAGTTCACCCAGCGGCGAAGGAGACCAATTAGGCACGTACAAAGGTTCTCACACTTGCACACAAAGGTTCTTGAATTTCATCCACAGTGGCAGTTCCTGATAGAAAATATCACCATAGCTTTTTACCATCATTATGACAAATAACCAGAAGCTCAGGGAGAGACACACCCAGCGAAAATTGTGCGGTGAGCTTGTTAACCAAATGCAAATTCTCTTTCCGAGCCAAGTCGTTTAAGGTAGGGCGGGAGCTCAAAGAGAGGATGTGCAATCAAGGTCGAGCAGACAAAAGATTTTCTCCTGAATGTGTTGCTGGTTTCAGTCTCTGTACCAACACTTTGCTTGAACGGAGTTAAGCTCCATTCAAAAAAGGCGACGCGCTGCTTTTAAAAGCCTGGTGCTGTGGAGGTCTTTCCAGGAAAGAATGTGACGCGCAGGAAGCGATTAGTTTTACTTTTCCAACAGGAGCAGTTTGTTTGGAATATGTTGAGCAAATGTGGCATTAAAAAAAGCCACTGTGGCTGCAAGAATTTGGAAAAAGCTGGCATTCACAATCACAAACTCTTGTTTCATAACCCAAAGCCTCCAAGGACCAAGGAGACAAAACATATACATAATACGTAACCATAGACTGTAATCTAAATAAAACGCGGATGGAGCCACCATGATGTCATCCATTGATTTGGAAAATTTTGATTACAAACTCAGTTCCAAGAAAGTTGGAATCCTGTGTAAAATATAAATAAAAAAGAATGTAATGATTTACTGAGAAACCCATATTTTTATTTGCAGTAGACCATAATAAACATATCAAATGTTTAAACTGAGACATTTTACTATTATATGGTGGATACATCAACAGCACATCTCAAGAAAGTTGGGGCACGGGCATTTTGCAGCTACTTAGGCTAACTAGGAGCAGGTCGAGTAACATGACTGGGCATAAAAAGAGACAAATTGAAAACTAGAATTTCACCCATCAAAACTGGAGCTGGACGTGCCTGGAATGGAATTAACCATGCATTTCACTGACTGGAGTTTGCAGACAGGTGGAGGTTACAGCATCTACCTGCCACACTCCTACTTTGAAGCCTTAATGCAAGTTAAACGAGCATTAAAGAAAGTAAATGGCACAGAGAATTGTCACAAAGCTGTATATTAGTTTTAAAAACCAGATGTGTGTTTGTTCTTTTTTTTTTACCAGATTGCAAAAACTATGGTTTATTTTTCTTGCAAAGTTTAACATTTGAACATGGGACTCTGTTGATTTGTCTCCATTTGTATGCAATTCTTGACATTTCTGCACAGGCCTGATTTTTGAATTCCAGAGGTTGCCACATGATACTGTCTTAGGACTAAAAATGTAGTTTGTTGACGTGCAAAAATATGAACAGCTAGAAAAGTAGGGCAAAATGTAGCCAACCAGCAGGACAACTAAGATTAAATAACGTGCATTAACATGAGATTCAGCCTTGGATTTTTGCATCTGTTCTCGTTACAGGGACTTTTGAGCGACTAATTATCTTCTTGACGGTTGTATTCCTGATGCGGGCCTGATGGCTCTCTGCGTCATTCAGTTCTCTCTGCAGGATTAGCTCTTGTTTTGTGTTTGTCAACACAGCGGTTCAATTCAGCCGTGCTCGACTGTGAATCGAGCTTTTGTTGATGAGTAGGATGCTCCTCTTTAACCTGCATGTGTCCTGTTCTTGCAGACTGGCAGATCGCCACGCTGGTGTTGCTAGGTATCGGTGCAGCCACGACTCTGGTGGCCTTTTTGGTGGCCCTTATTTCCCTGTGCAGGGGCACGCAAAGACAACACTACCGCACTGTGGCAGTATTCCTCTTCACTGCAGGTATGTCACCTTTCCCATATATTTATTTATTTATTCATTCATTCACGTTTTATAATGTTTGGATAATAACCCAGTGTTTCAGCAGTTTCCATATATGCATGTGTTTGTGCTCCACTGCTCACATTAAATAGAAGCATGCAAAAGACACAGGCGAGTGAGCCTTGCAGGCTGAGCTTGTTTTCTCTGTGGTATTGCCTCTGGAGACCTGCAGGCTGATGTGCCAAGAAAAGGCAGCCACAGAATTTGCAGACTTACCAACAAAGTGAAGTCACTGAGAGGAAAAAAAACAAAAAAAGCCACCACAGACTCCTCGCCCATAACTGCCTCGTAGTTGGACTGCTGCTTCTTGCATGCTTTGTAAGAAGGGCCCTTAGGGTAAAAATAAACTGTGACACTGATGAGAATGAATATTAATTAAAATGAGCGGTCAGAGCATATTGCTCCAAACGGTATACAGGCACCAAAGTGACTGACTCACAGATTCTGCTTACTTTACTTTCAAAACGGCGATGAAGCGCTAACCACTTTCTGCTACTTCACTCATGCCAAGTTCAAGTTTTCCAGCTTGCGAAATAAAATTATATAAGGAGCAGACATCACTCTGCAGTTTTACACTGTGCCTGCAGACCAAACCTGTAATAACTGTCACTTTTTAAGAAATCTACAACCCCAATTCCAAAAAGCTTGGATGCTGTGTAAAATGTAAGTAAAAACAGAAAATTATGTTTTGCAAACAGCATAAATCTTTATTTTATTTTATTTAATAAAGGAAACGTATTTGAGAAAGTGTCCCTTTTTTTTAAAGGAAAAATTAAGGTTGTTTTGAATGTAATGGCAGCAATATGGCTGTAAAAAGTTGGAACAATGCCATGTTTATCACTGTGTATCATCCTCTCTCCTTTTAATGACTGAGGAGACTAGCTGCTGAACCTTTGGGAGAGGAATGATGTCCCAGTCGTGTCTGATATTGGATTCTAGGAGCTTTCAGTGCCGACAGTGTCTTTCTAAATATGTACGCAGCCATACCATCAGAGATGCTTTTGGACTGAGTGCTGTCAACAAGACGGACAAGATCTCTTCTCCATAGTTTTCCAAAAAGAATTTTAAATTCCAATTCGTCTGACCTCAGATCAGTTTTCCGCTTTTCCTCGGTATGTTTTAGATGAGCTGAGGCCCAGAGGAGACGGCAGAGTTTCTGGATCATGCTCGCATGGCTTCTTCTTTACTTTTGTGGATAGCACGGTGAACTGTGTTTCCATGACAGAATGATTCCTGTTTTAATGCAGTGCTGCCTGTGGGCGCGACGATCACGGGCATCCAGGATTTTGGGGGGCTTGTCCCTTGTGCGTGGAAATTTCCCAGATTCTTGAAATCTTTTGAAATTATGTACTGTGGACATAGAGGTATTCAAACTCTTAACAATTTTAGATTAAGTAATATTTTTCTAAATTTGTTCCATCATTTATAGATTGGTGAACCCCATCCTTATGTTTTTTTTAGTCCCACTTACTTTTCCAGGCTTTTGTTGCTCCAGTCCCAACATTTTTGAGACTTGTTGCTACCATCAATTTTCAAATGAGTTAATTTCCTTCATGAAACAGTCAAATATTTCAGTCCCAACAGCATCCCAACTATTTTGGAATTGGTGTTGTGTTTAGCACAAAGACTTCATACCAAGGGTAATAGCTGCTTATCTCTAAAATCAGTTTTTTCAAAGTTATACAAAGAAGGTTTGCTGCTGTGTGGGTGTCGAATGAGCTGGTAGGTGGATTTTGTTACCAGTTTCCTCTTGTTACAGTCTGTGTGATTAGCTAACCGGGCCTGGAGCAGATTCATGTTCAGTGTAGAAACAAGAATTGTATCATCTTTCAAAGTCACAGACTCTGAATGAAAGTGTTTCTTTATTTGTTAAAGGATTTCTGTTGCAAGTTTTCTGGTTTCTGTTGCAAGTACAAACACTATGCATTGCCTTTTAAATACAGCATTAGATAACCGCGTGCTGCTGAAGGGGAACTGTAAGGGATCTTTGTCTTGCTCTGTATCTGAAACCTCACTCACAAAGGACCACTGTGGTCGACTTAATGGCTGTGGTTTTGACTGTTAGCCACTGACGGAAAAGCATGGGAATGCTGTGTTATCCTTTCCTGTGTGTAATTACTTTAAGAGCCTTGCAAGAATACGGCCGCCACACAGGCACGCAGTCCTCGACGGAGCAACAGCAGAAGGGCTGGACTGTTAAATGCCCCTTGGCTTGACTGTGAGGTATTTGCTTTCTGTCCAGAAATATGACCTCAGCAGGGAACAAGCTCAGCCCGGGCTCCATCAGCAGCACCGCAGTCTCAGGCTACAGCCATTCCTCCTTCACACCCATTGCTTCTTCCCATAGGAAGGAAAGGCGGAGTCATAGTTGCACAAAGACCGTTCCTCAGGCGTCACCTAGCATGCGTGAAAACGAACTGAAGCCGTTTGTGAGAGAAGACCACAGTACCCTTTTGAACACTGACGCCTGGACTTCTGCATCCTGAGTGATGCAAAGGAAAAATGATTCACAGCCCTGGAAGCTGTTTCCTCGTGTGATACCTCGTGTGTCATTGAGATGAAAAGAATAAAGATGATTGTTCCACGCTTCACCAAAAAGACGAGAGAGTGAGAGAGAGAGCTGGGAGACTGGTTTTAGTTTAAAAGCCAGAATCGGCTGCTAACGTCAATCACTCTGGGGGAATTAAAGACAGGCCACTTCAAAAAGCTTCCAGCTTCCAGTGAGCAAGAAACCCACAGGGAGGGATGTCACACAAAGATTGTTCTCTTCAAAAAGCTTCTATTTATGGAGATGTCAAACTAGATGGAAAACACAGAAGCCCATGAACGCTGTAACACACTTCTTTTTTTTTTTCCTCTTAAAGCCCTTTTTGATCCTCGCAAGATAAGTGAATGCTATAAAAAGCTAATTCTTGTTATGCATGGATTGAGGCTAGATATACTTTCCTTAGATTGCATGTCAGCCAAATCATTTAAACGTGGATGGAATAAACAGCAATGTGGTACCAACACAAACAAACATGCACAAAGGACAGAATTATTAGCCCCCCCCCCGTTTAGCTGCTGACTGCTTGAGGTTTTCTGTCAAAATCTTCACATATCCTCTTTTCTTATTCCTTCCACCTTGATGAGATTCCCAATTCCAGATGCACTGAAGCACTCCCTTAACATAATACTCGCACCACAGAGTTTCACTGTGGGTACGGTGTGGGTTGTACACCTCTTCCTTCCATCTCTGTGGCCAAAGAGCTCTGGTTTTGTCTCATCCAACTCATCTAATCTTTCTCCAGGTTGTCCTTGACATACTTTAGCCTGAATCTGCGAAAGAGGAATTTTCTCGGTCTGCTGCCTAACAGTGTTCTTTAAGACTACAATTCCTGATTCGGCTCAGTCATTCACATGTCTTTGCAGTTGTTCTGGGGTCTTTAGACACGTCTCTCACTAGTTTTCTTTCCCTAGTCTTTGAAATCTTTCACTTCCTCCCTCTGCTAGGGGTGTTCGGTACTTTGTGGCTCGCTTTGAATTTCTTGATGATGCTTCTCACTCCAGTTCTTGACACTCTGTGATAACTTTGTATATACATCTCCTGCTTTGGGAGCATCAGCAATTCTTTTTCCCAAGTCTAAACTGATTTCTTTTGTTTTTGGCATGACAGCTCAAACCCTTGCTGAAGTTTTTATACTGTACTGAAAGAAAACAAGCTCTGACTTTGACTCAGTAAAAAGTTTTGGTTTTTTTTCCTCAGGATGCTTTTGTGTGTGAAATAATACTGTTATAGAGTGCAGACAGAACAAATTTATGCTTTATGATAATTCCGTCCTCATCTATAAACAGGACGAGGCTTATTGGGGAATAATCACAATGCGTTTGCATATAAATGTTTTCATCAATGACTCCTCAGGAGACATTCATTTATAGTTCTTCGTGCTAAATCTTAGGCAGCTCATTGTGATGAGATCATCTCACGGAACAGAAAGGCAGACTTAAAGAAGAAGAAAATCGCTTTATATAACCATTCTCTGCTTACCTATACCGGGTGTCTCCTCACTTCTTACACTTAAGCCTCTTTTCACAAGTAACTTTTTGCCTTTACAGCCATCTGTTTGCTGTCAGATTTGTGTTTCGCCTCGAGGAGGCCCTTTACTGTCACGTTTTTGACTTGAATCAGGAATTTTGGGAAAACTAAATGGCTTTCACCTTCTGAAAGCACAAGCTAGTTATGTTATAAAATGATGTAGAAAACATTAAATGGATGATTAATCTGAAAGGCTTTACTTGTAGCATTGATTATTTTAATGGTGTTGGAGTTACTGAGCTGGTGATTAATTGCTTGGACAAATGGACAATTTAAACAAACACTGTCTCATGATTGTCTCTGGTTTCAGTGGTTCTGCAGGCCTGTGCTCTGGTCCTCTACCCGATCAAGTTCATCGATGGAACGGTCCTGCAGACCTATCACGAGTTCAACTGGGGCTACGGGCTCGGCTGGGGGGCCACCATCTTCATGCTGGGTGGAGGAATCCTCTTCTGCCTGCGGACGGACATATACGAGGATGCAATGTACTAAACTTTCTGTCAGCCCTCTCTGCTCTGCTGGAAATACTTAAGAGGAGAATGCAGACCCTACGTGTCCATTTCCCTTGCTGTGTTATTGTCACCGTTATTTTTAGATAGGTTGTGAAGGCCTAATTTAGGCCAGGGCTGTAGGAGTAAACTGCCCTCCCCCTGCACCACACTGCCCCAGCCCTGCCGGTATCGGGGGCGAGGTGGCAAAGCTAAAGCGCAGAGAGCTTTCTGGACACGCTCGAGCCACCGACGCTGGACGTTTCCACTGAATCTCTATTGTTAGAGAGGAAAGTAGATTCTCAGCACAGGCCTGAATGTGCAGTGGCTGAATATTTAATAGGACTGACTGATCACGTTTCCTTTTATTTTTGTAGCTTTCCATGAGGATAAAAAGCTAGTTGTCAGTTTATTTATGGCATGATTTCCCACTTTATAGAAATAGTGAAAACCGCACTTCCTCTCATGTGTTAGCCGAAACATATCTAGTAACTGTAAATTACTCAGCTTTGACATATGCTATTGAGTGTTCATACTTTTCATGTTTTTTTCTTTTAATGACACCAGTTTGTCTCAAATGGAAAAATGTAAATGTGTATAAAGTATTTCTACATGAAGAATTCTGAATAAATAATCGTAGTTTTGGGAGCATTTGGAGTGTAAATTGTTGCTTTCAGTACCAAAGGTGACATGCGGACACTCAGCTTACACGCTGACCTTTACTGACTTTTTTTTTTTGTAAGACGGAACCGCCCCTTTTTAGACTGGACAGCAGGGAGACAGAAATGCAAACCACTTTCATTATCGAGAGCACACATTCCTCAAAGGAAAACATCCCAGGCTATTTAAAGAGGCACCACCAGCTCACAGTTACGATGGGGTTTTTTTTTTTTATGTCATTTTTACTCTTTAGTTTTTAAGTCTGTGTAGTTTCAGTTCGTTCCCAGAGCAGTTTAGTTTTCATTGTTTCAATGTTTTTTTTTTTGTATTAGTTTCTGTGTTTGTTTTAGTTTTTCCAGTGATTATTGTATTATTGCAATATCTCAGAGCGAACACTCACACATTTCTTCTAATATTTAGTTTCTTAATAGCCTTCTTAATGTCTTGTCTGGCAGCTTCTGCAATCAGAATTAAGAACCGAATGCACTGCTGTGTCAAACACATTTGCTTTTACAAGGCGAGCTCTATAAATTCTCTATGGGCTCCTCTTGTTCATGTTTACTGTTTATTTATTCATTCTCATTATTATTATTATTTTTATTATTACTCACAGTGGCAAAAATAATCATGTCAAAGCTGACAGGCAGGAAAAAACACAAAAGTCAGAAAAAAGAAACTGGGAAAAAACAGGAGGAAATCTAATAAAGAAGACAGAGTACTGGATGGTGTACTATGTTACTTGTACTCAAAACAAATGCTGGATTGAACTAATTTAAAAACATAAAATGTTCCATTTAATTGTATCCATTGTAAACTGTTACATTTAATGGAATCTAGTCAAATGAAATTTACTTGATTGGTATAGATTCATGGAAATATACTTGGTATAAACTTAATGATTAATTATTTGAATAAATAAACCTTTTTTAAAAAAATATATTTCAGTTGCATTTTTCTCAAAATTGCTGCTTCGTGGTTATTTGGGGTCACAAATGGGATTTTTCTGAGTGAAAAGTCAAGAAAATCAGCACATAGATTACAGTAAAAACTCTTTTTAAAGGCAGCTGACTCACAGTCTCAGTAAACCCATGAATGCCTCATCAGGCAAGATGTCTGCAAGATCACAAAATTGTAGTTTTTATTCTAATTAGTTGAAATGTTTTTTTCACATCTAGTTTTAGTTTTTAGTTTTATTTAACTATAATAACCTTGCACCAGGCTGCATGTATGTAAAGACATTATGTGCTGGTGCAGACATGGGCAGCACTTCCTACTGTATTTGTATTCATGACGTGCATTTTCCCATTACATTTGCAAGAGACTTTTGCACTGCTCTGTTATTTTACTAATAATAGACAATAATAAGCTTTCAGCTGTGTTTTTGTGCTTAAAAGCGTAATATTTTTGATCTTTTACACTTTTAATTCGACGTGTCTGACAGTGCGCGAGTCATAGCTGTTTATTAGTGCTAATGAAAAGCAAGTTTAAGAAGTCCTGTTATTTCTCAGGGTGTTTGGGAACAGAAGGCATTGCCACACTTGGAACATCCTGCTGAAGTCTTCGTTTACCCTGCAGATTACAAAATGCAACAGCTGCTAAGGACTCCGGAAAAATTGATAAACATTTTTTCCACAGCTGCAGAAGCGTGAAAACTCCCCAGCTGTGGACAGCATGTACACAAAACTCAACAACTCTAAAGGGAAAAGGGTTCAGATCATTGCATTGTGTGAAGCTGATATTTTGCCCCTCTAAGCTGTGACGGGTGGAAGGTTTTTCCTCGTCTCATTACCTCCCAGGAATCTTTGAAATGTGCCATACAGGTTAAAAGGTGAGGCAATCATGTGTCAGGCTAAAAGAGGACACGCCAAGTTTTACCAAAATATCTGTCAGGTGTGATCCAGTTTTAGTTTAATGTCCCTGATTCATGTAAAACCTTTTTTTTTTCTTCTTTTCTGCTTTAGTTAAAAAGTAAATTTTAACTAGAGAAAAGTGTTTTGGCTGTAGAGCCAGTAGAGCAAAGAGACTTGACACTGAGCAAGTGAAATATTTACTCAGGATAACTAAAAAAAAATGCTATGGTACAAGAATGTTTTTAAGCATTACTGTTAAATATGCACCCACAATATTCCAGCTGTTTCACATAATATGCACGTCTATCTCTTTGGCAGTAGGAGGTTCTGAAATGTGTGCCCACTCGTTTTAGAGGTCTCAAGTTGAAATGCCAATAGATCTTTATGCTTTGCACTCCACCCACAGGGTTGCTGTTCTCGCATAAAACGTTGCTGCAAAGTAAACTGACATTTTCACCAGAAAAGAAACCAAAAATATCAAGAACAGTGTCTGGAGTAAGCGCCAGATACCAAAGTCTCCTCTACATTTGCTGCATTTTCTTGAGGATCATGTTTAACCAGCGTCTCAATAGTGATCATCTTGCTCCACCTAGTGGTCATGGCGGTCATGTCAGGTGCTGCAGAGTGAGGAGGGTCACATTCAGGCACATTCTGTCGTAATACGGAGATTATTTTTTTTTTCTCATTTTCTTTATGTGCCACAAAGCTTTGAAAAAGAGCAGTAGTGTTTTTCCTTTTAATTTATTTTTTTAAGGTCACAATTTGATGCATTTCAAAAAACAAAAAAAAAAGTCCAATAAATGAATAAAACAAGAAATACCAACATGCAAATGTCCTTTATGAAAGCCATTGGGACATAAATCACTGTTATTTGTGTGAATTTGTTTGCATCTGCTTGACGATAATCTGGCTGTGTGGAGTAGGCTGGCCCCTCGGTGCAGTAACCAGCCAGGCCCTGCACACTTTTACCATGCAGGGACAGATTCCAGTTACTGAGCCTGGGGGACAGATTAACAATTCACCCTGTGGTACCTGTGGAAGAAATTTGTTTTACTGATACAACTGATTATGCACAGATGTTGTAAAAAGCTGAGAACATTTTAAATCCAAACCTTAAGTCGTCCAGGTTATGTGTTCCTTAACAGTGGAAGTCCCTGCAAACAAGGGTCAGCGCACTAGTAAGTCAGATAAATGGACTGGACTGTAACAGCCGGGCTATACATTACCCTCCTCTAAGTTCTCTGTTAAGACTGGCTCCACCAAAATTACACATTAACCCAAGAGCGTTTCTCATCTCTCCTTGTTATCACTGCTGCCCTGCAACTTCTTTGGGTCCCATTGAACCCAGATTCAAAGGACACAGCAGGGTGTTAACGGGGAGCAAAATTCAAGCGTTTTATTGCTTGATGCAAAAGACAAATGCAAAGTCTATAATGTAACAGCATGTGAAACATGCACAGGGTTGATTGAATAAGAAGATACAATTGGAATCAGCTGAAAACACTTAGGAACAGGTGAAAACAATCACAGCAGAGTGGACAAGACAGGAAATGAAAACAAATTCAAATGTGAAAAGCAACAAAAAAAAAATAGGATCCGTAAGTAACATAAAGAGAAACACCTGCTATCACATAAGAAGACAGAAAAACACAAAAACCAACACTAAACATGATTACACAATCTGGTGCAGCCAAGACAACAGAACACCAGGACGATAGTAAATAAATAAACAGTCACTGTGGATGAGGGCGCCTGCTGTAAA
This sequence comes from Oreochromis niloticus, assembly GCF_001858045.2. NCBI lineage: Eukaryota > Metazoa > Chordata > Actinopteri > Cichliformes > Cichlidae > Oreochromis > Oreochromis niloticus. The sequence continues at coordinate 12,221,639 of NC_031975.2, read as the reverse complement.
CTTTAACATTTTTAAAATTGCTCAAGTATCTGAAAACCATCTGTTACATCATTTGTAGTCATGCACTCAAAGTGTGGACATGTACACAGAATTACACAAAAATAAAGACATGGCATGTTTTATATGGACACACTTTATTATATATTGTCCTTTATTAATTCTCTCATTAAGACTGTGACTGTGTAAGAAGTCCGAACTTTACCACTGAGCTAATTAAGTAAACAATAGAGACACAGCTATCCATGGGAAGCAGCCAGCTGCCTACCTGACCTTGTGGGTGTCACTGATGGATCAAATACTGAAAGCTGCAGTCAGCCCGGAGCCAGATGGTTATTTTCCCAACAAGAAAGCAAATATCCCGCAGCTGAAGCTCTCGGTTTAATTGCGTTTCTGCTATAGCCCATTAGTTTGGGGGTTCTATAATATACACATAAGCTTCAAGAAAATGGTGTAATCATTTAAACAAAGCATGTTAAGATGTGTGACATGTTTTTCAACACAACTCCAGTCTTTCTCAGGCAAATCTGCATGAGTGTATAGCAAGAAACATGCCATGCTCACGTAATCTTAACAGAGTTTAATTCAACTGTTTGTTGTACAATCAGTCTATCCACGTTTCTCAGGAGAGTCAGCTGAGAAACATCCATTTTATTTATGAACTGCATATGCTACAGATTATCTGGGCAGTAGAGGTCAACAAGAGCTGATGATCCATCAGACCGTACAGCATATACAGTACTCCTGAATGCATGAGGGAGCTGGGTGAACTTCATAAGAGATCATTTCATAATGGATTTTGGTGTTGAGCCACATGCTACAGACACAGTACAAAGACCATTTTCATGTGATAAATAACGAGGGAGACAGAGAAAAGAATAAAGATCAAAACATTGATATATCAAATCAAACCACTTCCCAAAATGAGTTAATGAGCTGTAAGAGAAATAATAAATAAAATCACTGAGATTAGCATATGACGGATTATCAAAGTGAACCACTAAAGCAAACACAAACAAATCAGACACCCATGTGGGAGCTGAGGGAGTATTACGCTGACTAGCCACGCTTCCCAAAAGCTCCACTCTGCACACCACATTTAGAAAAGTCAGGAAAAAAGGCTAAGAAGAGTCGAAAAAGGAGGCTACGTTTAACAATGCATTTTTGTTTCTTTTAAGTTCAAAAGGCACAGCATTTAATCCTTTAGCCTGTCTTTACAGGTAAAGCAAAACAGGCTTATTCCCCTTTATCAGCCGAGGACTGTAAAGATCAGCAGAAAGGCAGCTTTCATGCAGGTATATGAGTTAGTTCATTTACTGGAATTGGCAGACAAATACGTGGAATTTGCACTGGATTTATTCGTACACAACTCCTCAACTTTTACAGTCAGGGAAAAAAAGTATTTGAACCCCTGCTGATTTTGTACATTTGCCCACTTACAAAGAAATGATCAGTTGATCATTTCAATGGTAGGTTTATTTGAACAGTGAGAGACAGGACAGAAAAAAAAACATCCACAAAAATGCATTTTTAAAAATTATAAATTAATTTACATTTTCATGAAGAAAATAAGTATTTGATCCCTTTGCAAAACGTGTTTTAGTACTTGTGGAAAAACATTTGTTGGCAATCACAGAGGTCAGACATCTCAGGGGGGATTTTGTCCCACTCTTCTTTGCAGATCCTCTCCAAGTCATTAATTTTTTTTTATGTGGCTGATGTTCCACAAATTTTCTACGGGATTAGGATCTGGAGACTGGCTACGCCACTCCAAGACCGTAATGTGTTTCTTCTTGAGCCAATCCTTTGTTGCCTTGGTTGTGTGTTTTGGATCACTGTCATGCCCACGACCCATTTTCAATGCCCATCCATCCTACCTTTGATGCGGTGCAGTTGTCCTGTCTTCTTGGCAGAAAAACACCCCCAAAGCATAATACCTCCACCTCCATGGTGACGGTGTTCTTGGAGTCACAGGCAGCGTTCCTTCTACTCCAAACACAGCAAGTTGAGTTGATGCCAAATAGCTCAATTTTAGTCTTGTCTGACAACACTTTCATCCGTTCTACCTCTGAATCACTGACATGTTCAGTGGCAAACTTCAAACGGGCCTGTACATGTGCGTTCGTGAGCAGGGTGACCTTGCAGGCACTGCAGGATTTCACGGGTTAGTGTGTTACCAACTGTTTTCTTGGTGACTATGGTCCCAGCCGCCTTGAGATCATTGACAAGTTCCTCCCGAGTAGTTCTGGGCTGGTTCCTCAGCATTGTAATCATCCCTGGAATACCACAAGGTGAGATCTTGCGTGGAGCTCCAGACCGAGGGAGATTGGCAGTTATTTCATGATTCTTTCATTTGTGAATTATTGCACCAACTGTTGTCACCTTCTCACCCAGCTGCTTGGCAATGGTCTTGTAGCCCATTCCAGCCTCGTGTAGGTCCACAGTTATGTCCCTGACATCCTTGAAAAGCTCTTTGGTCTTGGCCATGGTGTAGAGCAGGTGTCCCAAACTCCAGGCCTCGAGGGCCGGTGTCCTGCAGGTTTTAGATGTGTCCTTGATCCAACACAGCTGATTCAAATGGCAAAATTACCTCCTTAACATGTCTTGCAGTTCTCCAGAGGCCTGGTAATGAACTAATCATTTGATTCAGGTGTGTGGACCCCAGGGTGAGATCTAAAACCTGCAGGACACCGGCCCTCGAGGCCTGGAGTTTGGGACCCCTGGTGTAGAGTTTGGAATCTAGATGGATTTATTGCTTCTATGGACAGCTGTCTTTTATACAGGTAACAAGTTGAGAAGGCTCCCAATGTCAGCTCATTACCTGTATAAAGTACACCTGGTAGCCAAAAATCTTGCTGATTGATAGGAGATCAAATATTTATTTCCTTACTGAAAATGCAAATTAATTCATAACTTTTTAAAATACATTTTTCTTGATTTTTTTTTGTTATTGTATCTCACTGTATTAATGAGCACATGTCCCAGTGAGGCTGCTGTTCTCACTGATGACTTCTTTGGTGAAAAATACAAAGACATGGCACTGAAATTAGAATCTTAGTCACCAGATCAGAAATCTTATGAAGGTAATGATCCAGATATCTATAATTATTGCCATAAGAAAGGTAAGTGAAAAAAAATCAGTTGCAAATAGAAAACGGAAAGATGTGCATTTTGCTAATTTGGCTGAACCAGTAGAAACGTCTTAGATCAGTTTGAGTTATGCTTCATTCATGTCATATTCGTGGTACTTGATACCCAGAAGAAAGTTCTGGCACAATTTTTACAGGATTCAGGAGCCTTCCATACTTTTGTGAGGAAGGCACTACTAACCGAAAGCTGTGTACAAGTCAGATAAATGGGTCTGCAAACAATTTATGTGCCTGTGCATAAAAGTTTGTTTATGTGATTTGTGACTGGTGAGACTGGTGCATGTCCAAAAGACGTTTCCATTGTCAGTTCCAGCTGATCTGTCTGCATCTTTGTCTGAGATAGGAAGGGAACAAAGACAGTGTCAGTCTCTGGAAGACACAGATGGCTTAGTATTGCTTGCATCTTAGGTAGGAAGCTGGACAAAGTTATTTTCTACAGAATTGCTTCTTTATTGGAGTTTCATAAAATTTCTCATGAAATATGTGTTTCTCCTTAAAACGCAGATTTCTCTGCATACATAAAAAATTGGCCAAGTTGCCCAGATTATAACAAACCCCAATAACAATATAACTGCTACTCATATCTATCTAGTACCTCCCTTAAGCAGTTTGAACATCCAATTTTTGACCATATGAGTCCTCTTTCTCATTATAAGTCTTGTTGTGCTCTTATTTGTTAACACTGATGCACCAGTCAACTAGATATCCAGCTGTGTTCTATCATTGCAACATCTGGAGTCAAGGCCACAAGCCAATTCATCTCCTCTGAGTGACCGAGACACGGTCAAAATACCAGATAAATGGAAGTCTTCTAAAAGCTTCCATGGTAGATTGCTTAAACCTTATCATGTGTGTAATTCCACATAAGGAAACACTGAAGGAAGGTGAGAAAAAACTTGTAGAAACCCTAGAAAAACTAAATACAACACTGGGGAATTTAGATAGGAAAAATGTAAACAGAGGTCATTCATAAGGACCCATGCTTCTTTTTAGACATGCAAACTCACACAAATGTGAAAGAATATGTTCTAGATTGAGGCTGTGTCTTGGGAACCACAAAATACTTGAAGCGGGTAGCATATATGTTTAAATTAGTATTGCTGTGGGTACTTCCTCTAGTTGGGCCTTCCCTTGCCTTTTTAGTATTTAAACCTATGTTGGCTTAGATGCCCTGTACTGATTTTAATAAAGGTAAAAAATATTAACAAAACCAGATTATTTTTCCCTACCAAGGAAAGAAGATCGTGTTGATTAAATAGGGATGATAAAAATGGTGGTTTTGCTCTTGGCAGGTTCCCCTTTCTAGAAGAAGAGCAGCATCCGTGTTTTTGTAACCCTGTCAAAACATATATTCTTACACCGTCATGCTGTTTAGACAGCGTAATGCAGCCCAGAACACAGTGGTGTGTGGGCTGGAGTGTTGTGCATTTTATTAGGATGGCACGGTGATGTACAGTGGCACACGATAAGACCGATTGAAGAGAGTGCAGGCAGTATTTGACAGATTCACAAACTCGCTTTTAGTCTGTGTAAATGTGAGTTTGCAAAAGCACCATAACCTGTTTGGATATAGTTGTAGGACAAGGATAGCCTTATCCCATCAATATAAAGGTTTAGGCAATACTGGGAATGCCTGTATTGCTGAATTGTATTGCTGGTAACATTTTTGGTCAAATCTGGCCTTTCCCAGATTTTACCATAGGTTTTCTCCCACTTCTGCTTCTGCTGTGGCTCCCACTTCTTGAACTGATGAAAGCTGATGCCAGATATATTTGGTCTCTGTTTGCTGGGAGGAATCTGACAGCATAAAGAGTCTTTTGTGCTTTGCTCCTGTGCGTGTTGGACTTCTTCCCATTTTCAGGTTGATGTCAGTGCATTTATTTGAGCCTTTAAACATTTTGATATTTACACTGGGTTAGGATGTACTCTTGTACTGTATATGCAACAACCTTTTAACTTTTTGGCAGTCAAGCCAAAATTCATATCACAGATTAATGAGCTGGACTTCCCATATTTCATATTTGTCACATACACCTTGTGCTAATGTTGTACTTTGCTACCACTGCCTCCCCATTATATTCAGTATATTCCTACACTCCTGTTTTTGATAAGGTCTTAGGAATGCTTACTCTGGGTCCAAGGTTGCTGTGTCAATGAGACTAGAAGGGAAGGAAGTATTAGGAGGTCTACTGTGATGCACAAAGTACCTGCTAACAATGGTTACATTTGTGAATAATAAAGGGCAAGAACTTTAACCATAAAAAGATCCAGATTAAATTCAGACTGAAAGATCAGGGGAAAGAGAGGAAATGCCTGATTCAAACCTTGGCCTCTCCAGTGGACCTTTAGAATATGAGTTGCTCAACTCAGTGAGTCACACCAGTGTCCAGAAGTGATGCAAGACTATTTTGAATTGCTCATTTAGAGTAAGAAGCTAATTCTTTTCTCTCGGCTGAGGATTTTTAAAGATCGGGACACTGTAAATGCGCCTGAGTCGCTCGTTTACAATAACGTGTGTCACCTGGCTCGACGGTTCATCTCAAGGCTGTCGTGGTCCTGGGTCAGCTGACCCAGTCTTTTGAGTTTTAGGGGCTTTCCAGTTTTTTGTTTATTTAATGTGAGATATTTGGGTTGTGTAATGTTTGTATTATTTTGTGTATTCATCCTTGCGTAGTTAGTTTGGTTCTCTCAAATTACTTAAGAGTTTAGTTTCCCCCCAGTGTTTCATCCTCTCCTGTCAAGTCTGTGTTTAGTCAGTCTTGTATTTATGACCTTTTGTCTGAGTCAAGTTGGTGTGTCTTAGTCATGGTTTCAGTGTTCTGTCGCCCATTGTTTTATTGTGAGAGTCTTTCATCTCATTGCATTATGTTATTCCTGATTTGTCCCTATTGTGTTCCCAGCTGTATCCACTTCACTAATCGCCTTTTTGTGTATATATTGTTGCTTTCTACTCACGTTCATTGCCAGGATGCTGAGTCACCCTCCCTTCGGCTCTCCCAGATCCATTGTTTCACAGTTTAGGTGTCCTTATGTTGTGTCAGAGACACTCAGAGTAACAATCACAAACACGGGCTGTTGGGGGGTGGAGGCCATGAGAGAGGGGCCAGGTGGCTCTCATCTGGTGGTTAAGTACTGATTGATCAACCAATTATCCAATCCTGGAACAGGAATGGATTCAATCCAACCACTCAGCAAGCACTGGTCTCCATTAAGACACACCCATCTCCACACCTGAGAGAGAAGAGAGAAAAACCCGTAGCCATCCTCTGGTGGGAGGAGTCACACAACCACACACACACACATATGACCCACATGATCTTGGGTCATAACATAATACATGCTGTCATTTCATCGCACCTTCATTATTTAAATTTTTTCATTCTTTTGTCTTCTGTCATGTGGGACCTTTCAGTCTTCTGAAAGGTCCCACACGACAGGTTTCTTCCTGCTAAAAGTGAGTTCTTCCTTCTCACTGTCGGTAAGTCCTTGCTCATAGGGGGTCATGGACTGTTGGGGTTTTCTTTGTATTATTGTAGGGTTTCTTTACAATATAAAGCACCTTGAGGTGACTGTTGTTGTGATTTGCTACAATATGAATTGAACTGACACTGCCTCTCCATAAAGTTCAGTGTTCAATATAAGATTTCGGTGATCATTTTTAAGGCTAATCAAGGTCAGCTGTTTCCCTATATTAGTAAACTACTATATCGATTCGTAATCACTATGTCTCTGAAATCATCTGATCAACAACAACAACAACAACAATCTTTATTTATAGAGCACATTTAAAAACCAACGGTATGCCAAAGTGCTTAACATAAAACAAGGAAATAACACAAATATAATCAGGGTCATAAAAATGTAAAAATGTAAAATTATGTTCACAGGAAAATGCCACCAATACACAATGGCGATATGACATACACAGCGCAAATAAAAGCATAATAGGAAAATTAATAGGATAAATCTATGCATCAGTACTTGTTGGTTGTATCTTGGTCCAGGTTAAAGAAAAAGGAGTTTAAGCTTCTGAGATATTGCCTCCCAAGATTTTGGTTTTGGTTTTGTTTTCATTGTGAAACACTTTCTGACTTTTGTTCTTGAAAGTGCCATATAAATAATCTTTACTTACTTACTGAGAAATTACCACCCACATACAACATTTTATCAGTATAAAACAAATATAACTGTGATAAACATAAAATTATATGATGATGAAATTATATCAGCATTTTCATATTACAAAATGTAAATATTACAAAAGTGGTACAATATTGAGTTTGCTGAGGTTCACTTACCAACTACACTGCAGAAGTGGTTTAGACAACTTGCAGCAATAATTTTCACAGTCATCATGATCACTATCATAATTTCTGTTGACTAAACAAAAGCTTCCAGTAGACCAGTCGGTTTCCCAGCTGGGATAGGCTCCAGTCTCCAGGCTCTTTTTTGTTTGGATGGGTAAAAAAATAAAATTAAATCAGATTGGAGCATGAACAAACAGGAAAATGAAAACAAACAAAAGATCAAAACACAATGTGGGAGCCGAGGGAGTATAGGCAGTCTGAGCAGGCCAGGCAGTCCTCATGGATACGCATATGCTTCATGTGCATACGCACTTTATGTGCATGCACAGCTAAAACAAACAAGTTAGTTTATTTTTTATACAGCCGTAAAGTGGAGCATCTGGAAGTAAAATGTCAGAAATAAAATATTCCCTCGCCTTTATGTTTTGTCTAGGTTGCCGTGTTAATACCAGTCATCTTGAGGTATTTTAGTAGTTTTGCTCTATTTGATGTGTTAAAATGGGGACGCCAAATCAGATTCAGCTGAGTGCGAATGAAGTACCATGACCTGCCAAGTCATTTAAAACATCAGGTATGTCCTAATAGCTACAGACAGATGACAGTACTGTCAAGCACAGTGAATGACTTCTGACTTGCGATTTGTGTTTTCAGTTAAAAAATAATCAAATCCAAATAAATACCTTTTGCACAGAAATGATTAAAGCATTTCTAGACATAGAGGTAAAGTTAGAAGCGTGTGGTTATTTATTTTTCTGCAGTGCTTTTCCCACTTTTACATCCACACAAACCCACTCAAACCAAATCTAAAGACTCTTTGCACAACAAGCTTGCTGGGGGGAAAATGCTCTTCTGATATAGATTTGCCTTGGAGTTTAAAATAAAAATAACAAAGTAGATGTTGTATAAACTATACCGATGATTCTTGTCCATCAGGTCCCTCGGGAGGTTTTACCCACCTTACATCCTATTGCCCATATCCTATTTTGTTTTCCAGATACAACTGTGATGGATACATGATGAAAAAATTAACACATTCATAACTGCATAACACTGCACATTGTTTATTAGCATTATAATTTCTGTTGGATAAATTAAAACTTCCAGCATGTACCGCGCCTCGACTCAGCTGGGACAGGATCCATTAACCGCTACCACTATCACCACCACCACCATTACCACCACCTATCCCCCATGATAAGCAGTTAAAAAATGAATGAATGAATATACAAGAATGCATGATGACACAGATGATGGAAAGACAAGGTTATCTATATTTTTAGTGAATCACAGACATTTTAGGGCGTTAATGTTCATACAGTATTTTATTGTTCTACCTGAATGCTTGTTTTTTCTTTGGCGTTGCTCGGAGGGCATGATAAGTTGAGTGAGGTTCAGAATGTTGAGCCGATGTTATCAGTTTCAGCTGAAGCCTCACCCTTGTCCTGAATAACTCATAACTCCTTGGCTGCGTTACTATACCCACTCAGTATTCATTAATAAACTATGTAGCTTCTCTGCAAAACCACGTCTCACACTTATTTGCGATAAGGCACATAGCGAGACAATAAAGCGTTCTCCTGTGAGCCAAAGTAATCTTTGCTAATGCAAAAAAATGGAGTATGTGTTTGCTTCCTACAAACTTACATTCTGTTAAAACAGAAAATCCCTTTTCTCTTTTTTTAGTTTATATTTCTTAATGCAAAGATGTAACGAAGAGATCTTGAACATCATTCTTTATTTTAATTATAATTAAGCACATCGCAAATGAACCCAGTCAAATAATGAAATACATCAAACCCAAATAAGAGCATAAAATACATTCACTACAAGCACTATTATTCCATAAAATATGCTTTAACAGCAGTTATAAAAGCTGGTAAGAGTTCACACTCAACACCAACCTGACAGCCTAATTTTATAGTAATAAATGTTCTATTGCTTTCTAAAACCCACCAACCCCAAAGATATACGTGATCCATTAATTTATAAAATCATACATTCATTATTTATTAGGAATAAATGCATGGCCGCCAAAATGATGGCAGCCAAAAAGCACTTTCAAGGTCAAAAAAATTGGATCACCTCTATCATTTAATACAATAAATGGTGTTTGGCAAGAGTTGCACAGAAATAGATGTAGTAACATTGTTTTGCAGGTTTGTTTGGATACAGTTCAAACCTCCAAAAACGGGGGGGGAAATTAAAACTGGCAAAGACATGTGGCATTTGAAACAACTAACTGGTTCAATTTCTCCATTTAATTCATCCTTAGGTGTCAGCAAAGTTCCTTGACTCCAAGTGTTTAGCAATGCCTTTCTTGAAATCCATTTAACATTTATGAAACACATATTTTGCACTTTACACAAAAACAAACACAGTCTTTATTGTGTGAGCTGACTGGCAAGAATTGAGGCATGAGGTAAACAACAAACAGCTTTCATTAAAAACGTTATTTCTCCACAACATCAATACAAATCCATGTGAAATGAACCAGTAAAGAAATCAGCCAAGTAGTAAAACATAAAAAAAAAAATGTCATCCCAAAGGAAGTTCTCCTCGCTTAACAAATATGCAAGTGTCATAGCTAAAAAGTAAACAGTGATAGGATACTTTCTGGTACAGTGTAACAGTCCAGTTAACAGGACAGTTCAAATCTTTCATGACACTTAAAACATTTGTATAGAAAGGTAAATACAAAAAATATAGTATATTGGAATAATATGTGGTTCTGTATACGATAGATATAATACAAACACAGGCAAACTATAACCTTCAGTCTAAATGTAATATCTTCTGAAATATGTGATTACAATCTCACTGTCTGCATGCTATGCCATCTTTGAGAGCTTCATTGTGCCTATTGAAACTACAGAACCTAAACAATGACTGAGGAGGAGTGCAACAGTAAAATATTTATATGAGGTCCTCTTTGCGTCGGAGGAAGGTACAGCTTTTCTTGCCTTTTTAGGCTTCTGTGGGACCAAGAAGGGGACGTCTGGCAAACAGGGATGTAAGCAGGGACTCCGCTTTTTTCTCTTGCACTGGTTTCTTCCTAAGATCCAAAGGACAGCTTAGTGCTCTGATCGCTTTTTATCTGCATGTTGGCACATTTTGTAATGGGTGTGAATATACTTACAGTTTGAACATTGCCCACACGCACAGAGACAGCACTAGCATGGCAATAATGGCAACAGCGATGTAAATGTAGACAGGTATGGCATCCCATATGGCATCTGGTTCAGGTGTCACGTCTTTCTGCTCTATAATAAGCACAAAAAAGTAAAATCAGGTTAGAGAACAGCTGCTCGGCTTCGACAAAACGCATCAACAAAATGCTATAAAGTGAGGTCAACTAAAATCTGTATAATTATGAATCAGCATGAACAAACTGTCCAATATATAAGATCTGTATTTGCATATTTTGCAGACAGAACACGTTCTCCATGCATTGTCCAAATTTAAAATTTCTTGTTGCTTCCTGTTTTGGACTGGTGGCCTATGAGAGTTGGGATAGGCTTTAGCCCCACCTCCTGTCTACCCGTGATTGGATTAGCGGGAAATAAATTGACTTTCCTGTTGAAAAGCATAATTATCAGAAGTTGTTGTAGTAGTACAATAAGAGTAGTAGTAATAGCACTATACTAGAAAGTCTGATGTCTTTGTGAGTCTCTGTCTAAACCAACTCCAGGTCTCGAGGGCCGGTGTCCTGCAGGTTTTACATGTGTCCTTGATCCAACACAGTTGATTTAAATGGCTAAATGACCTCCTCAACATGTCTTGAAGTTCTCCAGAGGCCTGCCAATGAACTCATCATTTGACTCAGGTGTGTTGACACAGGGCGATAGCTAAAACCTGCAGGACCCTCGAGGCCTGGAGTTGCCCACCCCTGGTCTAAACCAACCAACCGGATCTCAATGAAAGACTCTCACACGAGCACACCAATAAAAAAATTTATTCTGTGAAACTTCATAGGCCAAAAATACAATCATATCCTGCATACTAATGCTTACAATCATAGTCTGAACAGATGTTTCTAGGTAGCAGTTGAAATGATTTAAAACAGGACAAGGGAAGGTCCATTTTATGATAAATGAACTAGGCATGGTTTAGCGACCATTTACTTTATAAGCCACAACAAAAAGTTTGGGACACAACTGATCCTCCACACTGTATACCACTGCTCTGGCCTTAAAGTGCCTTTCAGATGTAGAAAAATATTACATCTTACAAGCTGCATTTTATTTACAACCCGTTGCTATGTTGAGATGTCAATCATTACATTCAAAGTACCAAGAACGGCTGAAATGTCTCTATAACCAAAAGAGGTAGACACGAAAATAAAGTGTGGATACATAGTATGATTTGCAGACATTTTTTTTTCTCAGGTGTCTTACTCAGTCTGCTGTTTTAATGGCAGTATGATGTAACAACAGCAAAAAAGAATTACACAGTCAATTAACACAACAATCTACATAAATCCTAATATTTCGTCTTTCATTGGATTCAACTGGAGATGTTCTTTTGTTGTGTTTTGGACTTTGGACATATAATTAATACTTTTGCAACATTAATTTGTCCAACATGTTATAAAATATTGTGCAGAGCCTGGATGAAAATGATCCTTCAGCTTTTCCTTCAGGGGACTTTCCAATCGTGGCAACATCGGTGACTACAAAAAGCAAGAAAAAGAAGAAATCAGAAAATGATTATGCATATTTCGCTTCATTGTATTGACATAAATTGAAATGTATTGCATGCTTGAATGAGATAATCTTAAAACCTACTATTTCTTGATGGTGTCAGGATCTTCCAGCTTGAAATCAACGAGACTACTTTGAGGGCTTAGCAGGACTTGTTGCTAACAAAAGAAATGCTTTACAGCTTAGTTTGTAAATCCTTTACTCACAGGAAACACACTTTGAACAGATCACTCAGGAATATGAGATGAAAAGTAACACTCGGGAATTTAAAGCCTTAATGCTGAATCAGTCAGTGTTATCCAACATCATGTAGTAGCTGTGGCTCAGGAAGTAGAGTGTGTCGTCTTCTTATTAGCAGGTTAGTGGTTTAATGACTGGCTCTCCTATTTCGCATGTTGAAGTCTTCCTGGGCAAGATACTGGACCCCAAATCGCCCCTGGTGCAGTTGTTGGAGTGTAAACATTTGTTTAGGGGCTTGTAGCGAGAAAGTGCTTTGGGTACCGAAGTTTATAACAGAGACAAGGTAAGGATGCTTTCTTTTGGGAAAGGTTAACCAAAGTGTTAAAGAAAACCAAACCTGTCTTCTACCATAGATGAAAGTATATCACATTGTGTTTTATTCTACCTCTCAGAAGTAGCTGAATGTGAGTCACACGCTCTGAATCTCCCTAACAAGTTGAGCTTCTCTGGCTGTAAAATATACCGCTCAAAATTAACATATGTGCCACCTTATGACAAGTACAGACCTTCACCTTTTCGATTCAGTAGAAATCCATGATTTTACGTACTGTACTGTACTTTATTTGCTAATTTTACATACAGTCTCTCTTCTAGTTAAAGGCAGCTTTGATTAATATTTCACAAAAGTCAAGAGAGAGCCTAGCTGTTTCCGATATTCCCTTTGCAATATTTTGCTAGTAAACAGCAAAAATTGGCTTTTTTCAGCTGTATTTGATAGACTCGGTGAAGAAAGGACAGGAAAGCAGGGAGAGAAGGGGAAAGACATGCTGCAAAGGGCAGTGGGTCGGACCCGAACCCGCTGTCAACCGTGTGGCTCAATGCACCAAGCCAAACTGGCGCCCAATCTTTTGTTTTTTAGTATAAATGTATTTATTTTTTCCAAAACAGGCAGTTCCAGGCTTTTGGCTTTTGTTTTGTTTATTGGGGGGGTTGTTGGTTTGTTTGTATTTGTTTGGGATTTTTTATCCCACTGATACAGCACTCAAAAACCTTACCTTTTATCTCTTTGGAACAGTCTTTTATAGAATTGTCATCAAGACTAAACAAATATTCCTACTGCATTACAAAATCAAGAGTGCCATTTGCCAATATCAGTTACAAACTCATCAAAAAATAAAGGCTTTTTTGTGTCAAAAGAAGAAATGATATGATTTTTAAATGAAAACCTAAAAACATCCAGTACTCCAGAGAGCCAAAAAATAAGACGTTTTTGTGCGAAACATTCTTACCTGGTTGGCATACTGGATGGCTCCAGTCACTCCAGTAGCTCGTGCTCGCACAGTACTTATGCACCTTAGACCGGACCCTGAAGCAGTGGGTCTTATTGATGTCGATGGACAAAGTCAGGCTTGTCCGCCCTCCTGTCAGAGATTCTGTCTGTCAATGAAGAAGATAAAGTAAATAATTACTACAACAACAGAGTTAACAGACCCCAAAAAGTACTTAAGTTTTGATGAGTTTCTTCATCTTCATTTGGTTTTATGACAGTTTAACTCACTCACCACTTTGCTGTCTAACAGTGTTAAGCAGCTGCTTTTGATCTGGAAAACCAGATTTACACTTCTTGTAAGTACTGGGGCTTTAATGCAGAGTTCTGGGCTCATACCCAAGCTTAAGCACTGGGCATCTGACCAATTAAGGCTACATTGCTTTGTCAAGCAGACAGCTTTCAGCTGCGTCTCAAAGACTCATAACTCTATTTTATTTTGTACTTTATGGCACACTTAAATTCCCATTGTGACCTCATTAATCTCCACTCAGTCATGGTCATGAGGATTTGTTTTACAATTTGAGTTTCTACTTATTTTTCTATTGTGTTCTATTTACTTTAAAACACATCCATCCATCATTTTCTTCTAGACCTTTTACTGTGAGATTAAAAAAAAAATTGCATAGCAAACAAAACCACAGACTCTAATAGTTTCCACTTTTTAAAGGTCTATAAAACAACAAAGTCAAATCGTTAGCAGCTTTGTTATTAGCTGTCCAAAGCCACAGTGCCTGAAGTAATGTTAAGGCACTCCTTTCTGTAAAAAGGTATTTGATGAATGAAACAGAAAAAAATGATTTAACATTGAAGAAAAACAGTTATGTTTGCGTGTTTAATAAAGCGTGCACAGCTAAAACAAACAAGTTAGTTTATTTTTTATACAGCTGTAAAGTGGAATGTCTAGAAGTTCAACAAAGGAAAAATGTCTAAAATAAAATATTCTCCAACCTTTATGTTTTGTCTAGGTTGCCGTGTTAATACCACTGATCTTGAGGTATTTTAGTGGTTTTGCTCTATTATTGTGTTAAAGTCAAGTGTGACACCAATCAGATTCAGGTGAGTGCGAACGAAGTACCATGACCTGCCGAGTCATTCAAAACATCAGGAATGTGCTAATAGCTACAGACAGATGACGGTACTGTCAAGCACAGTGAATGACTTATGACTTGAGATTTGTGTTTTCAGTTAAAGAAGACTCAAATCTAAATAAATATTAATGCAATTAAGCTTTTGCACAGAAATGATTGGAGCATTTCTAGAAATAAAGACAAAGTGAGAAGAACAATCTCAAAGCCTGAGTTTACTTGTTTTGTGCGTTCCCCACTTTTACATCCCCACAAACCCAGTCAAATAAAATCTAAAGACTCTTTGCACAGCAAGGTTTCTGGGAGAGAAAGGGATGCTCTTGTGATACAGATTTGCCTTAGAGTTTAAAAAAAATATTAATACCAAAGCACATGTTGTATAAACCATACCGATGATTCTTTTCCATCAGGTCCTTCTTGATTGTGTTCCACCTCGTATTCTAGACAGTGGCCAGGAACCTTTCCGTCAGGATGTTCCCAGTGTAGTTCTAACTTGTCAGGACCTGTTTGCAGATGCAGTTTTTTTGTGGCTGCACACTTCACTGCATAAATGCATCAAGAAAACAGGGAAAAAATTAGTGATTGTGATAGCATGCAAGGGGGTATACAGATGTTGCGGATCTCGGTCAAATCAAAGTTGAGCAAGCAGTGAGTCAAAACGTGAGCAGGAATTGTATTTACCATGGTTCTGGATTTGCAGGGAGGCAAACGTTGGTTTTAGTGGCCCCTCAGGAGAACTTCCATTTAAACAGAAGTTAATATCAGTGAATACAGGAAGCGGTACATCTGCGAATGTGCACCCTATCCTGACACCGCCTAATGTGTTGTACTTTGGGCATTCCTCAGTCTGTCCAAGTTCTTTGTGCCTGCAGAACAAACAGATCAGATAAGCTTCTGCATCCACATCCTGCTTTACATAATGTGACAACATCAAATCTTAATCGGTACAAGACACGAGTAACTCAATACTGAGGAAATTCTTCCCACTAAGAAAATAAAAAGTAAAAGATCCGCTGATGCATTTCAGCGTGAAGTGTTCTTAAAAGTTTCCGTTGCAGTTTCCAGATAATTGCGTGGGTACATGCCTTAACAAGATTTATTCTCATTAAACACTATGCACATAAAAGTGTTGCCCAGTTTTCTTCCGCTCATCAGCGGAAGAAGACAACTGGATTGTTTTCTCCTTTTATTCTCCGGAGGAAATTAACAGGAGCGCCTCTTTGTTTTGCGGTGTTCTTTTATAAACATAAGCCTCATTAAGAATCAAACACTGATGACAACAGCTTACGTTATGAAAAGCAGCACATTTAGTTATTACACCGTTATTACACCGTTTTTTGATTTACTGCCTTTTTTCATATCTAGCTAACTGGTGAATAGAAAATTCATCAAATATTAGAAAAAGTGGACAGATGTGTCTTAGGAAAAAATTAAACAAGCTGATTATGTCATTATTTCTTCCAAATGATAGTGGAATGGTTTGTTATGGACCACGTCACGAGCCAACAAAGCTCTGACATGCCAGACATACCAGAAATATAGCTTTTGCTGGGAGTTGTCTGGTATCTTTTCACTTCTTCTCCACTGGCACTCTGTGTACTCCATGTTGTGGAACACACATTTAAAATCCAGGACTTCAGTACCCACAACACCTATACATGAAAAAAGAAAGGATCAAATTAGCTATGATCTTACTAATATCCCTTTTCTGTAATCACAAATCTTATAAGCCTTGGAAGGCTGACCTGTGCTGGGAGCTTTCTGGATGACTTCAGTGTAATCTGTGCTCTTGATCATAGTATCGTTGGTGCAGGTCCCACTCAGCAAGGTGTAGACTCGCACTCTAACATCTTTCATCAGGTCAAACTGAGCAGTGTAGGTCCTTTTACTTGTCCTGATGCTCTGCAAAATCACAAATGAGTTACTACATGCAAAAGTTTCCTGATCTACTGATTTTTTCTCCTTTCATTTAACAAAGATGTGTAGACAGAGTTTTCTCCCACAAAACTTTTACTCTAATACTGAGGCTTGTGTAAAAAAAATTTAAAAAAAATAAACAACGACAACAACAACTTATGTATCAATTTTCAATAAGTCACATTATATCTGCTGTTTCATATTTTACTTGAACTGTTTAAAAGATATAAAAGAGCTTTGCATAGTTGTCTAGACACGCTCAATTATCAGGCACAGTTATCATGATAGGTGCAGATAAGCTCGTTCTTTCAGTCATTGTAAGATAATGATCAAGGCGTCATACTAATTGTTACTGAGATGTAACTAACAGCGTCACCCACCCACATTATTTGGAAAAAGTATCAAGACTATGTTCTGGTTTTATCTTATTTAGACATAGATGCTTAGGCAAAATTATGTGGAAGTGCAATTAAGTTTATTTGAGAAATCCCCACAAAATTACAGAGACACAAATCCCATCATGATGAAACAGCTTTAAGAGACTGTAGTTTGTGATCTCTGCAGAGTTACAGTCCTGCTGAGGTGCTTTTATACTGTAAAGTCACATAAGATATCATTTCAAGTAAACATTTTATTGCTTGTAATTACGGCTATTAAATTGGCCCATTACCAGAGCAGGTCATGTTTCTGAGAAAATCGTTCTGGGAGGAGTTCAGGCAGGTTATGCGCTTCCGTGTAAGATCTAAAAAAAAAAAAAAAAAAAAGACTAAGCACTTACAGCCCAGCTGTCCCGGTAGGTGTTGTAGTACTCCAGCTGATATCGTACTGAGCACTCTGTCATGTTAGACAAGCTGTCTGGGGGATTCCATGAAATCTCCAATTGTCCAAGATGCCCGGGATCTGTTATTACAAGGTTCTCTGGAGGACTCACTGCAAAGGAAACAAATATTTATAGAGTTTGTGTTTATAAAAAAAAAAAAAAAAAAAAAAAAAAAAAGCCAATTTTATATCAACAGCATCCAGTGGAATATCTCAACAAACTGCTGCCAAATGTTAAAAAAAAAAAATCTCCTTCTGCATCATATTGCAGGATATGCTCTTTCCTCAGAACTCCAGTGGCAGAGGGCCATATTTAAAACATTTCATATTAAAGGAGAAGCTTCAGTTTTTCAGTTTTCTGTCAAGCAAAGTCTAAGTACATGAAAAACGTCTGGGACCAACCTGTAAGCCCATTGCAATACGTGCTCTCCTTCCAGGTTATTAAAAGCAGCATCAGTGTAGCTGTGTAAGTCAGCCTGGATTTTCTCGCCATCAGTAGTTTATCAAGTGTATATTCAAGGCTAAAGAAAATAAAAATTAATTACGATAAAAAAAAAAATACAAAAAGAATTCTGAGAAGTGATCTCGCTTCACAAATGGTTTAATTAATTTTTTTTAATGTCATGAATAAAAGTTAAAAAAAAACACACAAACATATATCTATAGGTCTATAGGTTAAATCAAACAGTGCCAAACATAATAAAACGGTAAAATGTCCAGATTAATACTTACGCGATCGTTGGCTAAGAGCGCTGTTTTCCTGCTGCAGCAGGTTCGGGCAGAGCGCAGCAGACTGGCACAGCGTGGGTGGACTGATGCATTTGTAGCCTCCCCACTAGGAGAGTTTAGGACTACAAGTGAGGAAACCATTGAATAACAAACAGCAGCGAATTACTGTGAGTAATAATATCAAAATGAATATTCTCTTCAGTGGAAGTGCGAAGTAAATACAGACAGGGAGGAGTCTGTAAAACGATTAGATTGAACCTGTATGTATCATTTTGATAGAGATTAAAAGGATTAAAAGAAATGATTAAAGATTAAAAGAAGAGAGAATAAAACCCAAGGATCCATATGGCTTCACTTTACATGTCAAAGTTTACTTTAATTAAAGCGAATCCTTTTCCAACCTGGGCTAACAATGACTGCTCTCTGTGAGCACTTGGATGTGAGACGAGTGTCCAGGGACCGTCTACAAAGTGCAATACAGAAAAGAAAGACATAACATACATAGAGGGGTTTTTTCCCACAAAAATCACTTTACACACAGAGGTATCCTGATCACCTCACCAAGTTTTTACAAAGTACTACTTTGTAAAAGTGGTCTTTAATATTTAATGTATTTTTTAATTAGTAAAATGATAAAGTAACAAACTAAGCACTAATAATAATACACCGAACTTTTAATAGTATTTCATCATAAACATCTCCTGTCTTTTGACAATTGGTTTCTATTTTGTTTGTTTGTTTGTTTTATTCTATATTTTCAATTTCTGGGAGGTAACAGAAGCCAAGCAAGCCTAATACTGCTGGAAAAATGGAAGAGTTTGGGGGGGGAGTTGGCTCAAGAAGGGGATGGAAGTAAAATCTATACCAGTTTTAAAACATGTGGATCATGACCAGGGAGAATTAAAGAAGCAGCCAAAAGTACCTGTATGCAATTTACAATAAAAGATGACACACAATTTCGGGGTTGGGTTCTTTCTGTGCTGTGCATGTGTGAGTGTGTGTGGGGGGGGGACAGGGAAGGGGGGTTAACAGAATATATATGTATATAGATAGATAGATAGATAGATAGATAGAGCTACAGCTCTAGCACGTCTGGCTGCTTCCTCCCGTCGACGCACCTCCTCCACCACCATTTTTCAACGTCCGGTTACAGATGCCTGCTGCCAGAGATGTGTTACTGCTCCAAGATCAAATCCTCCTCTGCCCTGTTGGACATGACCCACCACATCACAATGGAGAAGAGCAGATCTGGCCTGTAGCTGTGACTGGGATCCACTTCCTCCCCGTTGCTAGGGTGGGAGCAGCGCCTCTCACTATGGGGTCTCGGGAGTCCGTGAGTGACGTCTCCAGCCTCACTTTTGCACATTTAAACTCTTCTACCAGGCTAGGGATAGGCAATGACAGTATCCCGTCGCTTTAGAGTCCAACGCTGTTAAGGCATTTCAAAAGTCCAAGCCACTTCCTCATGTAGTGCTCACTAGCCTCTCCAGTCAATTTGCATGATTAAGCAAGATTAAGCAAGACCTCGTACATCATCAGCGGCCACAGTAGTTTGGGTAGCAACCCAAACTGGAAGCACCAGAGCTTCAGTTTCCCTGGGAGTGCAGTGGTGTTAATCTGCCTGAGGTCATTAGCCATGTTATGCCATATTTGTTCCAGTTGCCTTTCTTGGCAGTTTGAACCTGGTGCCAGAAGACACTGGCATGCTCCAGATATCCCGAGAAGCCCCAGATACCAGCCTTCTGCACTGATGTATCAGCATAGTTGTTTCTTTGCAGGAAAGTAGATAGTGTTTGGGCCAAGACACTGAAAAAGATCTTTCGTTCTACGTTCAACAGGCTAATCTGGTGAAACTGGCTGATGGATGAGGAGTTCTTCTCCTTGGGGATCAGAATAGAAATGTGTTGCTAGCTGTTGGTGGCTATACTCCATGCTAAAGGCTGATATTAACTGTCTGGGCCTTGAATTAGGGCCTGATATTTGGTGTGGCTGGCTAGGCTCTAGACTGGAAACTGCTACTAGATGGATTTGACTGCGCTCCAATCTGGAGACTCTAGAAAGGTCTGTCAAAGATATTATGTTCATTGTTTTCAGCCATCCTATTAATTATCGCCAACTTGTGGCCATATTTGCAACTGTCTTTAAAAGCTAGCTTGATCATAGGGCATTGAAATCTATAGTTTCTGCCATCTTGACAAAGGCTAGAGCTGGGCAAGCTGAGAAGAGCACCTTCTTTCTCTTGTTGTGCATGCACATCGTGGAAAAAACTTTTATGACTAATTAATATTGCTTCTTCTTCTTCTACAGTCTACCAAAGTAGAACATCTGTCTCCATCTCATTGTGTATTTTGGTTGTCTTCCGTCACTAATCTGCATGTCCTCTTTCACGATATCCATGAGCTTCTCTGTGGTCTTCCTCTTGTGATCCTGCTGTCAGATCATCACAATGTACATACACAGATGAGTGTGAAAAGTGGGAGCATTAGCAAGTAAGCCACCAAACTACACTGCGACATAACAGATAAACTGGGTCTTGAAGTTACTGCGTACTGTAAAGAAACTAAAAAAACTCCTTTAATACTACAATAGTAGTGAAACACTTCAAAAATTCAAAAAAGTGATACAGTTCCTTGTTTTTTTCATGTAAATTTGTGGATATATATACATTGCCTTCTCTTCATTGATTTTGTTGTAGTTTTCACTTCCCTGTGCCTAGGCTGTGCTTCTGTTATGTCACCCATGTTTAGTCAGTTTTGTCTTTGTGTTTACTTTGGTCTGTCAAGTTTGTAGTGTCTGTCTCAATGTTTTGGCTCCCTGTTTTATTTTGACAGTCTCTCGTCTCATGTGCATCATGTTCATTTTTGCTTCCCCTCTTGATCGTCAGTTGATTCTGTTCACCTGCGCCTTGTTTTCAGCAGCTGTGTCTCGTTCCCTGATTACCTCATGTGTATTTAAGCCCTCCGTTTCCCTTCTTCTTTGTTATGTACTGCTTGTCTTGCTTGTCTGCCAGAGTGAGCTCCTTATATGTTTTCTGGTTTCTTTCACCGCCTGGACTCATGTAAATAAAGGCTTGGTTTTTGCCTATTTAAACCTGTCTGGAGTCTGCATTTTGGGTCCAAATTCTTCACAACCATGAGATCCATGCCATTAGAGTCGTTGTATGAGTCAGCTGTGTAGTTCAGTTTAACGATAGCTCAGGTTGCATAGAATTTTTCACCGTAGGGTTAAAATGGGGTTGTGATTACTGCATAAGTTATGACACAGATCTGACACATAAGTATAATTCATGTGTAACTGTGAAGTGAACTCCACACCACTACCTCCACCACCCCCTTACATACACAAACACACCCACACAATGACTGCAACCTTCAGCTGTCAGTGAAGCTATATTTACTGTCATTAATGAATGAATCTGAGAACAATCAAGATGCATCCGAGGTGCTATTGCATCTTTCAGAAGGGATTTAATCTCACAGGTTCTTTATTTGTATACATGAACTATTTATTTGCTGTTTATGTCAGGGAAATTGCCTTGAAATGGAAAAATGCCTGAAGGTAAAGACTTGACAGAAGACAAGGTATTGCGTTATTTCCCAACTTGGCAAGTGTGAAGAACTGCCTAAAAGCACCTCACCCACTTTCATTTATTGGTATCTGTCATGTTAGAACATTACAACAAATTCTACTCAACTTCAAAATAATTGGCATCACTGCTTGTGGCCAACTATTTTAACACAAATCATTTGACTTGATGTCCGTATGCAGGTATATGAACATGGGGTGGGGGGCGGTATTTGTTTTGTTTTTGTTTGTTTTTTGGGGCGGGTGGTATTTTTCCATAGGGGTGGTGATAATAGTGGTGGTGGCAGAAACTCTAAAAGGGAACATACACTATTAAAAACATCCATTCACCATAATTCATGATTTTTATTTGAACATTTTGATCGCTTCATAAATCCAGGCCCTGAACTGAAAATGTGCAATATACCCTATAGCTCAGACCTTAACACATCTGATAATAGGGCTGTGCGATATGACCAAAATCTCATATCCCGATATAAGGCATTCATCATCCCGACAACGAATATATAATAACAAAAATTTTACATTTTCTGTAAATTCTGTGAATCTCGGGCAACTCGACTTGCATGAAGTGTTTTCAGCTGGGTGTTGTGTACCTGGAGTCGAGTGTTACATAAGTTGAAACGGCCTCAGTTTTCTTTGTGAATATTTATTACACGGCGTGCTGCGGGGAAAAGCCTGTTCTAAGCTGTTCTATGCGCCCCAGGTCGGCTGTGGTTACAATGTAGCTTGCCATCACCAGTGTGTGAATGTGTGTGTGAATGGGTGGATGACTGAATGTGTAAAGCGCTTTGGGGTCCTTAGGGACTAGTAAAGCGCTATACAAATACAGGCCATTTACCATTTTATTTCTTTTTAGCACCTGACGGCTCTTTTTAGCTTCTCATGCGTAAACACTCTGCATTCTATTTCACTTGATTCAGTTTATTTTGAAAAATCTCAACAGGATCTTCAGCTTTATTATGAAAGGTTTATGTGGAAAATAAACATGCGGATGGCGGAGCCAGGCGATGGTTTTACCGTCGTTGTTGTTAATGACAACGCATAAAAACAATCGCCTGTGTCCGTCTGTAGTGTGGCTATATTAAATACAAGAGAAAGAGAGAACTTCAGGAAGTTATACAGTGACCATCAAAACGAGGAAAAAATATTCCCGTAAACAGCTGATTTTGCGACACCACGAAACAAACGATAGCGTAAAATGAAACGATATACGTTTTCATATCGTCATCCGATATATATATCGAACAGCCCTATCTGATAACAGAGCAATCTGTTACGCAGACACTGGAATGGGGATATCTGGCAAACCTCTGTCAAATATGCTGACTAGTAAGCTCTCTGTGTCAGCCACCAATTATTTATCAACATGTGATTTGGTGCCAATTTTATTGCCTTATACATGCTCTACATTAAAAGTATTATTCACAGGCATGGTGTCGCTTTCAGTTTTAATGCTACCTTCACTGGAAGTCATTTCATTTTCTACCACTGAACGTTCCTTGTGCAAATGATAAAACAAACTCTGCTAATCAACAGCAAAGGTTGTGCAATCATTTTTTGTTATCTTAGCGAATTCTCAAAAAATACTATCCAGTTTCTCTTCCTAGTGTCACCACACCTTGTTTACTCTAACAACATTTTCACCTACCTGAACCGAAAACAATTCAACATGTTGAATTCAACACAGCTGCCAGGTTTTGGTCCAATGTCTGGAAGCCTAGGATCCTTCAAGGGTTCTGTCCCAGCTTTATCACCTCATAATACCCTATGCCCCAGTGTTTACGCTTACTACTCGGCCAAAGGTCTTGGTCTAGATTTGTTCAGTATGGCCCACAGCCCTTAAAGTATTGCATAATTACCAAAAGGTTGATTCTTTTCATCTGAACGTAGCGTTTTCAGTGCGAGAAACATTGCATCACTCATCCAAGTGACTTCTTCAGTCTCAGCTGACTAAAGATTTCCCCTACCTCATAAAATCAGTTGCACGATAACTGAAACTAGCACACTGAATGAACAATGGGCTGTGAGGTCAGTTCCTTGATCATTAATATGCAAATTCTCATGACCACTGATCAACAACCACTGATCAAAGGCTTTTGATCAATGGCCATGAGTACCATTCACAGAGAGTTGGGGAATAGCTGCAATCACAGCATTGTGAGATGGCAAAGGATGTACCCTTAGGGCCCCTCCTAGATTCAGAGATGCTCTTTCCCTTTTCACGTAAATGGCCTCCTTGACTACCTGCTCAAACCAGCGTTCCTCCCTGTCCAGGATGTGTACATCCTCATCATTGAAAGAGTGTCCACAGACCTGTAGGTGTAAGTAGACTACGTCCAGATGAACAGAATCAACCTTTTGGGATTTAATTACCTGGATGATTGAGCATACATCAAGATATTGCATAACTACATTGTTGGCTGTGTAAACACTGTTTAAAAACCTTGTAAAAACCTTTTCTATAGAATATTCCAAAGTTTTTTTGTTTTTTTTTTAATGATTTTTTTTTAATGGGCTTATATTATATCAAAAGAAGGTGTCAGATGTCTGGTGAAGACATGTCTTGTGACCTGGCTTGTGTACATATCGTCAGAGCCTTTCTTTATCCTTTGTTGTCTCAACCCTCATTGTTGTGTGTCCCCTTCATCTATGTTTCCCTGAAGACTCCTAGTATTTGGTTTCCTTGCTCCTTCCCACCTAATCTTTGGGGGATTTTTGTATTTTCTTTTTTTTGAGAGAGAGAGAGAGAGAGAGTCCTACATTAAAGCTTCATTTCAAGTTTATGTTTCAGTCTCCTGAGTCCTTCATTTCAGTCTACATCCTGTTGTGCCATTTTCAAAGTCAAAGTCAATGTAAACTTTATTGTCATTTCTGCTATATCCAGTGCAGCATACAGAGAGACGAGACGACGAGGCTCTGGTTACATCAGTGCAAAAAAGCTAATAAATAGACATAAAAAGGAGTAAGAAAAATATACGCTTAAGTCATAGGAGATCAAGAGAAGTTGCGATTAGAATTTACAATTTACAGTTTACAGTTTGGAGTGGTTTAAAGTGACCAGTGTAGCAGCTTGTAAACCTGGAGTTGAAAAAAATTGTCCATAGAGCAGTATTTTGTTTATTTTTATAAAGTGTTACCAGATATAATAAACTAACCACTCAAATGAAAAAGTTAAATATATTAAAGAGTTGCATGGTTTTGCTTCTATTTGTATTTAGCTTTCGATTTCGAGCTGCCATTTTTCATCATGTGCCATTGAAAGCAAAAAAATTGCTGAAAGGTAGGGCCAAGGAAGACCACCATGGTGGATTTCCTTGGTTGCCTCGGTTCTTCCTTGGTCTTCCATGACATTAAAATTAAAGGACTGCTCTTCAGAAACAAGATGTCTGTGCCAATACCTAAAATGTGAAGACACTACGAACAGCAATATAATACCATAAGTACCCTCACAGGGTCGGCCCCAAAGCTGGCAGCATACCTCCTGCCTCTATTATCCCTGCATACTTAGTGGCTTCCACAATCAGCTCATACAAGTTTACATGATACTGACAGTGCGCTTTAAGAGAGGTATGACATATGTTATTCATTTAAAAATGAAATGTGCAGAAAAAACTTTAAAAAGTTTGAATCGTTTCTTCAGTTATTTACCAAATTGTTGTTCAAATATGTATAATTCAATATTAAACTTAATATTTTATCTATTATATCTATTTTTGGGTGAAATTTATTCAGTTTTCAAACATTTTGAGGTTGTGTAGTTGAGAGAGATTTCCTGTAACAGACGTTGAACTATAAAAAAAAAATGAAACAGCCAAAGGAAAAGCAAAATTAAGACTCAAAAGGGACTCTATACAGTGACAGGCTTATTGTTTAATACTGGGAGCTAGCATATCAGGAATTCCTGCCAAATTCAACCCTGTTTTCCAGGGAAAAACACATGCAGTAACACATTAGTTTCTGCATGTATGTGCCTGTGTTTCGACTGTAAAAAGAAATCTCACTAAATTCTAGATAAAAGGACCCAACGTGGCTTTGCAGTACAAAGTTCAAAAGTACAAATCTATGTCCCAAAGTGTCTGTGTTTCTGTGGAATTTCATTTCCACACATTATTTCCAATAAACAGCACAGCTTTAAAACTTAAAAACATCAGGATGCTGTAGAAAAATCTTACTTACAGCAGAATGCAGTTTTTTAAACCCCTGTTACACTGCAATGTGACTGTGGGCATAAATATTATTTATGGCCATAAAATTATTTATGGTTTATATTATCATTTAAAGACTAGCATATTGACTCAGGAACAGTCCTGGAACACTGTAACTGAATTTGATCCTCAAACGCAAGCCACTGTCATGCAAAGGAAGAAAAGGTCTAGCAACACTGGCGCCAATGCCAAGCTTGAGTTCATTTAAGAGGGACGGAGGCAAAGAGGAAACCATTGTGTGGTTTGACAAATAAAAAAACAACAACTTTTTTTAAAAGTTATGGAGGGCATGCTTTCAAGGCTAAAGAAAAAAGATATAATCTGACGTATAAATGCGTGGTTTAAAAGCTTCCATAAAGGTATGCAGGCACCATTAACATGGAATAAAGTATATACACATGTTGGAATGGGTAGTGCCACACAGACAACATTGTTTTTCAGGGATTCTGCAGCAACAGCAGCACGACTCTATAGTGAATGAACCCGGAGTGCTACTCAGAAACACGTAGTGCATTATGCACTGAAAAAATATAACAAAGTAAACCCACAGCTGCTGAGAAGTTGATAAGAAACAAGGAAGAATGGGAAACATTTTTGCTTTCACAACTACAGCAACTGACCTAATTTTCCCAATCACTTAAAATGTTGTTAAAGAAAGGCAATTTGACATAACTGCAACTGTGTCTGACCGATTCTTATACATTTCTCCCAAACCAACATCTCTCAGATTGAACACTTGATATTTTGTCTTTTTAACGTTGTTAATTAAATATGAGCATATAAATGATTTGCAACCTGTTGCATACTGCCTTCATGTTAATTTTAAGCAAAGCCCAAACAATTTTTTTTAGCAATTGAGCACAATGGTAACTTATTGTGTTTGCAGCTTCTCCCATTCCTCCTATGGTAGTGTCTACTGTTCCTGTTTCACTTGCAGTTAAAAAACTTTCAGTTATTTCCTGTTGTACTTTGAAAATATCATTCTACAGTCAATCCTCTGTGTGTATATATAGTCCTTCCCTACCCTTTGTCCATATCCTGTCATCTGCTTTCCCTTTCGTGCGTAGTTTGGGATTTTCCACCTTTTTGTTATGTAATATTGGATTTGGTTATCAGATTATTTGGTATTCCATTTAGCCTCAGTGTCTGCCTTTGGTTCCTACGTCAATTCAATTCAGTTTTATGTATATATATATATATATATATATATATATATATACAGAGCATCAAAGCACCTTTTAAAAGAAAAAGAAACAGGAAGTAAAATCCAATAAAACCACATTCAGGGAGGGTTAGCAGCCGCTTGGGGGTGATGTTATGGGTACAGGACAAAGGACAGACTATATACATATATGCTGCAACAGTCACCTCAAGACGCTTTACACTGGAGATTAAAGACAGTGCAGTACCTGGGAGAAATCCCGAACAATTAGAAGACACCCCTATGAACAAACAAGGATGAAAAATCCTTTTAAAAGGCGTCTGGTGTGACTGATTGTGTGTGACAGGAAAGAGAGCAGAATTAAGATGAGATAAAAGATAGACTGATACAACGATTGCATGGAGAGACAAAACACAGGCTAAGGCAGAAAGAAGAAAAAACTTTAATCACATGCTCCACTTGTAAACACGTGCGGAGTGATAAGAGCATGTGGAGAAGAGTCACTCAGTGCATCACATCAAGTCCCACAGCAGCCAGAACTTACAGTGACACACCCGATCCCACCCTAACAATAAACTTTAGCAAGGTTTGGTTAAATCACGTCAAAGACTTGGGCAACAAATCTGAAGAAACTGGTTCTATAATAAAAATTAATTACTGCTGATGCAAGCTGGCCCAGATAACATTACTTTAGAGTGTACATAAAGCAATGTGCTCTACTGGTGAGCGAATGAGAGGAAAACAATGAAGACAGCACAGACTGAGCTCCAAAGAATTTCACTTTATTTTTATATTCAGCATGTTCGCTATAAGAAAACCTTGGAATTTACACAGATGATATGTACACAGGTTTAGCTTCAGTGATTTTGTAGTCTTGCATGCGTCAGACCAGTTTTTAATAAAAAAAAATAACAGATTATGTACATGAATTGTGAATTCTCTCGGCAGTGTAGCATTTAGACATAACTCACTATTTCACTGTTTTCTCCTAACGAGACTTGTGAGATGTTAAATCATGGTGAGCATAACCAATTAAACCAATAACAGATACTTAGGCACGGCAATGGATTTATTACATACAAAATTACAAAATAAAAATCAGCACCACTGTCTTTTCATGAATATGAATTCTACATATTGCAGACGGTTCAGTGAGTATGCAGCACAGGGACTTTCCCATTATTCCAAAACATCCTGTACATTGCCGTTCTATAGAAACACATAAACCTGCCCCCGGGCCTAATAAGAAACATTCAAAATAAAAGTTGCTGAGGTAACACAATGTTCACTAATGATGAGAGACATTCATCAAGCAATAGGTATAGAAAAAGACATTTTCACGCTTCCAAACAGTGCAAGAAAGATCATGTTCACCTTTGCTGAACGCCTGCTTTTGAACACTATTCATATATGTTAAGAGAAATCAGGCCCTACAATTAGTTCCTCCAGTCCGTGCTTGCTCTGAAAAAATCCCTGCTAAAGTAATGGAGATTAAAGTCCTTAAGGTAGGCCCAAGCTAAAGGGCCAGAGGGATCGTGCACTTCTTCTTCTAATCTTATCGTGCAGTGTCCTCTTTGTGTTCTTTACTCCTTACAGCTCAACAAAAAGATACTGAACGATAAAGTGGAAATTTCACAATAAAACTCGTATGTTGTTAGCCCACCCAAGCCTTATCTTTGGTTGAACTTGAGAAACTGTCAGAGCAAGGATTACTTCATGGGCAGTACAAACAGGTGCGCAGATTTCAACGTTAAACACACAGATTTACTTTCAAGACTTTTAAATAAAGGTCTACTAACAACCGCTAAACATACAATGTCACAGAAATGAATTCAGTCAGAATGAAAATCCATACACTGAGTACAGATGGGGGGAGGGGGGTTAAAGCTCCCGTCAAATGCCAGAAAATGTCACGTCTCTTTCTCAAATACCGAGAAATAAATATGCTATGGAGAAACACTTCGATGACAAGATACTCTCCAGAAATGAATTCAGGGCAATTCATTGGTACTTGGTTTAGATGAATGAAAAGGTAATGTGCCATGTCTTTGCGAGCGGTGCGGTGATGACACAAGTATATTGCAGAAAGAGATAACAGAGGTCAAGTTGCTGCTCTCCCTTGCTTTCTACAACAACTCACAGAAGCTACACGCAGAGTTAGAGTCCAACACCAGTTCAATTCAGTCTAAATCGCAAACACTTAAAACACCACTGAGGTTTTGTGTCCAATTGGATTTATATGAAAGTATTATTTACTTGAATTGCAGCCCTTAGGAAATGAGACACACCTGTCAATACAATATGCGTTACTATGGATATTAGAAATAAATAAAATACACAAGGGGTAAGGCCTGCCTCGTGCTAATCTCTCAATGTCTTGAGGACAAAGAACTCTGAGGGTGTGTGAGGTTTTGTTTTCAGCTGGATTTATATGAAAGTGGCTTTTTCCACAAGGTGTGGTGAACTTTTAATTTGCAATTACTGAATGTTTTATGACTTGTAGATGCACATATTTTCCTGCCTTAGCAGAGGGTAACACTTATCTCAGGTGGTTTAACCTCTTTTCCCCACAGGAGAGAAAATCATCCTGTTTATATTCCTTCACCTGTATGAGTCACTATAATCTGAAGATCTCAGTCGAATCCCATGGAAAACCACATCAGTAACCAGGTAATAATAATTAAAGCCACAAGACATTGTCTATGCGGTAAGATATACAACACACTATGTGTCCCAGTCCCAGACAGTCTTCACGAGACCCAAAATTATGAAAATGCACTCTAGTTTGTTTACAAATTCTATTCTTCCTTTCGCTTTTCACACAAAGGACCTCAAATATGAGAGCAACTGCATTATTTAAAACAACAGAATATGTGCAGTAATGTAAAAGACAGAGATGACGCAACACATTCTTAGCTAAAGTTCTGCACCATTGTTAACATTTGTAACAGTATCTACAGCTAAATAACCCAAAGGTAAGTTCAGGTATCAAGTTATTCTTATCGTTTAAAGATAAGAAGTTAGAAAGCTACCATCAGATATACCCCCAAAGCTCCTGTTAGGCTACCACAGTGTAATATTATTTTTTTATGTATTATTTTTCAGATGTTACATTTGATTGTGTTTCAGGATAAAGGATTCTGCACGGCAATACGTTTGGTGAATGCATACAGTAGATACTTTAAAAGAGAGCTCACTGACTGCTGCTTGCTTTGCTTGTTACCTAGAGCCCTGCAGGAAAAAGAACAACTACCACATTCCAAATGACACACCAGGAAACATCACCCAGTGACCAACAGTACAGTCATTCATATAAACTCAAAGTTATCTGCATAAGTAAAATGTGCGACCTGAGATTCTGTGATGGTTTATGCATATTTTACACTCAAGGTCTGATAAACTGGAAGCTTAATTTTTATCTCTGTGATATCTGTTCTCTGGAACATGACGCCATAGCATCAGTGGGGAAAAAAAAAAATACAGCCTATTCAGAGGAAGCAGAGGTTCTCATGAACACCATTCAAATTGAGACACTGGGGTTATTAACGTGAGGTGAAAAGCAGTAACATGGAAACCAAGAATTTGGCACGCACGCTCGTATCCTGGAATCAAACCAGAAGTGCAAGTCTCTCAACTTCCTTTCATGAAGTTTGACCACTGCATCTGAGCAAAGTCTCCACAAGTAAGATGGCCAATCGGAGATGCAGCTCATCAGCACAGAAGCTGTTTAAGTTAACAACAACATAAATCATCCTGTACAGAGACGTTAACCTACAACTCAACAAACAAATAAATAAAGCTATCCCTCCTCTGAGGCACAGTAGTTCTACATGTTCTAACCCAGTCTCAGATGTTTTTTCACATTAGTTTTTAGCCTCTTTAAGCTAGTAAAGCTAAGGCTCACCAAAAAAGGATGGCTTTTTGATCCGCCACATATTCACCAGACATCACTCTGCTCTAATCACCCTGTCAACTTGTTTCTGTGGTAAAAAGAGAGACCTTGTTTAAACAAGAGACTGCCATAGCTGCACTATGAAAGACTTGTCTGCCAGAAGTAATTTAACTGGTGTCATATCAGCATGCAAATTTAGAAGCAATTAGCCTTCAGTGAAGTCTGTGGCTGTTGGCTGCATGAAAGCTATTGTGTGAGTATGTTGTGTGAACTAGGTCATCATACTTTGTTTCTAATGGCTGCGAGTGAAGAAACCCGAAGTTAGTGAAGTCAGTTACCAATCATTAACCAAGTTTTCTCTTTGTTTACTAGGGCAAACTACTGCGCCTTAACAGATGTCTGCAGCTTGTATTTAGCTACTTTTCTTTAAGTGCAGTGTTTCTTTTTAAAAACTGCACCTGTTCTGTCAGATTAGGAAACTGGGTATCCTGGCCCTATGAAGTGCTTAGGGATGTCGCGTTAGCCCGTATTTAGTAGATCTTGTAGTCTTTTTCCAGTAAGCTGTTTAATGCAAATCCAATCATTAACCTCGCTTTAGGTTTTAATTTAAACTCCACCATGTTTTAAACATAGAGTGCATACACAGTCATTGTAAAAAGAAAGTACAACCCCTGTGTTGTACTAAGGTTTTGCACGTTAGGACATAATATATTAAATCTGTCTGCAGCAGGTCTTAAAATGAGGTAAGCACATCTGGAGATGAACAACAATATATACACCATATAATTATTCATTTAACAAAAAGTAAGCCTTAATGCAGAAGAAGTGAGTGAAAAACTAAGTCCATGCTTATTATTCCTAAGCTCCTCTATAAAAGTAGATGCTTTGACAGTTTCCTGGTCTGGAGCACTCAGGTATGTACTTACTGAATGCCAAGGAGACATCAACAATGATCCTAAGTGGCAACAACTTTATGCCGCACATATAGTTTGTTTAGAAGGCTTGCCAGAAGCAGCCCTCTGCTTTTAAAAGAACATGGCAGACAGCTTAGGTTTGCAAAGTTGCATGTGTGCAACCCACAAGACTTCTTGAACGATGCCCTTTGAACAGATGAGACTAAAGTGGACCACATTTGGCAAAAAGCAAATACGATAAGATGAGGCTAACTCAAACGTCTCATACCTTAAACTGTTCAAAAGCACGGTGGAAGAGGAGTGATGACTTGGGCTTGTTTTGCTTATATACCAAAGTACTCTAGAGTCAATTTTGTGAGGCCACCTGTCCGAAAGCTAAAGCTTGGCCAAAACCGGGTCATGTAAGTGAATCTAC
Source organism: Oreochromis niloticus (assembly GCF_001858045.2). Taxonomy (NCBI): domain Eukaryota; kingdom Metazoa; phylum Chordata; class Actinopteri; order Cichliformes; family Cichlidae; genus Oreochromis; species Oreochromis niloticus. Next base: position 12,189,250 of record NC_031975.2, on the reverse strand, counting down.
AACAGAAATCCCAGACCTCAACCTGACTGAAATCCTGTGGCGTGTAAAGAAGGGTGGGCCAAAATTCCTTCACAATGATCTCAGAAATGAATAAAGCCACACACAAAACCACTATTTCAAGTTATTGCTGCTAAACGTGGTTCTACAAGCTACTGAATCATTTAGTGTACTTAGCTTTTCACACAGTGCCTCTGCACTCTGGCGTCTTTTTTGTTAAATAATATTGTATTGTGTCCTTAGGGTTATTTCAGTTTTAGACCTGAAAAGAACTATACTTTTTTAAAATTACATCCTGGTATGATCCTGCTAACTATAGAAATGATAGATGGTGTACTTCCTTTTAGCCATGGCTGTAAATCATGGTCTGAGAAGTAAGGTTGACAAAAAATAAATAAAGAAAGAAAGAAAATGACTCTTCAGAACTCTTGATTAGTTTATGGTTTCAATTTCTGGTTTGTGTTTTGTCTGTTTGCGTGTGTTTTTTCATGTGGCAGTGAACTGAACTCTCAGATCCACCATGTGGAACAGAATAGTGCCAAAGTTAAAAGCTTTTAGTCATTTTCCATTTGCTGGAAAAACATGAGATAAACATCTTCAATTGCATGTGGGCAGGTAGTGAGGACAGAAACACACAAATCAAAAATTTACACAATTAAAACAAGTAAATAAATAGATAAATAATTGAATTTCCCTGAAATAAAGTGTATTAGAAACCACACTAAACAGGATGGCTTAGTGGGAAAATAAGACCGTACCGTGCGTGGGAAGTTTGTACGGGCACCCTGAACCATTTTCGGATCCAGGCGCCCATCAGTCAGCCGTTCACAAACAATATTCACATAGAATATAAACAATACAGCAGATCTGAGCTGCTAATTTCACATAAATGGCAAGTATTAACTGGCAACAGCTGGAAGCAAAGTATCAAAAGCTTCAGAAAAGGTAAAATCGAGAATGGCCTAGAGTTTGAAAAAAAAAACACAGTGAAAAAATGCTACAGTACAAAACAAGATATCATGCTTTTGGCAAAAGCCAAGTTCGTATTATCACAGTGGTCAAATGTCAAGTCCCCTGGTGCATGCAGATGTGATTTATGGTTGAAAGGTGTTGAAACTGCACCAGAAAAACAGGCGGAAAGTCCTCTGTCTGCATGATAATAACATTAAATTCATTCCTAGATTACACTGGCTTTCAAAAAGCACTATCTAAATGCATTACAAAAACAAAACAATTGATGAATTAGGCTTAGCTGCTCAAAACAGGATTTCGTCCTTGCATGCCTGATGAAGACTATGTAAAACCATGGAAAAAAATCAAGAAAAAATTCACTGAGAAAATAAATTTCACAAGTAAGAAGAGCAACCCAAGTGTAAATACCCAATAAGGTCACTCAGCAGAGGCAGCCTAGTCCTTTCCAGTGAAAGAGTGAGTTATGTCTGTCATTTCCTCACTTCCAGTATGGTCAGTGCTGACACTCGCAGACTCAGTGACTAGAAAGAAGGACGCACAAGCCTTTAATGTCTTAGATTGACCGTTGTGTGTGTCTCTTCTGCAAGTTTTAGCTCAGCACCTTAGAAAACACACATCCAGGATGACCCCAGTAATAGGAACAGCATAAGAGTGAAAATGTGATGGAAAAGAGGTAAGTGGTAGCTGACATCATATGAAGAGACAGAAGCATTTAGACATCTTGTCTCCTGTTTCAGTCAGGCAAAAGTCGACTCCAAAAGACCCATGGGGCCACTGTGTCCTCGCCCTACTGGGCTCTCTGGTCCCTGGTAATAAGGAAGAAGGTTTGGGCTTGGGAGAGAGGTGATCCTGCACGAGTGCAAAACTGAGGCTCGTGTCAAACAGTCGAGAGCTGCGTGGGCTTAGACGTGGGGAGATCCAGCAGAGCCTGCACAGTCACACCCACCTTCACTAGGCCACGTTCTTCTAGGATGTGATGCGGCAGGCACAGCTTGTCCTGAGTCAACAGAGAGATGTCTTTTTGTCAGTTTTACTCAGAGATAAATAAAAGAAAGGTGGGGTTTTCAGACAGCATTTAACTGTTAAAAGCTTTTCTGACAGCCACATTTGACCAGAGACAAATAAAACATATTTGTCTTTCATAATTTATGACAGCATTTCTTCATTTGGAGAAGGATCAAGGACAAAGGCAAAAACCAGACCAGTGAGTGTGCATGATATAACTTGCAGAAACTGTATGGAACTTGTGCTTCAGAGCCCAACGGTGGATATCACCATGGAAGGTAATAAATCTTCACAGAATATATTGCAAAATAAATACGGGTTAAATGGTGTTTGAAGTGAAGCGTGCATGAAATGCCTGAATGAAAGTGTTAAATGGTTAATGTCAGTACCTGTGGGACACCCAGCTTCTTACAGGCATCCAAGAAGTTTTCCACGTTTCTCCGGCATTTGGCCATGCTAAGCTTTGGCTGGAAGCCCAAATATCAATCATTTTAGTTAATTAAACTCACAGCGGAACAAAATCCACATAGCTAAGCAGACAAAAATGTTATAACCAATAAATTCACGAGAATTTCTAACTCTTGGCATTAACAATTTTTTAAAAAAGACTCATTTTGAAGATTCAGTGTTCTCACCACTGCAGGAGATGGTACATGGATGCTGGCGACAGACCGAGGACAGATATGATTAGCTAAATGGCAAAGGACAACTCCGTCCATTAGAGCTGCTCCAACATCATCCGGAAGCAACACCTTCAGCCTGGACTCAATGTTCTGCAAACACACACACACAAAACGCACTAATGTCACTGTCGTCTACATTTGGGGTAGAAAAGGTGTTTAATTTATTAACATTTAATCAATAATTCACAGCGGCTTCTCCATCCTCTCTCGCGCTTTTAGCCAAACAGCTTCTTTGGGCCAAAGGTTCACGAGAGTGTAATCAGTTAATGATCTGAGGTAAGTGCCTGGGTGTGTACCACACGCAGCTTAATGAAAGTTAAGCAACTCTGTAAGATCATATTAAATCCTCCTTTTAATAACTGCTATCTACTAAGCTACATTATTTTTGCTTCCAGCACACCTGAGCATGTGCGTTCTGATAATCACCAGCTATTAGCTCACTCCCTGGTAATCAGATGATCTGTACAGTGTTATTTATGTCTTTATTAAATCTCTGAACTCCCACATAACCAATTTGTTTGTTTTTATATGAATGGGTGGGTTAGTACTGCTGCCAGAGAAGAGAGTTGGACAAAAGCCAACAAATACTTCTTGGTATTCTTGGTTTGTCTATTTGTTATCAGTCAGGTAGAGACAGAGGAATTAGATACTTGCCTCAGGTGGGAAATGACAAGGAAAAGTTACTGTTTATCGTCGCAATATATCCAAAGCAGTTGAAGAAACTGGTACTGATGTTGATTATGTTAAAAGGAATGTTATTGAAGTCAGTTGTCTACCATTGAATGTTTTTGTGCGTGCTTTCGAACGTGTTTTTGATTTCCCATGAAGTTCATGAATAAGGCACTGTTCTGCTCCTGTGGTGTGACGCTTTGCTTTCTGTTACTTTTCTGAAGTCCATCTGTTTCCGTTTGACCTTTTGCTTGGACTGGAAAGCATTTCTAACCAGTGATGACAATGATTATTTTTTTAGATTGAAAGTTCTCTTGGCTGCCCAAACAGTGAACTGCTCTGTCCACTGTCTAATTTAAGCTTTCACCCCAGCACGGACAAGCACACCCTGAAATGTCACTTCAGTCAGAGAAGAAGCAGCCACTTGTATGGGTTGAATCCAGCCGTGGAAACTGTTTCTTACACTTATACAGGCGTCTCCATTAGGACAAATGTCCACCTGGCTTAATTTTCAAATATTAGAATTTAAATACTTCCCTTATAACCAAACACGGAAGCTCACACCCAACACCAACATGTACATTCAAGGGAAATAACAAAGTAAAGACAGGCTGTGTACTCTGTACTAGACTGTTAAGTAAGATGACGAACGCTTGCCAGAAAACAGGATTCTAACCGCATTACAAAGTAACTCTGGACAAGATTCAAGAACAAAACCTGAATTATTTATTGACCCATAACCTGGAGCTGATTGTCTCAGACTCCAAGACCGCCTACAAACACACGTGTCAACCACCCTGAAGGAGTAAACGGCACTTTGACACTTCTGGTGTTTTCTTGGAATCAAACGCACAGTTTGTTTATTGATACATTCCAGGGCTGAGGCAGAAGCTGAAAAATTAAAAGGAAAAAAAAGGTCAATCAGAAATTAATTAAAAGTACATTTCTGATTAGACTCTATGTGTTTATTATCATTTTCCCAGTAGTTTAGATCTATATGTGTAAATTGTGTATGAGCTGCGTGGAAGGTGTGACACTGCTCTATAAAATTATCCAAAGCTCCTCCATGTGTGGAAAAATGCTATCACTCCTGCTTAACAGACCACTGCCTGAGTTCAGCAGGCTCTCTCCTCAGATTAATCAGCCCTTCCCTACCATATTGCTACAGCACGCAAACAGACTTCCAGTAACCTACAGCTGTTTTCGAAAAAATTCCACTCGCTGCAAAAATCCCAGTCAATTTCAAAATATAAACCAAGTTAGCAATTGCTGTTAGGTGGCTTCCTTCTTCTCTGTTTAATGTTCCCACGTATTCATTTAATCTGCCTTAAATTTTTTATTCTCATCACCTGATCATTAACGAAAAGATGGGGCCACTTTGCTTTCGCAACTTTTCTTGGAAATGAGGTGGGAATACTCTCGCTGACAACATCTTCAAAAAGAGGTTCACGTCAATGCTATGATGGCCTAACACCCAGTAGAGCTAGGCATGGGAACACTCTGAGTCTAAGGAGTGCTTTTTTTCTCAAGCGAATGTCTGTTCTTTTTCCAGAAAAGCGTCACCTACGCCTACTTTGTTTTCCTTTTCTTACGGACTTTCATCTCAGTTTTGGAACACCCTTTCACTTTATGCATTTGTTCTTTAATGCTTCATTTTTTTTCTCCTTTTGTAAAGAGATGTTTTGGAAAGTTTGACAAAGACTTCCTTTGTCTCGGGCAAACCTTACTGGGCAAAATGGTATGTACGCGTCAGGTATTGTATAAAACATCTGTCAGTGTGTGATGCTATCACAAGTATGCTGTGCACGCCTTGAATTTATACCGCTTGTTTTACCGGCCTGTATTTCTGTGACAAGTGATGACAGGTTGTTTTTTCCTCCACTATCATCTTATGACCTTATGAGCCTGGCCTGATTAAGAAAATAAAAGCATTATTTTTCTTTAGCCTCTCCTGTAGAGACTTTGCATCTCTAATGCTTTTCATTAGAATTAGACTAGCCAGTCATTTTGATGTGTTTTGCTCTCTTCTAATGTTTATTATCATGCCAACGACACTGTGCACGCTTCACATATTTTAGGTGTGTCTGACATTCTCCGACATGCTGAGTACTGGTTACACCTCTGGTTCTGTACAGATGGTTTGCAAGTAAACATGTTACTTCACTGTAGCACCATGGGACGCAGCAGGTTGCACGGGCATGTGTGCAACTACTAAACCACAATGTTAATCTGATCATTCACTTTCCCCTGATACTTTCTTTGTCCCTTTCTTGCAGGGCTGCTTGAAAATGGCAAAAATGACAGTTTGGACTTTAATTCCAATTCAGCTGACAAAAGTAAATAAGCAAACACATGCCACAGCTTGGCATTTGGATTAATTTCTGCTTTAATGACAACTGCTGCTGACAACTTTCTTATATACACATCCTGTGTGTGATAGTTATTAAAGCTTACATTGTAGGGCAACCGTGGCTCAGGGGGTTGGGAAGCGCACCTGCGCCGGTTCGATCCCCGGCCTTTCTGTCCTGGTCGCTGTGTCCTTGGGCAAGACACTTTACCCTACCGCCTACTGGTGTTGGTATGGCGCGATATGGCAGCCTCGCCTCTGTCAGTCTGCCCCAGGGCAGCTGTGGCTACAACCGTAGCTTGCCTCCACCAGTGTATGAATGCGAATGTGAATGAATAATGGCATTGTAAAGCGCTTTGGGTGCCTTGAAAAGCGCTATATAAATCCAATCCATTATTATTATTATTATTATTATTATTATTACATTGAATGCCTCGTTAGCTGCATGGATCCTCTGAGCTACACGTGAGTTGTACCTCTTGGGTTTTTTGCAGTTTCTCTGAGCATTGCTCAGTGTGATCTTGGGACCTTGTCCCATCGTGTGTTAGCATGCCCGAATACTCCACACAAGAAGAATGCCAAAATGTTGACTTTTATTGAGGTGCTCACATTTGGTGATGATGAATTAATCAAGTGCATTTGGTTAGCAGAACCCAGCTGCTGCACACCTTCTCTGTGGGAACAGTAAGAGTGTACTTACAAAGCCAGTTCGGAAAAATTGGGGACACCGTATAAAATGTAAATCAAAAGATAATGCAATGATTTGCAGATCTCATAAACCTGTATTTTGTTCACAATGGAAAAAAAATATCAAACATTTAAATTGAGGCCCTTTACTATTTTATGAAATATATTTTTTATTGAAGATTTAGAGCAGGGGTCCCCAACTGCAGGCCGGTGTCCTGCAGGTTTTAGATCTCACCCTGGGTCAACAGACCTAAATCACATGATTAGCTCATTACCAGGCCTCTGGAGAACTACAAGACATGTTGAGGAGGTAATTTAGCCATTTGAATCAGCTGTGTTGGATCACAGACACATTTAAAAACTGCAGGACACCGGCCCTCGAGGCCTGGAGTTGGGGACCCCTGATTTAGAGAATCTGGAGAAATTTTTGTGCACAGGCACAAAGTCTATACTGGATGTTGTTGATCTACATGCCCTCTGGTGGCACTCTATTTAAAACAGGCATGATTCTCTGATGGAAATCACTGCAGGGGCTCACGAATACTTTCTAAAATCAACATCTGTGACCACAGTTTGCCATGCCACATCCACAAATGCAGGTTAAAGCTCTATTATGCAAAGAACCAAAGCTCATTGGTTGAGGCAAAGTGGAGTAAATGTTCCGTGGTCGCACAAATCAACATTAGAAATTCATTTCGGAAAACATGGATGCCACGTTCTGTGGATGAAACAGGAGAGGGATCATGTGGGATTTTATTAGTGTTCAGATAAAAAAAACCTGCATCTCTGATGGTATGAGGATGAATTAGTTCCTATGGAAATGACAGCTTACACTTTTGGAAAGGCACCATCAGTGCTGAAAGATATATACAGGCTTTAGAGCAACATGTGCTCAATTCCTTTTCCTTTTTTTAACTCGCATATTTCAACAAGACAGTGCCAAATCACATACTGCATCTATTACAGTCTGGGTGCTGAGTTGGCCTGCCTGGAGTCCAGCATTTGATGACCCAGGACGGTTGAGCAGCTTGAGTCCACTATTAGATAAGAACAGGAAAACATTCCCCTCCCAAAAGTCCAAGAACTCATCTCCTAGGTTCTTAGATGTTTACATACTGTTAAAAAAAGAAGAAGAGCGGATGCTGCACAATGATAAACATGGCTCTGTCCCAACTTTGTTGAGATGTGTTGCTGCCATTTAATTCAAAATGACCTTTTTTTCTTCTTAAAATGATGTAGTGTCGCAGTTTGAACATTGTTTAACTGTCGTTTTCTGTGTTCTGTTGTGAATAAAATATGGATTTATGAGTTTTGCAAATCACTGCATTGTGTTTTTATTTAAATTTCACACATCCTCCCAACTATGTTGGAATTAGTAGGCTGTAGGTATAGCTAGGCATGCCCAGCCAGCCCTGATTCCTAAATTATTTTCATAGGCAAAAACAAAAGTGTTTCAGCCCTCCACACCCATCCTTGTCCCCTATAGCCCCAGCATAAATAGATGAGTCAATTTAGACTCAGAGTGTTTCTTAATTCCTTGGAAACCAAGTGAAGTTATGATGCATCTGTATTCCTAAGCAGGAAGGCTGGATACGAAGCAATTGTCTAGCTCGAAGGCGTAAACACTGAAACAAAAGCAGGATCTATTGAGCATTGGCCTCTGCATAACTCCATGACTCGTACAAACGCAAAGGCATAAATAAGCTGCAAGGCATCTGACCTGTCGTAACAGTCCTATCTGCTCCATTTCCTCTCTCAAGTGCTCCATCTTCCTTCTCATCGTGAAGCTCGGGTCTGTAGAGCTGATCTCCTGACGGCTTCCTCTGGTGAAGGCTAAAATTACAGATGGGGGTAACAATCCAAAGAACACACAAAGGAAATAAGAAGAACAGACAAAAAAAAGTATTTAGTACATCACAGTCGCTCAGGTCAATTTCAGGCCACCTGCTCGACTTCAGTCTGACAGTAGAAATGCAGAGTTAATGTAAAAGTCTATCAAATAATATGAGCTCTTACTGTATAAGATCAAATCACAACAATGTCCAAGGAACAAATCTATGCTGTGTGTTACCTGGAATTGGGTGTGGCTCAGATACAATCTAAATCTGTATTTACAGTAGGAAGTGTCTTTCTTTATCTCAAGTTATCCCATCCCTTTGGGTTTACGAGACACAGTCTAGCTGATTAAGTTTCATTGTGTAGTCAGTGAAAGTCTACTTTAGTTTTATCAAAGAGTCTTTGTAGGTTCTCAGTCATCCAAGATGTTGTAGTCTAAGGAGCGTGGGAAGAAAGCGAGGCGAAAGGTGAAACATCTTCAAGAAACTTAAAGACGTACAGTCGCTTTCTTTCCAACCTCCTTAGACTTTTATCAAAGAGCTTTTATAAAACAATAAAACAATGAGTACATTTGTTTTTTTATCAATAGATTTTAAATGAAACAGCCAACATGTGACTGAAGTGCAGACTTTCAGCTTTATCAAAAATGTTACATCAACTATTTAGAAAGTAGAGATATTTGATATTTTGACATATTCCCATTTTCTCTGGACGATAGACTGTTCATTGCCACAAGAGGCCTCTTCCCTCGCTACACCATGACAAATTATGTAAATAAAACAACAGAAGACCCAGAGTTTTGTCTTGGGGCCACTGTTGCAAAAGCACTGTCTCCTTTTGTTCTCAGCCTCACAGAAGCTGTGTTAATAATCCAGTAACGAATTATAATAATCCAGACCTGATTAAAATCAAGGCATGAATAAGAACTTCCATTTCACAGCGTGACACAGTAGGACTCAACCTGGTAATAATTAAGTAATTTAGGGAAGAGCAAACAGCGCAGCAAAAGTTAACACTTAGCAAATGTGGCGAGCGACCAAGAGTTTCAATTACCTTAGGTAAAAATCTCTCAGGGTCACATACGAAAAGTCGTTTTCTCCTCTTCAATTTGAGAAGAACTGTCAGCCGACCAACCTTTAACCGAGTCTACGCACCTATGTAAGATCTGTCGCTCAGAAACATCCTGGGGCTTAAAAGAGACAAATAACGTCTTTAAACGTTGTGAAAAGAAAGAGGGCAGGAGGTACAGCAACAGTAAAGCCCCCAAGACAGAACCTTGTAGTACACCATAATCAAGAGAAGTCGAAGGCGACCTGAAGTTAAAAGCAGCCGAAAAGATACGAGATACGAGACAGAAACCGCTCCAAGGCAGAACCTGAGACACCCACTGAGTATCTCAGTCAAGTAAAATGTGATGGTCAGAGGTCAAGCAACATCAGCAGAGCATTGTGCGTCATCACTATGCACCAAAACATCATTGGAGACTTTTGTCCAAAACATTCCTTTGATGCACTTTATTTTATAAAAATTTGGGCTCTTCAGTTTTTATTAGAATTCCAATAACTTTCTTAATTTTACTGATCAGTGTAAACCGCTGCGATTATTTTTGCTGTGCACTGGATAATAATACAACTTCTTCTTCAATATGAGGCCCAAAGAGACACTGACGCAACTGAAGGAGGCTTCGGGAGACAAACAAAAGGTCGTTCTTAAAAAGAAAGACTTGTTAAGCCAGTTGAATTAAAGATGAAAGCTTGCACTTCAATCACATCTTGATTGTGTGAGTTAAAATCGCCGATGTACAGATGCAAGATTACAAAAATTGCGAACAGATTGTGGACATAACTGCGTTACGCTCAGCTGGCACTGCACTCAAGCAAGGATTAGCTATTTGACATTTATAGTCAGAGAGAACATGCAGTCAGGAGGTTGTCACATTAATCCTTATTGAAAACTGGCAGACGTGGTTTTCCCCCGACACTGTTTGTTTGTTTTTTTGCTTTTGTTTTTTTTCAGTAGGCTAATTCATGATTTATTATCCTCCTGTCAAAGTAAAACAAGTTTTATTTGTACATCCAGGAAGATTTTTTGACTGTATCCAAAAGCTGGTTATGGGGGCGTGGGGGCACAAACCAGCAGTTCTTTAGAAAACCCTCCCTAATTCTCGTGAAAGAATGATGAGACTCCACCTTAAAAAGAAAGTGACTCAGTGTGAAAACAATGCATTCTTAACATTCTGATTTCAACATATATACGCATCGACGATGTTTTCCGTGGTAACACATCCTTTAGACAGAGTAGCTTATTTTACCTATGATGTCTTTAGAAGGGTTTTTTTAGTAAGTAAACACTATTGTTTCGTTTTTTGCTCAATAAAATTGCAACATATGAGAGAGATCTTTTTTCATATCCGTACAACATGGAAAATGTAACACACTTAAATCATTTCAGCAGTTTGTTTTTTATTATCTTTTCAAATCGACGGGAAGGATGGGTTCTAACCGTCTGATTGACTTTATTTTTGTTACTATTTTTATGCCCAAGAAAGCCCCAAGACAATCATGCCAGCGAAAAGGAAAAGCACTGAGCCAAACGATTCAGACAGTGTCATTTAAAGAACAAGGATGTCTGTGTTACCTGATCTTGGCTTAAGTCCAAACACTGTCAGAGTAGTGCTGAAATCAGTGTTGCGCAAACCCTCCTGAGGATAAAACATTCACATCCAATTCAGAATGGGACGCAGCATTAACACTTACGCGATATGTTAAGATAACATTTTCATACCCACCTCAGCGTCTTCGTTGCCACTCGAGTTTTTGCGAGCACTCTGACATTTGTACTGTCAACAAAAGAGATAATTAGATCTTTGTTTCATGCTAACTGTTCATCTCCTGTTCTATTTATGGAAGCAAACCTGGTGTTACATGTTTGTTATTCATTTATGTAAACAGTGACACGCTTATTAAAAGAATGATCGGCATGTGTTTATACATTAAGTGGCTAGTGTGCCTTTAAGTCCCACAAAAATAATGGGGCGAATATCTTGCCTGTGGATACTGTGCTACAACCAGGAATAAACCACCAACATGCCCATTAGTAGATGACCTGCACTACTATGGCGTTATTTTTGTGCCTCTATTCTGAGCGCACGCAAAAAAAAAATTGCAAGTACAAATGTTGCATTTTGGGGAGAAAGAAAGAAAAGTTTAATTTGAGCGAACAAAATTCATTGCTGCGTGCAAGAAATGTACTTCAGTGTTTGCTATTATCCATATTGACACACAATAACAGCCCCTCTCGCTCAGTTGTTGGCATTTGTTCTTGATCAGATCTCTGCTCCGTGTGCTGACAGACATCTGCGGACCTGCTCTCAGTGTATTGCTCCGGCTCTAAACATATCTGCTCCCTGCGCTCCCAGATAGAGCATGCAATTCTCTCTGATAGCACAAAGTACTCTGCAAGTAGATGCAATCTAGAAAGCCCCTGGCCCATCTGCTCACTCAGCATCTGGGAGCGACAGGCATTCTTTTTTCTTTCCAGCAGTCTCCAGAAATCCAAGCCAAGATTATGTTTTGGTCTGTTGGTCGTTGTTTATGAATACGCGTGTGAATGCATGCATTTTTTGTTTTGGGCATGTAGGCATTGCATTTTGTTCTTCACAGGGACTGTTTATCACCTGCATTCATCCAAAGAAACGTGACGGATTTTGAACAAGTGCAAGCACAGAGTACAAGCAGACTACATGCAAGAGAACTTTTGGTGGCGGAAATTTCGTCTCTTGTCTGTAAATTCTACACATCCAAATCCAGAATGTGTTTCAAAGACATTACTGAAGATGCAAAGAGAATCCGGGAATTTGCACAACCTTCAGATAATCTTTTCGTAGATACTTGTTCCGCCTGCGATCTTCATTCTGATTGAGGACAGGTGGGATCTCCGGCCACTTTGGCTCTGAATCGGACTGATCTGTCTTCAGACAGCCATCAAAGGAGCAGGAGGAAGAGGGCTGTAAACACAAGCAGTTAAAATTAATCTAAAAAATTCTCTATAAAATTCTCCGTATCTTACAGGGAAGAATGGGAGGCACAATCGAGAAAAAAAACACACAAGCCTGGAGAACCGGGCATGAATGAAACACAGTATGTTTGCTTTAAAGAAAGTAAGTTGGTACCTGCCCACTCAGCACTGACGCTCCACTGCTTCCTTCATCTAAAGAGGCACTGATATAACAACACAATAACATCACAAGCTTTTGTTTGACATTCAAATACCAGGAAGTTATGTTTTGGGGAATACATGCCACTAACAAAGAGATTAGGGTCAACAAATATTTGGAGACGGGGAGACAAACTGTGCATGACTCACACCACCAGTCACGTTTTGGAAAAGTTGATGCGTTCTAGACCAAATTTGGCTGTTTTGTGTTACTCAAAAATAAATCTGCGTGCATGACTCCTGTATATCTCACGGCTAAGTGTTACTGGAGAACACCACAGAGCTGCCCTGTGATTAACTTGAACAACACTTTGGAAGCTAGTAAACCACGTCTGCTGCAGTTTACTGGCCCCGAACATGTTGAGTTCAGCTTGAAAAATGCGAGAAGCAGCTGCCCATAAAGTGGCACAGTCTGACTTTGAGTACAGTTTGGGTGAAGACCCGTGAGGTGATCTTTGTGTGCAAGTTTCACTAAATCCTAAGCAACACTGTTGATTAGTGATTAGTGCTTCCCATTAGTGAGGAGTAGTGATTTTTGTGGACTCTGGCCAGACTGAGGACTCTATCGCTTAAGCTGCCAGATAAGACAAGAAGTCATAAAGATTTAAATGCGACAACACACAATTTTAAAATAAGCTAAATAATGAAAATTTTAAAGAAATCGGTAGCACAGGAGTAAATCAGGTAACCCTGGGAGCAGTCTGAAAATGGAATAAATAATGAATTTTTAAAAATGTAAAAAAAATAAATAAAAGTAAGGCCACGATAAGTCTTTGAATGATAATGCCAGAAAAAGGAGGTGGGTTTAGATTTAAAGATTTTAGCGCTTTCAGCTTCTCTCAGGAACACCAGCAGAAAATTCCATCAGCAGTCCATGAAAGCTACAGGTTTCCTCCCCAAATGGCAGATTCGCACACAAGGAACGAGAGGGCATACTGCTTCGCACGCTTGTAAGCATGTGAAACGTACTGGAGTGACACAATGAAGTATTAAAACAACAAGCAGAGAGGATTTAAGATAAACACAGAAACAGACAGTCGACGCAGGGGCGGGTAATAATGCGCTTTCTTAGCAAACGTGAGTTATTTTATCTACAAAAATTACATCTCTCTAGTTTTCTTTGGAAGCTGGAGACACACTGGCACAGAACTCACCTGCGAGCAGTCTGAGGTGTGAGCCTCGGTTTGCTGCCGGAGCTTCCAGAGTGACTGAGGAATCTGCAGACGCACACAATTAGCAAACAGACGAACACAAGAACTGTTCAAAGAGGCTGAGATTACATTGCACATGCAGTACATGAAATATTTTTGGACCATGTCACAAAAACACCCCAAAAGCTCAATACACTGAGTCACCAAACATTGAAATTTCACAAATTGGGCAACATGAGATTTTACTGCTTGTTTTACAGAAGAAAACACTGATTCACCCCAAACTGAGTCACAGGAAGTGAGTGCAAAGAATCAAAAATAGCTGCTACTTTATTCTCGTAAGACACCTGTATGTATGAAATGAATTTGAAAAAGCAAACTGTAAACCATGACAACAAAAATCGCTCTACCTGTGTGCCCGGCCGGTCACTCTCCTCCTGTGAATTAGACTTTCGGCTCTGCAAATTAAGGACCGTCGTCTAAGAAGCCACGCAAACAAGCAGTAGGCAAGTCGGGGGAACAGGAGAAGATCAGGAAAAGGTAAAAGTGGAGAAGAAAAAGTCAGGTAAAGCTGATATGGCTCTGACTTGCAAAGACAAAAGCGGTAAAGTGCAGCAGGTAGAGATGTAGCGTAAAAGCTTGGGCAGGAATGCTGTCGCTGTGGATTTGTTCAATGAGTATACCAGTTCCAAACTGTCCGGTTCACGGAAAATGTAGACTTCGATGCCTGTCTGTTTGCTCTGTCAAACCACTTACAGGACTATTATTTAAACATTCTTTACAGCAGTGCATGTATTAGTCACGGCACATTTTTTATAACTACTTCACAAACGCTGACATCAAACTGATGAAGCTTAGGCAGTAATGCTGCTTCTTTTCAAAAGTCACGCTCAACGACTTTGGAAAGTTATCAAAACATCTGCGTTGCTTTTAAAAGCTCATGATGTAAGCCTACTCTGCAACGCTTTCCTATACAGAAAATTGTTAGAAAGTAATAAATTAATGAGGCCTTTAAGCGGATTTAATAATGCTGTTGGTATTGTAGGCTTGCAGGGAGAAATCGCTGTTAGGCTAACTGCAGAAAGATGTTACATGAACAACACAGATTTAAGCAGCTAAGCAAACGCTGATCTACCACACGGCTACTGTTATGTTACGAGAGTAGACGTGAGGGCCACACACCTGTTCTGCTGCTCCTGCTGCAGAAGCTGGACAGCAATCTTCCTCAGGTCAAGCACTTCCTTCAGCTCATCGTCTTCTTCCTCAGCTAGCTGCTCCTTATCAGAACTGGGAAAAGTTGAGGAACAAAATTACTATCGAGTGACTAATTAGAGATATATCTAGGTATGGGCACACATCCATTTATTTGCTTCTTCTTATCCAATTCAGCTTATCCCAGCTGCCACAGGGCAAAGTGTGCCCCCCCCCGCCCCAAGACTGGTCACCAGTGTGTCGCAGGGCCAGCACATTCACAGACATGTGTGGAATCCCCAGTTAAGCTATTATGTTTGTCTTTGGTTTCAGGCTGAGACATGCAGATGATTAAAGGGGGAAACCTGCTGGCACCACTCGGCATCGAAGTCACTGATAGATGTGAACTTCAATACAATTCAGTAGAAAGCCATCATTCACAACTGATGACAGTCTTTTACATTTTGCAGTGACTCATCAAACTGTGTCATCAGCTAACACGTCATTTCCAAAGAGGTCTCCTTGGTAGTACATGCACAAAAAAAAAAAAATACAAAATGTGTTTTTGTGTGTGCTGAACCGGCACTTGGCAGAACTCTGCCAAACCAAACACAAGCGTGGCCGCCACTTGCGATAAGGAACAAACTGAAAGTTTTTTTTCTGTTCTCTCACGCCGCCCTTCACGCCGTTTCCTCTGGTTCCCATAAATTGCTGGAGTGGCACACCTGGTCTGTATTAACCACTCATTCGCTCCAGTATAAATACCTAGGTCTTCCCACTCACTTCTCATTAGAGCCGGTGAGCAGTGTGGCAGTCACGCTAAAGCTAACCACTCCTAGTGTTTTCATCTCTTTTATTGGATATTTCTGATTCAGGTTTTTCTTTCAATCCGCTAGCCTTGCGGCACAATGAGCCCAACACCTTGCCTGTCCACTCTCCATATGCCTAACCTCATCACCGGGCTTTTTTCCCAAAAAACACTTTGCTCTGTTGGTCTGTCTGGATCTGATTTGAGTACCAATTAGTACAACCTGTGCCAACTCACACTCCAGCGAGCGAACGTTACCCTAAAAAGTCCAGGGGATGGTGGAAAGTAACAGTATTGCACAAAAAAAACTCACCCTGACTCCTCTTTCCAGCTGTCTTTATCTTTGCTTTGGTGAGACATGTGAAGAACTTTCTCCAGTTCCTGGAACGCACACAGGGACATCACGTCAGGTCACAGGGACCAAGCACACAGCGATAGATATTCTCTCCCAACGTGTCTTCAAAAGATTTCCCACATTCTTCTCGGTTTTCTAGACTGATTGATGAATTCATACCTTTATACAAGACACATGACTGCTTTGCTGCCCATTGCACTCTGACAGAGCAGGATCCTCGTCCGGGTTGGGCTCTATAAAGTCATAGAGATCCTGATCTGATAGAGGGAGGAAGCATCCGCGTTCATCACATGAACTGTCACATTTTTAGGCACTTTATTCAACAACCCCGTGTCTCTGTTATTGCTTTCAAAGGGAATATGTGATACTTATTTTCGGTAACCTTTGCAAGAGTCCATTTTGGAGAGGAGTGACAGGGCGTCGGCACGGGCTGTCTCTGAAACTTGAGAGTGCAGGCTAACGGTGTCATCGTCTGAAGGCTGAAGGAGAGGAAAGGAGAGGAATGGGAAGTCAAGTTTCAAATGCAATCAATTCACCTGAATTATTACTGTTGCTATTTTGGGTATTTAAATGAAACATAGGATTAAAAGGAAAAAAACCACACCTGCAACACGTGACTGTAGCATTTGCCAAGTCACGTTTGCAGCCTTACCAAGCAACCTTAATGAGCAGTTATATTTAGGTATGTACTCAGTTTCTCCATTAATGATCTTTTCAGTTATATTTGTAGTTCTTGGCATGTATCCAGACATCCTTCTGAAAGTATCCTTGTCTCTTATACTGGTTTGGGTCTCGCCGGTTATTCTCCTGTCACAACAGTAAGCTCACACACCGTGTTGCAATGCTATAGCTTACAGGCATAAGGGAGGTTACTCAAGTTTCAGAGGGAAGTCCTTTAAATATGTTATTCAGAACTGCACATTTCCATCTTCCACCTTCTTCTGTCACATCAGTATTTTTCCATTCGGATTTCTGCCGCCTTCACAAAGCTTCACGTGTTGCTGCTGAAAACCAGCCTCCCTGCACACTTGCTTCCCATTATCCAACAGTGCCCCGCAGGTCACATCTTGCCAGTTTGTCTAGTCAGATATTTATATGTTGTTTTACCTAGTGTGCTAACATTTACTTCTGTCTGTATTTTTTTTAAACCACAGCCACTTTATCATGGCAAATGTGCTCTGGCCAAGCTGCTTCTTTTCTGTGCACCTGCATGAGTGCTACTACCAAAGCCTAACACTCTTTCCACTCCTTAGATTTAGCGTGATTAAAAAGTCAACCACCTATATAAACAGCTCATATTATATCAAGAAAATGATATGGGTTACACTTTCGCAGTTATATATCTCAAGATGTGCTCTTTCTTAAGTAGTAAAATTTATTTATTTTCTCACACAAGAGATAATAAAATCGTATTCTACTTTCTGAGGCGTGGCTCACCTATGATGAGTGACAACTCCCTAATATATAAGTCTGTTTAAGCTTTCAAATCCACCCATCACTGACAAGATCTGGGTTCAGAAAAATATAACTCAGCTTGAGGCTCCTAAACAGGAATGCACAAGTCAGTGAGTCACACATGTGTGACACTTGTTTGGACTCTCACCTCTGTTGTAGACAGCCTCTTGTCACCATTGTCACTACCAATTCCAGAGTCAGGACCGTGGTTTTTACTTGGGTAAAAATCTTCCATGCTGAAATTATGCAAAATGATGTAAATTAGACAGCATTAAATAATTAGATAGCATAAATGCAATGCATAGTGTTTTTAACAGAACAGAAGTGATAAATAGATGCATTATGATACAATGATATACTTGATAATAATAATAATAATAATAATACATTTTATTTATAGGCGCCTTTCAGACCCTCAAGGTCACCTTACAGTAGCACGTAATGATAGTTGCACGTAAGTTAGTAAATCTGTCAGTACCTATCTGTTAGTGGTTGCGGTAGGCAACGCTTGCCAAGGGAGGGGAGGTCCAGGGTGTCTGGTTTCTTATCCATCCTACAAGCCTGCATGTTCAGGTACTTAAATATGTGCACTTTGCCTTTAAGACAAATCTGAAACAGATAAACATACACAGTGTGTTCTTGAAGTCACTCCAACCACTACAGAGGGAACTACAAGGAAATCCACGTGGGTGGATGGTTGGATATACAAAAACAACCACTATTTTTCTAAAGACAATCCATAAAGCTCCAATTGTGCTGCACATCTGTTCCCACATATGGGCAAAAGCACCACCATAAAGCAAATCCTCATACCTGTGCCGGTGGAGACTGCATAGGGTTATTGTCTAGGATGATGTGCTGCAGTTGCCTCAGCTTCCCGTAGGCTGGAGGAATCTCTGTGATCTTATTGCAGGAGAAGTCAAGTCGGATGAGAGGCAGGTCAGCCAACTCTGAAAGTACAAATAACAAGAAACTGATGTGCAATGCTTCGACTGCACAGTCATCAGAAATTTGTATGTGCTGTTAGGGTAGATTTTATAAAAAATAGTTTTACAACATCATAAAAACAGAGTCAAGTTCTTGTTTTTGGGCTCTTATCTTAACCCTGAAGCAACCACAATAATTCAGCAAATAAAAAAAGATCATATTTGGATCATATCTGTATCTATAAATATGTTATTATACAATTTTTTTTTCAATTGCTCTGTTTGTCATACCTGTACTCTTTCCATCCATCTATGGCAGATGTTCTAATGTTAAGCTTTTCAAAGGTACTTTAATGTAAAAAAAGGGTTAACTTGACTTGTAATTAAAATGCATTTCATCCTTCAAATTAATGGCAAAATTTTGCTATAGTTTTCACTAGTTTTTACAAGTTTCTCTAACTGCTTTTAAGGGGATTTTTTTTAGTTCATTGTGTTGAACATATGTGATTTTTTAATAAACAGAATTTTATAAATATTATTAATCTGTTAGACCGGTTTATGTCTGACAATATTTTCATGGACCGACCTTTAAGGTGTCGCGGATAAATACAACAAAATAAAACCAGTACCGGTATAGATTTATTCATAACAAAAGACCCAGGGAAACCAAGTTAACAATAAAAACGATAAAAAAATAAAGATTAAAACCCGATAAAAACTCTGAAAACCATAAATTTCACACCCAATCTTTAACTCTCCTGGCCTGGTACCAAACAACTCACGGACCGGTACCGGTCCATGGCCCAGGGGTTGGGGACCGCTGTGTTAGACAACAGCACGGACTGCATGGATTCATGTGCCACACGTAGGAATTGCTCAAGTTGGGCTTGTCAATTCAGGTATCCTTAGTTATTCTGATATATATTACTATAATTTATTATGTTGTCTTCTGCTATGTTTATCTGTGCCAACAGTAACAAGACAGGCAACACCAAACATACACAGCACAGTTGTATCTCTTGGCTGTGACAGACTGGCATAAATGCCAAAATGTCTCAGTGATGTGCAATCAATGCGTCTAAAGTGAAAGAAACGAACAGAGAGCTTCATGATTGATGGATTTACCATCAGGCAGCATGTGAAGACTGTTCTTCCTGATGTTGAGTTCTCTCAAGGCTTGAAGCTTTCCCACTTGAGCGGGCAGTGCCTGGATCTCGTTTGAGCTCACGTCCTGAAATCCAACCCAGCAGGGGGAGACAAAGAGTGAGAAATGGAATTATTAGCGTTCACTCTCTCACCTCTCACACACACATACATATAGAAAATGGGAAATAGGTGCAGGAACTTACTGAGACATGCAAAGAACATAGAAATATAGCATAAAAGGCAAAAGCAGAGTTTGTACAAATCTATGGAGCATGGAAGTCCATATTTAGTATGACCACCTTTATTCTTCACCACAGCCTGAACTCTCTTAGGCAGCTTTCTTGTCATTTCTTTAAGCAGTCCTAAGGCATAGTTCTCCAGGCTTCTTGAAGGACAATCAAAGCTTTTCTTTAGGTTGGATCTCGGCTGTCTTTTGTTCTGTTCTCTGTCATGATCATCTCGCACTGCTGTAGGTAGTCTTTCAGGCCTGTCACATTTTCTTTTGTCATCACTTCGTCCAGTTTTTAAGAACATACTGCACACCATGCTGAGATATGTCAAGTTTTTGCCTAATAGCTTATTGGGAATCACCTTGTTGGTGTAAAAATACAATTTTATGTCTATCGAACTGTGTTATCTGGCATTTTTTATAGATTCAACTAAAGGAATTGGAACAAATGTGTTTTTGTGACAGGCTGCTAGTTAAAAAGTGCCTAAAGACACGATTTAAAATTGATTCTTTGCTAAGTTTTCTGTTACGTGTAGACAGAACACTGGTTCATCCCTTGTGTATGTGCCTCAGGCACTGTACTGTATATAAAGGCTGATGTATACAGACTGCTCACCAGTTCCATTAAGTCTTTGGCCTTGCCAATCTCTTCAGGGATGGACACAAGCTTGTTGTTGCTCACAAGCAAAACCTTCAGGGGAAGGTTGAAAAGGTATTTCGGCAACACTGTCAGAAGATTTCGGCTGCAGAGAAAGACAAAACAATGACCTGGATTTAAAATAGCATACAGAAGCGTGTAACACTGAGACGATGGTGACTGGGAATTGAGTTGCAGCAAAAGAGGAAACATCTCTTTCGCGTGAGGATTTTCACCCTGTAAGTAAGGTGAAAGGGGAACAGGCACTTTTTTGGCATATAACTGAATACCAACATTCACTCCTTTTGTATTCAATTAGAGTCTGAAACAATAATAACAGTATAGTGTTAGCAATGGCTCACCTGATGTCCAGATAAGTCAGCATCTGCAGATTGATAATAGCTTCTGGGATGCACTTAATGCAGTTGTGGTAGAGGTTGAGTGACTCCAGGGGGGCAAACAGACACACTTCTGGGGGGATTTCTGTGAGCCGATTCTTAGACAGATCTGCAAGGAGAAGAAACAGAATACTTGTGTACATAAGCACGCTGGTGACAAACTCATTATAACCCTTTAACATCAGTTATGTGTGCTTTTTGCACGAGAAGCCATTCCCAAAGCCTTGAAAGACTGATCAATACATATCTGTGACAGAGCAGTAGGAAACGTAGCTCTTCATCGAACGCCGGTCTAATATTACACCAGAGTCTTGGGCTTTATAGGTTTGAGTGCTGCTGGTGGGGTCATACGTCAGTATTTCCACCATCGATCTCGCTGGGAGTGGCACGTTAATGGCTTTAGATTTGTATGAATGAGTGGAGAGTGTTGGAACTCATCCTACATCTGTCGTTTTGTTGAAAGACAAGTTAACAACAAAATAAAATAACCATAATTTTTTTTTCTGGGTTGCTTTTTGAAGAGAAGAATCAGGTTTGCTGAGGCACAGAATAATTTATCTAGGATCCTTTATAGGATTTATCTCTTTTTATTAAGAGAACGGTCAAAAGTGAATGAGTTCTATGATCGCGTTTAACTGAAATAAGTCTTTTTATACAAATTCAACATATTTGCAAGTAATGCCATATCAACAATCATGTTATGGTATATAATAGAACAAAACTAGAGTAAACAACCATACTATCAACTGTTAAGGCTGTTAAGGCATGGCAGCATATCACAATGGCTAAATTGTTTTTCATGTTTAAGAGCTTAGTTCACCGTCATACATATTAAAACCCACGCCAACAGTTTAATGTCAAGAGTTTTGCATGTATTTCTTAGTTAAAATATCAACAAAGTTACAAGGAATTCTTCTTAGGAGTCACTATTGTCCCTTGCCAAATTCAATGCCAACCCATCTCAATCCTGCCACGACATGTCACCTACAGTAAAACACCCGGTGCCAACTTCAAGGTGTGGCTGGAAGGGAAAATGAGTATGAGTCACCTTCTGGTAACCACAAATGGCAATAACAACTGTTGACAGTACAGCTAACGTGTGTCCCTTTTTTCCCTAAACTTGTCGAGCTGTCTGTTGTGTCGCCTGACAACGCTGAAGTTAGCTTCTAAATTGGCAGAAGATGAATGTTTAGCACACAGATTTGATAAGTAGGACACTTTCATGTTTGCCAAACATATCTGTACAAACAAATGAGATCAATTTTACCATTTTTATGTAGACCTAATCAGACGAGGCCTTTCTAGCACATCATAGTTGTGTTCAAGATATTTTATGTAAATGCAAAGAGACTGCTAAACGACAAAGCGACAGCAGAAATAGCGGTTAAACACGCTCTGTTTAACCACTGAAGGCAGTTTACTAAAAAAAATCATAGCCGTGCATTAATGAGCTACATGCATGTGCTTTTGTTCTGCAACAGGAACATGAATGTAATCTCTGCTTCAACCCCCCATTTTTATCTGCCTGCTGTAATAAAATATTTAGAATTCATCCCAACAACGTCAAATAAAGGAAGCATACAGATACAGATGCTTAAGCTCATTATGCAGATATCTGTCCTCAGCCAGCATTCAGAATTTGCACCTGTATTCCAAATACTTACTTTGGAAACACATATAAAATAATGTTTATCCTATACACTGCTGGTGGTCTTTGAGGCTCAGTCATCAACATATGTTGAAAGAGGAAAAACAGGAAAGTTCATCCACTGGAACATAAATATGACTATTAAATTTCACTGCTACCTGCCAACAAAATGTAAATGTGCCCTTTGATCAAATGAAGCATAGCTTAACTCTTTATTTTCATTTAAATGTCTTTAGATCATGCCCACATTTCCACTTAAATAATCACTGATAGTAACCCCGTGCACTTTAACCAGAAACACAAGGATCCTTGCAAAGGTTACCTTGCACTGCACTGAATTCCCCGTCAATTACTTATTGATTCAGTGCCTACAAATGATGCGTGTATGTGTCTGCGTGTGTGCTGTTGGTATTCTACTCGTGTTTCAGTGACCTAAATCTGTTAACACATTTACATTATGAGGATATCTGCTACAAAGTAACATAAATCACTACCTATTAAGATTAATGCCTTTTTAAAGGTTGGGCAAATAGTAGTTTAGATCAGAGTAAATTCACAGTAAGTCAAGGTAATGTCCTTTAAATTCTTTGAGAATGGGGACTGCACTGGCACATCACTTTTCTAAAAGCACCTTACACCGCAACCCGAGTCTTACAACTCTGTTTTTCTACCGTACACATGCTCACACACGGATAATACAGCAGGGTTCAGTGTAAGGGTTCAGTATCGTGGCAAGGACATTTCAACATGAGGACAGTAGCAGGGGGTTAGTGGACAACCCGCTCTCCCTCCTGCGTGTCTGTGTGAGTGTGTGTGTCTATGCGTGCATGCGTGAACAATCTTGTCTTGTGAATTATCTCTGGGTGACAAGATAATTAGAGTGAGGAGCTGCTGCTGCAGAGCTCCAGATAAACAGAAGGCTTTCAATTATTCTGTCCCACATAACCAAAGTGCGCTATCCTTTGCTTGGGAAAACCAAACACTGCTGCGCCTCCATCCCCTCATTATGTGAAATTACATATAGGCACCACTATTTATTAAAAAACTGAGCTACAGTATAAAGGTTTTAATAAAACCAAATTCACTTACCTACTATTAAAAGGTTACTGTTTAGTATGAAGGATATCTTGTATTTAAAATGGGAAGTAAGGGCCAGTGCAATGAAACACCTTCTCTACTTTTACTGATTGTTGTTATTAGCTATGAAAAGAAACTGACCTGAATTGTATTGAAATGGCCTGATTTACCTGCATTTTATCATACATACTATATGTTAAACCTTTCGCCCCTTCGGTCAGATTACAAGACATTTTGAGGAGAACAAAACCGCCTGCCTTCAAACAAACTGAAGAATCAACAATAAACTAGATATTTGTTCCATGTCCTTTATATCAGATGTCAGTGTCCTCCGTGATCTTGGTCATTATCACCACTTGTCGGACATTTGATCGCAGCAGTTATTGTCTGCAGGTATAATTCTTGTTTTTGTTGTTGGAGTCCTCGGCCCACATTCAAGATGAGGCCTGGTTAATTAATACCAGAGAAAAGAGAAAGATGCATTTATTACCTACATGCCACTAATACATGAAAAAGCAGATTAGCTTTCTGGTGCTACTAGTGTGATTCCTAATATGGCTTCTCACAATAGCATTTAAACAAAAGTGCCACTAGTTGCAGCAAAAATAGTGACTAGTCAGACTAAAACTAGTCAATTAAAATGACCAAATGTCCAGACAGTGGTTATAGGAAACTAAGGTCAGATAATATGGATTTAAAGCTCAAGCAGCTTTCCACAGATAGGCTCTGACTGTGTAGTTGTATATGGGCTCTGACAGCAGTCAGTAAGCAGAAGTGAGAAGCAGACTATGACACAGTCAGCAGCACAAAGGGAAAAGAAGCCAAAGGGTTAAGGGAAGCAGAAATTACCACATGGGGAAAGACTAAAGCTGAGGTCACAAGGTATACACGCTTTCCATTAAGACTAAACTCTGCCTCTCCCTCAGGCTTGGACCTTGATGCTGTAACCCAGCTGCATATAGTCAATTCCCCCATCTCCCTACACACCCTAATCTGGTCCCACAACTGGGTATTCTGTGTTAGTAGTTGAATCATCTGGGTGATGGGGGAGCTGGGGGGTAGGTGGAGACAGGCTTTATATGCCTGTCTATCTTTTCCCACTTTTCCCTCCTCCAACCTAGACCATGCACCATCTGCAGCGCACAGTGGGTCTTTAATCCACCTGCTTGCTGCCTCAAGCTCCCACAGAACAAGGCCCGCCAGGCAGAGAAGCACTCCACCAAGGCTCCACGGCGCCATCAGGCCATATCATCAATCTATTCATTTGTGTTCGTAGTGCAGATGCTGCTTGGATATGTCCTTCCATGACACAGCAAAATGAATACTAATAGATGTCTTGCTTTCTTCTGGAGCAAACAGTGAGTCTCTGATCAGCAAGAGACTGATTTTGAAGAGGGGATAAAAATAGCTTTAAGTTGCTATTTAGAAATTCAGCTTGTTATCACTAAGTTATTTGTCTCTAAGCTGCAGGAAAATGAGACCATCATACTCTGACTATTTATTGTATTCTGTCAATAATGCCGCAGGATTCAGTTTAATGAAAACATGGAAGGTGCATGTCAAGGAGATGATTAATTGGGGTTAATTAATTTTCACCCTGCAGCAGATGTGACACAGCCACTCTGTCTGTCAGGATTTGGGTGTGGTCCGGTGCTGCGGGTTGGACCGTGCAGATTGCTCTTTGTGAGATTTGGCCTTAGAGATCGGGTAGTCTCTTGATCAGCTGTGTTTGTTCAGCTACTGTGCAGGGCTTGTCTGTGAGAGCTTGTAATCACCGTCAGGCACTAACGCGGTCCAATTGATCCATGAACCGCATCTTTTGATCTCTGCCCAATCCAGATGCTTCAGGATTGGGCATAGACATGCTTCAGCAGCACCCGGTGTTGACAGACACACAGACACATTAAGATGCAAAGACATTAATATAGATATAGATACTATAGATGTACAGAAACGGCTTCTTTCCCTGGACCATTTGATCCCCCACACCCCATCCCTGTCCACCTACCCACCAATCTGAGCCATGGTCTTAGTAACCCTCATCACTGAGGTCACTCACAAAGACTCTACTCAGACCAAGTCCTTTGCAACCTGTTCTCTAATGCAGCACTCCCCAATCCCTGGGCCACGGACTGGTACCGGTCCGTGAGTCGTTTGGTACGGGGCCGCGAGAGTTGAGGCTCAGGCATGAAATTGATGGTTTTCAGGGTTTTTATTGTTATTTTTTAAATTGTTTTTATAATTAACTCGGTTTCCCTGGTCCCTTTCCCGTGTGTCTGCGACACCTTAAAGGCCGGTCTGTGAAAATACTGTCGGACATAAACCGGTCCGTGGCACAAAAAAGGTTGGAGGCCGCTGCTGTAAAGTGAGCCTTTCCCTTGTTTTGCATATATTTCTCCTGTTTGTTAGTTATTCCTGCTGCTTTACTATTTATATTTTTGCCAGCACATTTAGTGTGGAGCACCCAAAATTTTGTTGTACATGTACAGTGACAGTAAAGGTCTATTCTATTCTATTCTATTCTATTCTATTCTATTCTATTCTATGATCATAAGCATTTCAGACATACAAGAGTATTTGATTTTTGTTCAAATTATTTATTTTACATTGAGTGCCTAAGATATTAACCCCTACAATAATTTTTCACTGAGTCTATTACACCAGAAATTAATTGAATGAAATTAAATCACATGTCAAGCATTTGATTCATGTTCCTATTTTTTAAATGAAGAAGCAGACACTCTGGTTGTGTCACACTACACAAATTTGGACACTGCAAATGTCTGATTGGAAAATTCAGACATGCCGCATTGTTCCTGTTAAATTCTAACACATCCTACTTTGAGACGACACTAAAATAGTCACATTCTGTTATATGACACACACGTTTCTAATTTACTGTGGTTATACCTTCATTTGTTGAGCTTTTTGTCAAGCACATACGCCATGCAGATTTCCCAGGCGTAGATAAAGCCTAGCTGCGAACTAAAAGAAAAATTCTGTGAACGTGTCCTTGGTGTCTCGTGCCTTTTTTTAATGTGAATGTCACTTCTGTTGAACGTGTTTGTAACTTCAGTGCTTTTTAAGCTGTTGCTTCACAGAAAAGATTCAATTAGAGACTACCGTTTCATTTTATGATCATTTCACATTCAAGTCTAAATGTTTAACAGCGGCATCATTAATATACAGGCCTGCGTTCTCGTTAACAGGAACATCTATAACCCAGTCTAGGCGTTGGTGAGTAAACGCCTTTTTCTCTGATATTTTTCAAAGACTACCTTCAACTAAAGGACACCAACAATCTTCTCAAAAAGGGATTTAAAAGAAAATTTTATGTTGTGTCTCATATATAAGACATAATTATGGGACGACTCTGCTGCCCGAAGCGCTTGCTGTTCTGCACAGGCTTTCAGGAGAGACAGAGGATGTTTGATTTAACAGAGCACAGAGAATGAGTAGCACTTTTAAAGCCTTTGGGGGGGGAGTCAGCCTGCTTGAACTTTAATGAGCTGTGGCGCTTTCAGTATTTACATTGGTTGATTATTAAGGCAGAGAATGTTTGCTTGATACTTGTGTCCTTGTGGAGGCCGTCCTTCAAGAGTTTAACTTGTAAGGAATGCAGCAGCACCTCGTGAGATTTGCTGTGCGCACAAAGTCCCACAAAATCGAATAAAAAATGCCCAAGTTGCATTTTGGCCACCTGTTTCAAAGACTTCCGGTATCTGAGTGGGTTTTTTGGTTTGTTCTTGGCTTTCAAATTATGCGGACTCTCTTTTTGTGACAAAAACCGCACTCTTTTTTTTCTTTACACGCTTTTTTTCACTTACCTCTTCATTTTGGCCATTAAATATTAGATCAAACTATTCGTGGATGACGGAGTAATTAGCCAGACAGTGAAGTGTTTACAGTGTGATGACAGATTAGGTGCGATCTTCAATTGTGGCACAGACATTAAAAATGGAAGGTAAAACCACAAACTAAATCTAATGCATGTATTGTTGATTATACCATAAATGAGTCGTCACGCTCTCCAAGAAATCCCAATTTGAAATGTCTTTATTAACATTTTTCCTGAGAAGCCACCGAAACAGCTGGTGTAAACTTGGCTGAATATCTGACAATAACGCACACCTGTGAAGGTACGGTGAAGGCACCTCCCGGCGGTGGGGTAATGGCAGGTAGAGGCATGCTGGGGTTATGAACCTGAACATCTGCCCAGATAGATGCACTAACCCGCATGCACTTCTACACAAGTTCGGGGCAGCATTCTCAGCGCTTTCCCTGTGGGAAAACAACCCGACTGGAGACAAACTAGCAGCAGCACACTGCAAACAGACACCCTCGTGTGATGTCAGCTCCCTTTTTGGTTGCTGCTTAGCCGTCAGATGAAGGCGACTCATTAGACACTGCTCCGTATGAATCTCTTCGCTTTCTAAGAGCAGCAACGTGATGTTATCGAAATAGCACTTCTTTATACTTATCACGAGACATATCAAGAGCCACTTCTTCTTTTTTTAAACCCCTTTCAGTATTCAGGTGTAACAAATAATGTAGCTTAACAAGCTGTGTCTTAGTTTACAGAATTGGTACTGTTCAGTGAGGACTGAAAGGGCCAGTGTGAGGCTGCAGCTGCAGCAAAGACTTATAAGAAAAGATGCATTAAAGTTAACTTTAAATTGCAACTGATTTTGACTGAGCCAGCAAAAATGACACCGTTTCTATTTGCAGCAGAGATTGCAATTGATGTAAAGGGTAGCGCCGTGAGGTGTTGATCTCTCTTCGCACATCTGAAAGTGACACTTCCCTTCTGGCACACCTTTAATTTGACAGAGTGAAATGAAGGCGTGAGATACAAGCACGAGGCGTGTAGCATTTACAGCACCTGAATTGCACTGGCACAGAAATATAAACCTTCCCACCTCTTCGAGTTATCATCGCTGTTTTAATGAGCACTCCAGATAATAGAAGCTGTTTCTAAATTTTAAATAAATAAATAAAACTCTTGACAGATGTTTTGACTGAAGTTTAATGGAGCAAAGCTGACTGGTAGAAGAGTAGATCATTACAAAGACGGCCAAACAGTCTGTAAATAGTTCACCCCAAACTTCCTGTTTTGTGGTTTGCCATGAAACATGACTGGCAATCTGTGTAAAACAAAAAGGCCCTGAGCTCCTCTGGGTTATTAATGGTGTGTATTGTTGTAAGTCCTCTTTATTCTGGAGAATTAGCACATATGACTATCAAATGAGGAAATTTCCATAGATCTGGGTGAACAAACCCACTCACAAAACGATTACTAACGACTAAGAACGGCAGAGCAGGATGTAAGAAAATAGTTGGATTATAGCTTAGTACTGGAAGACATGTCTGCTTGTTCAGCAAACCTTTCACCTCCTACCAAGCCCACAAATGATTTTCAGTGGCTGGAGCCCTGTGCATATCATGCTTTTTGCTTTATTTTTGATTCAGTAGTTAAACAAGTCACTTTCAGGAGTGTTCAAATGTCTAGATGTGAAGAGGTTCTGAAATCTTGAAGTAGACATTTTTAACACCCTGGGGGTACGGGTAAGGGTAAGAGCTGCACATGATGACAGATTAACACCAGATGGTCTATGGACACATCAGAGGAGGAGACTATCATTTCTGAGATTTGGCATCTTCCACATGCCCATGTTAATGCTTGAGAATGATAAATAGCAAGCCAGTCTTACCAAAATTACCAAATGTGTGCAAAAAGATGAATATATGTATGTCTACCCTAATTAAACGCACAGCCACTGAAGTCACGCCATTCTCAATAAAACTTATGATCTCACACTGACAGACTGCCGAAAAACGTGACACTAATACTGACCCACTAACTACGGTTAAGGGTGACCCAGAAAAAGATCGCCCAATAAAGACATAGGTTAAAACAGGAATCAGCCTACATGTGAAACCAAAAGTAAACCCTTGTCTTCCTCCTGTCTGGTACATTACACGCTACACTATATGGGCATATACAGCCAAGCAACCAAAGGGGCGTGAGGCTGCCAGCAAGTACCCTGCATCTTTTGTCTGATTGTGCCGAATATGAAAAAAGCCGCGCGCGTGTGTGTGTGTGCCACATGCTCATCACAAATGATATTCACTGAGCAAGAATCACACTATTCGTTGCCGCAGGCTTCATTCGTGTAGTGCTCCAGCTGCCCCGTGCCGAATCAGCTGCAGCTTGGTGTGCAAACCACTGCACAGCGCTTACTTGGGTGCGCCTGCCGTCTCATTCATGTGTCTCGGGGGCGGGGGGGGGGACTGAAAGCTACTGGCGTCGAGCAACACAACAGCGCACTAAACTACAGATATACGAGCCCCGGTGGACAGTAATTACAAGCAGGATGTAGCAAATGTGCATTTACAGAAGTCCGCGGAGTACACGGTATACTCCTATAAATAATGTCACCTACACGTTATTGCGCCTTTATCCACAAAATCGAGATAAAATTCATGCACAATGCGGGCATGCTGCATTCATCCACGAGTACGTGTTTTCTGTTTTTTTTGTTGGTTTACGTTTTGTTTCCTGTAGTCCTCACGCGTGCACAGCAACCCACCTGCTTGTGTTGTATCGGTGAGATCGTAGCTCATCCCCGGGTATTCCCTCAGCTTCCTGCCGCTCAGGTTCAGTATCCCCGAGCACACGGCATCCTCCAGAGCCCGGTCCAGGCTTCGGGCCGTGTGGTGCTGCTGCTGGAACGGTGTGATGCCCGGGCTCCAGTGAGGTCCGGTGGGATAGTGATGGCTTTGTAGAGCGGTGACAGCTCCCACGCCTCCCTGACTGGACGCCATTTTTTAAAAGAAAAAAAAAGAAAAAAAGAAAAGAAAAAGAAAAAAAGAAATTACTCTTACAATAATAACAGCGCACAGCGGCAGTTTCTCCGCCCATGCGCATACACGGTACATTCCCAGCACGGACGCTAGGGGATGGGCTTCTGAGGTATTGGTGCTGCTGCTGCTACTACTGCTGCTGCTGGTGATGATGATGATGATGAGGGGGTATGGTGGCCATTTTGGGCTTTTAACCCTTTTTTTTCTCCATCTGGTAATAAACACCTTTAAACAGGAGACCCAGAATGACACAGGGGGCACAAGCATAGCACATTGATTGGTGCACTGTAGATAGTTATTTAAACAATGTTTAGCGTAATAAGGTTTATTATAACATTGAAATAAAACTTATATATAATTAACATTTCTCTGAAGTACAGCTCTCACCACATTCACTGGATATCACTAATCATCTACTGCTTTACTGCTCCTGGTTGTCTGAACAGTGAGTCAAATAATTATCCTCTTCAGTCATTGTGAAAACTTCTCCACCCGGGTCCTATGGGGCATTCCACTATCCCAGTAATGTCACAGAATGGTGCTAAAGTAAACTGAAGGCTCCCCAGGTTATCCAAAACAACCCTCATTTGTCCTCTCTGACCTCTGCTAGTCACATCTATCTATGATGGCTTTAAAAATACATGTAATTTCATGGGTCAAAGGCAAAATGTGTCTTACCATACGTTGTTGTGCACTGTTTGCAGTTTGAGCGTGGCAAATTGTACCATAACTTTTTCTCTTAAACTCTGGATCTTGAAACCGTATATTATCAATATATTTATATATGTATTTATCATAGCAACAAGATATCATAGGTTGAATGTAGTTCTTTTCATCTGCCCTGTTCTAATGAGGCTAGTAGTCTCTCTAAAACCTAATTAACTATTGCAGGCATAATACTTTTAAAACGACTAAAACAGGCAGAAGTGGTGTTAGCTAATGACAAAGGAAAATAGAAAGATGTGCAATTTTAATAAAAGTTTCCACTTTTTGTATGTTGACATGCTGCAGCTCACGATGGCAGTGGATTATGACCTGAAACTTTTTCATCTAAGGTAGAGATAGGAAGTAGACGACAGCAGGTGTGTGTGGACACTTACTTTACTGCTTCAATTTCCATTTAATATCACATAAGGTTTCAGTTAAACTGTATATTGTGATGTTCATTAATCAAAACTATTCTCTATACATGCACCATGTGAGTAAAACTAGTGGCCTTACAGCTGCAGCCTTTTTTTCCAAATACAATATTTTTGAGGTGTTTCAGTCAAGTTTTAAATTTTAAAGTACTTTTGATTTTTTTTTTTTATTATTTCTTCAAACCGCTGACTTTGGGGACTCTGTTATACTTGTGCTTTTAGATCTCACAGTAGCCTTTGACACATTAGATCACAACATTTAACACCACGTTGGCTGAGGTACTGCCTTTACTGGTTCAAGTCATACCTAACTGACAGATATTTTTCTGTCTCACTTGGTAAATTTTGTTCATCTCCCTCCCATGTGGTGTACCTCAAGGATCCATCCTTGGACCCCTTTCTTTTTTAGTATTTATTTGATGCGCTCTCATTTAACAAACACAATGTCTCATTTCATTTTTATGTAGATGACTGTCAGATTCACGAACCAGTTTTTACCAACCTTGGGGTAAAAATATGCATAAATCTTAAAACTGACTAAATAAATACAGTTTTCAACTTAGGCAATTCTCTAAACTCATGTCTTTAATCACTTTTGTGATTTAGAGAGCTTTACATGCATTTGTGACCACTCACCTTGATTATTGTAATGCACTTTTTGTTGGTATTGATCAGGCCTCATTATTCCACCTACTATTAATCCGGAAACCAGCTGCTCGTCTGCTGACAGGGACACGTAAACATGAACACATTACCTTGGGTCTTGCCTCTTTACGTTGATTGCCTATTTTAGAATTAATAAAAAACATTTTAAGGTGCCTGGCTCCTTCCTACCTGGCATATCTTCAACACATATACACCCCTCAAAGTAGACAACAAGGACCAGTCACTCCTTGAAGTCTGAAAAACACCACGGGGACAAGCTTTTGGTAGTGTGACTCCAAACTGCCACAACAGCAAAGTTGCCCCTCCATATTAGGTTGTACCCAACACTTTAGATTTTAAATCACGTTTAAAAACACACACTTTCTTCAAGGCGAGGTGGCTTCTAATCAGTTTTAGTCAGTTATTTGATTAGTTTTAAATTTTTAATGTATTTTTATTTTAATTTATTGTACATTTTTTTCTTTCTAGTTTTCCATGTTTTATTTATTTTTCCTTTCTGTTTAATATGTGGTTATTGTTTTTTATGGCTATCCTTTAACTGGAAAGCACTTTGGTCAACTATGTTTTAAAGTGCCCTATAAATAAAGCTGGATTGGATTGGACTGGATAATAACTGAATGGGGACAAATGATCATGAAAACAAGTTAGCTAAGGTCCACTAATTGCTCTGTAGCTTCATGATCGGGGCATGTTTTAAATTTATTATAATTATTTTATAAACTTTAATATTTTCCATCACACGTGTCACATATAATCAGTAATTGATTGTCTTTTGTCCACTGATGTTCAAAAGTGCCTCTTGCACTTTAATAAATAAAGGAGTCTCTCTCTCTCTGTTTAAACCCCAGACTGACATTTATGAAAACCCCACAGCAGGTGACCACCACAACCTGGACGTGAGGAGACAAAACTTGTAGCAGCAGGTAGATGAAAGAAAGAGAAGTCTCCGTAATGAGTGGAGTATGAGCGCACAGAGATACGGACTCCTTTAATAAGCTGCGGACCGAGCAGAGAAGAGCAGGCGTCCTCTTTCAGGAGCTCCATTCGCTTCGTGATAGCACGATGTGATAGAAAACACTTGTCAGTCGCAAACAAATGGTGAAGCAATAGCTTAACACACGTTGTAAGTTGCGGTTATATCGGGTTGTGTGCATGCACTGTGGTTTAAACGCTGTCCTGCGCGGTCAGTCGGCGCTTTGCGGCGTTTCAGAACAACATAAAGAGACAGTTATGTTAGCTAGCTAAGAGTGTCTGAGCTCTGTGTGAGTGTTAGCACTGAGGGAGGTGTTTGCGATTATGAAAGATGCAAATGTGTCCGAGTTACTGAATTGTTGGGGTCATAGGTTGACAGAGGAAATATAAGCTCTAGCATTATTCATGTGAAGGTTAAGGGTGGGCTAGCTCCTTATTCGTTAGCTAACATTAGCAAAGTGGAGTGGTAGCCTGTGTGTTGTCCAGGCCTTTTAAACACGTTTATTTGCTCCAGATGGACCTGACCAGCTTCTCTGTTTAAGTAGTGCATGTTTATTGTTTAAAGAGCCTCTTAGTTTAATGCACCTCATCTTCTTGGCTTTAACTATCAAAACTTGAGGGTTGTAGCAGTGTCCACCCCCCCTGTTACCATAGGTTAGCATTGTGTGTGGTTAATGAGTAGCACTAGTTTATTTATTTTTTTATCCCTGTGTTGTTTATTTTATTTGGCGATTAATACTCTGTGTTTTTCTCCTTTAATAGTCTGTATCTAATATCTGAAGAAAGGATGCCATAAGTGACACTAAATCGGTAAGATGACTCAACAGAAGACAGAGATTTCTATTGCTTTGCCCTTCAGTGCATGTCTGCTGTTGTGGGCTCTGCCTCCCACTGGATCAGGGAGCTCAAATGCTACAAGTTGCTTAAAATTGTGTGCAAACTACTGTCGAGGATGTTAGGCATTTTTAAGACCTCTACAATTGCTTCTGTGCTACCAATTGAAAGGCATTTTAACATGAACTTTTCCACCTGTATTATTATGTACTGCTTGCAGCTTGAGCATGGCAGATAGAAAGGGGAAACCAGCAGCTCCACTGAAAACACTCACAAAGAAGGAACAAGAGGAGCTCAAAAAAAAGGTGCAGGGGGTTTGGGATGTAACTTTTAGATACGATGCAGAGTGTTTTTTGAATGTATGGCGGAAATAAAACCGTATTAAGATCATATGGTAATGAATTAATACAAATAGTGTTTCCTTGTCTGTCTAGGAGGAAGAAAAAGCAGCAGAGGTGTTTGAAGAATTTCTGGCTTCATTTGAGACCAGCGAGAAAAGCAGAGTGAAAACTTTTGTCCGTGGAGGTATTGTGAATGCGACTAAAGGTGAGCAGCGAGGGTTCTCACAAGCATCATGATGTGATTCAGCGACATTGCAGTTATGTTCCTTTTGTTCAGCAGTGGGATGTCAGGACCAAGCCTGATTGCAAGTTACCTGTTTAAAAAAAAAAAAAAAAAAAAATGAACTGAGTGCCTGACTCAGCAGTGAAATAGTTCACCATCTTCATTTTTAAGGGCCACATGTTTGTGAAGGTTTAATAAAATTCAGAGACTCTGGGAGCACTGCACTATAGGATTACTTATAGTTGAACATAGTTGCTCAGCGTATTGTTATATGAACAGACATCTCATTTAGTTCACTTGTGAGTGAGTTTATATGAATTGTTTTTGGAACCAGTGCCTCTTTCTGTCTGAATGGTGTTCAGGGTCAAATCATAACAATGAAAGCGATTACATAATTAAGCCGGATCAGTATTCGAGGGTTGTCTTAATCTTTGCAGAGGAGGAAGCAGCAGAGGTCAAGAAAAGTAAGCTCTACCAACCTGCTACCAAGTT
Organism: Oreochromis niloticus; assembly: GCF_001858045.2. Taxonomy (NCBI): domain Eukaryota; kingdom Metazoa; phylum Chordata; class Actinopteri; order Cichliformes; family Cichlidae; genus Oreochromis; species Oreochromis niloticus. The sequence continues at coordinate 12,154,287 of NC_031975.2, read as the reverse complement.
TGTCCCCGTGTCCCAGCATGTCTCACCATCAGCTGAAAGCAAAAAGTCTGTAAGTTTATTCATTTTTTATTTTGATGCAAATGCATAATATCTGATTAAGTATTAATGTAAACATACTGTCCTATTAGCCTTAGCTCTCAGTGTTTGAACGGTTTTAATAACCAGCTGTTTGTTTGTTTGACAGACCTTTAAAAAAAAGGCAGAAGAGAAAAAGAAGAGTAATCTGGAACTATTCAAGGAAGAACTTAAGCTGTAAGTTGATTTTGTTTTTTAATTTATTTTTCAAAAATGTGCTAGAAATCATGTTTCTGTGAAATATGTTTATCTTCTTGGGACATGTAAATCTGTTTTCATGTGTGGGGATACAGAATACAAGAAGAGCGTGAGGAGAGACATAAAAGGAAGAAAAATGACTCCGGTGGAGGACCATATGGAGATCTGGACACGCCTTTATCAGGACGATCAAGTAAAAGCCCTCATTTGATGTCACTGTTGATCAATTTGGTAACCTTTAAATTGACCTAACATCAAGCCCTTTTTCACCCTACAGCGTTATATGATGACCTGACAGTGCCAACCACCACTAATCTCTACATTAACTGCATAAGTCCAAAGGTAAAGGTGCACACAGACTTGCATAGGGTTCAGCATATTGCTCATGTACGACTCTCGCTTTAAATTTCTACTGCTTTTCAGATGAATGAAGAAATGCTCTGTAAAGAGTTCTGTAAGTATGGTCCCCTGGCCAGTGTGAAGATTATGTGGCCCCGAACAGACGAGGAGCGCTGCAGAACCTCAAACAGAGCATTCGTGGCCTTCATGACACGGAAAGATGCGGAGAGAGCCTTGGCTGCACTAGATGGTACAGGTGACTCTTGAAAATACCCCTGTTATATATCACAGCTGTTCTTCTCACAGCACAATGAAATATGTTTTGCTTTGTAGGTAAAGTGATTATGGGGTTTGAGATGAAGCTGGGATGGGGCAAACCTGCTCGCATCCCACCTCAGCCTCTCTACACACCGGTGGGAGTGAGAGTCACACCGCCGCCGCCATCCGGCCTGCCTTTCAATGCTCAGCCCAGGGATCGCTTCCGCAATGACTTCACCAAGCCGCTGGGCATGTCTAAAAAAGAGCTTGACAAGGTAAAATCTAATCCACAAGTAATTGGTGTTAACTGTATTTGGATGGTGATGTAATGAATTAGGAATAAGAGTGTGACAATTAAAGGAAAATGGTTTCTTTAAAGACCTGCAGATTTATCAGTATTACTATCATTATTATTATTATTATTATTATTATTATTATTATTATTATTATTATTATTAGTATTTACTTATTTATTGTGGAAAGACCTGCTTTTGATCTAAATTTGGAAACTATAGCTAGTGACCAAGTCAGGGTAAATTTGTGCTTTAAAAAGTTATTTGTCACAATTATTTATTTAATTTTTTTTAAGTCATATTATTACTAACCATGTTTTAACATTTCAGACTGTATATTAAAGATGTATGCAGAATCTGAAAGAAACAGAAAGTGCCTTAAATTTGCATTCTTTCTAATGGCCAGCAGGGGGCACCTCCTTTGTTTGACTGAACTAGAAAGTAAATCTCCTTTTTTTTCTCTGGAGTCATGGACTCGCTTATTATTTTCTAATATTTCATCTCAAACTATGATTTCAGGTCTTATTTAATGCAGCTCAATGACTAGTTTTTACAATATAGTCATATTTACAGTAAAATAAACAACGGGCTACCTTCTGATTGGCAAAATCAGTGCCCCAAGTCTCGCATTTGAATCCTTTATTCCTGGAATCTGGAAACATCCAAAACCCTCTGTAGTCGAACCATAAATCCATAAGCCACACCATCATTTATATACAGTGTATGGTTCACTTGTCATATTAATCACATGTCCTTGCATAGTAATTCCAGACTACAAGGATATGTCAGTTAACAAATTTAAAGTCACAAGATGGTCTGACTGTATCGTATCTATATAAAATGTTAAACATGTCGGTCCTAGAATTTTCTACTCGAATCAGCTCAGCTTGTATAGATTGTGTAGTATTTTACAATAGTTTATTGGAGTCCTACAGCTGTCTTTTCACTGACCGTTAATAATGTCATCGTTTTCTATGCTGTATGTATCCTGCAGTGTTTCATCTGTACAAGTGCTCACGTTTTAACGTTTTCACTATTTGGTTTGACTTCACAAACAGACTCTGTCCGAAGCCGTAGTCAAAGTGGTTATCCCAACCGAAAGGTACACACACTCTTCTTACTATGACTGCCCAGCTGTTGTAACACAAGTGTTATAGGCGAGAGGCTGTGATGCACTGTTCTTTTATCCAGATGTGTTGTTTGTGGCAGGAAGTCTCAGGTCTTAGGGCTGTTAGAACCACACTTGGCATCCCACAGTTGTTTTACAGTTGCTGTGAGTGGGTGGATACTTTGACATCTGCAACTTGTTGGAGGTGTGACTCTGCCCGTGATGATAAAAATCACAATTTGGTCACCTTCGCCTCTCCTTGGGAAGCAGTAAACCATTTCCAGCAGAGCTGCTGTTTTAAGAAGGCTACATGCTCAGGTGTGTTCTGACCATTTGCAGTTACAGTGAAGACTGTTGTTGTGACCAAAAAACACAGTTGCCTCATCAGTGCGCTGCGCAGTTCCCCCCCCAACAGTACATGGGCACAATCCACAGTGCATAAACCTATCAGTGATCCTGCTGCTTTTGGTTGCTCTCGTTCACAAGGGGGTCAGCACAGCAGATAGCTCAGATGACCTAAATAAGACCCTTCAGGTTTGGCTGTCTGAGACCCAGCTCTCATCACCAACATGATGAGAAGTAAATCCATTCTCTTTGCACAAGGTTGAGCTTCATTGCAGGTGGGCACCTGTAAGTGGTCAGACCAGGCCTTCTGTAGATTGAGCGATACTGGAAGCAGTCCAGAGCTGCAGAGCAATCTCGAAAGGGGAAGATGGGCCAATTTTAAATCAAGTCTGGTTTTTGCTTAAGGGCAGAGTTGCAGAACTTTTGGAAAATTCCTCACACATGTCAAATGTCATGGCTTGAGGTTTACATGCAATTCTTGTTTCAGTTTATTAAAAATCCATCAAAACTCATCTTGTTCCCACCATGTCATTCAGTTTTCAGCTAGTTTTTCTGTTAAATACTTAATTGCAGTTGTTGTAAATATCCGTTGGCATCTGTATTTTAAACCAACACCTGAGCCCTGGATTTCCCATGGGTAGGCTGAGACACTGCAGACGATACAGCTAGAAGGCATGTTGATTTTCTCAAGTCAGATGTCAGTAGATTAGTACTTTTGTCATAAATCAAGCCAGCTGCTCCCTCAGGTCATAGTAGACTCACATATTACTATAGTGGCAGACATAACTGCATGAACACAGTCTACACTGATGTTCAAGTTCAAACAGGTTTCAGGTCTGAGGCCCCAATCCAAAGTAACCACTGGATACATCTTTTTCAGACATTTTAGACAGCAAGATTTTTACAAAATGTAATAAATTTGGCAACCCTGACAACTAAAACACAGTGATAAATTATTTTTTTTCTTGCATGAGTCAAACATAGCAAGACATCAGGATTCTTGCGTAACTGGCATCTTGAAGCTTCATGATTAATGTTAAACTTCGGATTGGGGCTTTGCAACGTGAGCCATGAAAAGTTATTGTGATTGTGTCATTTCTTCTCAATTCTTACATTCAGTTATTGGGGAAAAAAAAGAGGCCCATACGTGTGGTTATCCTATTATATTTGGGCATGCATAAGCACAGTATATCTTGATTTAGAGTGAGCAGCATCTAGTCTGCCAATAATATTCATGGGCCTTTTACTGTTATAATGCACACTCAAGCATCTCTGAGTTTTAATCTTAAACCTGGCTCTGATGCACCTCTCTGTCTCCACAGGAATCTGTTATTCCTTATTCACAGGATGATAGAGTTTGTGGTGCGTGAAGGTCCAGTGTTTGAAGCCATAATCATGAATAAAGAGAAAAACAACCCACATTACAGGTATGTGTGCAGCACTTGGGCTCGTGTTGGTGTTAAGTTGAGAGAAAATTGCATCGTGTTTGATTGATGTATCCGTTATTGTCTCAGATTCCTTTTTGACAACAAAAGCCAAGATCATGTGTACTATCGCTGGAAGCTTTTCTCCATTCTTCAGGTATTCTGTTTCTACAAAACCTTGTTTCTGAACAGTTACCAGAAGTAATGGGGTCATGCGGATTTAAATCATCTTTTTCTTTTTTTAAAAATTTGTCTGGTTTTCATCCGTACCTCAGGGAGAGTCCCCAACAGAGTGGAGGACGACAGATTTTCGCATGTTCCGCGGAGGCTCTTTGTGGAGACCGCCTTCTTTAAACAGCTACTCTCAGAGAAGTGAAGAAAGGGCAGAGGAAGAAGATGATGTTTCCCATGAGGAGGAGGTGAAGAAAGGGCAGCTCCGAGCTGAGTAAGTCATCTAGCGGTCACGGCGACATTTATTTACGCTTGTAACTTCAGTTAAACTGAATGAACATGACTCTTCTGTAAACATCTTTCAGGCACAGACAGAGGCTGGAGATGTTGCTTAAGGAGCTCACTCCAGGGAGAGAAGACATTGCCAATGCCATGATGTTCTGTCTTGACCGAGCAGACGCAGCAGAGGAAGTAGTGGGACATGTCTCCGATTCCTTCTCCTCGCTCCAGACGTCCCTTCAGAAGAAGGCAGTTTGCTTCCTTATGTCTTTATATAGCACATGTTACACAGAATCTCTGTAAAGCTACAATAACCAGGTCATATTGAACTTTTCTGTGTCCACTTCAATCTCACAGATCGCCAGGTTGTACCTTGTGTCAGACATCTTGCACAATTCATGTGCCAAAGTAGCCGGTGCCTCGTATTACCGGAAATAGTAAGAGACTTTCCCTAAGTTTGGCCTGAGCATTCTGATCGCATTTTATTTCAGCTTCGTCTGACCATCTTAAAGTTTTCCCCTCATCTTTCCAGTTTTGAAGCAAAGCTGCCACAGATATTTGGAGATCTTAACGCAGCGCACAAAAACATACAAGCCAGGCTGCAGGCAGAGTTGTTTAAGGTAATCATGGAATTCGCTTGCCTTTTGCACAAGGACATTTACTAAAAATAGGACAACAAAACATTTTCATGTGCACATTCTCTCTTTCGCTCTCTCCACAGCAAAAGGTCATGAGTTGTTTTCGAGCTTGGGAGGACTGGGCCATTTACCCACAGCCTTATCTAATCCACCTTCAGAATATATTTCTCGGCTTTGCCAAAGCAGGGGAGGAGCCGGCAGAGATGGCAGAGGTTAGCTGAATTACTCCCCTTATTACTGACTTTTGGTGATGCCATTTCAACAATATAGGCACCCCTTCTTGTTGAAAAGTAAATAAACCTCGACATAAAAGCATTTCCTTGTCTCTCTATAGGAAGTATCCTGTGATATTGACGGTGCACCAATGGACAGCACACCTATGGATGGCATACCTTTGGACAGAGCTCCTGTGGATGACCTGGATGGCTGCCCTATGGGCTGGGACCCTCTGGATGGAGTCCCTGTTGACGACATAGACGGTGTTCCCTTAGGGGTCACCGCTGATGACATTGATGGGATGCCTTGTGAGTCTGCAGCATATTAATAGTGTTCTTTTTTTTTTAAACAAAAAAAGTCAATCCAGCTCCATACATCAATACACTGACATCCTGAGTAACGAGTGTGCATCTCGATTTCAGCAGGAACAGATTTGTGCTGCATTTCTCAGTCATTAAAGAGCAAACTCACTGTTATCACGATCTAACTGGAAGCCTTTCAAGGATACCTGTCCTATAACCTTGTGGCTGTTTTATCTCCCCAGTGGATGAAGGCAGTGTTCCTGTCTCAAGTGTGCCTTTGTCTAAGTGGGAGAAAACTACTGATACTGGGGCGTTTTCTCAAGGTAAGACTTGTCAGGATGTTACTGTATCATCAATCTGCTCAGATCATCGTGCTTATTGTTCTCTTATCTCTCATAGCAAAGACTGAATCTAAGTGGGACACTGTGGTGGAGCAAGACAGCGGCGATGAAGCAAACGTGAGGTAAGGCCCGAGTGTCTCGCCTCCTGTGTACATTTATAAAAAAGAAAGACTGCAGTCAAATGGATATCAATCCTGTCAATAGTGGCAACTCGCAAGACGAAGACTCGGAGAGCGACAGCAGTGCCGATTCTTCCAGTCTATCAAACTATGACAGTGCAGTTTTTCAAAGCTCGCTCAGAAGTTTTCAGATGTCTGAGAGCAAAAGGAAAAGGCTGAGAGAGCTAGAGGCAAGTGAACATTTGTTCAAAAGCATCTTTGTATGAGTTAGATTTGCTGAAAACTGTTTACTTTTAGATCTTCTTATTAAAAAAAAAAAATAAAAAAAAAATCACACTTCAGGCAGGCATAAACTGTTTTAGTCTATACCTGATGCCTGCGAGTACCATCATCAGGCATGTTGGACAATAAGTCAGATTGTAGTTGAGAAATGTTCAGAACTGATTTGCTTTCTCACTATAACACAGGTAAAGGTTATGAAGATCCAAGATGAGCTGGAGTCTGGCAAAAGGCCGAGGAAGTCTGGAATGAGCTTACAGCAACAAGTGGAGCACTACAGAAACAAACTGCTACAAAAGGTGGGTTGATAAGCCACTTGAATTAGTATAGCTTTAAAATTACATTACACTGTATTTTACCTGTGGAGGAATAAAAGGTGCTCTGATTTTCTCCCCAAAAGAGCCCCACTTTAAGCAAAATTCAAGTCACTCATGTATAATAGAAGCACATCCTCTAATAATGAACAGTGTAGTGAAAAAAAAAAGAACCCAAAAAAAATATTGTTCAATCAAAATATCAAATTAGTCAGTACAGTTAAAATAATGATTTAGTGGCAGAGTTGTAAATGTTTGTCAAAATTGCTCCATCTACTGGTAAGGAACTGTAGCTGCATTTTTTTTTTTTTTTTTTTTTTGTTAACCTAGGCGCTGTTGGTTCTTGTTTGTGCACAATTTGCTTTGTGTAGCACGGTTTATATTCACTACTTATTTTAGAAATGTTGCTCCATGTTGGGTATGTTATTTGTAGAGAGATCTCCAGCGGGGGGGGGGGAAACTAGCAGCATTTGCTGGACTTCTGTTCTAATGTAGCAGCTTCATTCTGCGTTTTATTGCTTTTGCCCATGGACCAAAAAAGATGACAAAAAGATGTTTTAAAAAACATTACTCTTTTCCTTGTTATAGAATCCCCTGGAAAGAAACTGATTAGGGAATTACATCTTTAGATAACTACAAATTCATAGGGATGTTTTTACTCTGTCCTGTAGGAGTTTGAAAAAGATGAAGAGAAGAACGAGAGATCAACATCAAAATCCAAAGAGAGGTCCAAGGACGACAGGAGGAGCAAAGAAAGGAGCAGAAAAAATGACGATGGGGATAGAAGACGTAGTAATGACCCTGGACACCAGGCCCGAAAATCAAGGAGCATCTCTCCTTTAAAGCAAGTGAACTGTGATGTTTTTGCAGTAGCATTCATCCCGAGTGTTATCTTTAAAGTTAGTGTTTTATGTTCTGTTTATCAGGTCTCCCAAACGGTCCAAACGTTCCCGATCACCATCTCCGGACCACAAGGCAGGCAAATCCAGGTCACGGTCACCCCATCGCTCACACAAGAAAGCAAAGAAGAGCAAACATTGACTCAGCTCTGCAGTGCGTGCTCGTGTCCACAAAGTAACGCAGTGCACTTCTGCAGCGCTCTTTCAAACAGACCAACACGTCTGCTCTGTCATAATTAAAACACTCCATGCAAGATTCAGTACACTTTTATATGATGAAGAATGAACACTGTAATTATATTTATTTTTGTTTTAATGTTTGGTTTGAAACAAACTAAACAAATGTCGCTGTAAAGTTCTGACACTAAATAAATCACCTTTGGTGATGGAAGCGTGTGTGTGGGTGTAAGATATGATCAGTGAGAAAAAGCTTTAAAATGTTAAGTTAACAATGACTTATCGACAAGCACTCTTTTAGTTTGTGTGGATTTTTATTGAGGAAAGTAATAGAGCATTTGTTTACAAAAGCATTAAGTATGCAATGTTACACAGTAAATTTACACAACTATTTTATAGAATGAAATGTGCTTTCATTGAACAAAGAAATGTATCAAAAGTACTTGACTCAATACTGGTTCTGAAACACAAATTTAAGATGCCCAGCCCCGATCATTAGTAGCCACACATCTCCTGAAAATTTTGTTATCTGCTGAAATGTCTGATAAAGTAAGAGGAAAGCTTTAGAAGTGTAATTTAGAAAGCAATCTAGACTCTGTAGGCACAAATATTTTGTAAATGACATTACAGTCCAGCTTTAGACACCTTGAGACAAATGCGTCTTAACACAAAACATGAAAATCTGACCAACATCAGTGCCTTGCTTCTCTAAATTTCTGAAATGTGGTAGCCAAAGAAAACATAAGGTGCCCCATACTGTTACAGATAGTCTTCTAGCTATAGTCAGCCCTGACCATACAGCCTGAAATGTACACGTGCGTATCTGAACAGATTTAGTTTCTGTTCACGCTTGACATGTCCAGATCTTTCGTTCAGACCAAACTGTTCACAGTTGTCTGGTATCAAAGATTAAAAACAAAAGCGGTAAGGAACCTCACTTTGTCCATTTACAGTCTATTTATTCCACCTATTCCCTTTTATTTTAGGGTCCCTGTTTACCCAAAACAGCTACTACAGACAACTTTGTCTCAGTACCACTAGGTACTTAGTGACCTTACAAGGCTCCGAGACAAGTTGTCCTCAACCTTTAGGACTGATCACTGATAGACAGGCCTGAACCTGAAGAGCCAAGAGCCTCTAAAATGCTCAGTATTTTTTTACATTGATAAAAACCTTGATGGCTCCAGTGAAGTCAGCAGAGAGAAGAACTTCTGTGTGATCTGTCTTTAATGCTCCTGCAAAGAGAGCAAACCGCATTACAACTTTACGCCACTGAACTGTGACGCTTTAAGAAATCTAGAGTCATATGCAAATTAAAGGGGGCATACCTGAGGGTATTGTTTCAGAGTCTGTGGAGTCCAGGCTCTTACACTCTGCTTCTGGCTTCTCTGCACCACTCTCCTGTGGCACAATAAGGCCTGGGTGGGGTGCGAAAATGGCTGACGTGACCACAGCGTTGTGTGCTGAAAGAGAAAAACTCTTTAGTGGCGGCCCAATCACAGGAGAACTGAGAAATAAGGCTGCTTACATTAAAGGGTGTTTGCCACTTAGCACAAACACAGTTACCTTTAATCCCTTCCCAGAAGTCATTGCGGTCCCGCCGTACAGATGTGAATTTGCTCAAGTCATGGTAAGTGCTCCAGATGTATATGTACTTGTCCTCTGAGCCGCTTACTATGAAGGAGTAGTCGTGACTACAGGAAAAAAGCCAAACAGGTTAACTGCAACATACTGTGTCAATACAATAAAAGAGCTTTTGTCCATGGTGAAGGTTAGAAACTGAGAAAAAAATAAAAACTAGAAGCAGAGTTTGGAGTCAGGGGTGCTACTTAAAACTGCAGCTTGTGGAGATGGACTTGAAATGTACACCCTTACCTGAAGCTGGCCTTAATCTGGCTGCTACTGTTGACATAACCCTTGTACTTCATTGATAGAGACAAGTCCCTCAGGTCATAAAGGCGAATGCGAGAATCATTTGATGTCACCAAAATCTATGAGCAAAGGGTACAGTTCAACATTTGGCATTTCACAAGTCTTACGGACACGACTTGTTATACCGACAACTAGGGCTGTAGCTGTCGATTATCTTAGTAATTGAGTATTCCATCGATTAGTTCAATGAACCAGCGCATATCAGCATTCTGAAGTTTGCCCTGAACTTTGATGCAAAATTTTGTGCTGCTGAAAACAAGACTTTAATTATTAACATCTACACCATCATAATGTTAGCAATTCAGCAACACCCAACAGCCCCAGGTCAGTCCTTCAAATTTTTACTGGCTGATATCTTTAAATATTTTATTTCTCTTTATATATATTTTTTTCTCTTTAAATCTGAAAAAATAAGCTATGAAAGCCTTGAAATAAAGATGGTCTAGTAAACCGCAATTTACCGAGCCCTATTGACAACCCACTGCAGATGTATTTGTAGTGATGGCCAGCTGTTACCTTATTTTCTCCAGGCAGAGGTTCAATGCCAGTGATCTTGCGTCCCACTTTGTTCCTTCCTCTGGTGGACCGCACATGAATTTGTGTGTGGTATTTCAGACGCTAAAGACAAGGTGCAAACAGAAAAATGCATTTGCTTCATATTTGAATGGGTGTGTTCACGAAAAAAAGTATTATAAAGAAATAATTAAACCATGTATTGGCTGGATAAAGCAGCATATGTGGATACCTCTGTGTCATAGAAGATACATCGACCATCATAGGTGCCAATCACTGCATATTTCCCATTTTGGCAGAAGTTGGCAGCAGTGATGAGCCGGGTTTGGCCATCCACCTCATTCCACAAAGCCACCTTCTTATCTGGAATGTTCCAGAGCCGTAGTTTTCCATCTAGAGAGCCGCTTAAAAAGTACCTGTCATCCTGAGTAACAAGGAAAAAAAAACTTACTATAAATAGAGTCTGTGAGACCAAATTAATAGATGTATGATTTGCGCTGAGAGAAGTAATGCAAGGTGACTTAACGTACCCTGGGATGGAAAGCAATGGCTGTGACAAAATCAATGTGCTGAAAGCAGCAGAGACACTCTCGCCTGGATATGTGCCATAACCTGACTGTTTTATCCATAGAAGAGGAGAGCAGGAAAAAGTTCTAGACAAAAAAACATTTAGAAAAGGTGAGACAAGAGAGAAGATAACGTGTCGGGGTACAAAAACTTAACAGGGTGCTTTAATCACCTTTGACCAGGATAAGTCCAACAGATCAGCCGTGTGACCCTTGTACTTGCAGAAAGGGACTTGACGGAAAGGGGCATTTCTATCTTCCGTGTCTGGGTCCTCTGGAATACAACTTGCCTACAATAAAAATGTCACTTAGATACACATCTGGAACAAAAATAGCTTAAAAATGTCTGATTTTTGTGTTAGTGTCATCACTCACCCCAGTCTCAGTGTCAGATTTAGAAGAACATAAACTTTCCTGAGAAGGAGAAGGTGACACTCGACCTGGAGAAGAAAAAACAAAAACAAAGGAAGGTTTCTCTAACAAGAACTTGAACATCTTCTGGAAAAGTCTTGAGTCTTAATTTCTTTATATTTGGCTAGGAAAATGTTAAATAGGCGTAACAAACTATTTACTAAAGCATGTGTAAACATACATCAGATGCTGTATATAGGGCAAAAACAGAGTTGGCAGCTTGAGAAGCTTTCTAGTCATTTCTTTAAGTAGTCTTCAGGAATAGTTCTGCAGGCTTCTGGAAGGACATTCAAAGCTGACTGATAGTGTTCCACTCCGTCGTTCTATCCAGGTATGCTTTGTTACACTGACTGCCACATGTTCAGGAATATGTCAAAATCAGATTTTTCTGCATTCAAAATTTCTTCAGTTTTGATCTCCAGTAACACTGGCCGCATCCTCATTGTGGAACCCCTTTCCTGATCCCTTCCATATATACACTGACAACTTAAACCAGAAATGCCAAATTTGGATCCATCACTCCATGAGACCTGCTGTCACTGATTTTCAGCCCAGTTTCTGTGTAACTTGGCTTACCTCAGGCTTTTCTCCCTGTTCTCCTTCCTTAAGAATGGCTTCTTGACAGCCAACCTTTCACTGAGACCATTTCTGATGAGGCTTCAGTGAACAGGCGATAGATCAGCGCAAGGTCCTGCATCTCTCAGGTCCTTTGCTGGACTTTTTCCTATTTCTTGCTGGGGATTTATGCTTCAGTGGGAAATCTCCGCCGTAGCTACATTGTAACCACAAACCCCTCTGAAAGCCTAAGGCATAACCTGACCTGCACCTCCCTAGAAACGAAGCCTGTTTAGTATCGTTGAGTCCCCGTATACATTTCCAGCTACCTTTTTGCCAGGGCTTTTGAATTTATCACTGAGAGAATACTAATCATCATGTATAATAAAAAAATAATCATGGCATCAATATAAACACTCACAAATGTCAGCAGATTCCTGGAGGGAGACTGCTGAAACTATCGGTTCCATACTATAAATTTAAAATTGTTTCTTTGCTATGTTGTCTGTTATAGATCAGAGGGCCTCAAGAACTATTGTTAAAAAAAAAAAAAAAAAAAAATATGGCTCCTTCAAAGCAAAATGACAGGCAGCTGAATTTTTTTTTTTATATATTTAAATAATCAATTATCATACAAATAAAAAAGAAATCAAATATGTTGCTAATGCGCTTACCTTCAGTATTGTACTTTAATCTCATATTATTGAAGTAATCAAATGCCGTTTTCAGGACCCAAATGCGAACCACATTATCTTGGCCTGCAGTTGCCAGCAGCCTCCCACAGTGAGAAAACTTCATTGTCCAAACGGCCCCCTTAAAAAACAAAAACAAACAAACAAAGATCTCTTAATACAAGCATGTAGTATCACACAGTGTGTGTCAGTGCATAAAATAACATGCTAAGATAATCCCACCATGTGCTCTCCACTGAGGTCCTGCACAACCTTAATCTGGTCAAAGTCAAAGGGACCCTTGAAGCTATGCGCTGCCTTGAACTTGGCCTGCCTGGTGTAAGGCATGCCCTCATCGTCGCTCGATGATGGATCATCCTGATCTGTATGGAAGACTGAGTGTAGGATAAACAAAAAGAAGAAGTGTATCAGGGTCATTTCACAAGCCTGTGTTGGCATTTGGGATATTCTTAAAGTCAGACCCATTATGCACATAACCAGCTCCGTATTTCTGCACTCTTGGACTCATAGGGGTTCTGTGCTCACAGTCAAAGCCCTAATAGTGAACACGTACAACTGAGACAGATTCAAAGACTATTTATCTTCTTGTGTTTAAGCAAACTGTATTTTTAATTCATTTTTTTTCTTTCTGGTGCTTAAAAAAAAAAGCACACACAAAAAACAGTTGGCATTTCACAAGTCTTACGGACACAACATGTTATACCGACAACTAGGGTTGTAGTTGGACAGGACAATTTCTTGTAATGTTTAGGCAACAGGAACATGAATGTAAGCTGTATGGTTTAAAAAAAATACAACTGCCTCTGCACAACATCCTTTCACTTCAGTCTCTTTTTTTTTTTTTACCTTCATCACGAACACTTTTCACTTTGTTGACTGCCTTCTCTCCGTACTCCTCAGCCAGATGCTTGGCCTTCTTCACTGACTTGCCGAGGAATTTTTTTAATTGGGTCCTGCTCAGAAATACCAACAAACCATTAATATACTTTAAATTAGATGATGTTGTGAAAGAGGGAAATACAGTAAGTTTCAGCAAAAGGCAACAAAAAAATCAGTAGTCCTTACGTTCTCTGTTTTAGTTTTCCACCGTCTGTGTCTGTCATTGGAGTCTGAGTCTTCTCATCATCATCTGACTGTGCTGCATCATTCCTGCAAAGCCAAAAATATATCAGCGTCGTCTGGAAACTTTACCAGGTTCTTGTTTTAGATGATAAAGCTTAACCGTGTTTTCCATGGGAAACTTATGTGAGCAATATCAGTGCAACCCATTGTAATCAGCTTATTCCCTCAACAGGGAAAACCTTCTTTTCTTGGAATCTGATCTGAAGGTCAAGTGTTTGGCTTCAGCCTAATCTTTCCCTCATTGACTTGTTTAATAAGCTGTGATTTGAACAGTTTTAAATTAAATTTGACAACAGCAACTTGAGTTAACCCACGTAAATAATTTTCTGCTTACGTGATGTACTCCTTGGTCCTCCTCATAATGTGCAGAGTGAGAGGGTTGATCCCAGCAGGAAGTTTCTCCTCCGCCTGAATTAGAGGAATTTCTTCCCCAGTGTCTAAATTCTTGATCATCACACTGGCCAAGATTTCCTGTTTTAAGATGCCCACAAGCATATTTTTGTTGCAAAGACGACCGGTGCCAGGAATGTGTCGATTTTAGGTTGTGGCTTGGAGTCAAGCACACACAAAAACAGACTCTTACTTCATCTGTCAGTTCTCTGCCAGAGTTTGACCGAGGACGTTGAGGGCCTGGGGTCTGTCCTCCGCTCTGAGATGAGGTCTGTTCATCTTCATTTTCCTAAAAAAAAAATAAATAAGAAAAATAATAAATAAATAAAATATAAATTCCTGCACAATATTTAAATTCCTTTTTTAGCACCAAAAAGAGGTCTGAGCCTCACTCACCTGTGCCGTCACCACCTTGTCTCCACTGGTAGCACTGGCCAGATCCAAGGAATGCTGCAGCTCTTTGGTTAGACTTCTCACAGTGCTGCCAGGAGACAGGAGGCCAGATGGCTCCAGAGAATCACTGCTGACCACACCGACAGCAGACACTGGAAAAATCACGCAACACAACAAAAAAACTTTATACAAAAAACTGGTCTTCTTTTTCTGTCTGCTTTATGTTAGTGTGATTCATATGATGCGGCAGATAAGTACATATAAAAAATAACAGTTTAAAATCACACACTGGATTGATGCAACACGTTTGACATTGAGACCCATTAAAATTGCACTGTATTGCCTACCTTCCAGCCCACTTGGCCTAACACACTCCTGTAACTTCTTGGTGGGTAATTTCGGCCGAGATGGTGGAGGAGGTCTTGCAGGAGGACCCCCGCTTGGAGGGGGTGGGCGTGAGGGAGGAGGCTTCTTTGTGCTAGCTACAATGTCTGGCTCCACTGTGAACTGCTGAGGTTTTAGAGACCCAGAGGAGTCCGAGTCAGCTGGCCTGTCAGTCAAGGGAACCTGGTCTAAGATGTCAGCCGGTCTTGGCTCCTGACCACCTTCTGCAACCGCAACAGACAGGCTGGGCTGACTCTGTCCTATGGTGCTGGTGATGTCTGGAGGCTGAACATGTTCTTGTGAGCCAGCTGATGGCCCTGGGAGATCTGTGGGCTCGAGAGCAGGTATAGAGCACTCGCCGTTTGATACTATGCTAATCCGTTGTTCCTCTGACCTCTCGACGACCTGGGGTTCAACAGCTGGCACAGCCAGCTCCCCAGGGACTGTGTCACCATTATTCTGCTCATTTGGCTCTGATGCTACATCAACATACAGCTGATCTAACAGCTGAGCCACCTCACCTACGTCTCCCTTTTGACTCTCTTCGATGATACTATCAATGATCTAAGAGAAAAGAAAACACAATCAATTTAACAATACAGCATCTATTTTTTTACGTTATAGCTCATCTCTAAGAAAATGTGTTTCTCTTTGCACAGAATTTAACACAAAACTCTAAGCAAGGATGAGACCCACATTAAAAACACAGTTGTGACACTGCACAGGACTAGAGAAACATACCTGTAACGAATCATCTTGCTGAGTCTCAGAAGTGGCACAGCTCAAATCTTGCGCAACGTTTACTGAACTGTGCAAAAGCTGTTTCGAAAAAACAAACAAACATGTAGACCATTTACCAACATGTACTAACAATACACACACACACAGCAGAAATATCAACAGTAACATGACAGCTAAATTACAGTTATTCAGGCATATCAACACAAATGGAAACCTAGAGTTGAGGTGTTTTTGTATCTTATGATATTAATCAACACAGTCTTGGAGGTTATGTTATGTAATAATTCTTTGTTTACCTTTATATTAATTGCTTGTGTAACTGCCAGCTTATGATATAACAAATGGCTTTTCTAGATTGAAAGTAATGTCCACATCTTGTTACCACTCAAAATTTGTATACCGCTCTCCTATTTATGTCCCATTTCCTGCATGGAGTGAGGTCAGGTGATTGTCGTCTTTAACGTTTGCATCACCTTGCAATAACATTTATATTATTTTTGTTTTTCCTTGCAATTATTTGTGCATTTCATTGCAGTAACTTGTTTTCTCTGACAACCTGCTTTGCATTCCTGATGATCCATTTGAAAAGTTTGGTTGTTTGTTGGTCCAGATCAGGTCTTCAGTGACAAATGTGTCATACTACCAACATACAGTAGCATCAAACTCTTATCCTGGACAGCTATCAGCATCAGCTAACATGTAACTAACATCATAACAATGTTGGTTCAGAATCAAACTTGCAAATGACTAATCACATTGTCTGAGCATTCAGTTAGCATGAGGCAAGAAAAACGCCATCTTTAAAAACGCCATTAAAAACTATCACAAGAAAACCAACTAACCTAAATTTGGCAAACGTAACTTGATAACATATTTGTCATAATTCATAAAATAATAAGGAAAATATTTGAAATGCCTACAATTTCAGGATTTTTATATAAAGAAAGGCATTTTTTCTTTTTCCTCCGCATTCCAAAGCTATGACATGACAACAATGTGACTGCTCAGTTGCAATGTTCATCCTGGACAAACATTATTATAATGATGGAACAGGAGCAGGAACAACACCATCAGTACACACACACACACAAAACCGCTGTGAATAATCAATGTTGCACCACTAAAACTTGTCACAACCATAACTGTAAAAAACAAGTCTTGACAGCAACGATCTCTAACCCAACTCTGCAGTTATAAGTACATATACAGCTGAGGGTGTCCTGACTCTCACTGCTGTCACAACCAGCAGCAGTCTAGTATACCACATGACACCACATCATAAAACAGTAAAGCCTTTTACAATGGGTCAGATGAAATGCAAATTTTTTTGCGAGGTCATGAAAAAAAAACACGAAAAAAAAAGCAAAACATGCAAAGTAATGCAAATGTTACTGAGAGGTAACATAAAGGTAGTCGTCAAAAAACACATTACATTGCCATGAGCTTGGAGGGGACCTTGTACTGTTAGTACACGAAGGTGTTTAGGAACGGTATTGCTCATAGCCGTTTACACACAATCATCAAAGATATAGGAAAAAATCTGCACCTTTCATAGAGATAAACATGGATAAAGCAAGATTAATGAAGAAAGATATGATTTTCAGAATGTATGTATAGTATTTGGGGTTTCATTTGTATTACACACACATATGTTTATTAAACATAACTGGAAATGCATAGATATGTTTTTTACTGTAGTCACTCCTTCCCAAAGGTCATTCAGAGACAGGAAAACTATAGACAAGCTACAAACTAATAGTGTTTTATGTATATATGAATCTGAAAAAATCAAAAGTCACTATTTTTTGCCATATTACTTTGAACTATAGAGTAAGTAGTAATCATTCAAAGAGCAACTCAGCACAACCCGTGACACCTTGTTTCAACAGTGCCTAGATTTAGATAAACATACCTGAGGTGAAGGAATGACGAACTTTGCGGGAGACCTACGAAACACAAAACACATGGTTTAAAACTGATATAGGCTAAACTTATAAACCAGGGGGGGGAAAAACCAAATACAACACAAAAGTCTAACTTTTTATCATTTTATCTGTCACCTAAGCAGTTGAGACGATGTATCTGAGTTAGATAACTTTTACCTCATATAGAACTTTTGATCAGAAACAATATTAGAAGCAACAGACCAGATACTTTAAACATTTACAGGGTGGTTCAGTAACCTCTTCCTTTTAAGCGCCCACAAAATACATCTTTAAAATGTACATTACATTTTTAATCTCTAATCGAGCTGTCATACAGCGGATCATACAAAAATACTGCTTTGTAAGCTACTGCTACCTTCAGTCGGGTTTTTTTGTTATTCCAACAAGCTGTGTTTTGAATTAAAACTGTAAATTTGCATTGTGGTTTCAGCTTTCATAAGAAACCTGTTCGTTCAGTCCAAATCCTACTGTCATCATGTGACTTGTGAGCGTTTTGAGGTTTAGACTCTCCTGTACCTGCATTGATTAGCTGGTGAACACAAGCACTGTATGACAGAATATAATTAATATTCGGCATCTAAATACAAAACAGACTGGGTCGTGTTTTGCACACGGCACATGACTTGGCTTTGAAGCAGCTTGAGTT
The DNA here is from genome assembly GCF_001858045.2 of Oreochromis niloticus. Taxonomy (NCBI): domain Eukaryota; kingdom Metazoa; phylum Chordata; class Actinopteri; order Cichliformes; family Cichlidae; genus Oreochromis; species Oreochromis niloticus. Next base: position 12,136,221 of record NC_031975.2, on the reverse strand, counting down.
CATGCTTTTCATGAAAAAATGGCCATTTTGCAAATCTAACGTTAGCTGTCAATACTACGCTAGCTAGATACATATGAGACAAGACAAAAACAGGCAGGAACGCGTGTTCATTTACCACCGTTTTCAAAAGTAATATTGGCAAAAGGTTTTTTCTTACACTTGTGGAGACGGAGTAAAATTGGGGTCCTCTGGAGCATCATAGAATTCCTCCGTGTCACTTGTATCTGACGCCATGCTAACGACAATGTAGTTCGCTAGCTAGCCTAGTTTCCAGGCAGCTGTGTATAAGCCTAACCTGCCAATGACTGAAAGGTATTACATATGCGCTTGTAACGTCCTCTATGTTAACACTGATATTTCAATGCCCGAGCCCGGGAGTCGTCAAATAACAACTTTCCGGTCCAACATTACGCTAAAGCTAACAAATGTAATCCTGTCTTACGACTAAGCAGCACTTAATGCTAGCTAGTCCTGATCCTCTTTTAGATCTATCTTGCACAAAGCACCGTATCGAACGAGAAAAACGCCACAACCGAGTTTTTTGTTTTGCTTTTTCACAACATTATACGCTTGATAAGCTGTCAAGCTAACAGAACCAGAGAACCGCGTCATAAACAAACCAGCTACACAAAAAATACATCCTAACGAAGCAAGGGAGGGGCACAGGCGCCCTCTTGTTTCTTCTTCTTCTTCAATGGCGGTTGGAGAACAGCTTTTACGGCTACTACTGCCACCTTCTGGACTGGAATCTGGATGGAACAACTTGGTTGTTAAATCCTTTTTTTAAATCTTTTAACTCTCACTCATTTTACTTCACTATTGTGAGTTTTATAAAATTACTGTATACATTACAATACTCACTGAACAAGCAAGAGAATAACAGCCACTGATCAGGTGGAGTAGAGTGTATTAGTTGGTCTAGCAGCAAGGTCTAGTTTTTGGTTCCTAAATAATCCTCTCAGGATGATATGATCATGATTAGACACGTAATCAGATGAGCAACAGTTTGTTTAACCCATATTTAAGAAATTATTATTATTATTAGTGTATCTGGGAGATGACTCTCTGACAGACATTTTTGAATTATAGAGGTTGGTAGCATTTGGTCTGAGAGATTTCCTATATCTGTCCTTGTGGCAGTGGAGCTGAAACAGTCTGTTGGAAAAGGTGATCCGCTGCCTGTCAGTGATGCAGAGGGGGACAGGATTATCCATGATGGAGTTTAAAGTTTGCTCACTGACACCACAGCTTCACCACAGCTTCAAAAGTGACCAGTTTGCTGGCAATCGCAGAGTTAGCCTTTTCAATGATTCTGTTCATGTCACCAGCACTGATGCTGCTCCCAAAGCAGACCACAGGCAAGTACACTGGGCTTGCAACGCCTAATTGACAGAAAATCTCATCATTTTGCTTTTTCCTCACAGAACACGCCACACAATCATCCACTGGTGCTCTGTACTCCTCCTGCCTATCACTAATAAATTCACTGCCACTGCAGAACTGTCAGAGTATTTCTGTAGGTCGCATGCATTGAAAGTCTGTGGAGCTTCTGTGCTGCACATCACCAAATCAGACATAGCACTGACTAATCTCTGTCAGTAACCCATGAGATGGTATACATGTTTACTGACATTTCTTATCGCTTTTCTCTCAGCAGAGAGAAGAGCTGGATCATTTTAATTTGAGAAATCAAAGGAAGTGATCCTCTGCATGCAGCCATTTTTTTAGATGGGAGTTAGCTCTCTGCAGCATGTATATGGTTGCATCATCTACTGGCAGATTTGGTTTGTATGCAAACTGCATGTGAGTTGTCCACTAATGAGCAGTTTAGAGACTTGCTGACATTTGATTGTTTTAAGCAGACACAAAGACATAATAATAATATATTAATTATTAGTTAGAATAATATTAATTATATGTAAGGTCACCAGAAAACCGGCTAAATAAATGTGACCAGGCTACAGTGATGGAAATAACTATTTTGATCTTTTGATGAATTCACTTACAAAGAAATTAACAGTCTCCAAATTTGATGGTAGTTTTATTTTAACTGAGAGAGAAAGGATTTTAACCAAGAACCCAAAAAGAAAACATTACATAAAAATTATAAGATGATTTGCATATCATTCAGTGAAGTAAGTATTTGAGCCCCAATCAAAACATGATTTTGTACTTGTTGGAGAAACCTTTGTTAGCAAGCATGGCAGTAAGAAGTTTTTTTGTAGTTGGTCACCAGGTTTGTGCACATCTGACGAGGGATTTCGGCCCGCTCCTCTTTACAGAAACTTTTTTAGGTTTCTTGGCTGCAACTTGGAAACTCAAAGGTTCAGCTCCCTCCACTGATTTTCTACAGGACTGAGAGAGTTTGGAGAGTGGCTAAGCTACTCCATAATCTTAAAGTGCTTCTTTGTTGCCTTGGTTTTGGCTACTGTCATGCTGGAAAAGTCATCCATGACCCATCTTTAGTCTTCTGGCTGAGCAAACAAGGTTATTGTCCAAGATTTTATTGTACATGGCCCAACTCATTGGTCCCTCAATGTGGTGAAGTCGTCCTGTACCTTTAGCAGAAAAATAACCAAAAGCATAATGTTTTCACCTCTGTGCTTGAACGTAGGAATGGTGCTCTTTTGATCATACTCAGCATTTCTCAAACAATCATTTCCCCCACTCTATACACGGTTACTGATCAGTAATTAGTGCAGTGGTATTGTTAAGTATACTAGAAAGTGTAATTAAATTGTAGTGCTCAGTAAATCCATTGAAAAACTCATTTAAGTTACACGCTCATATGTTAGCCGCTCTATGCACCGCTCATTCTTTCTCACATGCTGCGACAGGCACAGTGAATGCAGTTCAAAACAGTCACCACAGACTGAACTTTTTTCATTTGCAATCAAAGCACTCTTTGTTCCAGATCAATGCATCAGCTGATTGATAATAAGACTACAATCTAATGGATTATTCAAGAGCATGAAAAGGTGGAGGTCGCAGAAAGGTGATTATTGGAGAATCTGAGTGCATTTTAGTGAATGCATACATTATTTTTGCGCATTTTGTCATTGTAGACTGTAGCTGTTCACTCAAATAACCACCCATTACAACCAAAGCATGCAGAAGAGGATCTCTGAGTCACAAGACAAAGTCACAAGACTCATCAAAGAGATTAAAGAGTTTTTTGTACTTTTTATAAAAAAAATAACAAACATATTTTACAGGTAGCCTGTCATTCAAAAAGACATTTTGTCTTTTAAAATTATTTACATACTGTGAGCAAATGTGGCTATTGTTTGTCTATTTGGTCATTTTCATTGCAGAATTGATCCATCTTTTACTTTTTTAAAAATGTATTGCTGTTATATTTTATTTAATTTTATTTAACATATTTATTTGTTTGTTTTTTAATTAATTTTACATGGTGTAAAAAAAAAGAATTCCTGACTTTTGGGATAAATAAGGTATGTGTTGTCTTATTTGTCAGAGTCCTTTAAATTTTTGCTGTTTAAGCTGGAATGCAATTGGGCAGCAGGAACACGTATCTCTGCTGTACCTGTGAAAAAACAAATCACTTCCATATTTCAACAACATTAGCCTCTCACATTAGCTCATCTGGAAATTTCCACTTGAGTTACCACAATATTCAAACTCTAAATTCAGACTTCTGCTTTTGTAAAAAACAAAAAAACAAAACATAAAATAAATAAACAAACAAATAAATAAATAACCAACCTAATTACCATACTTTCTGTGCGTCCGTCTCACTAATTTCCAACATGTGATACTTTTGATTATGAATATTGCTCACGAATGTTTTTAAATGGAAGCCTATGGTTCACCTCACAAAGTATTATCCAGGCATTTCAGTGTCCAGGTGCTTCAAATAAAAAAAGCTGTCTTAAAACCATTATTTAGTAACGGAAGTTTTAAGCCAATGAGAGAAGATTGCCATACTCTTCCGCCAATGGAAAGTGTGGATACTCCGGCTTTCCTAGTAAGCTACAACTGCATTGGATAAAACTAGGAAGGAGGCTTCAGGGGTATAAGTGGATTTGAGGGCTTGGAAGGAAAACAAGGACGCTAGGTAACGCTATATCGTTGTGGAAGGTATGGAATTTGCTTTTTAAAACTTTGCAGAGTATAGTTAAACTGCCTACATTAATGAAAATGCTATATATAGTATATTAAGCTCAACACATACCGGGTTGTCAGTTAGCCATAGGCATCTGTTGGTGGTGGCAGATCAACCAACCAACCAGACCAACTAATAACTAAACCAACTAACTTATATTAGGACCACAGTCCTTTGCGCCGTCACTGGTTAAGCTAATGTCGCTATGGGAAGAGTGCTTAAGAGAAACTTACGCGACAACCACAAAGTCGACTGTCGTGATTTGATGTTATTTTAAGCTAGCAAATGTTAACGTTAGGGTTAGCCTAGCTAGGTAGCATTAGCCTGTTCCCACCGGAGGTGTACCGACAGTATGGAGTCAAACATGGCCAGAAAATGAGCAAAGCTCCCATTTGGTTGCCTTGTCTGTTGAGTCTGAACAGCTGTCGCAGTCCGGCTAATGGAGACAGACGTGTTTAAAGATAGGACCATGAAGCCTTTGCTAGGAACAAAGTCAGTCTTAGTTTCTCTCCCATACATCACGATATCACACCTTGAGCTTTAAAAGGACTAACCTCTCCTTCTCCACACGTCTGTCCGACAGCTCGGCACTTTGTGGTGACAAACGCTCGTCCCAAATTAAACCCTGTCACTAAATTAATTCTTAAACAGAGGCAATCAAAGTGTTAGGAAAACTTCTCAAAAATCCAAAACTTTTGAGCTAAGCTTTTGAAACAGTCGCGATGAGAGTTTGCTCATCTTTTCTTATTTTGAAGGTGATGCTGATGTATTTTAAACGAGCACGAAGATTGTTCTCTCAAGTAACATAGACTGGACCTATATTTAGCATTAATTAGCCTAGTTCTGTGTAAAGCAACAAGTTGTGATGTAACTGTCACATTTTAGCAGCGGATGGGGTCAAAGAAACACCCATTCACCCTTCTGTCAATCTCTTTCAGCTACAAAGTAAAATGCATGCACACGTACTTTGTTACTACCAGTTATTTAAGATGTTATTGTAAGTTTAATATCGTCTAAGGTGAAACTATAAGAGGGATTTCTCTGTGTGTGGTACATCTCAGTTGAGGAGAATAAGCGTTCAGATGGTGTATTGCCATGTAACTGAATGTTTGTGTCAGCTGACATGGGGTAAAGTGGATTAAGAAAAGATCAATGCATTGCTGGATAAGCTATCTTAAACTGGCTCGTTAAAGTGTGCAAACTTTAAAACATGACAGCGTAAGTTCAGTTTAAACATGCTGTTAATACTGTTAAAACTTTCCTAAAAGTGCTGAATCACCTAATTTAAAAAAAAGTATTATGTCATTTTCTGGAGTTCAATTGAATGTGTGCTTCTTGGAGAAGGGTTTTAACACAAATATTTTGTTTTTGAGGTGTGGTTTTTGGCGAGGGTATGGAGCACCCTATACACAGAGGGGAGACGATGCCCGTCGGACTGCACGATAGGTATGGTAATGCAGACAGCCTCATCTTGCATTATTTTTTTTAGCCATTTATTAATATGCCTATCAATTTCATATTTTGCTCACAAAACTTACCAAAAATTAAGGAATGTTTAACATACGGTGTAAGCAATGTTCAGGATTTCCTTTTTTCTTCTCTTAGAATAATATTAAATGTAACCAGCCAAAATTAGTCGTTTTTAAAAAAGCATCTTCCAGTAGAGAATTGACGGTGGGCCATTTTTAAGCTGTAGGTAATGCTTGGTGTAAGTTCTGGATGGGAAATGGCTTCTACCTGGTGTTAATTAAGTAGTATTTATTACATTTTAAGGAATTAAAGTATTAATGCATTAGTATACATAGGCCAGGACTGAAAAATACTGCTGAAACCTCTGAGCATCTCCAGTGACTCTAATATATTATTTTGTTCTCCAGTACTTCACCTTTTACATTTTTGCATGCCTGAGTAGCCTGTGTGTAATAGTGGCTTATTTCTCACTAAACAAACAGTATTTTCACATACTAATAGTTATTTCATACTTTCTCATATATATTTCAAATTGGATTTTAATGGCATTTATAACTGGACTCGGTGATAATTGAAAACAAGCAGTTTTTTTGTTTGTTTGCTTTGTTTTGTTTTTGTTTGTTTTTTTACCCCCATCAAGTTGAGTGAAATGACTCATTAAGCTGAGTCATTTGACTCAACTTGATGTGACCTAATATGGACCAAGACTGGGTATAACTGTGGTGGATGGTGGCCTCTGTTTTCAGCCTCTGTTTAACTTAAAGTTAGAGACAGGCATAGCTATTTTAAAATCAATAGTGACACTCATGAATGCAGAAACCACAGAATTAGTCTTTTGTCCTCATTTTAGCTTCTTCCACTGTTGTTTGATTAAGACGACACAGTACCTGCTGACTTGATTGAATAGGTGTTAAAGAGATTTAAAGTCTGAGCTTTTTGTAGATTTACAACTGTCCGTCTTTTGCCTTTGTAGCTTATAACTTTCACTTTAAGCAAAAGTGATAGATGAAGAGATAAGGAAGTCAAACTTTATACCAAAACTGTTGGTATTTGTGTTGCGGTTTCACTCTCTGTTTCATAACTGTTACAGCTCTTTGATGTGGTACTGAGAGAATTAAGATGTGCAAGTTTCTGTTGAGATCACTGATAGAAGACAACAATTGCGTAGCAGGTACTTTCAGCTGGTTCCTTATTTCCCGAGGGTTCACCACAGCACATAGAGCCACATGTTTGATTTGGCACACATTTTAGACTGGATGCTCTGCCTGATACAACCCCCACATTTTAATCTGATTCAATTCAACTCAATCTCAGTTAAATTCAATGATTTTTTTTTTTTTTTTTTTTACAGCGCCAAATCATAACAACAGTTGCCTCAAGGCACTTTATATTGCAAGGTAAAGACCCTACAATAATACAACCCCCCCCAAACTATTATTAAGGTAGTGACCACTTTTATTGAACTTGAAAATTGATCATCTTTGGTGTCTTAGCACCAGCATTACGCTATCGATAAAAGTAACATATCCAGGTAAACTAGGGAGTAATTTTAACTTCCTGAAATATGCATGCTACAAAAAGTGGAAGTTTAAGTGAGTCAACTGAGTCATGGTAATTTCAGTTGTATCTCTAAAAAGCTTCAGAGCTGGTTATTTTCCAGGTAACAGATGTTTGCATTTAAAGGCCTGTTTCACTGGTCAACCACTTTTAACATAAAATAGTATGATGTGCAGATAGCATCTAGAGAGAGCATCTAGTCTTTTTAGTAGAGCATCTAAACCCTTTGTCTTTCCAAAACATCAATAACAATATTGATTCTCTGGCGAGGGAACATTATTCTTTGCCTCATTGTTTTTTTTCTAGCTTGTAGCAAACAATTTCAGATGTATTTTATTGTTCCTAAGGCCTTCGTTTAGCACTGAAGAAGCTTTGAATACTTGTTGAACTTGTGTAACATTTGTAAGCATGCTTATATTTGATCTTTAATTGCTTTCAAGACTGTTTAACATTGGCAGGGTCACACCTGAAAGAATGAGGGTGAAGTAGTCGTACATGCCATAAGATTGCATCTAAGCAACTCAAAATTTAAATGGAACACATAATTATAATTCTAATCAGATATGCTTTGCTTTAATAATGGGGCGGTGATGCTGATAAGCCTATTAATTTACACAGCAGATATTTTTTCCCAGCCTTCCTCCTTGGCTTTGGCGGCAGCCTTGGTGTTACTTTTAGCTGGAATTAGATTAATTTAATTCCTCATATTTATTTGAGGTTGTTTATTTTTTTTAATCCTGCCAGTTCAGACAGCCAGTTTCTCAACCATGACTTCTTTGATTAAAATTGAGTTAAATTTGAGTAGGTTAAACTCCCTTTGGACAGCCATGGTCTGTAAAAGGCGCTCGAAAACAGAACTGAGACTGTGTGGAGGTGGATGAGACACACCACCAAATGGATGGACAGTTGGAGAACACAGTTGTGAGTGTAAAGTTAAGGCGGAGTGCTGACTGTCTCTCCACAGCATAAGCTATCAGTAACACATTTAGAAAAACCTGTTTAATAATGAAAGAAGCTTAAAAACACCATGACTTCACTTCTCCTATGGTTAATTGCTTTTGGATAATAATCAAATTGTATTTAGCGTAGAAGTCTTGCTGTTCACAGTTCATTCATGTAAAACAAAATCTTTACACTGGTGTGGAATTATTATATTGCTGCCATTTGACATGGACAGCTCTATTATGTGGGGGTTTGCAGTTGTTGGAGGAGAGTGATAGAACAGGACTGTGAATAATGGGTGTAGCACTGAGCCTTCAGGCTTTGACAGAAGCGGCACGATGACTGCTGCCCTTGGTTAAGACGCAAGGTCATTCTGCCAGTTACAGCGTAAGGTGTGATGATGGGGGTTGTAATACAGATGGCGCCGCCAGTTGAGGAGAAGAAGAGAGGAGAAAAAGGGTCATGACCGTTATATGTATTTCAGAATGCAAGAGGAGAGAAGACTATTTAAAGATGTTATTGTTTGGCTAGTGCTGGGTTTGTATGTCATATGCAGGAATGTCCACTACAGATGGGGGTGCTTGCACACACATGCAGCGTGGCTGAAATTTGACACAAGAACAGATTAAGTGGACAAATATTCATCTTTTCTGAGAGGGACTTTGTCACAAAATCAGCCACCAGAAAGAATTTATGCTTGAACACTTCACATGAAGCCTTTCCTGTAATAGCTGGACAGTGCACTCTTGGCCACTTGAAACTGCAGCAGTCTGATGCTGAGTTGAGGTTAGACAAAAATAACACAGAGAAGAAAGATTTATTTTGAAATGCTGCTACTGTTCTTGTATTTTTAAAGAAGTAGATATTACATACATAGAGATATTACGTTTTAATTTTTAACTTTTTTGCAATGATCCAAGAAGTCTATCTGATATAACTGATTTGCAGTTTAATTAACACACAAAAACACTGTTTTGGAATTGGCCTCTGGTTGGCTCTCAGTGCTTTTCGCAGTCTCTGGCAAATAAAAAGTTACCATTACATTTTGTGATTCTTCTAGGTGTTTTGAATTCTCCATATTCATATATGGCAAAGGTAGCATCTTAGGTGGACATCTCAGTCCTTCAGACCTCAGATACACAGAGAGAGGTGAATGATTTAAGACTAATTATGGCTTGTGAGTCGAATCTGTGTAGAGCCTATTTTGTAGTCCACGCACAGGGCTGGTGACGTTGCCAAAATTTATGCTTGTGCGTGTTGTGTCTCCGTTGTACTGCAGCTTCGCCTCCAAAACACTGGCTGGCAATCAAGTTTCTGTTTTCAAGTTGATCTAGTCGATTCAAAAAAGAATCGTGGCAGAAACAGGAGTTGGAAGAAATAAGAAGAAAGGATTATACTGATGAGGTCAATCACAGTCATGTAGTTACATTTCCAGGGGGAGACAAGGGTGTGCGGTTACCCAGTAACTATAGTGTAGATGAAATACAGGTGTCCATTTTCACTGTTAGTTTGCCACAAGCAGGGAACATAAGTGGCCAAGTAAATGTGGCTCCATGGTGTAGTGGTTTACAAATTCACCTACCAAGTAAAAGATATCCAGTTAAATCCCAGGGGCAGATGTGTATCCCTTTGGGGTTGTGTCAGAAAGCTACCTGCTGTGGTGACCCTTTTGAATTAGGGAGCAGGTGGATGTAACTGAAGTGGCCAAAAATATCAGCTGAACAGCTGAGGGTGAGCAGGTGTTAAACCATTTTATTTTAAAACTACTTCCCCCCCCCAAAATCTTTTAGTTTGTTATTATGTGTATCATTTAAAAAAAACAAAACAGGCAATAACAGTACGATTAAAAAAATACATGAAAAACTTGAGGGCTGTTTTTTTTCTTTGTTTGTTTGTTTGTTTGTTTTGTTTTGTCTGAACAACAGCTGTTAGATACAAAATTTTCAGATTGCTCAGGCTCAGTAGGGGGTAAGCTTACGCCTAGAATAATTTCTAAAACAGTCGTCTGATAATAATGGTAGAAAGATGAAACCCCATCTTGGCTCTAGATAATGATTTACATTCTGACTCCTGTTTGGAAAAATAGATTTTTGTCACCAGACATCAAATCGTGGAGCCTTAACTGGCTAGATACCGAATAGAGAAAACACGATGATGATCAAAGCTTCATGGACCTAAGCCCCCTGCTGGTTTGATTATTTCCCATTTACATGTTGAGCAAATGATTAATCTTCCATGTTTTCCCACAGCAGACCTCACAGAGGGTTTCGAATGTCCGTTCTTTATAACAGAACCAGATTATTATTTATTTATTATATATATTTTTTTGTAATATGTGGTTATGTAGGGCTTATAAATGGCATGTTTATGTTGAAGTAAATGTACCTGTTCAGGTTGGTTCTATTGGTTTGACCACTTGTGGACATAATGTGGACATAATGTGCACATATAATGTGTAATATGCAGATATTTAAAATATTTGTGTGTGTGTGTTTTCCAACTAAGAGTGATTTTTGGTCAGTTTTCCTAGTTTTCACAGCCCTTGTTGTCAGTTAGATAAATAATTGATTTGAGTTGGAGAATGTTAATCAAATCAGATATGTTCATTAAATGCTTTGAAGTGTTAACTTTCAAGGGCAGCCCTGTTGCATATGTATAATTTGTGCATAGCCTTTGGATGGATCTGCCCTTTCTGACTGTGGAAGCGGGCATAGTATAAACTGTGATTGCATTTATCAGCCAATCTATGGCGCTAAGGATATGTCTAGCTGTGCTGTAACTACTCTGCACTGTTTCTATGACCTCCCAGCCAAGAAAGCGTAGGTAAGACAAATGACTTACCCACGCAGCACAAGAGTTCAGAACCTGCAGTATGCACAGCCATTTCAGTTCGCAGCAGAAACCAATGTGTCAAAGCCTTTTAATCATGCCCTTGTCCAAAGCACAGCCATGGCCACAGCCACAATCACAGTGACAACTCTGTCTTCCCGTGACCACAGTCTGACTCGTACAGCCTGAGCACCAGTTGGGAAGTGATGTATCAGCTCCTCTAGTTAATTGCAGAGGTAGAAAATTATGCTATAGCTAAAAAGCTGGCTGTAGTCCATAACGTAATATTCTATAACATCAGTGTCGATGTGTTTGATCATCTGATCTATTAATCAGATGGATTGTAAAAGGTGTTGCATGGTATCTCAAAAGTATTGTGACCTAAAGCAAAGCCTACTGGGACTCCTTACAGTCTGGCTCATAAATACTAGGACAGTGATATAATATCCTTAATTATAAATATATAAATATTTATGTATCTATATATTTCTAATTTTAAATTTGGACTGACATTAACTTTTGTATGCAAATCCTTTGCAGTTAATGACTGTCTGAAGTTTTGAGTCAGTGCATCTTACCAAATGATGAGTTTCTTCCTGTGGAATGCATTGCCCTGCCTTCACTGCATCTAGCACTGCATCTAGCACCCATAAACAAGCTGGTGCTTGTTTATGGGTCTTGTTTGTGCCTTCCATTTTATTTCTTTCAGTAAGGGAAAGGTGGGCTTAGTTGGTTTGAATTTAGGTGATTGGCTCGTCCATTTAAGAGCATTCCACTCCTTTGCCTTAATAAGCTCTTGCATGGTATGTTTTAGGTCATTATCTATCTGCACTGTCAATCGCCTTCTAATCAGTTTTGTCTGGGGGATAAGGGGGATAATTTAAGAGGAAGAGAACATCAAATTACAGTTGTCTCCAAATCCCTACATGCTTAGGTTTGGTAAAGTGGAACAGTTCAAGTAGTATAGTTAAAATTTTGATCAATTTGTCGCTGTTTATGTACTGTTAATTTAAAAGGTGATGGGAATATGAATATAGTCGCCCGTGTCCAGTACCCAGTATATAGTACTATATAGTTCAGTGACATGCCCATCTCTTGAGACTGGATCCTTTGGTTGTTGTTTTTTTTTTTTAAATTGACTTGTATATACATTTTTCTTAATCTACCATCCTTGTATTTGCACCGAAAGCCAAGAGCTGTAATCACAGCTCATCTAACAAGGTGGCACTGTTGCTTAGCTACTGGGCTATTCACTACCCTGAAAGGGTGATGAGAAGGCAGGGCTTCTTCCCCCTCCTACCACGAGACAACTGTGAATGCAGTAGGGCAAGTAGTCGTGGTGGATGCAATCTATTGGCTTCTCAGTGCTGCTGCTAAAGTCACAACCCCGACTGTAGCCCGCACTGCCTTTACCAGTGTATTTCCGTAGCTGCTGGTGCCGCTGCTGCTCTCCCTCCCCCTTAAATGGTGTGGGCAGAGTGGGATGGAAGACTGCATTGGAAACCTTTTCATGGAAATGGTCTTTGCTGTTGGTATTGCTGTAGCACCATTCTGGTGACAACAACATGCCGTTGAAATGGAAAAGCGGTTCTCCTGTCAGCTGGAAATTCCCAGTGCCAGTTCTTAAGACATCCAGGTCCTCACCCCTTTCGCCTGCTTACATGTGAGTAAGAGCTGAATAGCATTCAAGATATACAACTGCAGCAGCGCGTATGGAGATGCAGTTATTTGCTTCTAACATTTTATTTTATTTTATTTTTTAAATGAGTGTGACAGCATTGTTTTTGTTGCAGCCCTAATTATGCGATTAAGCCTTGTAGTGTGTCAAGAGATTTCCCTTGTCCAAGATGAATTTTATGGTTCACTGGGAGAGTGCCTTGCTCTCGGGCAAAAGGACTCATTTTGCTGCCTGTCTGGACACGGCATGCTCCACATCCCCGACTCTTGCCCTCTCCCTGTGGCTGTGTTTATTTGGGAACCGGGGACTCAGCAGCTTGGGAGGAGCCTGCCTTTGTCAGGATGTCTGGCGTGCCCTGGTTTAGAAGCTATTGTCATCTGCTACTGTTCAGGAAGGAGGAAGGGGGAAGGGTAGATCTGGAGTGGTTCACACAGTCCCTGCCATCATCTCTCTTTACATTTTTTTTTCTACCTATAAGTGTCTTGTTTGACTTTTTGAACGTTAACGGGGTTGGTTTACAGATGATAAGAACAATTTTGGAAGTGACAGTTTTCAAGACAACCTTGGCTAACTGAAAAGCCTAAAGGGAATTTCAGAGGCTAACTGGGCTTACTTAGAGGGATTTCTGCAAAATTGGATTCATGCAGTTCCCAGTAATCATGTATCTTTATAAGCTTAGGAGATTATTGTTGATGGTTTTACTCAAATATTTATTTTCTATTAGTGCAGCACAGTAAGAGAAAGCCATGCTTTTACTTCTCTTATGCCAGGCTCCCCTTTAAATATCCTCAGTAGAACTGTTCATACTCAAAACACAGCTATGTACACTGCAAATGTACAAAATACATTTTTATTGTGTAGCATAAACCTAAACTGGATAGTATCTCCTTAATCCTGGAGAGGACTAAATTGTGAGATCTTGTATGTATAAAATGAAAGCTCACTAATGACACTATTGACTTGTTAATTATAGATTAAATCTAAATTTCATCAGGCTAGTTTAGGTTGAACATCCTGCCCGGCAGTCACAGTTATTGGCAACTGAGCATCTCCAGCAGAGCAGTTGGGTGTTAAAGGCCTTGTTCAAGGGCATCTCAGTGGTGGTAGCAACCGAGAGCAAAATGCACTTCCTCATTTCCTGACAGGCTGTAGATCAAACTACTGACCTTCTTGTTAATTTAATTTCTGTGAAACTGTGACACAGACCCCATAAAAGCAGTTATCGTAAATTGGCCGTAAATGGTTAATTCTAAATAAGAAGTTAAAGTTAATTAAGTGGAAAAAGTTATTAACAGAGAAGAGTGAATGATCATTTAAAAAAAAAAAAAAAAATCAGTCTGCAGATATGCTGAATTTGTGTGTCACTGTTGGAAAAAGGAAAACCTGCTGTGTCAGTGCGTTAAAAGTGACTTTTCTGCATTCAGGTCGAATGCCGGTAACGCCTTTTTTGCCATAGCATTAATCAAGACCTTGTCAGAGATTGTAAGCATTGAAGCTTAACTATTCACATTATTTTTTGAGTCTTGACATTTGTGCAAATTCGAGAGGAGGATCTTCTCACCAGCACGTCAGCATGTCGTTTGGAGGAAAAGCACATCAAGTGTACTTAAGTGGCTGCAGACATCGTTTGGGTTCTGTTCATAGGAGATAATGTGGACACGCTGACAAGTGAAGCATATTCAGGCCTTGAGAATCCACCTCACCCTGCCAAGTGTGGCCCTGCCCCACCACAACACTTCTATTTTAAAGAAGTGTAAATAGTAAGCTATGTTTTTAGGCGCACTGATATTGGGCCCCCAATTATAGGTTACACTATGGGCAGGGAGAAGTCACTCTTTATAGGCCCTCCCTCTGTTTGACTCCAGAGACATTTCTAATTACATCTGCTGCAAGAGTTATCTCTGTATGTGTATCCCGAGCAGGGTGGATACAGGAGAGCGAGCTTTTAGAGTATACAATGCTCATCATGTATAAAGAAATAAGATGTGTTTGCACAACGTGCTCGCCTCTTTTGAAACCTCCCTAATCTATATATGGACTAGTGAACTGCCTGTGGTGCAGATTTCATGCCAGAAAAGAATGGTTAAGGTTCACTGGCAGCATGGCGTGTGGACTAATCTCGAGCTCAGTGAAGAAAAAGCACTGGGTTTATCTTTCCTTCCACAAAAAGTCCTTGAAATGAATGTCATCCCTCATCTTACGGTGATTCAGTAGTAAGCACTTAATATATGTGACTGCTGTCTTTTGTAATCTCCTCTCAGAGGCATCACGGTGAGCCAGCAGCCTTAACTGCACCAACACCTGTTTGAGTCCTGTCAGGGACCTTTAACACGTCATTACCCTTTCTCCCTGTCCCCACATTCCCGTCACTCTTTGTCAGCATAATGCAATTAAGGGAAAGTGCTGGAAAGTCTGGGAAACAAATTGCTTCTTAATATTTACCCTCAAAGAGTCTGTAAGTGATCTATGTTGGGGGTTTTTTCCATGGCAGAAATGGACCATTTTTAAAAATCCAACACTCACAGAACGCGATGTCTGTTCATTAAAAGGTTTTTTTATAGACGAGATGATTTTTCTCTCTATATATATTTTTTAAATTGTATTGCGGCTGTAGCAGTGTAAGTGGTGTGATCGCATTAGATTCCATACAGATTGAACAGCTTTACATAAAATGAAAGCCCTGAGAATCTGTTTAACAGATTTTTGCAAATCAAGATGCTTCACATGTCTCGTGTGGCTGTAAAAGCCTTCTGCTGCTGCTGAAATCCCCAGTGCTACTGCTATGAAATGAATTTTGCTGTCTCTGATGTAAATAGCCCTTTAGTTATCACCATTTCTGTAAAATTTTTTATGTCCAACCTTGAGGTTTTTTTTTCCTCTCAGTCTTTGTTTTGTTCTGTTTTTTTTAATCAAAAATTAATCTATATTCAAATATTCTGAAAATAATCACATATTTGATTTGACAGCTGACAAACTAAATAAGAGATGTGGATTTTCATTTGCTTTGACTTTGAATTTCAGCTCCCTCTGATCGCAGGCATTTTTCATGGTTAAAAATACATAAAACAAGAGCGGCGGTATTCTCAAGAGTTTCACCAGATATATCACACCGTGATTTATGTGTTAATTGGACTCAGTCAGGTCTGACTGAGTTTAACTTCTGTGACAGCAGAAAAGTTGAAAGTGCTGTTTTTAGCTAATGGTGAAAACATCTTTAAAAGTGCAGCTAAATTTGGAGATCAGTGCGAAATCATTAATATGCTGGCTTGGCTCATGTTCTCTCTACCCCCTCAAAACACCATCTTCTGCAATCAGTTTACCAGCAGGCAGTTCCCTTGCTCTTATTTTGAAAGTTTAGTCATTGCTAACCAGAGCTTTTGTATTTTTTGCCTTTTTCCCCTACCAGCAGGCTGACAGGTCACCGTTTGGCAGTTCTTGACATCATTCAGCTGCTGCTTGAGAATTTCTTGTCCTGCAGTTTAAACAGTCTTGGGCTGCTGCTGGTGACGGCATTTCTTGTTCTGCTGTGGAGATCTGCTGGGGACTGAAGGGTCACTGTACTCAAAACCTGAAGCAGAAGTTTTTGTTGTTGTTTGTTTTTAAAAAACAATGTACCGCAACTTAAAGCTCGGCAAGGCTGCAGAACAAAACAAAGACTTCCTTAGCTAACTGCTGTCCAAGACACTGGAGCTGAGAATCTTAACAACAAGACAAGAGACTCGCTCAAGAGGCAGTTAATTATTGCTCTGTTGTTTATTTGTCACAAAGTGGGCCAAGTTATTTTTGTAAAGGAGCACGTTTAATATTTTATAAGTTAATAATTCTTTAAAAAAAGCACTGGTGCTCCTCCCTTCATGTCAAGCAATTCTACGGCGCACCCCCAGCTTCCTGCACAAATCGAATAGCTTGCTAAATTGTTTGCTTGAAAAAGCTCAAAGTCAGTCATGGGATCAACACCTGCTGCTACTTTTAAACGAGGCCAGCCTTGGATCACGGCTTTGATATTCATCTGTATGCATCTACCTGCACACACAAAGAAGCTTAACGTCTGCTCTGCTGGTGGATAAATTAAGAACTTTAGAAAATTGTCTCGGAGCTTTTAATTTACCTTCCCTTTGGAGCGGACATTAAGTTCCCGCTGACTTGTGGCCATTTTGTAGAAAAAGAAACAGCCACCCAGGGATCATTTATTTTCATTGAAAGGCCAGAGGGGAGGCACAGGCAGTCTGGCTGGCAGAGCATCAACTGAGTTCAGTCAGGTGAAACTGTCATATCTGTGCTCATCTCACACACACACACATGCACACACGCATACATGCACACACCTAGTCAAAGATAAGATGAAGTTGGGTGTACTTTCACCAAACAGTTCACCTCTAAGTATCTAATCTGGCAAGGAAAAAAAAAAAAAAAAGCATTGCAGTAACCAAATTGAACTCCCTTATTAGGTGGATAACATCGGATTCACAGTGCTACTGTCTGTCAGAACACATTGCAGAGAGAGGAGAAAATCTTTTTATAATCCCAAAAATAAAACAGTGACTTGTAAAATGAGGAATAGTACAGCTTGCCTTAAAGACTGGGGAGGACGACTAGAAACACAGAACAGCTGTCGAGCCCCGAGAGAACATTTGGGCAAAAAAGAAAGTGTTATTTCAGGTTTAGGGACTGGATTGGAAAGCAAATCCAGCAGAGCCAACAATAGATTACTGAAAGAAAAATCAGATTCTTGACTCTTGTCAGAGGGTCAGTCAGAGCTTCCTTACTCTTTGTCACTATATTTGCACCTTTGTTTCTATTCTTTTTCCATAGAGCTGCAAGTTTTCTCCATTCACTCCCAGAAAAAACTCCTTCCCAAGTACATTCTGTTCTACTTGGATAGTTTTCACATTGAAAGGATGTAATTGGCTTAATGGGACAGAGGCGATACCACATTGGGACAGTCGGGGGAATTAAAAATAGAAATAAACATTGCTGACCTATACAATTGTGGCAGGATCTACAATTAATCATGCGTCCCTTTCTAGATATTGACAGATTAAACCCCTTTGTTTGCAAAGTTATGCCTCTGCTTAATTACTGCTCTACCCAGGGCAAGTTAGTGCCCTGGGTAGAGCACTGTAGTTGTTCTTTTGACT
Organism: Oreochromis niloticus; assembly: GCF_001858045.2. Lineage (NCBI taxonomy): Eukaryota > Metazoa > Chordata > Actinopteri > Cichliformes > Cichlidae > Oreochromis > Oreochromis niloticus. Next base: position 12,118,481 of record NC_031975.2, on the reverse strand, counting down.
TACACACAGCGGGCCTTGCTGGGTCATGTTACCTCTAACAACGTCCTTCGGGTTGATTTAACATTTGTTACATGCTGACAGATTGTTCCACCTACGAGCAAACACTGTGGGAAGCTTTCTTGACTTAACCGTTTGCAGTGTAGGCTGAAACTTTTTTCTTCTTTTTCTTTTTTTTCCTGAAATTTAGTTAAAGTTTAGTTTCAGTTGTATTCATGTAACCTTGACCTCAAAATGCTCTTTGATTATAAAGTGTAATTGCAGGCTCATTAAAGCATACGGAGACTGCTAAGATTATTAGCTGCGATTGGGGCAATTATCTGGAGATCATGGATAGTTTGTCCTAGACAGAGAGAGCCCCAACCATCTACTTAAAATATCAGCGGACCCGAAGCTTAATATTTTCCTTTGCAGTCATTAGTTTTTCTGTTTTTAATTAAAACCAACAGGTTAATTACATACTATTTTAAATAAGAATCCCATTTGTGATTGCCAGCAATTAAAAAGGATAACTGTTGAGTGTGTGACCAGTGCATTGTGAGTATTGATTCAGAAGGCTTAGTTTTAATTAGGGAAGTGCCAATTTTCATCTGAATCAGTGGAGCAAATGCAATTTGTCTGACACATCTAGACACAGATATCTGAGAAGAGCTGAGTGATCTCTTCCTTTTCTAGGGTAACTCTTGACCAAAAAGGGGGGAAAAATCGTCTGCTCAATAACTTCATTAAAATCTCTGTTTTCACTGTGAACACATTTTCTTATTGCAGTCTATCCACCAGACCCGCTGTCACAGTTTGGATGCACCGAGGTCTGTTTGATGGAAAAGAGATGGTATGAGAGGAGAATTTTAAAGACTGTAACACTTCCTCCTTTTTTCTGCCCCACTGTTTCTTGTTTTGCGGGTCTGTGTGTGTGGTGCAGGAAGCGAAACAAAAGCTGCACCTAGCTCTTTGAAATGTTGAGAGATTTCTTTTCTTATTTGTGGAGTTTTCAGATTAGTTGAAGAAGAAAGCGTGTTGTTGCTGAGGGAAACATAGAGATGCTGAGAAATGTGCAGCAGCTAAATTGAAGCACGCGTGTGTGCAGGAATTAACACATTCGTATGTCTAGGCTGATGCATTTTCCCAGCTACAGGGTTTTGTTTGTTTGTTTTTTTAGCTGCGGCAGCACGGTGGCTTGGTGGTTGCCTCATACCAAGAAGGTTCTGAGTTGGAATTCAGTTGTCTGTCTCTCTGTGTTAGCCCTGCATCAGATTGCCGACCTGTCCGGAGTGTAATTCACCTCTCGCCCTAAGGTAGCTAGGATAGGCTCTGGCCCCCCCGCGACCTTGATAAGGATGAGTGGGAGAGAATGGATGGATGGATGGATAGAGGCCAAATATGTTGAGTCTGTAAACTTGTGGTTTCTTCCCTTGATGATGATTGATGTGATGTAGTGATTGATCGTTGTACTGTACTCTTTATTTTTTCCCATGAATAGGAGCTGCTCAGGACATAGCATTATTGCATTGCTATTCTCAGTGATTGAGAGTGACGCTTCACTATAGGTGTCTGTTTACCAAAGACAAATGGATTTTCCTCCTGACTCCACTCACTTAGCTTCAGAGGTGCTCACCCAGTCGTCCCTGTTTTGTTTCTCTCCGTGCACTTTGTCACCTTGTCTTGTGCCTTTCTGTTTTCACGAGCGCTTTGGATTCAGCTGCTAGAGAGTGTATTGTGAGGGCACCAGCCAGACTGTAGGAGTCTTGTGATCTTTTTGTTGAGTACACACATACACATGCACACACACAAACACTCAAAGCACAGTGGATTCAGAAGGTATGTGGGCTCCTTCACTTTGACACATTTTTATCTTGTAGATTTAATCTTGAATGGATGAAATTGCAATTTCCTGTCACACAAGAATACGTAAATTTGTTAAAAATGGAAAAACCGAAGTCTTTTATTTTCATAATTATTTAGGCCTTTTTAATTTGGTACTTTTGGAAGTCCCTTTGGCAGCATTTAAAGCTTTGGGCTCTTGGGTAAGTCTCTACAAGCTTTGCAAACATGAACAATTTATCCCCTTCTTCCTTATAGATCCTCTCAAGCTCTGTCAGATTGGAAGGGCAGCATCTCTCAACTGCCATCGTCAAGTCTTTCCACAGATGATGCATGAGCCGTGTTTGCCACGGATGGTCCGTGGGGGGAAGGAGGGGGGATAACTTTTCAGCTTCTCTCTCGCTCTTAATAGTAATTATTTTCTCTTGTCTTTAAATAAGAGAGCTTCATTGTTTAATTACAACATTACAGATGGATCAAAGCCCCTCCTCATACTTGTCAGGACATTAGAAGCAGAGCTTCTTGCAATCTCATTCATAGTTGCCAGGATCAGCATTTCTGTACACTCTGGAGCAGGTTTTGTGTATCTATTTGACAGGTTTCACGCAGCTCCTCGGTCACTGCACTCCTGCAGTATGATGCCGCCACCCCAAGCTTTAGTAGCTTGTGATGGGAGAGTTCAGTTTTTCCATGAAACCTGAAGCTTTTCTCTCATGCTCTTGGAGTCCTTGAAAATGCTGTTTGACAAATTCCAATTGGGCTGTCAGAAGTCTTTTTCCTCGAGTGGCTTTTGTCTAGCCACTTTACCTTAAAAGCTTGATTGATGAAGTGCCGCCGACATGGCCATCCTTCCAGCAGGTATCTCTTCAGAGGACCTATGAATCTCGCTCTGAGTGACCACTGAGTTAGACTGCCAACTTTATGAAGAGCCAAGGTGCTCCCAAACTTCTTCAATTTCATAATTATTGAGGCTGGTGTGCTCCAAGTTTTAGAAATGGCTTTCTGCCTTGTCCACTGAGAGTTACTTGGACTTCATGGTGTCTTCTTTTTCACTGACAGTAAGTGTGGATTTTGAGACCTGTGTTTCAGAAGAGATGGAAAGTATAACATTTAAGGAGAATAAAGAGGAAAAAGCTGCGTGAAATTAAATTGTTGCAATTTGCAGTAAACTGTCACGTTTCAGTGAGTCGTCATTATTTACAAATCATTACATTATCCTTTATTTAACATAGTTGTTCTAAACTATTTACAGCCACTTTAGTTTGTCAGAGGTGGACTCCTGTTGGATGCACATTCTCAAGGATAATAATTAAAACCTCAGTCACACAGGACTGGAGACTGAACACTAACCCCCCAGGCAATCTCCAGGGAAATGTGTGTATTCCTTGACAGGTTGGTGAGTGGTTGCTGGAAGTTGCTGGCTGTTGCTAGGTGAAATTGTTTTTGCAAAAAGGGTGCTACACCCAAAGTCTCCTTGTGATTGCTATGATCTTTTGGACAATGTTGTGGTCGTTTGTGATTTGCATAGAATGTGCTATTTACTTTCTGAGTTGTAGTGAAACTTGAAAATGTGTGATGCAAACCAGAAATCGAGAGCGCTCGCCTTCAGGGTAAAAGTTGTGCCTTACTGCTGAATCCAACAAATTTCAGAAGACACAACTTTTACTTTGAAGGTAGATTTTTTTTTATCTGTGTTGTACTTTGTGCAATTTCAGTACTGGTGGGTGAGTAGCTTGCAAGTGTTTGCAGAAAGGTTGTTGTCTTCCACACAAACTACATGTACAGGTAACTGTGGCAACCTGCTAGCTGACAAAGCAATCACAAAGAGGTCTTCGGTGCAGTATCCTCATTGCGACCACTTTCACGCTGACAGTTTCCTTCAACCACTCACCAACCGGTCTGAGAATATACTCCCCCCCCCCTTTTTTCCCCTTGCAACCTCTGTTTGCCAGATGATCACTGACCAGTCATCAGGTATGTGTGACTGAGGCTTAAAGCAAACAGGATGCAGTTAAGTACAGTTTAAGGTGGCACAGTAGTAGCTTTTGCCACTGTTGTCAGACTGATGGGCAGGTCGGCATTATTTACATATCAGTATCAGATATAAACTTTTCTGTCTCTTTGTACAAGTTCCTGAGGCTCACCCCAAAGCATGATCATATAGATTATGATGGTTTTTTTCCCACCAGTTTTATCTATGATTCTTTCTTTTTGCTTCTCCAACCTAAGAATAGAGATCTCTCCTTTTTTTTTTTTTTTTTTTTTTTTTGTGAGTCTGCAAAGTGTGGGCAGGTATCACAGACACATCCCAATAAATCAAGTGCCTGCGGAATCGAAAAATCCCAAGTTCAGACTTTTCAAAAGACTTTTGATCCCTTCCCTGCTAGACGATATAGATGTTTCACAACTTCAAAACTGGACCTGCACTGGTAATTCCAGTCTCCAGTGTGAAAGCAGGGAATGAGTTCAGCATTCAATAAAAAATGAAATCAGACATTAAAAGCCGTCTGTCGCAGGCAGACGTGAAACAGAATGCCTTTGATTATGCGTGAACACACCAGCCTATTTAGCTCTCTTTTTTTTTTCCCTGTTTAGACACAATGGCTGCGCTATTTTAGTGCCCTCCACTGCCATTATGATTGGTGTCTCCGTTTTTCTCTCCATGTCCTCATAAAGACGCACTCTATTCTGTGTATTAGTTATTGATGTAATCAAGTTGTGTAGCCTCCATGATTACATTTGTACAGTAGGGTTCAAAAATAATGTCAACAGCCAAACAAATGGGGAAATAAATGCATCTGACAATAAATCTGACACGATCACCGAGGACTGCAATGCTAACTTAGCCTTAGGAGTTACTTTGTACCAGGGTCCAGGAACTGACGCAGGAAAGCCTTTTCTGATGGCATGTGTAGACACTAAGTTTTTTTTGTTAACATTTATATATATGACATGCAATGCTGAGTAAAAAGAAAAAGTGATCTGTTTTTGTCTTTTTCATGTGTGAAAAAAATTTCTGGTGCATTACAAGTTTAAAAGCATCTGTCTCCAGAAAATGTGATGTTGGTCCCATAAATGTCAAAGAACCTAAAACAGATGAGATTAATAAAGTTCCTATCGATGCATGGCTAAACATGACGAGGCAGTAAAGCCATACTCATTAATCTTTTAAGACCCTTCTGCTGTCATCCCAGGAAAAAGCCAAGTTGACTTTAGCTTCCTGAACTGTCAGTGGTGTAAGGATGTGTTTAAGCTTTCCACTGACATGAAGGGACTGGATAGACTGCCACCCTTTCCCTTATTACTTCTTTTCAACCCTTCAGCTTCCTCCTCCGGCTCTCTATGTTCTCTCTCTCTCTCTCTCTCTCTCGCTGCTCAAAAACTAAACTGATGAAAATTAAGGCAGCATTCCTGTTCATGCAAATCTCACTGATATTAAAATGGATTGTATAGCATCACATTAATTTATTTTGCACTTGCCATTGTAGTTAGAAGTACATTTTCTAGTGGTTGAAGAAAGACCTGAACAGAGGCTTTCATCTGTACCACCATTATACAGATTCTTTAACTGAATTGTTATCAATGTGCCAATGTAGTTGCTAAGGTAATTACATTTTAAGGTACTACCTGATAGTAATTTTAACTACTTTGTCTATGCATAAAATCGAGGATAGATCTAGGATACTTCAGTGGTCAGTTTTATGCATTTATTAAAATGTTTTAAAGTTAAATGAAATAAAATATTTTTCTTAGAATATGTTAAGGCTTCTGATATAATACCAACTTCTGGGAAATAGGGGGGTTATTCTATATATGATCAAGTAACTTGTGGTGATTTTGTTTAAGCCTATTTATTGGAGAAAATGTAAAAATTTTACCTTCATGCTATATTGTGAATATTATAATATTTTTCATTACAGGCCCTCAAAGTACACGTTAGTTATGCATTTCTGTGTGCTCAAATTTCAGCATTTTAAAGAACTAAGAAACATCAGTTTTGTTTCTCCATTTCATGGCTGTTAGCTACATTTGCAACCGTTTAAAATATGACTAAATTATAAAATTATTTTGACACAATATGAATCACAGCCAGAAGATGAGCAAGGCATCAAAATGCAGGTTAAAAAAGAGAGAGAGACGGTAGATATGCTATAATTTGTTTTGACAGCCACCTATCCCACATGGTAACATTACCCTTTGAAGTTTAGCCAAAGTGCACTTTTTAAATTTCTTTCACATCCACGACACCAATGTTTGGTTTTCTTACTCTTTATGTAAGACCTTAAACTGATGAAGTTTTGTTTTTCAAATTGATATATCCTGTGATATTTGTTCTTAAAGTTGGGTATATGAAAAAACTTTCTGCAGTGGCTTAAAATGTGAAAAGTTTGCCCTCAATCCTGTGTCCTTCAAGATTTTCAGAGCAAAGGCAAGATTTTGCACGGCTTTATTTAGTACATACAAGTTATTGTACAAAAAAATAATGAAATAAATAAAAAATCAGCTGAGGAGGTCAGGTGGGAGGCACTGATTTTTCATGAAATTATCCCGGCAGTATGTGTGACAGTGTATAATAATGAGTCGTTTGATAAGCAGTTTTGTATTCATCCACCCTCAGTGTTCAAAGGTTGAATGTGCTTCATGACCTGCTGAGTATTAAACTGTGAAATGAGTTTAGCGTTGAACTTGTGACAGCTTTTAATGAGCATAATCTTTCATACAAACACAACACCACAATTAATACAGTGTTATATATTGCTATGTTTTAAAAAGTTCATATATGATTGTGCATATATAATATAGTAGCTTAGTAGAATTTATTTGAATGTAATAGTACTTTTATTCAAGATCAGAGAAAAAAATAAAACATAATATGCATATTATTTTTGCATTGGTCAGTGCTGTGTGCACTAAAGCTTTGTATCTTCAGACTGCTCAGGGATGCAGCTAGAGATTCAGACTCTGTTCTCTGGTGTGTAAGGAAGAGCAGAACTTTTATGTGGGATGCTGTAGCTGTTGTCTTCTTTGTTTCGTTCCGGCAGCCACCAACACTCCTTTGTGGTTTGGACAACCCACTCTCTCCTCGCTGCCTGTCCGACTTACCACCTGACGGGGTAAATGTACCAGTACATTGCCTGTGCTCTGTGTCAGTGTGATTGTGACTATTGTTAAAGCCATCAGTATTTCGTGGTAATGGTGTTCCTGCTAGACATGGTCCATTATCATCTCCTTGTAAAATGTACCTTATTACCAACTCCATTCTCTCATTGTCATCTAAAAAATGGTGCTGTATTTAATTCTTAATCATTCATATGTAACAGACCTGTAGTAATATAGCTAGATCTCATATTTCTAGTTTTCCTTACCTCCTGTGGTGGGTAGAGGTCTCCATGTTTTTGTGCCTTTTTTGTCTTTTGCTGTTTATGTATCCTCATTGGTCTTCCTACCAGCTCCTCAGTTCAGCATGTGAAAGGAATAACAATTAGATTCACCCTGACCTTCTCTTAATGTTTATCCATCATATATCCCAAATGTCTTTGGCCTAATCGTTTGAGTCTTTACAAAAAAGTCTACACAAGACTGTTAGTTTGCTGAAGTCTTTGTGGTGTGTTAAAGTGCAAAGATGTGAAGCGATGTGAGGTGACAGAAAAGCCTGCCTGATGAAGCTTTTTGTGAGTTTGAGGTCAGCTCGGCTTATCAGAGCCTAAAGTTTCTCTGTGAAGAAAAGAGGAGAAAGTTTTCCGCCCAGAACTCCTAAGCTAACTTTTAAAAATTTTTTATTAGCACGAATAATGAGTCTAAAGATGAACAATAATGACTTTTAAACCAGATTAGGCAGCAAAAGCATTCAGTGACATTTTTATAGTATAGCAAGTTGAAACCCTTTTTTTCACGTCCAGCTGATCCAAAGTAATTGTACCTCACATCATTAATAATTCTGCATTTCCAGCCTTGTGTGCAGTTTTCCTTCACGGCAAAAAGATTCAGCATCTATAATTGTTGGTAAAGTTAATTACTGTGCAACAGTTACTATAAAAATAATTACTGAAAGATGGCTATTTACATTTCACACTAATGTACATCAAAAACATTACAATACCCAAGCAGACATTTAATTTCCATTCTGTGTTTGCAGACTAATGAATCTCTACTCGCTTACATACTTTATTTGCTTACAGACTAAAGCATAACAATAGCAGCAATCAGGCCAAATAATGAGCATTTTATTTACTTAGCTAATGGTGTAGATCTTTTTTAAGTAACCTTTTGATTTGTTGGGTCTTTAGTTGTGGAGTTAAGTAATTATTATGCATTTCTGAGTTTCTTTAATATGTGCAAGGTTAACGATTTAATGATTCAGCATTCGCTTATTCTGAAACCTAAAGGCAAAAATGCTGTATGTGTTTAAATGGCATTTTATTTCAAATGGTGAATCTTCTTTTTTTCCTTTTTTTTTTTTTAAATTGTAACTGAGGAGAGTGATCTCCCCTTTTTAATTATCATTCAATCTTGATCTTTGTCAAAACCATCAAAACTACTGCAGCCAGTTGGGCTGTTCCCATTTGATCTGCATAACCTGCTACAAAAAACATCAAAATCAATTTTTAGGAGCAAGATCTGATTTCAGCAGTCTTTAACGTTGACAAAATGGTTTATGGCCAGTGAAAGTAGACCAGTTCTGTCGCATTGCTTAAGGTCAATTATTCAGTCTAAATGCACAGTATTGCAGGTGATTCGCCAGCCAGCAGCCTGTGATGTTTTTAAAAATAAAGACACTGTATTAAAAAAACAATGCATGTTGCACTTGTTTCCAGCAACGTTACAGTTTTTTTTTTTTTTAAACTTGATTAACAGTCATGTGGACTCAGTCATGTGCAGTCCTGTGAAAAACCAACTAGCAGTCTTTGCACAGTTCCATAAATGCTGCATAAGGTTTGAAGTGAGACTCTGCAAGATGATCCCTTACAGTTACGGTTCTCTCTGTTCTTGTCTAATAATGGTAAGAATTTTTTTTCTTACCATTAAGAAATTTTTTTTTTTTTTTTTTTTTTTTTTTATTGTAAAAAAAGGAGACCTAGTTGAGTTAGACATCACAAGAAAATAGTCTTGTGAAAAAGTTTTCACAGGACTGTAAACAGTTCTTTTAAAAAAACCCAAAACAAGTAGTCCCCCCATAGGGACTGCTTAAGAGGGTAAGTAGCAGCAAGATACTGTTAATCAAACGTACTCAATTAACCGATAATGAGCCTCTGTGAGCATCTGTATAAAAACAGAAAATTTGGCAGTTTTTTGTACAAAAGCTCAGTCTTCCCAGTAGACTTCCCAGCAAATTTACCCCAAAGTCAGACTTTGCAGTGCTCAGAGAATTTGCAAAAAACCCAAGAGCTGCTTGTCTGACTCAAGTATGCTTAGTGTTAAAGTTTGTGGTGGTACAATTAGAAAAAGAATGGTAAATGGACTGGGACTTGTTTAGAGTTTTTCTGCTAAAAGTCTCATTCACCCAATCACCTATACATTGATACAGTGCCTTTATCTATACCTAATCACTATTGTATCAAACATTTACACAAACTTGAGGTTCAATATCTTTCCCAAGGATACTTTGACATATGGACTGTAGGTGCAACTCTACTACCTAAACCACAAGCGCTCTGGAGCAGCGCCCTTTGTACACTGACAGTTCAACTAACAGATTGCTAGTGTATTTAATAAAACTGGCTTCCACATAAGAAAAATAGGAGAACACTAGTATTGTTGTAACTTGCATTAGATGTATAATCTGTACCAATATTAAAGCAAACTTTAATAGAAGCAGGTGTGAATAATTATTTCTGCCATTTAGCATTCATTACATCCTCTCTGTGAATTGCATCTTTTTTCCCCTCAGCCCACCCATCCATTTTCTTCCGCTTATCCAATTCAGGGTCATGGGGGTGGTTGGAGCCTATTATAGCTGCCATATGGTGAGAGGCAGAGTACAGCCTGGACAGGTCACCAGGGCTAACACAGAGACACAGACAGCCACACACACCTGTGGGCAATTTAGAATCACCAGTTAACCTAACCCTACTAATTGCATGTCTGCGGACTGTGGGAGGAAGCCAGAGAGAACCCATGCAGGCACGGGGAGATGATGCAAATAGATGGCGGATTTAAAAACCCAAGACCTTCTTGCTGTGAGACTACAGTGCCAACCACTGTTGTGCTCCCCTGTTCTTTTTCTTTCCCCCCACAAAAGAGAAGCCATCAAGGTGCGTCTTTTTTTTTTTCATGACATGTTCAGTGTCATGAAGAATTAGAATCACAGCAAAAGACCTAACTTTAACTATCTCGTTGTGCACAGTTCAGTGAGAAATTACTGGTGTCTGATCAGATGTACCATGCTGTGCTACCAAGTCCTTATGTAACAGATGAACACACCATCACACCTGATTACTCCTATAATAGACTTGCATCAAAAGCTTTAATGGATGTACAATTTACATAAGCAATGTTCTGCCTACTTATTACTGATGTACATAACGTTATATGAGATCAGTCTTAAAATAGATATGCATGTAATGCAGACGGAGGCAAGTGTTATATTCCCAACTTACTTTACCAGCTGGGACTATGTTTTCTTTATTTATGATTAGGTAAAAACCAGGCATGTTAGAGATGCTGAGGAAATCTGAAGACTAGATGATTGGTTATTAGACTGAGCAGCTCACTTTTTACTGTAATCAGATTTGCTATATGAATATTGCTGCTAAGTAGAAAACACACATATTTAGGAGACTCTCAATATCAAGAGTATTCTTTAATTATTCATTGTGGGTGTGTAGTTTTCCCTGTACTTATAAAGAATAACTGTACACCCTCCACTGTGTTCTATTTTTATCTATCTGTTATTGGGACAGACATAAACTGATTTTCAGTTTAAGTGTGAAACAAGTTTAAAATATTACCTCCACCTAAATATGCCCCATTAACTTAATTTCATACATATGAAAGAAGAGCGTGACACTCAGCGGCTCACCCAGCCTTTTTATTAACATGTAAAAGCTATGTTTTATTCAGTGATGTTGAATAACAGCCCTTCAAAGCACAGGGAACATTTACTCACAAATGGGAAAACCACTCCGCTAACCACAAAAAATAAATAAAAAAAATAAAAAAAATCAAGCGCTCAGCCAGACAAGAACTTCAAATTACTTCCATTAGTCTCGTATATCTGACAAGCGCTGCCTGCTCATGGGGTCTGTTTGAAGACGTAAATTCACTTCTATGCTGAGCCAGACATTTTTGTGGGGGGGAAAAAAAAGAATTCTAACCAGGCCAGTATTCGTCTGAAAATTAACACTGTTTGAGGCCCCAATTGCACATTAATTGCTGTTTATGTCATCTCAATATAGTGCATGGAGAATAGAAATAATATTTTAGGCCTAGTTTTCATTCTGTGTTAGAAATACAGATCTTTAATTGGCTACTGTGGGCGCAGACTTGGCAAAGTTTTTTTTTCTTTCCCATTAAAACAGCCACCTGTCTTCAATCACATCATTGTTTTTGTTGTCGGACTGTCATCATATTCTCACTTAAAGAGTAATAACTGCCTCAGCTCAGCTGCTCTTGCTTTTCTAGAAATGCAAGACAGGTGTTTCCGATTCTTTTGTGATCTGTTAACGCCAAGGTCAGCTGTTTTTTGTTTTTTTGTTTGTTTTGTTTTTGGTACTTTGAGTAGTAAAGCAATCCAAATGATTTGCTTATGATATACACTATAGAGCTGTGTTGATGATTGCAAATGTGAGTATTGTTCTTCTTTTGATCCACAGCTCTTGTACCCAAATGAGCTTCATTCTCTAATGTCAGTTTTGTCTGAACAAAATGTACTCGTATCCCGAGAGTATCCGCCTTGGGGATCTGAGTCACACTTGCCGTCTTTCCATGTTCACCCTCTATGGAGCAGTTAGGGACTTTACACCCTATTACATCACATGTCGAGGTCGTAGTTGTATCTGAATTTTCATCCGTTTACACATTTATAGATTATGACAAAATGCTAAATTATCGTGCTCCCATGGCGCTGACTTTTTTCTCACAGACGGCTGCTGCAAGATTTCCCAGAGGACTCTTACTGTGTAGGATCCACGAAAGGATAAATCAGTCAGACATTATGCAAAACGACAACAAAAAACCCAAAACTTTCATTTGCTTCAATCATCATTAGCAGTATTTTGTATCCTATCGTTTTTTTCCGTCCCTAAGCTCTGAAACCTGAGAAATAATGACTGTACATGTAATATGCTTTCACTATTAGTCACATTATTTCTATTTAATGATCTTTTTCAGTGCTGTGCAGCTCATTTAAATTCATTAAAAGCTTTCTTCTTTTCATTTCCTCATTAAATTTCAAGAGATGATGCATTACATAGCTGTGATACCCATCAGCATCCAGCTTGAGTCAAAAAACAACTAAAATGTCACTAAGTCTATATCGGGCGGTATTATTGTTTGTTTATCACTTAGCCATCGCAGTTAGTTCATTTTTTGTGCACTGCAGAAAAATCCTTCAATGTCAACTTGAAGCCAGGCGCTTCACTTTCACCTTCACACTTACTTTTTCAAATATTTTGGTGTAATAATGTGTTTTGTGACACTCTGTGGCCTCCTGAGGTTTCAGTGTTTGTAAGAAATGTGCAATACTAAAAAGCCTTGCATGAAGAAAAGAAGAGGGGAGTAGAAGGAAGGTGAGCTGCTGCTGAATGTATCGGAAGACAGGATGCAGTTGTTAGTGGCGAATCCATTTGCAAACTTTATGTCCGTGTGTATTGCACTGAGATGTATATTCTTGACATTTTAACATGATGGAGGCACTAGATGGAAGGTGGTAGAGGTTGTCCAGAATGAAATCTATTCATCATCCAGGGACAATTCAGGGAGCTTCTCTTCATAATTTAAATATTTACTGTGTACTGTGGGAAATGGTGTATGTCTCCATTTATATAGTGATATTATCCTGTCTGTGTCTTGTTCACAAGCACACACTGGTGGCAGGAATCTACCAGGCACGGTGCTTTCCTGACTACTGGGACCAATTAGGAGTTTAGCCTCTTGTCCAAGGTCACTTTGACAGGTGGACAGAAGGCGCTTGGGATTGAACCGTTATACCACATCCACCTACCTAAGTGGAAATTCTCAGTTCTGGCAAAAGGGCTCGTATACTGTGGCTACAGCAAATATCCACATCAAATTTCATGTAAATTCAAAGTTTTTGACATCATAGTGGCATTAGGGCAGAGGTCATTTTGACAACGTGTTGAATATTCATGCCAGATCGTGCTGCTTTTAGTGCTGGTGGTGTGGCACAGACATATGTGCCTGTAACTTGTTCATCTATACAACTAAAGTGGATAATGAAGGCTGTGAATATGACATTGGGATTTCAAAACTTGGTTTTTTTTCCCCCCAGAATGTTTAGTGCATGTTATTGCATGTTCATTTAAGTGCTAATTAACAAAAGTTAGAACGGATGCAATGTCAGCCTTGGGTAGTTCACATTGTTTTACTGATATTATGGAGAAACATTTCTTGCATATTAGTATATTCTCATGGAATTCATGAGCAGCTTTTTAAGACTCAGGAGTGGCCTAGAGCTGGAGTCTGGTTGGTTAGAGCTTTGGGAAGATCGTTGTACCTTGTTCACTTCCTTTCCCACAATTTCCCTTGCTGATTCAGTCTTGCAGTTCTACAACTTTTAGGTGACAGTCTAACAATTAAGCTACCGCCGCCCAAAATGTCCTTAAGCAGTGTCACTTTGAAAATGCATCTGTCCTACTTTCCAGAAGCTAAAATTAGAGGGAAATGTGCATTTGCTACCCGTTTGAAGTAAAAAAAAACAACTTATTTCCTTTTTCCTATTAGATCCCTCGTGGAGGACGACGACGCTCACATGAAAGTTGCTCTGGGCTATGGTGATATGGGCATCTCTGCTCACCTTCAGGCATCAAAGACTGGAAACACTCGATTTTTCACAAGCAACACGCACAGCTCAGTGGTTCTTCAGGTGAGAGTGCAGAAACATAGAGAAAACAGTGTATAGAGTGTGTGTAGAGTCAAATATCACCTTCATCTGATAATAACATTAATGTTTGGCCTTACCATTTCTTTGGCGATCTCGTGAGTAGTTTCTGTAGCTCTGCTCACAGGTGTTTGCAGATTGCAGGCCAGCAAGATGTTGAATATTTGTTTTAATTGGATTTCTTTGAAGATTAAAAACCGTTAACATTGCCGTATCACACAACATAAGGGAATTCATACCATGGATTACTGGGCACAGTTTAATATCTCGTCTTGTGTTTCAGTAATAATCCAAAACAGTTGGGATTTGGTGTCTATGTAATTTGATGTAAAGGGTGAGCCCAACCTGATTAACTGTTGATGAAAAATATAACAAAAGCTCACTCATCTTGTACATATATACCCCCCTGCCCCCAACAGTCAGGAAGCTGCATAAATGTTACAGTTGGTGGCAGCTTCAGCATGTCACTGCTGATTGGTGCAAAGTGAAGATCAGCCTAAAGTTGTGCTAGTGAGTGCTGGCATCACGCTGTTTGCTGCAACAGCAATAACTGTCCTTCGTCATCGGCTCTCACTGAAAATGAATGGCCGTTGGCTGCTTTTGCAGCTCATTAATCTTTTGCTGCCACAGCACAGTAAGGGAATGCTAATGATTTTTCTAGCCTGATGTGATCGTACACCCTGATTATAGAATCTGTTAGTCTCAATTAGGTGGTGCATTTGGAAGCATCCACCAAAAAACCCGCCCACTGATTATTGCAGGGGTGGTTTTAGAGTCACTATGTGTTATAAAGGTTTTTTTTTTTTTGTTTAATTCAATTTAGTTTTATTAAATGGCGCCAAATCACAGTAACTGTGGCCTCAAGGTGGTTTTTGGCTTGCACGTTATTAGTGCACCCTGCCATAACCATAATCAGAAGTGGTAGTCAGCTGGTAGGTAGTGAAATCAGGTGTTGGGTGAATAAGTGCAATATCCACTTATGAATTAAAGTGTGTTTGCCCATGTTTAGTGTAGGTAGTGCCTTTTAGCTGTAACTTTGCATCAGGTTTCTATGCCAACAAGAGAAAAAAATCCCTGTAATTCTAAACATGTTACTCTGAACCAGTTGTGTGTAAGAAAGCCAAGAAAATATGAAGGCAACAATCAGTCGGTCAGCTCCAGCTCAAGACTAGAGCGCTGTCACATATCATTTCAGGTCCATGAGCTCATGTCTGACAGGCCGTTGCTGACAGCATTTTGTTTTTATCCTCACTGAACCACACAAGTTCATTGTGTTGAGCCCTAAAGCAGTGACTGCTTTTTCCTTTTTTGGCAGCAGCCATATTTGAAACTTTTAGCAATGGTGTTTTTCATCTGGCTTTGTCTAAGCCGAGATCTTCTGCTTGGGAGTAAAATCAGAGCAGTTCAGGTGCTCTAAGCTCGGGGTCAGAAACAAACCTCTCTCTTTCATGTTTTTTGTTTTTTTTTTTCTTTTTAAGGGATTTGACCAGCTGAGGATAGAGGGATTGCTCTGTGATGTCACATTGGTGGCTGGCGACTGTGATGAAGCTTTCCCTGTGCACCGTGCAATGATGGCCTCCTCCTCCGACTATTTCAAAGCCATGTTCACAGGTTGGTCTACAAGCCTTTACTCCAGCCAAACCACGATGTAGAATTTTGTGATATTTGTGACAGTGGCACAGGCATTTAAGTACTCTATATCTCTGTATTTTCCACTAAATTGCTTTCTTTTCATGAGCATTTGTATTTCTACACAGTGGCAGTCATGTTGCTAGAATTTTGCATTGTGAATAAATTACTCAAATTGACCTTGTGCCCTCATCCCTCCAGTACTGAGCATATATTCATGTTATAAAACCAGCTTGTTTGAGCCATTGTTATGCATTCATGTTCATGGTCATTTGTGCTCACAATGAATATAAATGACCTACTTGCCTGTTTCATCTCCTTCGTGCACTGTATGCAGAGGCAGAGGAACCTTGAGCTCTTTTTAAGTACATAGAGAGTGTTTGTGTGGTATTTTCAGGAATAACAGACTGCAAAAAATGTCTTCATTCACTTTCGGATAACAAAGATATCTGGGTAATTAAACTGAAAGCTTTTAATCTGACGCGGGGAAAACGAGTAGCACAGATGTTGTCAGAGAACGCAACCTTACTGCACTGAATTTATCTTGTATTAAACTGTAGGTGTTTACTTTTGCGACTCAAGCTTTGACAGGCAACTTGTCATCAAGCAGCATCTAATGAGCAGTGCACGCGAATTTCTTTTTCTTTGTTTGGTCCAGATTAGCTTGTGAAATATAATAGAACAGAGGAAAAGCTTAAGTTTAAGTTAGAGTTAGCTTATTAGTGAAAGGGGAATGCTCTGAGTGTAAATGTTGAACAAAAGTGCTCCCTTATGCTTTCAGTGTGACATAAGTCATTTGACTGTAAAAACATTGGTATTGACATTTGCATCAACGTGTGCACATATTAGCTTTTATTCTTTTGAATCAGAAAAACTATCTGAGTTGAACCATATAAAGATACTGTGTGTTCATTACTATAGTTTCTTCTTTCCCTTACTCTCCTCTGGTGCAGGTGGAATGAAAGAACAGGATTTAATGTGTATCAAGCTGCATGGAGTAAACCGAATAGGCCTCAAGAAGATTATTGACTTTATCTACACAGCAAAGTTGTCACTCAACATGGAGAATCTACAAGACACACTTGAGGCAGCCAGCTTCTTACAAATCCTTCCAGTACTGGACTTTTGCAAGGTCTTTCTCATCTCTGGGGTAAGGAAATACTCAGCTATCCTGCAGTTTTTGAGTTAGCTTATTGTCTGAACCTTTTTTCATAAACATTGTGTCATTTTAAACAAATCCACAAGTACAAACTGCATTAGTTGCACACCCTTACTATTTGCGCATCCTCTACAGAGAAAATAGCAAAGTACAGTATGACAAGAGGGCCACCTCAATGTCAACCACATATATTCAATTTGTGTAATGTACTTGGATATTTATGATTTGAAATTGTTGTATTTATTAGAGCTGTTTTGTTATATTTTGTAACTTTGTAATTTAATTTAATTTTAATTTAGTTTAGTTACTTACTATTCTTGGTGTCTCTGACTGTGACCACATCATTTCCTCAGGGATTAAAAAAGTATCTTGATTCTGAATATTTTGAATTTGAACTGGTGGGAAAGTTATGAGAGCATGCCTGTGAGCTAGGGGAAGAGCAAAAAACCAAAGACTTATTTTAAATGAAGAAAAAGTACGTTTGAAGAACAATTTTGTTTACGGGTTGTGCTTGTTGTAGGGAGTCAAGAGAAATAAGCTTTTAATTATAATTTCAACTGTTAATATGTCTGCCTGCTTTCATTAGCTAAAGTTATCAAGCAGTGACTGTCTATTAGTGTTGACAGCAAAGTGTTTAAAAATGTACACAAGCAGTTATTAGTGTTTACAGAGTGTATGTACTTGGTTTTTCTTTAATGCAGTGGTGCAATGTGTTTTTACTGATAAATTTATCAAGGTGTATTAAAGCTGGTTTTCTTGCCAACTGTCTGAAAACCCACAGTTTTTTAAATTTGAAGTGATATAAAATGGACAAAAGCAGCAGAGTCAGTTGACATCTGCTGTGTGTTAAATTGCTAAAGCACTGATTCTTTGTAATGAGACTTCTTTCCCTTGAGCTGAGCATTAGTCAATATCATAGCATATTCTTTCATTTATGTTTCATTCACTGGGACTTGAAACTAGCAAAAGGCCCGTAAATTCACGGAGCGAGGGTCTGAGGACATTTTTCCATAGATTTCTATACAACTAAAAGAATGGCCCATTGTAGGCCAAGAGTTTGTTTTACTTTCCAAGGGCTGTAAGCTACATCCATCCTTTTCTTTGCATGCTTACTTGAAGCTTTCCAAGATTTTTTTTACTTGTTTTTTTTCTGTGCAGGTTTCTCTGGACAACTGTGTAGAAGTGGGACGCATTGCCAACACATACAACCTCACAGAGGTGGATAAATACGTCAACAATTTCATCCTGAAGAACTTTCCCTCGCTGCTGGGCACGGGGGAGTTTGTCAAGCTACCATTTGAACGCTTGGCTTTTGTACTGTCCAGTAACAGTTTAAAACACTGCACTGAGTTGGACCTGTTCAAGGCGGCTTGCCGCTGGCTACGCTTTGAAGACAGCCGTATGGACTATGCCGCAAAGCTCATGAAGAACATCCGCTTTCCTCTCATGAACCCGCAGGATCTCATCAATCACGTGCAGACTGTGGACTTTATGCGTACGGACAACACCTGTGTCAACCTTTTACTGGAAGCTAGCAACTACCAAATGATGCCCTACATGCAGCCAGTTATGCAGTCAGAACGGACAGCCATCCGCTCAGACAGTGCCCACCTGGTCACTCTGGGTGGTGTTCTGCGCCAGCAGCTTGTTGTGAGCAAGGAGCTGCGTCTCTTCGATGAGAGGGCTCACGAATGGAAGGCGCTGGCACCCATGGACGCACCTCGTTACCAACACGGCATTGCGGTCATCGGCAACTTTCTCTATGTTGTGGGTGGCCAAAGCAACTACGACACCAAAGGCAAAACAGCAGTGGACACGGTGTTCCGATATGACCCTCGCTACAACAAATGGATCCAGGTGGCATGCCTTAATGAGAAACGTACCTTCTTCCACCTCAGTGCACTCAAGGGACACCTCTACGCTGTCGGTGGAAGGAATGCTGCAGGGGAGCTTGGTGAGTTTATTTCCCCCACTTGTTTGTTTTTGTTTCCTTTTAAGCAACAACAGGGGCCTTTAATTAATATTGTATGAGATTTTACACTTTTAATATGAGAGAGCAGTGTGAGAAAGAATGAGCGCTTTAATAAGGCTGCAAGCATACCGACGCCAAGTAATCAAGAGCCGTGCATACACATCATTTGCTGTTTCAACATGTCGCACACATAATGTGTGTGTAATTTGATAAAATTTAGAGGATGGGCTCATTATCACAAACACCCTCCCAATCGAATGTAATCCATTACAAAAGCATTTCAGCACATGCAGAATCAATTTCAGTCATCGCAGCCTCCGAGAAGTGTCATGGATTTTGATGAGGTGTTGTTTAGGGTGTCATAATATATCATGAATAAAATAAGTTTAGATTTTTTTTCTCTGTGTGTAATAAATTGCAGTGCAATACAACAAAGCCACAGCCTACACTGATGAAATCTTAACAAAGTCACAATGTTTCTATTTGTTCAGAGCTGTGGTAGGTACATAACATTGAACTGTAGGTGATGAGATACAGCTGAAGCTGGCACACAAACTGTGCCTGCAGGGAGGATTAAATAAAGAGGTGGATACATGTTGCCAGTGGCGTTTTCAGTGATTAAAAAAAGGGGGGGTGGGGGGGGAAGCGGGTCATATCAGATCAACTTGTATCAGTAATCTGATGCTTTTACAAGCTTTTTGGTTCACATTTCATCCCTCTGGTGGAAAGGCAAACGCGAACCGATGTATTTATACATTTATATCTAGTCTTTGTAATTTGGTTGTTGATGCTGAGTAACCAATCTGCAATCTCTGCACCAACTGTAGACCACAGAGAGGTGCCACCCAGTACTTAAATTCAGCTCTGTAGCTGCAGTGGACAGAGAGAGGCTACTGTGGAAGCAGTCTGGGTTATAATTAGACCAAAAAACACAGCACCAGTTCACTGTCAGTCTACACAGCTGCCTCTTCCTTCTTTACGTTTCACTGCCCTTTAACTGCATGCGGTTAGGCCTCCATGTTTTTCTGGATGTGCCCCTTTTATTATATTTGTTTGCTCTGGGTAGATCACGAGGGTGTGGTTTTTCTGTTACGTCAGAAATGCATAGATTTTAAAAGAAAAGCTTCACGACATAGAAACAAATATTTAGAATATACTTGCAGTCCTGAGCGTTGCATGGATTTTAGTTTTGTGCTGCTTTTATATTTTCAAAAGGATGTAACAAAGATGCATGTAAAAGAGGGTTGTCAGTTACTAATTCTAGTTCACCATATTGTAAACCCTTTTATAGCTTTTGCACAATAACAGCTCAGTCTTTTAATATAAAAATAAGACTGCTTTAGGCACTTATATATGCTTTAATTGAAAAAGAAGCAAAATGTACAGGTTTTGCTGTATGTCACCACAAGCTGCCAGTTTTTAAAATTATTATTCTATTTTCTATTTCTATGGTTTGTGGTGAAGAACTTGCAGAAAGAAAAAAAAATCCATGCTAATTACAAATGTGACCTTTCCAGCTTATCAGAAGAAAATCGTACATTGAGTACATTTCAAGGTTTAAATGCAATTTATAATTTCTTTATTGAAAAGTTGCTTGTGATGAATTCCATTTTCAGCAACTTTGCATTTTAGATACGGTCAGCACAACTGTGCTATTTCCATCGAGTTGGTGTGCGAGTTTGTATATTGCTGAAGGTCACTTTGATAATAGTTGTTGAGCAAGCAGACCTAGGTATTCACTGATTTCCTTGGTGAGACTTCTCCAGCTGGCCCAGAGATGACTCACAAACCTTGTGAGGAACAAAAAAAACAAAAACAAACTGCCTATAAATCTGTTAACTATAGAAGATGACCAACAACCACAAGATGACTTTCAGTTGCAAGAAAAAGTTTGTGAACTATATTGGATTACCAGGATTTCTAAAACTTATTGATGATACATTTAGATTTTTCTGACTCATTTATGAAGAAACACAGTGTGAGTGAACTAATAACACAATGGTTTAATCATTTACAGTGCAGGCTGGAAAAGACCGGCTCCTGAGCTGAGTAACTAACAGGAGCTCCTTTATAACCTCATATTCTTCAGTGGCTTATGACTCTTGTAAAATGAGGAGGAATTTTGAAGGACTCCCCTCAACAAAAATCTGTATCCATTTCTAAAATTATATGATTAAACAAAACTCATAAGCTTATACTGTTGAGACTATAAAAAACTGTTGTGATACTGATTTTCTTGTGAGCTTGGGTTTATTGTCTTCTCACATCACCGAGTGTTCTCAAAGCTCAGTTGAATTCATTCTTCTCTACACCACTGTGAGGCACGCAGGCCTGAGGTAGCAAAGCATCCCTGAATAATGATACTCCCTCCACTATGCCTTACAGCTTCAGTGTTAGTTTCAGGAACAGAAAAGAATTTAAGCAGGTTGTAGAGATTGCTGCAGGCGTTTTGCAGGTAGCGTTGGGCTCATTTCCACCATTTCTATTGGGATGTGCTCTGTATTTAAGTGTGTTTGTGCTTAACTGTCTCAGTTGTAATTTTTGCAGGGTAGCTGCTCCTGGAAAGTGGAGCAACAGTCCTGATTGTTCAGAATTTGTCCTCACTTGTGTCTTTAGAAATACCTGTGCAGCCTTTCCCAGCTCAGTTTACTCCTGTAGCACTCTTCTGAGGTTCTGTGAAAGTTGATTTAAGCATGTTTATGGGGATGGGCTCGTCTACAACCTACATTTCCAGACTCCGTAATTGGAACACCTCACTTCAAATACTTTCTGCAACAAGTTCAATCTAAAAATGTAGAAAACTGGATCCCAGATATAGTGAACGCAGAAATGATGAAACAGATCAGCCACTGGTGAAACCCATTTTATTTGCCAGTAAGCCTGTAGCAGTCAACAGGGAAATTATGGGACTGTAACCCATAATAAATGGAGAAATTCTGGTAATTCTTAGTAGTTCACAAATCTTTGTCATAAATGTTAACAAGCTCTAGTGAAATGGGAACTTGTGATTCTGCATTGTTAAACTGTGGTGTTTGATGTGAAGGTAAATCATTACCTGTTATTTGAACCCTTCTTCATCCACGCAGTGATCATACATGTTGATGGACCCTGCCTGGCTGACTGGTTTTGGGGTTTCCAGCCAGCAATTATCAACCTGTGAGCATCCGATATGAACCCTAAGGTCCCCGTTCTGATTTCTCAGATATTTTATAGAACCATCCTCAGACACCTTAAGATGAAAGCTCGAACAATCTCACTATTTCCTGCACAGTCAGTGCATTCAGAGCTGGTGGGGATGTGTACTCTGTATTTAAATCCTTGTTTTAGCTCCCACGCTGAGACCCTCCAAGGCCTCATTTGCTGCTGTTTGTCCTCCTTAGTTGTGTCTTGACCTACTTTCTACTAATACAGTCTTTTTCTTTTTTTTCTCCATCTTTTTCTTCAAGCTACTGTGGAGTGCTACAACCCAAGGACAAATGAATGGACATACGTTGCCAAAATGAACGAGCCACATTATGGCCACGCTGGGACAGTGTACGGTGGTTATATGTATATTTCAGGTAAGTGGCTCCAGGGAGTTTTGAGTTTATTATCGGCTTAAATAAATAGAGATGTAATGTTGAATGACTGGGTAAGAGTTGTTTTTTTAATTGCATGTTTTAAAGTCACAATAGCAATAAATTTTATTCTCTGAATGTGTTATAGAACAGCAAGGTGGGGTCACAATAGTATCTCATTTTAGACAAACAGTACACAGAGTTCTGGAGTTACATGTTAGTCAGGATTTTTCTGACAGCCTGTTAATGCTAGGTATTTTTATCTTTCAAACTTCATATAAAGAAAGTGTCTTTCACACTTCCAGACTTTTGCAAATCTTTCCTCACACTTTATTCATCTATGCTGAGCATGCTTTTGGAGCCTGCGAGGGTTCAACACTTAGGGCAGATGGCGGACACTGAGAATTGGGCCTTCAGCCAGCCAGTACTTTCTCTTTAGGTGACACCCAGGCACTTGTTCACTTCATACGACGGAAAACAAATCCTGCAGTATGGAGATGAGCCCTAGTTTCTTAGTGTGACTAATCCAGAGCGGTGCTACAAAAGATGGGGAACGGTGGTGGTGGTGGAGGGGAATTGGGAAGGATGGAGCAAAGTAGAGGACTAGAGCCTGTGTAGGAGGTGTAACACAGAAGAGACTGTAATAATCCCTCCTGGCCATGGGTACCATCATCCATCTGCAACACATGAGCAAAACACTGTTATATGCAAAAATATTTTCGAAAATAGATAATGGAGGTTTTCAGCATTGTTTTTTTTTTTTTTCTTTAAATATAGATGGATTAGAAGGAGAGATAGAAGTAACAATAATAATGGAAATGTTGTTGGTATTTTGATCCTAGGGACAAGCTAGGCTTCTTTAATCTTCCTGAATATGAATACATTACCAACACCAACATTTACGTAGTTGCATTAAACACATATTGTACTTACAGTGCCACCTGGGAAACTTTAGCTAATGAAATAAAATATTGAAATGCTCTCTAGCAGCAATATACTAGCAGCAGTATTAAACCAATTTACAATCTGAGGTGTTGACCAGCTCGCATGCAGTTTTATTAGATCCAGCAGTGTGATCACTGTGCACACAAGCTGTGAATTTATTTCCGTAATCCACAGACCTGCAAAGGTTTGCCGCTGTTAGATGGTCCTACAGAATACACATCACATTCTCTATCACATTGGTTCCAGTTATCTTTCATGTTTAGCTGGAAAAAATTGCCACATTAAAAGTACATGCAGCCCCTTTGATTTGATTTTTATATCACCGAACTCTGACGTGCTGGAAAGAGGCCAAAAGCTAAGGAGTACCTCCACACATGAGTACTATCAGGGTTTATATAAACAATTTTTAATTAGTTAATATTTCACATTATCAGGCAGAAGAACTGGGGCATGTTTGGGATCACACAGATCACAAGATTTGGCAGACCTAATATTAGAGTGGAGCCGAGATGAAAGCCGCACATTTTACTTTTTAATATAACTAAAGTGAAATGATGAATAACAAAACGGTCACGGCCTGAGCTAATCTGCTGGTAGCCAACTGTATGAATCGTTTCGCCCCTGGCAGTACTCTCCACTTCGTAGCGTTTATTTCCACTTTTTGATAGTCTAATGGATTATCTTTTTTTCGTGTATGTGTGTGTGTGTGTGTGTACGTTTGTGTGTTGGTCTCATATTTCAGAGATACAATCAATCACAGTTCAGCAGTCTTGTAAATTCTGCTATTGTAACAGCTGGCTGTGCACCTGTGACAGCTAAAAATATGTGTCAGGGAAAATGAACGCTTGCGTTACACGATAAAGCTGGTCAGGCAGTTTTCTGAGTACAGCTGTGGGTTATAACACAACAGCGTGTTTTCAAGTGCCTTTAATACCCACGGCACAGGTAAACGAGCATTACCCATTAGTGCAGTTTTGTTCCGGCGAGGCCCTGCTGTAGTGTCCGCGGTCTCGGGGGTTACAGTCGCGCTGTGCAAGGTGACCTGAGCTGGAGTGCACTTCTGTGTCTAGCTGTCACAGTACATCAGGTCACATTCTCCGGCTGTGCTGCTGCGCTGTCTGAAGGTATTCTGTCAGCTGGATGAGCCTGACGAATGCACTCAGCCCACAGACCATCACGGCTCAAGTGGTGTGACAGAGTTCAGACACAAGCACTGAAACCGGCACAGAGCAACCCTGCTGCTGGTCCACATTCCTATCGAGAGATTAAGACCCTTTGGTTTTACTATTACACTTTCTCCGAGTGTTCTGATGATTTGTGTGTGGTTATTGCTTCACTGAATGGGGATTTTTGAGGTTTTCACAACTCGCTAGTTGTCTGCTAATGGTGTTTTTATGTAAACAAAAAATGTTGATGTAAATTTCATGGTTGAGATTTTTATTTGTTTATTTTTTTATCATCCATTAAAGATGATTATATTTGATCATTTGTATTTATCGGGACATTTTATATTTTAAAAATCTAAAGTTCATCAATGCTGAACATGCATTTAATGTCAGTGAGAGCTGACAGTAATCTCAAATGGATATGGTTCTGTAATGCAAACCTTCTTTCTTCAGGTTACTCTGAAAAGTGAGAAGAGGGTAAAAATTGGAGCTCAAGATTTTTCATTTTCTTTCATCATCCCTTTACAGCCTCTTTATTTTAATGTCAGTGTCTATTTATTTTAAACCGTCCCGCAGTAAAACTGGTCAATATATGGATGTGCTTCCTTCAGATCAGGATATTTTCTAGTTTAAAAATCTGCTGGGCTGAACGTGCGTTTTGATTCTTAGCTTACATGTGTGTTAATATTTAATTTCTTTGCATTAATAGTGACATTTCTGCACTAAGCTTGTACTGGCCTGCAAAGTTGTTTGGATAAATTGAAATAGTTGAAAGCGGTCATTTGAAAGATGGTTAAGAAAGATTTCTTTTCATATTTTTTCTTATTTCTGACAGTCTGCTAGGTATTTGTATGTTTGAACTCGCTACATCATTTAAAAACAGTGTCTTTCACACTTACAGATTCATGCTAATCATTCCTCACACCTTCGATTCATCTATGCTGAACATGCATTTGAAGTCTGTTTGGGCTCAGTGCAGAGAACTGACGGTGCTCACGAGTATTTGGTTTCCAAATGGTGATGTCCTGTGATGGCTCCACATTGAATCATATGAAATGTTGGTCGTATTGACATAGTTGCTGCACTCGTGATATAATGCAGGTGTTGGTTAAGACTGTTACAGCGTAGCTCCTCTGCCTTTTTTTTTGTGTGGAGTTATTATCTGTATATAACACCCTTATATTCTCAAAGTGAATTAGAAAAATTAGGGGCTTCTGCTAAAAAACCAAAGAGAAAGTGTGTTGAATTTCATTGTATGACTTAAACTCCAGAAGTGATGACCCATAATGGCTCATAACTGTCTGAAATTTCAATTTGCTGCTCACCTCAAGAGTAAATAACTGTCTATTTTATCAGGAATAGTGAATAGAGGGAACAGGGGAGCCATTTAGAGCTCATATTCCTGCAGGGACTAATAGTCAGAGTGAGATGTCATACGGCTGTAAAATGAACTTGACTGTACGACTTCAAGAGGGTGATTATGCTCAATGGAGAAACGCAAGTGACTGAAAGTATTTTGCATGACACAGAGGCCATAAATGCAAACCTCTTCATTCCTCAAGTCACTCTGAAGAGTGAGAAGAAAGTAAAAACTGGTTTCATCAAGCCTGCGCTTTTGTATGTTAATGTCAGTCTATATATTTTAAACCACTCTGCAGTAACACTAATCAATACGTGGATACATAGATGGTTACATATGGGCTTTCTAACTCATTTTGGGGTATTTTTGGAATCTGCTAAGCTCCCTCCCCACCTCCCCGTCTATTCTCCATCATTTCTTTGAGTCCCACATATGCTGGCACTGATTCAACCAGATCGCTGGTTTTACAAGGGGACTCTGCAGTTGTTTTATATCTGCATGGCTGAGCAGGGAAATGTTTTGGCGTGGTAAAATAAGGGCATATGTAGCAGACATCATGAACAATATCGCAGTCTGCCCTGAGCTGCCTATGGAAGGGCAAAAGACTTCTCAGCAATTTTGTCAGAGCTGGGATCAATTTGGCAAAACCTTGTCTGCTCTTAGTGTCTCTCTAATGGCGCTGATTAGACAGAGATACTGGAAAACTGATCAGACATTATTGTATTAGGGAAAGGCCAAAGCCCCTGAACTGAATCAAAATAGCAGCACACTCCCTTGAGAGGTATTACAAGGAGGCTATTTTGACTCCAGCACTGTTCTCTTGTCAGGGTTTTAATAGCTGATTTGCTCCGTGGACTACTTGGATAAAGAAAACGGATGGTGAGGCCATCTTTGAACCTGATCAGCTAAGGGGGTGCTCCATCAGAGATCTGAGTCATGGCAGCTGAATAGACGGCTTAGGCCTGAACAATAAACCGAGTGCACGATCATTGGGCAGCAGGAAAAGAGGGATTCTGCCTGTATTCGGCATGCTCTGCAAATCTTCACTGCATTTGCTCCTAGTCAATCTGCCTGGGGGGGGGGGTAGGCTGGCTTCCACCCAAATGCATGCTGGGATTGTGTTCCTCTTTATTTTAAGCCTTCCCTGTAGACATGTCCTGTTTTTTTTTCTTCTTCTTTTTTTCCCCTCCTTCCCCACTTTCCCTCAGCATTGTGTGTTGCGGTGTCTACAGACTGTTTGCGTGAATGCGTGTGCATGCGTGGACGCTTTGTAATGGTGTTTCGCTTTGTACTGAGCGCTCCTCATCAGCATTATTTCATGCTGTGGAAAAGAGGCTGAACAGCTATTGATGTCACTTCGGTTTGTAAAATCGGTGTTTAGCCTGCGAATTGGCGGGTGGGTTCGAGTGAAGGTGTGCAAAAAGGGGATCAAAGAGAAGTGAGAGGTCTTTTTTTGTTTGTTTGTTTGTTTTTTAAATGTGCGGCCTTCCAGTGTCACAGCTGGCTGATGCTCCACATCGCCCAGATGAATAAAAAAAAGGTTGGCTGACTTGAGCGAATGAGTCATTAATCTGTCTGATTGACAGCTTCTCCTAACTAATGAGCCTTGAGCCCTAATTTCCATGCTCTTGTTTCATTTTATTTTATTTTTTTCTTGCTGCAGGTGGAATCACTCACGACACTTTTCAGAAGGAGCTGATGTGCTTTGACCCGGATGCCGATAAATGGACTCAGAAAGCGCCCATGACGACAGTTCGCGGCCTCCACTGCATGTGCACGGTGGGCGACCGTCTTTACGTGATCGGGGGCAATCATTTCAGGGGCACCAGCGACTACGACGACGTCCTCAGCTGCGAATACTACTCCCCCGCCCTCGACTTGTGGACACCTATCGCCGCCATGTTGCGAGGTCAGAGCGACGTGGGCGTGGCCGTGTTTGAGAATAAGATTTACGTGGTGGGCGGCTACTCGTGGAACAATAGGTGCATGGTGGAAATAGTACAGAAGTACGACCCCGAGAAAGACGAATGGCACAAAGTTTTCGACTTGCCCGAGTCACTGGGGGGGATCCGAGCCTGCACACTCACAGTTTTCCCCCCTGATGATATGTCGGGCTCACCCTCCAGAGAGTCGCCGCTCTCAGCACCTTGATGAGCAAAGGGGGTGAGCCCTACTTCGCTCATACCCCCGTAACCCTTCCCCACACCCCTGACAGCCCCCCTCAACAAACACACCTTATAGACTTTGTTTGCACTTCCTTTATGGACAACATCTGTACTGCATCCCTAACTACCCCCCCGCCCTCCCAAGTCCACACCCCCACAGCTGTGCAGAACCCCCCCTCACACATCTGCGTGATGAAACCTACATACCAACATGGTTTGGCAACCTAATTACATGTTAATGTTGCATACTTGGTATATTTTGGCAGGAAAAAAACAACAACAAAAAAAACCCAACCTCGACTTGAAAAGTGACTTTGCAAATCAACTTTTCTACCTGATGTCCAGACTTTTCTTATGTCTCGTTTCTTTTGGTGTTCTACCTTGAGATGTTGACTACCACACTGACTCTCTCTTCTAGTCTATGCCAGGTTAGACGCAGGTGACCCCCTCCTCAGACAGCAAGCGCATAGGGACCGATGAGCTTTTGAAAGACAAGTGGTTTTTAACTCAGGGGTTGGCCCAGGCCCCATCTTCGTCTCTCTTGCAGTTTCACTTCTTTCCTGCTGTTGGTATGAAACTGTTAACAAAAATGGTGTTTTCTAAATTTAATAAACATGATTTTGAAAGTAATCAAATATTGTCCTCTTCACTGGCTACAGCTTGAAGTTGCACATATCCAGGTAGTATTTTGATGTCTGAGTGAATCTAAAATCTTTTATACAGGATTCATGATCATTAATCAGCTGAGAGAGAGTTGGCTTCCTTTGTTGCTTTGTAAACTTGTCTGTAATGAATGAGCTGTGAAGGAAAAGCTCAGTCAGTCTGTTTGTGGGGAACGATGACTTCCCTTTAATACTGCGGAGCTGGACTGTATGCAGTAAAGGATAACCACGGACATAGAGTGTGATTTTTCTTTTTAGAGCCACGCTGCTGAAGCTCGGTCCACCCAGTGATGCAAACCACACTGCTGACAAGTGTTAACTGGAATTTGGCAATTCCACCGCTGTCACCTCTTCTCCTGCCATCATGACAGACGGTAATGTCGCCCACAATCTGCCCACCTGCTCCCAGATCATTAAAGCCTTAATAGCAGCATATGGTGTCCGAGACGTCGGCTTCAAGCTGTTACTAGGAACAAAAGGTTTGTGTAATCATCAGGTGAGTTGGCTCCAGAGCTTTAAATCCTCATTATATTCCCATTATGTCCCTTTAATGAGATGCTGCAATGGTGCTTGAGATTTGAGATTTTAATGCCTGTTTCTGTGTTTTCCAGAGCAACAATCTACTATAGGTCTGTCCTTTAATTAGATTGTTTTAACATGTTATGAATCCTTTATATGCATTTGTGCTTTTTTTTTAATGTTTCATTTTGAGGCTCTTATGTGCTAAAGGGTCAGACTTGTTTCATTAGCTACATTTTAGCTTGGTCATGTTTTTTTTTTTTTTTTAGGGTTATGTTAATGTCACACTTCAAAAAGCTTTTTTTTTTTCAAAGAAGAGTCTTATTATGAAGTCCTTTTTAAATGTAACAGTCTGCATCATTCATCTAGTTTTAAAAATAGGCACTTTGTAATCATTTTAATGGAAAGCCACTGAATACACAGAGGAGCAAAACATGTGATGCGCACAGCTGCTAGATGAGGTTGCAGGAGTAGGACTTCAGTGCCGTTGTTGCCTGGACATTTAACTGAAAATAACACTTACACTGGTTACCGTTTACCCTGTGGATCCGCTGAATGCGAGAGAAGTAATGAGAGCAAAGAGAAGAAGAGAGAGTGATGCTGCGGATAGAAAGTAGTAAGATTAAGATGATAACCGCTTCAGTTAGCATGCTGGGAAAAAGGGTGATTATTTAGACTGAGAGACTCTTTAAGGGTAATAACCTAATCCACCTCCTATCGTGTAAAGTTTGATTGCTAAGAAACATTTTCTGCTAATTGAATACGTCCCTGATATAACGAGTTTATGTAAGTTTGTCAGCTGATGAATTTTTGTTTTAGTAGTTATGCTGTGGTACTTTTCTTTTTATTATGTTTGCAGTCTTAGCCTGTCGGAGGTAGGTTTGCAAATAACTGAAAATATAAATGCAAAGAATTTTAAAGCCATGCTCGTGCTGTGACTTTATTATTTGCACATTTTAGCAACTGGTAATTCACTCAGTGTAGATGGTAAAATAATTTCTTCTGAATCAGAATTATTATAATTTTTTATTTTCTAATTAGTTTTGGTTTTTAATTGATTTTAGTTTCTTGAGTGGATCTTCCTATTTCAGTTTTGTTTTTATTGTTTGAAACTTTTTAGTTTTTAAGCACGTTAGCAAGCTAATGTTAGCAACCCATTTAGCTCATAATCCCTCAGGGCTCAAGGAAACCTCAAAGATTTTAGATGTTTAACCTTATTATGATGACCTTTTATCCAAAAAAGACATTTTCTTTCACATAGCAGCTACACACTGAAAATATATTACTGCAAAAAATAAGGCACCACTTAAATTACACATAGGATCTCTATGAATAAAACATTCAAGTTGAAAATCTTTATTCATTTGTTATTGTTATTGAAATTACAGCCTGATCCAATCATAATGCCTGTATGCACTCCAACAATGTATGGGATTATGGATGACATCCTGGAGGATCTCCTGGACAGCTCTTTGGTGCAATTTAGCAGTGTCTCGTGTATTACTACATAATGAGGTCTGGAGAACATGAGGACTAGCTGGTGGTCTCCAGAAACTGTCAAACATTCCACCACCTAAGAGCAGCCAGGATATTGTTGGCTAGCATGCAGAGGCCTGTGTGAGCTCAGTTAACCATCAATAATGTTTACATCCTGCTCTCATTGTGGAAAGAGGCATGCTTCATTCTGCTATTATGACCAGGTGTAGTTTGGTGAAGGAGAAAGTAGTTCCTGAAAGTGCTCTTAGTAAGGTTTTTGTTGAAAACCAGGTCCTGATGTATTATTAGCTCTTAGAGCACAACAATGCAGGCACCATTTAGTTCCACTGTATTCAGGAGAAGGCAGGAATTTCTCCAGCCGATATCACCGCTCTATGGCCTGTGCAGTGATGCAATGAGCGATGATCCACATTAACTGTGTAATTCCTCCTGAATGGGTCGCACTATTGTGTTTTTGCAAGCCACAGTCAATATTGCATGATGCAGAGCTTTGTGTATTCTGAAGACTGAACATTTAGGTATTAATGAACAATGTGTCCTCGGTGCTAAACCAAAGAGAACTGGAGCAAAAAATTACAAGCGTTCACCCATCCTCCTCCTCCTCCCCTCCGCTTCACTACCTGTGTTTCTCGGTGGATTTCTTCGCCACTGGAGGCATGTTCTCTTGATTCATGAAGCAGATAAAAGAGGAGTGAGTGGATTACGACCTGACTCTTGACACATGAACGCGGCACACATTTGTGGCTCCGTGTGTCTCCAGACGACGACTCCTCCTCCTCCTCCTCATCTCATCCCAGTCAGAAAATGACCTAGATTCTCCAGGCTGCTGGATGTGTTTACATACACTGAGCGCTGATGACATTGTCAGTCAGAAAGCATCGCTCTCAGCTGTGAGGAGTGGGGCTCTTTTTACTGTAACCGAAGCGCCTATCCACCTCCCGTCATGATGAAATAGTGTGCAGAGCCACAGATCCCTGCTGTCCTCTGACTGCATGCATGATGGTGTTAATGGCTATTGATCCTTCTGACTGGCAGACAGCCAAGATATCTGGATGTTACGCCTGCTAGATATATTTATTTTTGCAGTGAACTGCAAGCTGCCTTCTGTTATTAGACTCCACAAAGGTTTTTTCTCTCCAAAAAAAGAGATTTACATCTCTCTTCTCTCCCTCATCATGAATATTCACAAAAGGTCAAGTCCTTGCGCTCCTCCTGAGCTCTCTATCCCCCCTGACTGTGTCCTGAATAACATGTCCCTGATTCATCTCTTGTTCCAGAGCTTGTTCCTGCCCTGGCTGTATTTTTAATATAGCAGAGGTGGGAGGGGTAGGCCTAATTGGGATTTGTTTTGTTCAACATCTGGCCATGTACCAGTCCTAGATTTCGCCTCAGTTGTATCTCACATGTAAAACATTTTATGTAGGGATCTGACTTGCGTGTTTATTTTGTGCAAAACTTTGTCGGCAAGAAAGCACAACGTTTCTCCCTCTGTTCGATCTTCTCTCCTTCGTCTAAAGGACAGGGTGCGATGTGCCTCTCTGAACCACCTCACTGCGATTGTATTTAAAAGTCATATTTCCGCGCTGACGCTTGTGAAGGTGCACTGGTGCTCGGGTTTCAGGCTCTTCTGTGAAGACTGAGCTGTGGGAGAACATGCAAAAAGTGGACTGGAGACTTGATTGACAGGAAGCCTCTCCGAGGTGCCTCCCTGCTTTCATTCCATGCATGCTGGGGATATGCTCCAGTGCCCCCCTGACAACGGACAGGAGAAAGTAGAGAATATGAAACTGGGAATTTTGTTGAGAACAGTGGAGATTGCACACTCAGAGCTTTAAAGTGTAAAATTTGGCTACAAAAAAAACTGTAATTAACCCTCTTTGGCATTTATCACACATTTGCCTCAGGTAAACTGCTTTAAAAGCCTCTTCCTTTTGACCAGCTGAGGAGAGCGTGGAACTGGAACAGTTCAACCGCTCTGGGAAAACTACTTGACCTCGCATGGGTTAAATACAGCTCCCAGTTAGCATCCCTCCAGGTTTTCTGCACCTGAGCTCCAAATGAAGCTTTTTACAAACTCAATTAAAACAAATTACTGGTCAAACATTCAAAGCATACCCAGCAATACAAAGCAATGTATCCTGACTGTAGCCAGCAACTGCGACAAGATGAGATTATTTAGGAAAGCAAGCCTTGGAAAAAAAATCAGCTTGACTCATTCTAGTAATTTATTTTGACATTTGTAAAACACATGCTGTGGCATTTTGAAACACAGACACGCCAGATTTGAGGCTTGTAAAATATTTTAATTCTATAATTGTCATTTATCATGTATGCATTGTAATATTGGGGACCTGCAGTTCAACACAGTCTATAGTGTTTTTGCAACATAATTTTCATAATAAAGGTTCAATGCATGAAGAATTTATTTATTTATTTATTTATTATAAACAGGATGAAAGTTCACTAGTGGAGGAAGAAGCACTCAGATCTTAGATCAGATTCTGCACAAGAATTCACAGAATAGAAAGTACAAATTTGTGTAGAGAAAAGAGGGAAACGCAAAATATAAGCCCGATGAAAAATGAGAAACGCTAGCAAGTATTACAGTCAAAGTGTATTCTGTAGTAAGATGCTTTCACCAGGTGACTGGAGGCATTTGAGTAGAGACCGCTCACTAAAATGTTCAAGAAAGCAGTTTGTGGTGCTTTGAGCTTTGCGGCGTGGGGCGTTATCCTGCTGGAAGCAGCCATCAGGAGATGGGTGGTCATAAAGGGACGGACATGGTCTGCAACACTACTCAGGTAGGCTGTGGTGCTTAAATGGTCCTCCACACCATTACACTCCCAGCAGTGTAAACTGTTGATACAAGCAGGATGCATCCATGCTTTCATGTTGTTTACACCAAATTCTGACCCTACCATGTGGCTGTAGCAGCATTCAGCAACAGCAAATCGAGGCTCATCAGACCAGGCAACATTTTTCCAGCCTTCTATTGTCCAATTTTGAGCAAATTGTTCTTGGCTGACAGGACTGACACCCAGTAAGATTTTTCTTTTTTTCTGCTTTAAGGTTTGAAGTGTTTTGTG
Source organism: Oreochromis niloticus (assembly GCF_001858045.2). NCBI lineage: Eukaryota > Metazoa > Chordata > Actinopteri > Cichliformes > Cichlidae > Oreochromis > Oreochromis niloticus. The sequence goes on along the minus strand of NC_031975.2, from coordinate 12,084,888 downwards.
ATCAGAGATGCTCTTCTGCATACATTTTCGTTTGGCATCAATAAGCCCCACCCCCCACAACGACAAAGAACTGCTACTTGCTGGATATATAAAGATATCTAATTTTTTATTTTTTTATTTGTTTTTGGACCACTCTCTGTAAACCCTGGAGATGTTTGCGTGGGAAAACCCCAGCAGAGCAGACGAGGAGTTTCTGAAATACTCAGACCGGCATGTTTGGCACCAACAATCATGCCACGTTCAAAGTCACTTAAATCTCTTTTCTCCTCATTCCGATGCTCGGTTTGATCTTCAGACATGAGTGTATACAGTTGTATGCTTTTTATCGAAGTTTGGTCCAATTAAATGTTGCTCTGTGAAAAGCACAGCGATACCTTTTGAAATGTGATAGATGAAACTGTGCCCTTGCGCATTACTTGACTAAATATACTTCATTTGGCAAACCGGACATGGTTATGAAGAAAAAGTGCAACTTGCGAGCCCTCCTGTGACCTGTGCGTCGGCATCCTAAGGTTACGAGACGGTGGAGTGATTTTTGTATTTGTAGCTTCCTGATGAAAAGCCTGCGAGGTCACTTGAAGGGTGGAGGAGCAGAGCAGGGGTGCATGTGTGACAGTGCCGATGCCAAAGTGATTGATAACCCTCCTCGCCAAGCTGAGCTCAGACTCAACCTCGTCAGCTCCTCCTGTATAATGCCAGGTTGCCATGGTTACCCCAGCTCTTCATACAAGGAAATAAGGGGAGTGGGGCGGGGATGTGTTGGGGGGGCATTTTCTCCTCCTCCTCCTCCTCCACATCCTTTGACATGCTGTGGCGGAGCTTTCCTGGGGGGTTGAGAGTGGGGAGTGCTGACCTGCCTGTCAAACAGTGAATATACGGAAAAAATAAAAATGGTGGAAAAGCAGGAGTGATGGAAAGCTGCCTCTTCAAACACAAACTCTTCTCCTCGAACTCCCCCTGCGATGCACAAATGTGTCTGAGCTGATTACCACTGCAAACTCATTTTCATCCCTGTTAGAACAACTAATTTCCATTTCCAGCACATTATCACTGAGTGCATGCCAGAGGTGGCTTTAATTTCTGCAGTGCTCTTTGCAATAATGACCTCTAGTGGTTTCCAGTGAAGGCAAACGAGACTCGGGCTGAACCTGTTTGGAGAGATGTCTGATGATGCGAAGGAAGTCCCACTCGTGCTCTTGCTCTTTTTTTTTTTTTTCCATTTGCAAAAAAGGGAAATATCATCATCTATACACTCTGCTCCCCCCCCCCCCCCATCCTGCCAGTGACAGGCTTACACTTGGAGACAGAAGTTAATCTCTTTATTTACAGGGTTGCTGTTGGAGCCAAGACAGACAGACACAGGAGTAAACAGGATGAGACGCCTGCAGGGGGAGATCAGTTGTTACAACCACCCACTTAGACCCGCTGATTCCTCTGATGAAGGCCACCGCATGGGCCCCCCGTGTAAAAAGCTGCTTATACACTCGACTAAACTAAACCAGCTCATTTGGAAGAGGTTTTTGATTGACACCCTTTCATTTTCCCTTTTCATTTTCTTCATTGTACTCTCATCAAAGTGCCTAAAAGACTAAAAGGGGAGGAGGACCAGTTCTGCATTTAAATCAAACCAGTATGTGTTCTGGCACCATTTCCAATAATGGGCACTGATGGATGTCTGACCTACTTTGAACATTTTATGCCCTGTAAAAGCTGACCCCAGCAGACAGAGAAAGCAGCCATTAGTGCCCCTGCTGGTGGATTACTACTACTGATACTAATAATGAAATTTATACATACATAGCTCCCCCCCCCCCCTGCCAAATGCAAATGAATTTTTCACAAATCTTAACTGCCTGGAAGTGAATGACAGTTTTGAATTGGAACCTGTATAATGTTATGGGATGAATATAATATTATAGCTTCCAATTATTTTCATTGCAGAAAAGCCTCTTAAAGCCTCACCTAAGTGCTGCAGCACAATCAGCAGAAAGATCAAATCATGAATTGATCAGTCCTTATTCTCTGCGGTGCTGTCGCAATGCGAGAAGCAGAGAAATTACTGAAAGATGAATCTGTTTTTTGCCAAAGCAGCTGCCAAATAAAAGGTCAAATCCGTCTGGCAGTTATTATGTTCGGCCCCCTTTGTCCTGTTTTCTATCACATTACTGAAGGTTAGGCTCAACTGCAGCAGCTCCTGTATTTGTCATTTTCACGTCGTCGGTTTATTTGACGTGATATTCACCCTTACAGTTTTTGCGCAGTGGTGCACGGCCCGTACGGTGATGAAAACAGCTGCTTGATGAATCGGGAAACGACATAAATGAGAGTGAAACCTGAGAAAACAGCACAAGGGATTATTCAGCTTTCATTAGACCTTTAAGGATCCTTCCTCCTCTAGTTTTGCAGGTGTTGTTTTGACTTGTGTGCTCACAGTGTTTGAGTGGAGGTGACTCGACCTCGAGGAATCCGTTTTATCTCATGTTGTTTCTAATCAGCACTGAGCCTAATGTGATGCCACTTGGTAGGCACGATTCTAATTACAGGTATGCAACTTTGAGTCTCTGCCCATTCAAGCAGACAGGCCTGTTCTTTCTGACCATTTCTAGGAGATACATTTACTTCTCCAAGCCTAACATTAGTTAAAAGTTAAATGAATGGTGGATACAAGGCATGATGGATCCATGCTTCCATGTTATTTATGACAAATTCTGACTCTACCATCTGAATGTCGCAGCAGAAATAAAGACTCATCAGAGCAGACGAGCTTTTTCCTGTTTTGATGAGCCCCTGTGAACTGTTTTTTTACAGGAGTGTCACCTGGTGTGGTCTTCTGCTTACTGTAGCCTGTATCAGCTTTAAGGTTGTGTCATGTGTTCAGAGATGCTCTCCTGCATGTCTCTGTTGTAATGACTCACTGTTGCCTTCCTATCAGCTCAGAGCAGCCTGGCCATTCTCCTCTGACCTCTGGCATCGACAACATGTTTCCCCCCAAAGAATTGCCAGTCAAGGAATGTTTTCTCTCTTTGGGATCATTCTCTGTAAACCCCACAGATGGTTTTATGGGAAAATCCTAGTAGATGAGGAGTTGAAATACTCATACTCAGACCAGTCTGTTTGGCCGTTAATCATGAGGCATTCAAAGTCACTTAAATCACCTTTCTTCCCCATTCTGAAGCTAAGTTTGAACTTCAGCAGGATGTCTTGACCATGACTTCATGCTTAAATGCATTAAGCTGCTGTCGCATTTTTGTCTGATTAGATATTTGTGTTAACAAACAGTAAAGTGGCCGGTGAGTGTAAATTTTGTGTCATATCGGCATTGACCAAATCAAATTTGTCCCTGGTGCAGAAATGGTCGTGGATACTGAACGACACTAATGGCAGTCCTGGATTACGACATCGTGTCTGCTTCACTGTGAGAAGCAACGGCTTGATTTGTGAGCAATTTCGCAACTCTGTGCGTCAAAACATTGCAATATCATTAGCAACATAACATAATGTAAGACTTTTGGGTAAAATCCCAAACTTCATAAACACCGACGTAAACGTGTTAAGTATCGATTCACAGACCAAACAAACGCTCATTCTGTCTGCTGGTTACTAATGTGGTTACTAATGTGGTTACTAATGTGGTTACAGTAACAGAGGTGTCGGGTGGAGACGAAGCATCTCGTTGACACAGTCAGTGAAGCTGATTCACTTCTTTATATCTTACCTCTTTACCAGAAAAGGACTCACCGGATCACTGAAGGAGATCTCTGTGATTCAGCATGACTCTTCTAGAGTAGCATCTGTCAGCACATTCCCCTGCTCCTAACCTCACTCCAACATTTCCTTCCTGTTGCCAACAAAAAAACAAAATACCAAGACACCGTTACATCCAAAAATTGAAGATCTGCAGGGTGGAAAAATGCACCTCACATCTGTTTTTCTTCCAGATAATCTTCCACTTTATTCAAGTAAAATCCAAAATCTATTTGGAGAGGCGCTGTGTCTCCCTGGGACGTGCTGTATGGAGCTTCAAAATGCGCTCTGCAAAACTCGGGAGAGTCGTATATCAGGAGCCTCAAAATATTCACATTAGCAAATGATTAGCAGAGAACAGAACAGTCTGTGCATCATCAAGGTCCCAATTGAGCCTTTATGTAGTTAGTTATTCAGTCATTTCTTCAGACTGGAGATCATAAACGTTTATTGAAAAAGCAAATTTCATGTAAATGCCTGATTGTAACACCGCAGCTAAACAATACTTTATACAGAAAATGGCACTGAATTGTTTTGGATCAGCTGCAGGTGTAAACGCAGGTATAAAAGCAAAATCTTGACTTTATTTTATTATTTTTTAGGTTTTTTTTCCTTTTAATAGTTCACAGATTCAGCAGATCAGGTGCTCAGTATTAAAAGAAATTAAAATTAAGTATAAAAATGAATTTGCTTGGAAAAGACCTCGAATTTTCAAAGTAAAGACTTCAAACCATGTAAATTCATTCTGAATGTTTAGATTTAGAATTTTGCAAATCGAATTCAAATATTTTTTATTAGTTGTTGAAACTTTACTTGCCTTTAATACGGATGTTTTATACTTCCATACAAGATCTTGGAAGTCTCTTGAAGAGGAAAAGACATAAAGTGGGACTTTATTGGCATTATAGATGTGTAGCCTTTTCATTTTTAACATCAAAGGACTCAGAAGCTTTTATACTTGGAGGCTAACCGCGGGGGGCTGTACACACCCTTACTTCATTTTCTTCTTCTTATAACTTTACTGGATTCTGCGCTCGTTCACGGGCTAAATTTTGATTTCTTCAAAAATTCAAAAGCATTTTCAGGGTTTGGAAAAGTAGTGTACTTTGAAATAAATCGAGCCGTGTGCATGTTGAAATAAGATAGCTACTAATGTATTTTTCATGTTCTTCTTCTGTTCTGCAGCCATCGCAGAAACGGCGTGAACTCTCTGTTACTGGTTGCAAAGTTTCTTGTGTTCTGCATTCGCTCTGAGCACAGAACGTCTCTTTCTGTTTTAAACGGGCTGCCGCCAGCTCGTGTTTTTTGGGGTTTCATCTCAAAGGGGCCTATTCATGCAGATATTTCCCTCCCAGTCTGACAGTGACAGCAATGTGTGTCATAAAAGCAAACATCTTGAGGCCATTTGAGCCACTCAAACGAGCAGTCTGTTGTGTTTCCAAATTACAGATGTTAGATGACTTCCATGCTGCGCTCTGTGGTGTAAGTTGTGCAGTGAAGTTGGAATAAGGAAGACGCCATGCCAAGGGCGGTGGAACAACTCCATGGCAGCAGCCCGAGCAAAAGGGAATTATAACATTGCTGCGAGAAACGCAGATGGAGGCCTGAACATGAGAGAAACTGAAGGGGGGGAGGATTAAAATTTTGGACTTTCTTCTCATCATGGCAGAGAAAAAAAAAAAAAAACGCCTCAAGCTTCTCATCAGCCCGATGCTGCATGACGGGAAGTCTCAGATGGGATGAGACAGCCCTCGCAAAATTCATATCCCTCTGAAAAAGCGATTGTGTGACAGCTGGAAAAAACAGTATCAAACACTGGTGCTCGTCCAGGGTGCTGACATAACTTCCGTCAATAAGACCGATGGAAAAGCACACCCATCCTACCAAGTAAAAGATGATACAAAATGACACGTTTCGACACAGCTGTGGTGACTAAGGCGACGTTTTACTTAATTTTAATAGTCAGGCTCGAGCAAAAGTGGTCAATCAAACACATTTAACTTCCAGAGGCGAAAAAAGAACACAATTGTAATAAATACAGTTTAAGTCAGGTTCAAACAATCGATCCATTCACGCTTTAATTACATACATGACACGAGGAGCTCTCACAGAGAGTTTCAAAGAAAACACTTCATTACAGCATGCTTTGATATCTCCAAAAGTAAGTGACAGCATCTCTTTCCTTTCCTGGGGGAGCCTTCCTAAGCCCTCATAGAGCAGAGGAGGCGGGTACGGCCCAGAGAGATCGCCAGCCCATCACAGAGCTCAACAGCAATCAAACCCTAATTATATTATATAAAAATTACAGTGCCATTTGAACCTTTGCTACTATCTTCTATGCCTTCTGCTGTACTCTTTCAAACATAATTTGTGCCTGTTGTCATTTATGCTATTAACACTTTAATACACATCACTATTTTGTAAACACAACTCCAAGAAACCTTTAATTTGCACACAAGATTAGGAAAGATACACTTCTGTCAAGTAATAAAGTCTTGGAGCACCATAGTGGCACTTTTCAAACTTTTATCATGTAAGCTTCAAATATTTTTACCCCACTATTAGCAGTTACACACTGTGCTGCTCAGCTAAGCAAGTTGAAAGCAGGGACCACATGCTGGGATGTTCCCTGATGTTTGTCTTCAGGGTTTCACTTCTGGGGAAAAAATATAATTTGCAAATAATGAATTCTGTGAGTAATTTTATGCATTTGTCGTGGATGTGGGACTTTCTTGAACGCACAGAGGGGTTTTCAGGAATTACAAGGCATCAGAGCATAACCAGTTCGATGTATTCATGTGAAATGAATACATCGCTGCTTCCTCTTGTTTTGAGAAAGCCTCGTGGTGCAGGAAACCTCAGATGTTATCATGTTTTCATAGCTAACTGCAATAATGCAGAAGAGTCTCAGAGCACAGACTTCTCTCGACGAGTGTCCAGTCTTGCGGTGCTTCCTGTTCACCCCGTCTCAGCTGTGTTGTGCATGGAGATGGTGGCCTCCTGTTTCCTTTGCCTCTTGTGCCTCCACAGCAGGACGGCCAGCAAGAGGAGCAGCAGGAAGCCCAGGGCTCCCCCGATGAGCCCTGCTGTCAGAGGCAGGCTGTTATCCCTGGGATGATACATCATACAAGATCCTTCGCTGGCTCCGGCATCATTCACGGCCATCACGCAAACTTCTGCTATGTTGCCAATTTCGCCCACTCCTCCGCTTCTCCGGTCCTCCCCAAACTTCTGCCTCTCTTGCCCTCCTACAGTCACAACATAGTTTGTGACGTGTGAATAAGGTGTGCACCACTGAAGTACAACTTCGGACCCGTTCCAGGATACTGAGCTTAGTTTGGGCGCTTCTGGGGGCACATCATTTAAAGTGAACCCCGGACACAAGCAGTTAGAGGAGGTTGCAAGCTCAAAACAGGGGGTCTGGCCTTCAAGACAGGGATCATAGTCACACCGCTTAGGGGTCCCTCTACTTAGAATCGACGTCTCGGATGATCTAGTGGTTATATCTTCATATTGATTGTAATCCTCATCTTTAACACGAGAGTATGAGTGTGCGTATGGGCCGTGAATTCCCATGGGATGCATCCCTTCTGAGCTCATAGGCAGGGGGCAGTAACCTCTGATGAAAAGCAGGCATATGATCCCGAGTGGGAAAGTAAGGTCCCTCATGGCAGCCGTTGTACTGGAAATCATAAAAAAGTAGAATTCCATCAGAATTTTTTAGAATCTGTTTTTAAGCCCCTCGGGCTTCTAACTGTGTGTACATTTAGTAAGTCAGTTGCTTTGTCTCTTGTATGAAAGAGCCAGAATGAGAACATATTTCCCCCTGATTCTGTGTCTTTTGGAGATGATCTACCTGCAGAGGGAAGGACGGTGTCGAATGAATCGACTGACTTGAATAAAGCCTGATTTTCAGTGGGAAAATAAATCGGTCAAAATCAAAACTTTTTTCCCAGCCCACATAGCTTTTAAATAGGCAAAATGACAAAATGCCGACACCTAAGTAGCTGAAATTGAGTGCTCTGCAAAGTGTTTATAAATGATGTCTAGTGTTGTATATCAAACTGCAAGTAATAGTCCTCATTTGTTAAGACTTGGAGGTTCCACACTCCACTTTAGCATTCCACTGGCCTATTGCACAAGAGGTTCAAATGCCTGCACGCCAGGAATCAGCGTAGGCTTGTCAGCTGTATCTAGTTACAGGAAAGCTGCTGCTTCTTGAGAATCCACACGAGCATACCTGAAATATGCTGTGTGGTGAACTTGCATAGCAACCTAACAAAAGGGCCATTCAAAAATCTCAGTGTGATGAACGGAGCAGGAGCCCCCATTGAATACTAATCTACTTTATGCAAGCTGTTTTGGCAACTTGCAGCTTAACGCTACTCACTGAAACTGTGTAATAAAAAGTATCCATTTACCTGTTTCTCGGAGAAGTTTGAAAACGTTATCAGACAACCGATGAGCTTCTTTCTCCTCGCCTCTCTTCCAGTTGCTCTCTCCGGCGTGCTCTCTCCCTCTTTATATGTTTTCCTTCTGCCTAACAATCACCTCCTTCTTTCTGTCCTCCCATAATCCCCCCTATCCCTTATTCCCTACGCTTCGGCTTCTGCACCAGCTCCACCTCCCTCTTTGCCAAATTGTTTAGTGATGTGTCTGTGAGTGAGCAGCTGTCCATGCCATTTAGTGGAGAAATACTATAGTCTGCTATTAGTTACATCACCACTGGTTAATTCGGTGACCACATTTTTTTTTTTGTCTCATTCTTTCACAACAAGCACATTATTCAGAGCATGTCTCATTTGTTAATGAAGTCTTGTTTCCCTTTTAGGGGAGAAGGGATTTACAGAGACATGGAAAGCTTTAGCTTTGATTCATCTAAATGTTTTTAATCACTGACATAAGTAAGTGGCTCCAGACAACCTGAACAGCCTAACCCTTCACCTAAATAACACGTAGACTGTGACTTCCACTGAAACCGCTCCAGAGTCAAATTGAGGAAACTGTTTAGCAGCTGTTCACCGAATTACTAATAATGAAACCGACTGGATCTGTGGTGGGAATCTTTGGTAACGTATGTACTTATTTCTCCTTGAAGAAAAAATTAAAGCATAAAATAAATTGAGTAGAAAAGGTGGTGGATGTCAAAAGACAGTTCTGTATGAGATTATTTTTTTGTTACCTGATAAAAACTTGACGTGGCTTTAAACCCAGCTGTTCTCTCATATCTCTGCCCTGCTTTTGAGCTCAAGTCACAGAAAAACACAAAGCACACCGTCCTGTACCTGAGGGATACCTACAGCTCAGATAAAGTCTGTTTAAAACCGATGCACTGAATGAGTCACAATCCCGCTCAAATACCCAAATACATCGTTCCTGCCGTTATTCAGTAGACACCAGATGGATGAATTAAACATTTTATTTCCTATGTCATTATCAGGTGCGGTATAAGTGTTTGTCGCTTCTCGCTTCTATCTGTGGATGTGTGAACGTGTTTTTGGATATATAGGAGAGCGTGTGGGTGTGAAGGGGGCACGTATATATATCCGCATCCAGGATGTGTCTGAGTAATGCTCTGTTTATATTGTGCAGTGTGTGTTGTTATTATATCTGAGTTCAATACTGTGAAGCCTGCGTCAGTTTTCCTCTATATTTCATTTCACACACTGTAACAAATTTCTATGAAAATACAGGAAACTGTTCACTAATTGTATAATAAAGTACGTTAACTTTATGTTTGGGTTTTTTTTCGTTTTTTAACTTTGTTGGGCCCAGAAGCTCGTTAGTGTGTAAATGTTTAAGTTCAAGTAATTAATAAATGGGTATAGTCTAAGTCATGGTTTGCATTTTGATTGCTGTGACTGTGGAGTCTGGCTTCCTGTGTTTGAGTGGCTCAAATCAGTGTTAAGCAAAAAACTGACCTCTCTGGCTTGGACGGGGTTGATCACACCCGGATAACATTCATATTCAGGGTGGTTAAAAAGTCAGCGTCAAGACTGTGTAATTCTGTGTAATACAAATACTGAATCATGTGGTGGCATCACATCATTTGAATCAGTGTGATGGCAGCTAAAGAGCTGATAGTATTATACTGTTAAGCTATGTCCTTTATAACAAAGTAAGGGGGGATTTTATTCACAATAAGTCAACAAAACATTTAAGACACAAACTGTCTTTATAATTTAATGAAAGCAGAGAGGGTGTGACAGGCAATATGACAAATGTAAAGTCGCTGAGTAAGAAATCTTTCCCTGAAGTGACACAAATCCCAGCAGATGGTAACTGTTAAATGGGTTGTTGCATAATCCTGAAATGCACTACCCTTTTTTATTTGCCACAGATCACATCAGTTTTTCCTTTTAAAAAACCCTGCCTGCGGCTGGGGATAGGTCTGCTTTCCTCATCAGAAATGACTCTATAAGGAATTGATTATTTTTATATATGAAACTAAAGCAGCACAAACAAACAAACACTCCAAGGTCCTGTTATATCTGGAGCAGATCTTCACAGGAGATCTTGGTATGGTTAATAATGGTGCTCGCCTTCTTTCCACATGTGGTCACGTAAACCACTTACTGTTTTTTCCACGGCCTATAGGAAAAGAAAACAGTAAGTGGAAATTGTCCTGATAGTTCACATAATCGTTGTGAACAACCAGTATTAATATAAAAGGGAACATATGCTGAGGTCCTGAGGGTGTTCGTGTCTGAGAGGAGTCGGTCCGATTTTAAAGCAACAGCCAGGTTCTTATCTGGCTCATGCATCAGCCTGTGTCTCTAAAGGCGGAAAAAAATTTAGAGGGAATGCACAAAAACATCTTGATTACAGCAGATTTGTTCTGTGTGAGCCGTGACTGCAATGGGTGGATTTGACATTAATCAGTGTGCATGATGGACTGCACTGACATCTGCAAAACATAAAGTTCATGGTGCTTTTGGCCAGTTTCCTCAGCTTTAGTGGACCTTTAGTGGTTCTGTAAAGCTTCGCCTTGAGCAGACTGCAGATGTTTTCACCACAGAGTCAGCGTGACCAAGAGGTCGGTGACCTGGGCGTACTTCAGACTGTGAGCACTATTTGTATCTATTTTTTTCTCCTCATCAAATGGCTGCTGTACTGCCAGGAATTGTGGAGCAAATTTCATCCTGAAACATGGGATTAAGGTTGTAAATCAGGATACACTCATCCATTACACTCTAATAAACAC